>NW_027590212.1:0-674645 GCF_964213995.1 Mustelus asterias
CCCGCGCCTGCCCCCTTCTCCCCTGCGCCTGCCATCTTCTCCCCGCGCCTGCCCCCTTCTCCCCGCGCCTGTCCAGCTCACCCTTTGTGGTAATTTGAAACCACAATAAAAGGATTGTTGAGCGTGTGGTCAGGAGAACAATCTGCTTTATATCATAGAACAAAAGACAGTTTTAACTCGGCCGCAGTACTAACTATGAAAACAGGAGCGGGGAGAAGGGGGGCAGGCGCGGGGAGAAGGGGGGCAGGCGCGGGGAGAAGGGGGGCAGGCGCGGGGAGAAGGGGGGCAGGCGCGGGGAGAAGGGGGGCAGGCGCGGGGAGAAGGGGGGCAGGCGCGGGGAAAAAGGGGCAGGCGCGGGGAGAGACTGTAAAGCCCATCAAAACCCGCACATGCTCAGAACCCTTAACAGACACCATTAAAACAACCACATCGGAGAAAAGGCTGTAGTGCGGGACTTTCCCGCCACACTCGACCTCAAACCGGAAAATCCTGCCGGAGGTCAACGGACCTCGGCATGGTCCGACCCCCCTCCCGTTCACTACGATTCCCGTGGCGGGCAGGACAGGAAAACTCCCCCATAGAGTCGTACAGCGCAGGAAAGGCCCTTCAGCCCATTGAAGAACATTCTATATTCAAAATGCCACTCTGTGACACCCTTAAATGTATCTGTGTTATTTTACCCCAATGACTCGCTCTGGTAGCAAGTTCCACATTCTAAACGCTTCTGAATTTATTAGCAAGCATCTGATAATCATGAGCCCTGATGCTGGCTGCTACAGAACTGGAAGCATCTTCTCTCTGTAAACCCCCTTTATAATTTTAATTATCTCGATCAGTTCATTCTGCTGTCTTTTCCATTCCAAAGATGTGCAGGTCAGGTGGATTGGCCATGCTACATTAGTGGGTGGCACAGTGGTTAGCACTGCTGCCTCACAGCACCAGGGACCCAAGTTCAATTCCCAGCTTGGGTCACTGTCTGTGCGGAGTCTGCACGTTCTCCCCGTGTCTGCGTGGGTTTCCTCCGGGTGCTCCGGTTTCCTCCCACAGTCCAAAAGACGTGTGGGTTAGGTGGATTGGCCAGGCTAAATTGCCCCCTTAGTGTCAGGGGGATTAGCAGGGTAAATACATGGGGTTATGGGGATGGGGCTTGGGTTCAGGCTTGATGGGCTGAATGGCCTCCTTCTGCACTGTAGGGATTCTATGACCTAAATTGTCCCTTGGTGTCCAAAGATGTGTAGGTTAGATGCATTAGTCATGGGAAATGTGGGGGTTATGGTGATAGGGCGGGGAAGATGGCCTGGGTAAGATACTCTCTGTCAGAGTTGGTGCAGACTTGATGGGCCAAATGGCCTCTTCCGCGCCGTCTCCCCTTGGAATCTCGTGAGGGCTGACAGCCGGAACAGATTCTTACCTTGAAGCCTGAGGCGGGCCGTGTCTAGTGGATAGAATACGGTCATCGCTGTCACACCTCCCTGGAGAATAAACAAACACCAGATAGGAGTGAAGGTACAGACTCTAAACACTGGGATCCTGTCATGGTGAGTGTGGGGAGGTTAGCACTCACCAGTGGACACTCCCAGTGTGATACTGAGAGAATGCTGCACTGCCAGAGGTGCCATACACGGAGGGAGGGGGGGGGGGGGGGGGGCGCGGGAGACGTCTGCTGTCTCAGGTGGATGTGAAAGATCCCAGGGCAGTAATCTGAACAGGAGCCGGGGCTTCAGAGCATCAGATCTCCCCAGGCTCCTGCCCCATCACTCAGTCCTGGTATCGTTGCTGTAAATCCTTCCTGCACCTTCTCTTGAACCTTCACCCAGAACCGTGTGCAGTGCTCCCGGCGTGATTTGAACAACCAAGAGCTAGAAATAACGGGTATTTGGTTATTCCAGCAGTGGGATCTTGCTGTGCGCAAATTTGGTGCCACTTTTCGGACATTACAATGGTGACAACAATTCTGAAAGTATTTCTTTAGCTGCAATGGGACACAAGGAAACAGCTCACAGCAACATTCCCTTATAGACGCTCAACTATAAAATTCCAGTCACATTATCCAAGACAAAACTGCCGTCACTATAAGGAGGCACACCTCATCACCTCACAAACTCGCCCCCACTCTGCTGTGGAAATCCAATTGGATATCTGATTCAAGTTCCACACACTCCCAGCCCACAGCTGTTTTCATCAGCTGGTCTCACTCACACAGCCAGCTATAAATCTTCTCCTGAAATATTTGTTTTACAAAGAAACATAGAAGATAGGAGCAGGAGGAGGCCATTCGGCCCTTCGAGGCTGCTGCACCATTCATCACGGTCATGGCTCATCGTCCAACTCAATAACCTAATCCTGCTTTCTCCCCATAACCTTTAATCCCATTCACCCCAAGTGCTATATCCAGCCGCCTCTTGAATGCATTCAATGTTTTGGCATCAACTACTTCCTGTGGTAATGAATTCCACAGGCTCACCACTCTTTGGGTGAAGAAATGTCTCCTCATCTCCATCCTAAATGGTCTACCCTGAATCCTCAGACTGTGACCCCTGGTTCTGGACTCCCCCATCATCAGGAACATCCTCCCTGCATCTACCCTGCCTAGTCCTGTTAGAATTTTATAAGTCTCTATGGGATTCCCCCCTCATTCGTCTGAACTCCAGCGAAAACAATCCTAACCTAGTCAATCTCTCCTCACACATCAGTCCCGCCATCCCCGGAATCAGCCAGGTAAACCTTCGCTGCACTCCCTCGAGAGCAAGAACATCCTTCCTCAGAAAAGGAGACCAAAACTGCACACAATACTCTAGGTGTGGCCTCACCAAGACCCTGTATAATTGCAACAACACATCCCTGCTCCTGTACTCGAAACCTCTCGCAATGAAGACCAACATACCATTTGCCTTCTTTACCGCCTGCTACACCTGCATGCTTACCTTCAGTGACTGGTGCACAAGGACACCCAGATCCCTCTGCACACTCCTCTCTCCCATTCAGGTAGGTAGACATAAAATTCCATTGTCCTCAGAACTGTTCTGAACTCAACCTTTCCAAAATATTTAAAAAACTTTCATGTGGGTGGCACTGCTGCTTCACAGCTCCAAGGACCTGGGTTCAAATCCTGACTTGGGTCACTGTCTGTGTGAAGTTTGCACATTCTCCCCATGTCTGCGTGGGTTTCCTCCGGGTGTTCCAGTTTCCTCCCACAGTCCAAAGATGTGCGGGTTAGGTGCATTGACCATGCTAAATTGCCCCTTAGTGTCTTAACATGTGTAGGTTAGGGGGATTAGCTGTGGAAAATGCGCAGGGTTACGGGGATAGGACAGAGGGGTGGCCCTGGAGAAGATCCTCTTTCAGTGAGACAGTGCGGACTTGATGGGCTGAATAGCCTCCTTCTGCACTGTAGGGATTTGATGGTGGGGGCTGTCCTCGGTGTGCAGGGTGTTGCGGTCAGGGCCACAGGATTTCAGGTGGGTGGGTCAGTGCTATTTAAGGCTCTGTCATTGGAGCTCAGTGAGCGTTACGGGAGGATTTACACAGCGGACATGAGCAGGTTGCCACACAGAGAAAACCAGTGACCCAGAAATAATCCCCGTGACTAGCCGGAGTGGAATATCTCGGGTGTGTGACAGCTGTTGATCCAGGAAGAACAGTATTGGCTCTGGTTGGGTAAACTCGGGCCAGTGGAGTAGAGAGAGGGAGGCAGCAACTCTCATCTAAAGAAAAGCTTCCAACCTGACAACTAATGCTGTCAGGACAGAGAGGGCGAGTCAGCCACAGGGCTCCCAGCACACGCAGTAACACCCACTCAGGCTCAGGTTAAATGACTTGAAATTCACCTTTACTATTTTCCAACATAGATTCTCCGCCGCACCCGCCCCACCCCCCCCCTCCACCAAGCTTTAGAAAGACCACAGACTGTGGGTGGAGGTTATATTCCAGGGACAGAGTCTGGCCTTATAATCCAGAGACAGTGTATGGGTTTATAATCCAGAGACAGGGTGTGGGTTTATAATCCAGAGACAGGGTGTGGGTTTATAATTTAGGGGCGGGGTCCGGGTTTATAATTTAGGGGCGGGGTCCGGGTTTATAATTTAGGGGCGGGGTCCGGGTTTATAATTTAGGGGCGGGGTCCGGGTTTATAATTTAGGGGCGGGGTCCGGGTTTATAATTTAGAGACAGGGTCTGGGTTTATAATCCAGGGACAGGGTGCAGCTGGAGTTGCCCCAGCCTGGCCCTGGGAGCAAGGGCAGGGTCTGGATTTATTGTCCAGGGATAGGATCTGGGTTTATAATGCAGGATCTGTATTTATGTTCCAGGTTTATTTGGTCGCAAAAGCCACACAAGCTTTTGGAGCCCCGAGCCACTTCTTCAGGTGTATGGGCTCGGGGCTCCAAAAGCTTGTGTAGCTTTTGCTACAAAATAATCCTGTTGAACTTTAACCTGGTGTTGTTAAACTTCTTACTGTGTTTACCCCAGTCCAACGCCAGCATCTCCACATCATTATTTTCCAGGGACAGGGTTCCGGTTGGTGTGGGTGCAGCTGGAGTTGCTCCAGCCTGGCTCTGGGAGCAGGGACAGGGTCTTAAAGATATCTTTAAGACCTGATTAGCTGTAAAGATTCGCATTCTGATCAGTATTCTGTAACTTGATTTTGTGTCTCTGTGCCCTGTTTGATGTGGAGATGCCAGCGTTGGACTGGGGTGAACACAGTAAGAGTTTTAACAACACCAGGTTCAAGTCCAACAGGTTTAGTTGGTAGCAAATACCATTAGCTTTTGGAGCGCTGCTCCTTGAGAGCAGATTTCCACTCCATCTGACGAAGGAGCAGCGCTCCGAAAGCTAATGGCATTTGCTACCAACTAAACCTGTTGGACTTTAACCTGGTGTTGTTAAAACTCTTTCTGGGAGCAGGGACAGGGTCTGGGTTTATATTCCAGGGACTGGGTGCAAGTTGGTGTGGGTGTAACTGGAGTTGCCCCAGCCTGGATCAGGGACAGGGTCTGGGTTTATAACCCAGGGACTGGATGCAGGTTGGTGTGGGTGCAGCTCTGGGGGCAGGGACAGGGTGTGGGTGTAACTGGAGTTGCCCCAGCCCGGATCAGGGACAGGGTCTGGGTGCAGGTTGGTGTGGGGGCAGCTCTGGGGACAGGGTCAGGGTCTGGGTTTATAATCCAGGGACTGGGAGCCCGGCTCCGGGAGCAGCACTTACCGCAGCCCCGGCCACAGTGTGGACCAGACTCTGATAGGAAAGGACCGGGGACCCCGGCTGCCCCCTCATCCTCTCCCCGCCTCTCAGCGCCTTTTCCCGGGTCCGGCAATCAGCTGGAGCCGCTCGGCCCGCACGATGGATACTCTCCCCTCCGCCGCCTGCTGATTGGCTGCTGCCTCGGATTGCTACAGTCCCTGCTCGCCGCTCATTGGACCAGAGTGGAGCCACGCCCCCGGAAGCAGTTGATTGGTTTGATGCTGCTTCCTGGTGCGCGTGATTGGCTGGTTCCCCTGTCAATAGCTCTGGGGAAAGGAACCTGATTGGCTTTGGGTTTCTGGTCCCGAGGACCACCGACCCCAGGGTCCCGAACACCACCGACCCCGGGGTCCCGAACACCACCGACCCCCAGGATCCCGAGCACCACCGACCCCGGGGTCCCGAACACCACCGACCCCCAGGGTCCCGAGGACCACCAACCCCCAGGGTCCCGAACACCACCGACCCCCAGGATCCCGAGCACCACCGACCCCGGGGTCCCGAACACCACCGACCCCCAGGGTCCCGAGGACCACCAACCCCCAGGGTCCCGAACACCACCGACCCCCAGGATCCCGAGCACCACCGACCCCGGGGTCCCGAACACCACCGACCCCCAGGGTCCCGAGGACCACCAACCCCCAGGGTACCGAACACCACCGACCCCGGGGTCCCGAACACCACCGACCCTCGGGGTCCCAAACACCACCGACCCTCGGGGTCCAGAACACCACCGACCCCGGGGTCCAAAACAGCACCAACCCCGGGGTCCCGAACACCACCGACCCCAGGTCCCGAGGACCACTGACCCTGGGGTCCCGAACACCACCGACCCCGGGGTCCAAAACAGCACCAACCCCGGGGTCCCGAACACCACTGATCCCGGGGTCCCGAACACCACTGACCCCGGGGTCCCGAACACCACCGACCCTCGGGGTCCCGAACACCACCGACCCCCGGGTCCCGAGCACCACCGACCCCGAGGTCCCGAACACCACCGACCCCGTGGTCCTGAACACCACCGACCCCGGGGTCCCGAACACCACCGACCCCGGGGTCCCGAACACCACCGATCCCGGGGTCCCGAACACCACCAATCCCGGGGTCCCGAACACCACCGACCCCGGGGTCCCGAGGACCACTGACCCCGGGGTCCCGAACATCACCGACCCTGGGGTCCCAAGGACCACTGACCCTGGGGTCCTGAGCATCACCGACCCAGGGGTCCTGAGGACCACCAACCCCGGGGTCCCAAACACCACCGACCCCGGGTCCCGAGCATCACCGACCCCGGGGTCCCGAGGACCACCGACCCCGGGTCCCGAGGACCACCGACCCCGGGGTCCTGAACACAGCTGACCCCGGGGTCCCGAGGACCACTGAACCCGAGGTCCTGAGGACCACTGACCACAGGGTTCCGAACACCACTGACCCCGGGGTCCCGAGCATCACCGACCCCGGGGTCCCAAGGACCGCCGACGTCGGGGTCCCGGGCACCGCCGACCCCGGGGTCCCAAGGGCCGCTGACCTGGGGGTCCCGAGCACCACTGACCCTGGGGTCCCACGGACCACCGACCCCGGGGTTCCGAGCATCACTGACCCCGGGGACCCGAGGACCACTGACCCCGGGGGACCGAGGACCACTGACCTCACGGCCCCGAGGACCACTGACCCCGGGGGTCCCGAGCATCACCGACCCCAGGGCCCGAGGACCACCAACCCCGGGGTCCCGAGGAGCACCGACCCCGGTGTCCCGAGCATCACTGACCCCTTGGTCCTGAGTTCCATACCCTGATATCTTCCTTTGCTGTGTTTGTGACTGTGTTGCTGCCACTTGCTGGAGCTGTCAGCAATATTGTTTCAAACTCGCATTAACACATCTTCACATTTAATGTGAGGTAATGCTTTTTGGAAGGTCTAATACAGATGGGAAATACACAGTAAATGGCAGAATCCTTTGGAGTATTGATAGGCAGAGGGATTGGGTGTACAGGTACACAGTCACTGAAAGTGGCAACGCAGGTGGAGAAGGCAGTCAAGAAGGCATACGGCATGCTTGCCTTCATTGGCCAGGGCATTGAGTTTAAAAATTGGCAAGTCATGTTGCAGCTTTATAGAACCTTAGTTAGGCCGCACTTGGAATATAGTGTTCAACTCTGGTCGCCACACTACCAGAAGAATGTGGAGGCTTTGGAGAGGGTACAGAAAAGATTTACCAGGATGTTGCCTGGTATGGAGGGCATTAGAACATAGCACAGTACAGGCCCTTCGGCCCTTGATGTTGTGCCGAGCTTTGTCCGAAACCAAGATCAAGCTATCCCACTCCCTATCATTCTGGTTTGCTCCATGTGCCTATCCAATAACCACTTGAAAGTTCCGAAAGTGTCCGACTCCACTATCACAGCAGGCAGTCCATTCCACACCCCAACCACTCTCTGAGTAAAGAACCTACCTCGGACATCCCTCCTATATCTCCCACCATGAACCTTATAGTTATGCCCCCTAGTAACAGCTACATTCACCCGAGGAAATAGACTCTGAACGTCCACTCTATCTATCCCCCTTATCATCTTATAAACCTCTATTAAGTTGCCTCTCATCCTCCTTCGCCCGAGCTCCCTCAACCTTTCCTCATAAGACCTACCCTCCAAACCAGGCAGCATCCTGGTAAATCTCCTCTGCACTCTCTTCCACATCCTTCTTATAGTGAGGTGACCAGAACTGCACACACTATTCCAAATGTGGTCTCACCAAGGTCCTGTACAGTTGCAGCATAACCCCACGGCTCTTAAACTCAAACCCCCTGTTAATAAACGCAAACACACTATAGGCCTTCTTCACGGCTCTATCCACTTGAGTGGCAACCTTCAGAGATCTGTGGATATGAACCCCAAGATCTCTCTGTTCCTCCATATTCCTCAGAACCCTGCCGTTGACCCTGTAATCCGCATTCAAATTTGTCCTACCAAAATGAATCACCTCACACTTATCAGGGTTAAAATCCATCTGCCATTTTTCATTAATTTTTCATTAGCTATGAGGAGAGGTTGGAGAAACTTGGTTTGTTCTCACTGGAACGATGGAGGTTGAGGGGAGACCTGATAGAAGTCTACAAGATTATGAGAGGCATGGACAGAGTGGATAGTCAGAAGCTTTTTCCAGGGTGGAAGAGTCAATTACTAGGGAGCATAGGTTTAAGGTGCGAGGGGCAAGGTTTAAAGGAGATGTACGAGGCAAGTGTTTACACTGAGGGTGTTGGTGCCTGGAACTCGCTGCCGGGATAGGTAGGTGGAAGCGGATACGATAGTGATTTTTGGGGGGCGTCTTGACAAATACATGACTAAGATGGGAATAGAGGGATATGGTCCCCGGAAGGGTAGGGGTTTTTAGTTCAGTTGGGCAGCATGGTCAGTGCAGGCTTGGAGGGCCAAAGGGTCTGTTCCTGTGCTGTAATTTTCTTTGTTCTTTGTAATCCTTCTCTGACTCTCCTGGCTTACCTCTGGTGAGAGGCTGGTGATACCTGTTAACAACCTGAGGACTCTCACAACGAACTGGATTCGATTTATTCCCACCTGGTTCCTTCCAAAGACTCGGTTGGCCGTTGGCCGGTTTCTCTCTCCCCGTTCTATGTCGTGTTTCGGAAATGTGCTTCCCTCAGTTGGGGTTTCACAGCCTGGATGGTCACCACCTCAGACAAGTGGGACATCTATCTGCTGCTTTGTCCTCATTCCTCCTGGGGATCTTTTCTCCTCTTTCTGACCCCACCCCCTTCAGCCTCCAGCCCTCACATTAGCCAATGGTTTCCCATGCCCCCCACCGCCCCCCCCACCCCCCCGCTCCCCGCCCCCGCCGCCCTCCACACCATTCTCGATGCAAAGGAACAGAATCTGTCCAAAGAAGGAAGAAGTTACATTTATATAGCACCTTTCACAGCATCAGGACGTCCCAAAGCGCTTGGAGGTAATTTTGAAGTGTAGTCGCTACGGTTGCTGCAGGAAACGCAGCGGCCAATCTGTGCAGAGCAAATTCTCACAAACCTCAGTGTGATAAATGAACAGAGTTGGTTGGGGGGGCGGGTGGGGGAGGGGGGGGGCGGTAAATGCTGCCCTTCAGGAAGCAGCCATGGCATTTTCCATCCATTTGGTATGGCCGAATGGGGCTTGGTCTAACATCTCATCCAGAAGATGGCATCTGTGACAGCGCAGCACTCCCTCAGCACTGCATCTTTGTGTTCGGGGTAACACGGTGGCACAGTGGTTAGCACTGCTGCCTCACAGCGCCAGGGACCTGGGTTTGATTCCCGGCTTGGGTCACTGTGTGGAGTTTGCACATTCTCCCCGTGTCTGCGTGGGTTTCCTCCGGGTGTTCCAGTTTCCTCCCACAGTCCGAAGGACATGCTGGTTAGGTGCATTGGCCGTGCTAAATTCTTCCTCAGTGTACCCGAACAGGTGCCGGAGTGTGGTGACTCAGGGATTTCTACAGTAACTTCATTGCAGTGTTAATGTAAGCCTGACTTGTGACACTGATAAATAAACTTTAACTTTAACTGTGGACTGGGATTTGAACTTAGCTGGCCAAAGTCCAGAGTGCAGCCATTAACCTTTACCTGAATGAAACATGGAAACATAGAAACATAGAAAAACTACAGCACAAAACAGGCCCTTCGGCCCCACAAGTTGTGCCGAACATATCCCTACCTTCTAGGCCTACCTATAACCCTCCATCCTATTCAGTCCCATATACTCATCCAGGAGTCTCTTAAAAGACCCTATTGAGTTTGCCTCCACCACCACTGACGGCAACCGATTCCACTCGCCCACCACCCTCTGTGTGAAAAACTTTCCCCTAACATTTCCCCTGTACCTACCCCCCAGCACCTTAAACCTGTGTCCTCTCGTAGCAGCCATTTCCACCCTGGGAACAAGCCTCTGAGAGTCCACCTGATCTATGCCTCTCAACATCTTATATACCTCTATTAGGTCTCCTCTCATCCTACGTCTCTCCAAGGAGAAAAGACCGAGCTCCCTCAGCCTATCCTCATAAGGCATGCCACTCAATCCAGGCAACATCCTTGTAAATCTCCTCTGCACCCTTTCAATCTTTTCCACATCCTTCCTGTAATGAGGCGACGAGAACTGAGCACAGTACTCCAAGTGGGGTCTGACGAGGGTCTTATATAGCTGCATCATTATCCCCGGACTCCTAAACTCAATCCCTCGATTGATAAAGGCCAGCACACCATACGCCTTCTTAACCACCTCCTCCACCTGCAGGACCGATTTTAGAGTCCTATGGACCCGGACCCCAAGGTCCTTCTGATCCTCTACAGTACTAAGAGTCTTTCCCTTTATATTGTACTCTTTCATCTCATTTGACCTGCCAAAATGGACCACTACGCATTTATCTGGGTTGAAGTCCATCTGCCACTTCTCCGCCCGGTCTTGCATCCTATCAATGTCTCTCTGTAACTTCTGACATCCCTCCAGACTATCCACAACCCCACCAACCTTCGTGTCGTCGGCAAACTTACCAACCCATCCTTCCACTTCCTCATCCAGGTCATTTATGAAAATGACAAACAGCAAGGGTCCCAGAGCAGATCCCTGGGGCACACCACTGGTGACCGACCTCCATTTAGAAAAAGACCCATCTATACACACTCTCTGCCTACTTTGGGCAATGATGTGGAGATGCCGGCGTTGGACTGGGGTAAACACAGTAAGAAGTTTAACAACACCAGGTTAAAGTCCAACAGGTTTATTTGGTAGCAAAAGCCACACAAGCTTTCGAGGCTCTGAGCCCCTTCTTCAGGTGAGTGGGAATTCTGTTCACAAACAGAACTTATAAGACACAGACTCAATTTACATGAATAATGGTTGGAATGAGTTTCACTGGCTGTCTTGTCTGGAGACAATACACATCTTTTTAGCCTGTCTTGATGCTCTCTCCACTCCCATTGTTTTGTTTCTTAAAGACTGGATTAGTTGTAAGTATTCGCATTCCAACCATTATTCATGTAAATTGAGTCTGTGTCTTATAAGTTCTGTTTGTGAACAGAATTCCCACTCACCTGAAGAAGGGGCTCAGAGCCTCGAAAGCTTGTGTGGCTTTTGCTACCAAATAAACCTGTTGGACTTTAACCTGGTGTTGTTAAACTTCTTACTTTGGGCAATCACAGTAAGAGTTTTAACAACACCAGGTTAAAGTCCAACAGGTTTATTTGGTAGCAAATACCATTAGCTTTCGGAGCGTTGCTCCTTCGTCAGATGGAGTGGAAATCTGCTCTCAAACAGGGCACAGAGACACAAAATCAAGTTACAGAATACTGATTAGAATGCAAATCTCTACAATCAACCAGGTCTTAAAGATACAGACAATGTGAGTGGAGGGAGCATTAAGCACAGGTTAAAGAGATGTGTATTGTCTCCAGACAGGACAGCCAGCAAGTCCAGGAGGCAAGCTGTGGGGGTTACTGATAGTGTGACATAAACCCAACATCCCGGTTTAGGCCGTCCTCATGTGTGCGGAACTTGGCTATCAGTTTCTGTTCAGCGACTCTGCGCTGTCGTGTGTCGTGAAGGCCGCCTTGGAGAACGCTTACCCAAAGATCAGAGGCTGAATGCCCGTGACCGCTGAAGTGCTCCCCCACAGGAAGAGAACAGTCTTGCCTGGTGATTGTCGAGCGGTGTTCATTCATCCGTTGCCATAGCGTCTGCATGGTTTCCCCAATGTACCATGCCTTGGGACATCCTTTCCTGCAGCGTATCAGGTGGACAACGTTGGCCGAGTTGCAAGAGTAGGTACCGTGTACCTGGTAGATGGTGTTCTCACGTGAGATGATGGCATCTGTGTCGATGATCTGGCACGTCTTGCAGAGGTGCAAGACCTTTGGGCAAGCCAGTTCTGGATCCACAGGGCAGCAGCCCCTTGGATCCCATGCCCTCTCACTTTTTCTAGAAGCCTTGCATGGGGGACCTTATCGAACGCCTTGCTAAAATCCATATAAACCACATCTACCGCTTTCCCTTCGTCAATGTGTTTAATCACATTTTCGAAAAATGCTTCATGAATGCTTCATAATATGAATGCTTCATATTAATCTCACAGTGAGAACACTGCATTTCCATAGCTACCTGAGACTTGGCTCCCAGGGTTGGGCTTGGCCCACGGCAGCCCAGATTGGACAATCAGGAGCAGGCTAGGAGCACAGCTCATTCACAGCATTCGCCCACACTCTCTAACTGAGAACCAGTAACAGGAGAGACAGGCGCATTGAACTCTCGAACCCTGGCTCTCATCAAATCCAACAGTGTGACAAGAGAAAGGACAGAGTTTCTGGAGCGGGACTTGAACCCACAAACCTCTGACTCCGAGGAGGGACGGCCACTGCTCAGTGAACACACAGCTGGAGGGCAAGGGTCACTGATAGAATGGTGACAGCACAGAGTGAGGTTATTCACCCTATCACCCTGGCTCTCTGAAGGAGCAATTTACAGAGTGCCACTCCCCACCCCCACCCCCATGTCCCTGTAGCTCTGTGAAATGTTTCATTTTAGACTATGATCGAATTCACTTCCGAAAGCTTCGGCTGCTCCTGTCTCCACCACACTCTCGGGCAGTGAGTTCCAGATCCTACTCACTAACTGCATGAGGAAGATTCCTGTCACACCACCATCGCCAACGGAGGAGAGATTCCCAAATTCCCATTCCTGAACTCCTGCACATTCCGAAAGATGTGCTGGTTAGGAGTGTGGCAACTAGGGGGAGTTTCACAGTAACTTCATTGCAGTGTTAATGTAAGCCTTACTTGTGACTAATAAACTAACTTTACTTTTACTTTACCCTACTCCAGCTGCAGTGATTCCTGCTTTCGACAAACCTTCCCACAACAATTCACAAAACTGTACTCCTGAAAAGAAATATCCTTTCCTTTAAGGTCAAGAAGGCGTACAGCCATCGGCCAGGGCATCAAGTATAAAAGTTGGCAAGTTATGTTACAGCTCTTAAAAGTCTAGTTAGACCGTATTTGGAATATTGTGTGCAGTTCTGGTCGCCACACTACCAGAAGGACGTGGATGCTTTGGAGAGGGTGCACAGAAGGTTCACCAGGATGTTGCCTGGTCTCGAGGGTTTTAGGTATGAGGAAAGGTTGGATCAACTCGGATTATTTTCTCTGGAAAGACGGAGGCTGAGGGGTGACCCAATAGAGTTCTACAAAATTATGAGAGGCACAGATAGGGTGGATAGTCAGAGGCTTGTTCCCAGGGTAGAAGGGTCGACTACAAGGGGGCACAGGTTCAAGGTGAGAGGGGGAAAGTTTAAGGGAGATGTGTGGAGGAAGTTTTTCACGCAGAGAGTAGTGGGTGCCTGGAACTCGCTGCCTGTGGAGGTGATGGAAGCAGGCACATTAGCAACATTCAAGGTGTATCTTGATAGACACATGACCGGAGGGCAAACAGGGGAATAGAAACCGCATATCGGCGCAGGCTTAGTGGGCCGAAGGGCCTGTTCCTGTGCTGTAATGTTATTTGTTCTCACATTTATATCAAAATAGAAAATTGTTGGGGTCTCGTCTCGTTTCAGAATATACCTTGGGGTTCTGACCCGGGACCCGAACAATAGTCAATTTGTAGTTTAGTGAAAAACACCCAATTTGCGCACAGCAAGCTCCCAGCAATATGATAATGACCAGATTTTGCGGTGCCGACTGTAGTATAGATATACTGGAGAGAGCTCTCTCACTGCTCTTCACAATAATGCCATGGGATATTTCACATCCAGCCCAGCAGACAGATGGGGCCTCAGGTTAACATTTTGAACCAAAGCTTGTGCAGCACCTCTGACAGCATCTCCGCAGTGTCCCGCTGTGTGATCCTGCACTTTGTGCACAGATCCCCAAGTGGGATTTGAACCCTCATCCTCCTGACTCAGAGGTGAGAGTGCTACCCACTGAGCCACAGATGACACAGTGCGTGACCTGCCAATGATACTCATTAAATCAGAATATGTGAGCTGCATAATATTGTGCTGACTTCTCACTGAATTCATAGAATCACCATGGAATCATAGAATCCCTACAGTGCAGATGGAGGCCTCTCGGCCCATTGAGTCTGCACCGACCACAATCTCACCCACACCTTATTCCCATAACCCCACATATTTACCCTGCTAATCCCCCTGACGTGAGGGTCAATTTACCAAGGCCAATCAACCAAACTCACACATCTTTGGACTGTGGGAGGAAACCGGAGCGCCCGGAGGAAACCCACGCAGACATGGGGAGAACGTGCGGACTCCACACAGACAGTGACCCAAGCCAGGAATCGAACCCGGGTCCCTGGCGCTGTGAGGCAGGAGTGGCTAACCACTGTGCTACCGTGCCGCCCCAATTCCTTAATCTCTTCATGTCTCCTCCCTCTCTTTTATACCCTGAGGAACACTCAAAGGACATTAATGATCCTGTCACCTTTATAACACCCTTTTCAGTCATCTCTTTGACCTGTCAGCACAGGATTGGTGTGTCGAAGGGCCTATTCCTGTGCTGCACTACTCGGTTACACACTTGCAGCCACCAGATTATTATTACTTATTTGTCACAAGTAGGCTTACATTAACACTGCAATGAAGTTACTGTGAAAATCCCTGAGTCGCCATACTCCAGCACCTGTTCAGGTACACTGAGGGAGAATTTAGCATGGCCAATGCACCTAACCAGCACGTCTTTCGGACTGTGGGAGGAAACCCACGCAGACACGGGGAGAACGTGCAGACTACGCACAGACAGTGACCCAAGCTGGGAATCGAACCCGGGTCCCTGGCGCTGTGAGGCAGCAGTGCTGACCGCTGTACTGCCCCATCAGGGTAATCTGGACAGAGACGGACCTGCACATGATGAGACACTGGGCATTATTGCTCAGGGACTATGGCAGGGGGCAAGGGTAGCATAGATGCCAGTTTGCTGGAGGACATCAGATCTGCTGCTGAGGACTCAGGTGAGGTCTTCACTGGGCCAGGCTTCAGAAGAAGGCTGGTGGGTGTAAACATCCAAATGCTTGGAACAGGGGAATGTCTGCTAAAGAGCATGGAGGAGTCTGGCACCAACGTGGCACATGGTTTTGTGCAGAGCGTGACGGCAACACAAAATACATAGCTACCTTCAGCAACCGTGATGTCGCATCTGACTGCGGACATCTCAGCTGCTACTGCAATACATGTTGCATCTACCCAATGTCTGAATGCTGAAGGAGACATTCAGTGGGAAGCCTGCTCTGCATGGTCTCTGCTCAGTCTCCCAGTCGCGTTTAATGCCAGGAGTCTTACAGTGGCATGGGGGGTGGGGGGGAGAGGCATGAAGAGGACCCTGGAAATTCACTTTTTCAAAGGTCCCTCATACACACTGGGATTTGTGACTCCTCTCAGACACTTTGAGCCACAGCTCGTTAAACCCTGGCCTGACTCTGTGAAAATTGCAGAGGACATGACTATCCCTGCAATGGAGTTGGCCAGGGTGGGAGTGCCGGACACCGGCTTTCGACAGGACTGCAAAGGCACTCCCGGGAATCAAACAGGCCCAGGAACGGTCAGGAATCCTGGAATCGGGACCTGCCCGCCATTTTTAAAGGGCTTCCGAGTCATCACGACTCAGTTGGAATTCAGCCTGTAGAATTGCAGCAACAATAGAAACATAGAAACATAGAAGATAGGAGCAGGAGGAGGCCATTCGGCCCTTCGAGCCTGCTCCGCCATTCATCACGATCATGGCTGATTGTCCAACTCAATAGCCTAATCCTGCTTTCCCCCCATAACCTTTAATCCCATTCACCCCAAGTGCTATATCCAGCCGCCTCTTGAATACATTCAGTAGAGAAGGAATAATCCAGAGACTGAACAAGAAGCAGTTTTTCAGCTGTGGGAGGTAGCGGGTGGGGCGGCTGGAGGTCCAGAATGGCAACTCTGCCATTAAATCAACACTAAGAAAGTGATTAACATCACAACCTGCCAGTGAAAGCTGAAAGCTGCCAGTGGTCAATAGATTTTTAAAAAATTATTAGTGTCACAAGTAGGCTTACATTAACACTGCAATGAAGTTACTGTGAAATTCCCCTCTTCGCCACACTCCGGCGCCTGTTCGGGTACACTGAGGGAGAATTTAGCACGGCCAATGCACCCTAACCAGTACATCTTTTGGACTGTGGGAGGAAACCAGAGCACCCGGAGGAAACCCACACAGTCACGGGGAGAACATGCAGAGTCCACACAGATAGAGACCCAAGCTGGGAATTGGACCCAGGTCCCTGGCACTGTGAGGTGGCAGGGCTAACCACTGTGCCACCTCACTGCCCCTAGATACTAATACCTTTACAAATATGGTGCCCTGCATTCTTCCCATTGCAAGTGTACACATGTCACTGACGCCATCTTGGGAGTTTAAGAGGCCTCGTAAAGGCTGAATAATGGGCAGCACAGAGATCAGTTTTAACCACCCTCCCCAGAGCCACCCCACTCGTGTTTATAGTTTAACAACACAACACGTGGTACATTCAGCAACTGCACCAGGAGCAGAACCCAATTGGTCATTTCAAAATGTATCAAAGTGCAGTTTTGGGAAGAGAAATGATTACCGTAAGTTTCCGCCGACAGCCTCGATAGCACGACTCAGCTTGAAGGCACTGACTCCTGTAAAAGGATTTAATTCTTCAGTCAATCATACAGCCTAATGTTTAGCAGGAGCAGTAACTGAACCATGGTGAGGTGTGTATCCGCAGTTGTCAGGGTCAAGTTCATGGATTTGGAGTGCGCCATCCGGGGCACGGAATTACGACAGCGCTCACACAGAACGCTGGCCACACCTCATGGAGTTTAGTTCCAGGCACCCTCCCACAGACAGAACACCAGGTTATGGGGTTAGTCCAGGGCAATTCCCCAGGATGATACAGACCATGAGGGGATTGACGTTTGAAATTTGGCTTATTTTTGGGGGCGGCATGGTGGCACAGTGGTTAGCACTGCTACCTCACAGCACCCGGGACCCGGGTTCGATTCCCGGCTTGGGCCACTGTCTGTGTGGCATTTGCACATACTCCCCGTGTCTGTGTGGGTTTCCTCTGGGTGCTCCGGTTTCCTCCCACAGACCGAAAGACATGCTGGTTCGGGTGCATTGGCTGTGCTAAATTCTCCCTCAGTGTACCCGAACAGGCACCGGAGTGTGGCGACTAGGGGATTTTCACAGTAACTCCATTGCAGTATTAATGTAAGCCTACTTGTGACAATAATAAAGGATTGGAGGGAGCCCTTTTCAACCCTGACACTGGGGCTTATTTGGGGCCTTTGTACCAACACATCACAACAAAATAAATCACACAAGGTTGTGCTTTTTTTTTTACTTTGTGGGACCCGGGCGTCACTGGCTGCCAGCATTTATTGCCCTTCCCCAGCTGCCCTTTGGAGGGCAGTTGAGAGCCAACCACATTGCTGCGGCTCTGGAGTCACATGTAGGCCAGACCGGGTAAGGGCGACAGATTTCCTTCCCAAAAGGGACATTCGTGAACCAGATGGGTTTTTCCAACAATTGACGAGTTATAAGGAGAGGCTGGATAGACTGGGACTTTTTTCTCTGGAGCGTAGGTGACTTAGGGGTGATCTTATCGAGGTCTATAAAATAATGAGGGGCACAGATCAGCTAGATAGTCAATATCTTTTCCCAAAGGTAGGGGGGTCTAAAACTATAGGGCATAGGTTTCAGGCAGTGGTTCCCAAAGGGTGCGGCGCGCCACACTGGTGCGGCGAGAGAGGATGGCAAGAGTGGTGGGAAGATTCAAGGACAATCAAAGAAACATTTAAACATGGTTTAAACAAGCATTGTTTTATACTTTCTGGATGTCCCATGGTCATATTATAAAGTAGTTGTGTTCTATGTTATGAATCAAGCACTGCTAGGAGTTGTTTTTTTAAAATGTATTTCTTATCAATAAAAAATCCGGTGTGGCGCGAGCAAATTTTTATTCCGAAAGTGCGGCCCAGTGAAAAAAGTTTGGGAACCACTGGTTTAAGGTGAGAGGGGAGAGATACAAAAGTGTCCAGAGGGGCAATTCTTTCACAGAGGGTGGTGAGTGTCTGGAACAAGCTGCCAGAGGTAGTAGTGGAGGCGGGTACAATTTTGTCTTTTAAAAAGCGTTTAGACAGTTACATGGGTAAGATGGGTCTAGAGGGATATGGGCCAAATGCAAGCAATTGGGACTAGAGTCATAGAGGTTTACAGCATGGAAACAGACCCTTCGGCCCAATTTGTCCATGCTGCCCTTTTTTTTTAAAAACCCCTAAGCTAATCCCAATTGCCTGCATTTGGCCCATATCCCTCTATACCCATCGTACCTATGTAACTGTCCAAATGCTTTTTAAAAGATAAAATTGTACCTGCCTCTACTACTACCTCTGGCAGCTTGTTCCAGACACTCCACCCTCTGTGTGAAAAAATTGCCCCTCTGGACCCTTTTGTATCTCTCCCCTCTCACCTTAAACCCATGCCCTCTAGTTATAGACTCCTCTACCTTTGGGAAAAGATATTGACTAACTAGCTGATCTGTGCCCCTCATTATTTTATAGACCTCTAATAAGATCACCTCTCAGCCTCCTTCGCCCCAGAGAAAAAAGTCCCAGTCTATCCAGCCTCTCCTTATAACTCAATCCATCAAGTCCCGGTAGCATCCTAGTCAATCTTTTCTGCACTCTTTCTAGTTTAATAATATCCTTTCTATAATAGGGTGACCAGAATTGCACACAGTATTCCAAGTGTGGCCCGGCATGGACAAGTTGGGCCGAAGGGCCTGTTTCCATGCTGTAAACCTCTATGACTCTAGTTTCATGGTCATCAGTAGATTCTTAATTCCAGATTTTTTTTATTGAACTTATCTTGATAGACACATTAACAAACGGGGAATAGAGGGATATAAGCGGTTGGTTAGATCGGTAAAAGTGATTGGCGAAGGCTTGGAGGGCTGAAGGGCCTGTTCCTTTGCTGTACTGTTCTTTGTTGTTCAGTCCGATAACACCATGGAGGGGTCACGAGAGGGGGTGATGAGGTAGACTTGGATGTCATCAGCATATTGTGGAGCCTGGCATCATGTCTTCAGATGGTGTCACTGAGGGGCACCAAGTAATGGACAAGACTGGAAAAGGGACATGGAGGCAAATCTAACAGTAACACTTGCACATCCAGCACCAGTGACCATTCCCAATGAGAGAGAATCTCAGCTGCTTCCCTTGACATTCAAATATTACCATTGCTGAATGCTCCATTATTATCATGAGGGGGTCACTAATGACTTGAAACCTAACTGGAGCAGCCACGTTCTGCATCTACAAAAGCAGGTCAGTCGCTGTGGCGATGAACTCAGCTCCCGATTCCTCAAAGCCTGTCACCATTCAGGACTCAAAGCAAGCCGCTTGACTGACACTCCATTGACTGGATCCACTACAGTTTGCCTATCGCTGCAACAGGTCCACAGCAGACGCCATCTCCCTGGCCCTGCACTCAACCCTGAAACACCGAGATAACAAGGACACCTGTGTCAGACTCCTATTTATCGACTACAGCTCAGCCTCCAACACCATTATTCCCACAAAACTCATCTCCAAATTCCGTGGTCTGGGCCTCAGCTTCTCCCTCTGTGACTGGATCCTGAACTTCCTACAGCCCACAATCAGTAAGGATAGGCAATAACACCTCATCCACGATCATCCTCAACACCGGTGCCCCACAAGACTGTGTTCTCAGCCCCCTACTATACTCCTTATGCACCTATGACTGTGCGGACAAATTGTCCTCCAACTCGATTTTGAAATTTGCTGATGAAACCACCATAGTGGGTCGGATCTCAAACAATGACGAGACAAAGTACAGGAATGAGATAGAGAATCTGGTGAACTGGTGCGACAACAATAATCTCTCCCTCAGTCAACAAATCGAAGGAGATTGTCATCGACTTCAGGAAGCATAAAGGAGAACATGCCCCTGTCTACATCAATGCGGATGAAGTAGAAAGAGTTGAGAGCTTCAAGTTTTTAGGTGTCCAGATCACCAACAACCTGTCCTGGTCCCCCCATGCCGACACTATAGTTAAGAAAGCCCCACCAACGCCTGTACTTTCTCAGAAAACTAAGGAAATTTGGCATGTCAGCTACGACTCTCACCAACTTTTACAGATGCACCACAGAAAGCATTCTTTCTGGTTGTATCACAGCTTGGTATGGCTCCTGCTCTGTCCAAGACCGCAAGAAACTACAAAGGGTTGTGAATGTAGCCCAGTCCATCATGCAAACCAGCCTCCCATCCATTGACTCCGTCTACATTTCCCGCTGCCTTGGAAAAGCAGCCAGCATAATTAAGGACTCCACACGCCCCAGACATTCTCTCTTCCACCTTTTTCCTTCGGGAAAATGATACAAAAGTCTGAGGTCACGTTCCAACCGACTCAAGAACAGCTTCTTCCCTGCTGCCATCAGACTTTTGAATGGACCTACCTTGCATTAAGTTGATCTTTCTCTACACCCTAGCTATGACTGTAACACTACATTCTGCACTTTCTCCTTTCCTTCTCTATGAACAGTATGCTTTGTCTGTATAGCGTGCAAAAAACAATACTTTTCACTGTATGCTAATAATGTGACAATAATAAATTAAATCAAAATCAGCTCGGATAACAGCAGATACCCGGGAACATCACCACCTGCAAACCACACCATCCAAACTTGCACTCTATCACCATTCCTTAACTGTCATTGGGTCAAACCCTGAAACTCCCTCCCTCACAGCACTTTAGGTGTACCTACATTACAGGGACTGCAGCGATTCAAGAAGGCAGCTCACCACCACCTTCTCAAGGCAACTAGGGATGGGCAATAAACGCTAGTCTAGCCAGCGACACCCACATCCCATCAATAAATAAAAATGAATATGGTCGTTATTTTGTGCACAGATGTATCAGTGACCAATCGGTTTTATTTTGGAGTTGGCAGAGGGCGGACTGTTGGGTAGGACACTGAGAATATCACGCCTGACAATTAATTATGCGTTGTCAGAGAGCACGTCTGTATAAGTTTAAACACTGTGGTCCAAGCTCGGGGGCGGAATGGCCTCCCTCAGCACTGTAGGGATTCTACGACTCCATGAAAAGCAGTCCAGGTTTTTGTGTGTGCTGTTGTCCAAAGCTAAAACAGGGGCACATAAACCTGTGTCAATTACTGCCCATCTTATTTAACATCCTTGATGCTTAATAAATCTCCATTTTTCTACAATTTGTCCCCTGCTGTCGCACTCAAAGTTCCTTACAGCAGTGGGTATGAATCATAGAAACCCTACAATGCAGAAGGAGGCCATTTGGCCCATTGAGTCAACCACAATCCCATCCAGGCCCTATCCCCGTAACCCCATGTATTTACCCTAGCCAATCCCCCTGAACTAAGGGACAATTTAGCATGGCCAATCCACCTAACCCGCAGACCTTTGGACTGTGGGAGGAAATCCACGCAGACATGGTGAGAATGTGCAAACTCCACACAGTGACCCTGGCCGGGAATTGAACCCGGGTCCCTGGCGCTGTGGGGCAGCAGTGCCAACCAGTGTGCCACTGGGTGACTGTGTTTGAATCATAGATCTCGATGCTGCCCTGAAACCAGACAATGGTCAGAATTGATGTTCCATTGGGGGAATGGCACCATTGACAATGCAGCATCCGCCTGGTATCGCCCTGCAGTGCCAGCCTAATGTGCACTAACCCTGGAGCAGGGTTCTGTCAGCAGACTCCAGTCCCAAAGTGAGAGTGCGATAAATTAATACTGGCTGAGCCTGGAGAGAATCACCCCCTCCCTCAGATATGCCAGATAAATGCCAGGATGGCACTGTGGTTGGCACTGCTGCCTCGCAACGCCAGGGACCTGAGTTCGATTCCTGGCTTGGGTCATTGTCTGTGTGGAGTTTGCACATTCTCCCCGTGTCTGCGTGGGCTTCCTCCGGGTGCTCCGGTTTCCTCCCACACTCCAAAGATGCATGGGGTAGGTGGATTGGCCGTGCTAAATTGCCCCTTAGTGTCAGGGGGACTAGCAGGGTAAATATGTGGGGTTATGGGGATAGGGCCTGGGTGGGATTGTGGTCGGTGCAGACTCGATGGGCCGAATGGCCTCCTGCACTGTAGGGATTCTATGATTCTCATGATAATGGAGCTTCAGAATCACACTGGGCGGAGTTTGCCCCTCACTGTCGTGACACTGAATCCAGCTGCCGCTGGGTAATCCCAATTTCCCAATAATAGCCGTATCAGAAAAACAGAAACAGATTCTCAAATATTTTACTTCAAAACAGTGAATTATTTTAACTTCTCGATATTATGAAGTCCTGACCCGTACACAACCGCTTCTTTAAACAGTTATCTTAGAAACATATAAATGGAAGATTTCCTCCTGGGAGCCAGACTCGTTGCTCGGGTATAATCACCAGCGGCTGCATGTCTTGTCCTCAATCTAGGAGGTGAACATCATTACTATGGAACGAGAAGGAGGAAGCTGCAGAGGTGCTGCGAGGGAGCTGCAGTGGTGCTGCGAGGGAGCTGCAGTGGTGCCGCGAGGGAGCGGCAGGGATGCCGTGAGGGAGCTGCAGGTGGTGCCGTGAGGGAGCTGCAATGGTGCTGCGAGGGAGCTGCAGGCGGTGCCGTGAGGGAGCTGCAGGCGGTGCCGTGAGGGAGCTGCAGGCGGTGCTGCGAGGGAGCTTCAGGCAGTGCTGCGAGGGAGCTGCAGTGGTGCCGTGTGGGAGCTGCAATGGTGCTGCGAGGGAGCTGCAGGCGGTGGCGTGAGGGAGCTGCAGGCGGTGCTGCGAGGGAGCTGCAGGCGGTGCTGCGAGGGAGCTGCAGGCGGTGCTGCGAGGGAGCTGCAGTGGTGCCGTGTGGGAGCTGCAATGTTGCTGCGAGGGAGCTGCAGGCGGTGCCGCGAGGGAGCTGCAGGCGGTGCCGCGAGGGAGCTGCAGGCGGTGCCGTGTGGGAGCTGCAATGGTGCTGTGAGGGAGCTGCAGGCAGTGCCGCGAGGGAGCTGCAGTGGTGCTGCGAGGGAGCTGCAGGCGGTGCCGCAAGGGAACTGCAGTGATGCTGAGAGGGAGCTACAGGCAGTGCCGTGGGGGAGCTGCAGTGGTGCTGTGAGGGAGCTGCAGTGGTGCTGCGAGGGAGCTGCAGTGGTGCTGCGAGGGAGCTGCAGTGGTGCTGAGAGGGAGCTGCAGGCAGTGCCGTGAGGGAGCTGCAGGGGTGCTGCGAGGGAGCTGCAGTGGTGCTGCGAGGGAGTTGCAGTGATGCTGTGAAGCAGCTGCGATGGGGCTCTGAGAGTGATGCTGTGGAACTCAAGGCAACTACGATGGAGCTCTGAGGAAGCTACAAAAAGATGTTTAGAGTCTGGTTCAATTAAACACTGAGTGAGCAATGGTGGTGGTCTGGAGATGGTGATGTGGAATCTCAGGACTCTGAGGTCCGAGAGAGGAAGTAAATAAGAAAGGGCGGGATTTTACAGACTCACTCGTCCTGAAACCGTAAAATCCCACCCGAGGTCAACGGACCTTTTCGCGTTCCGCCCCTCGCCCGCTCCGATTCCCGTGCCGGGCGGAACGGGAAAATTCCGGCCAGAGAGTTTCGAGAAGAAAAACACACAGGAGCGGCAACAAAACAGGCAGGAAGTACCCAAAAAAAATCATCCCCAGTAAACTCTTTAATCTTGTCACTTATATAAAAATACAGACAGCCAAAATCAGGATTGGAGGTTGGTTCGCGTGCGAGGGAAATGCGAGAAGAGATGGTTTGTATTTGATTTGAACTTTTCACCTCAGAGCAACCCTAACTGCCTTCACCCAGAACAGGCTCGAGGGGCTGAATGGCCTGCCTCTGTTTCCAGCGAGAGATTACTGATCTGATACGGTAACTGTTCCCATCAAAGCGAGGTCCCAAAACCTCGTTATTACTTTGTACCGTTGTTAAAAAAAAATCATAGAATCTCTTCAGGGCAGAAAGAGGCCATTCGGCCCATCGAGTCTGCACTGACTACAATCCCACCCAAGCCCTATCCCCGTTACCCCACATATTTACCCTGCTAATCCCCCTGACACTAAGGCGCTATTTAGTATGGCCAATCCACCCAGCCCGCACATGGATCTTGCATGTTTAGGTTAACCTTTGCAGCTCCGTGCTGCCTATTTTTCTCTCCACTCACTAGAACTACAAGTGTAAAGAGCGCAGCCAAGGGTCAGTATACTACCCTTGGGCGGTGCCAGCTGGTTGTTAACAGGTACCTTTCTGCCATAACCAAGTCCGGGGCTTCCTCACCAACCCCCCGGTAAAAATAACAGGGAGGAAAATAATATTCAGACGTGGCAGTGACTTTCCCAGGACTGGGTTTTGTTGGAGGTGAGTAGGTTACAGGTGGCCTGTAAAACACAAAGTATAAAATAAACTTGTGACAAATTCAACAGGTACAAAAATATCCCGGGGGCAGATTTCTGAGTTCCTTGTCAGCGAGGTGGCCTGTATATCCTGGAGGCCTCGGAAGGAGAGTCTGGGCTCTCCTCATTACGCAGATGGCCGGAATCATGGAGTCAGAGCAAGTCCTGGTTCTGTTATATTTGGATCAGAGCTGATTTGGATACTGGCTGCTCGCTGCGGTGGGGGGGGGGGGGGGGGGGGGGGTTGGGGGAGGTGGGGTCACTGTTTGAAGGTTCCTGTGATGTTTTGATTCAGTTGGGAAGGCCAGTTGGGTCTTTTCCCCAGCTAAACCCGACAGTCTCCGCTGCTCGTACACAACCCGCAGCCCCCCCCGCCCTCCCCCCCAGGCCATGGCCTGAATTCCACCGCGGTCAGTTCTCAGCGAAGTGACCGGTGATGGCGTCGATCAGCTCCTGCTTCTTGCTGCCCCTCAGCCCGTACTGTTTACAGACCTCCTTGAGCACCGGCACGGTCAGCTTGCCCAGCGTCCCGCTCCGCAGGTACTGCCTGACCTCCTCCTTCCCCAGCGACACCTCCACGTTTGGCTTCTTCTCGGCTCCCCCGGCTGCGTCGCCTGATCACAGAGAACAGCAGTTCATTCTTCAGACAGTCACCGTGACAAATCTCCGAAGTACCGAAGACAAACAATGGCCCCACTCTTGAATATTCGGCTAATAAGAAACAGCACCGTGCAATTCCACTTCAGTTAATTATGGCTCGGGTCACTGTCTGTGCGGAGTCTGCACATTCTCCCCGTGTCTGCGTGGGTTTCCTCCGGGTGCTCCGGTTTCCACCCACAGTCCGAAAGATGTGCTGGTTAGGGTGCATTGGCCGTGCTAAGTTCTCCCTCAGTGTTACCCGAACAGGCGCCGGAGTGTGGCAACTAGGGGAATTTCACAGTAACTTCATTGCGGTGTCAATGTAAGTCTTACTTGCGACACTAATAAATAAACTTTACTTTTAAATTTACTTTACACCTGTTGATTGTTTATAATTTGGAATTACATTTGGAATATTGTGTGCAGTTCTGGTCACCTCACTATAAGAAGGATGTGGAAGCGCTGGAAAGAGTGCAGAGGAGATTTACCAGGATGCTGCCTGGTTTGGAGGGTAGGTCTTATGAGGAAAGGTTGAGGGAGCTCGGGCTGTTCTCTCTGGAGCGGAGGAGGCTGAAGGGAGACTTAATAGAGGTTTATAAAATGATGAAGGGGATAGATAGAGTGAACGTTCAAAGACTATTTCCTCGGGTGGATGGAGCTATTACAAGGGGGCATAACTATAGGGTTCATGGTGGGAGATATAGGAAGGATGTCCGAGGTAGGTTCTTTACTCAGAGAGTGGTTGGGGTGTGGAATGGACTGCCTGCAGTGATAGTAGAGTCGGACACTTTAGGAACATTTAAGCGGTTATTGGATAGGCACATGGAGCACACCAGGATGATAGGGAGTGGGATAGCTTGATCTTGGTTTCAGATAAAGCTCGGCACAACATCGTGGGCCGAAGGGCCTGTTCTGTGCTGTACTGTTCTATGTTCTATAAGGGACAGTAAAACAATAATCATTCTGGAGGAGCGGGCATCGCTGGCATTTATTGCCCTTCTTTAGTTGCCATGAATAGGGCAGTTTTGTGTGGGACTTGCCAAGTTAATTCAGAGAACGTTCAGCTGTCAGCCTCATTGGGACTGGAATCACCAGGAGGACAGGCTGGTAAAGACAGCAAGTTTAAAGTTTATTTATTCGTCACAAGTGGGCTTACATTAACACTGCAATGAAGTTACTGTGAAAATCCCCTAGTCACCACACTCTGGCGCCTGTTCGGGTAACACTGAGGGAGAATTTAGCACGGCCAATGCACCCTAACCAGCATGTCTTTCGGGATGGTGGGAGGAAACCGGAGCACCCGGAGGAAACCCACACAGACACGGGGAGAAACGTGCAAACTCTGCACAGACTGTGACCCAAGTCGGGAATCGAACCCGGGTCCCTGGCGCTGTGAGGCAGCAGTGCTAACCACTGTGCCGCCGTGCCACCCCCTTCCATAATAGACATGAGCTCGGTCGTTGGATTTTTCTGACAATCTGACAGGTTTTGGGGTCACTTTTACCGGGAGCTACTTTATATTGATCAAGTTTTAAAAAAACAAACACTAGCTTAGAATTCTCAGACAGTCATGGTGGGCATTTGAACCCACATTTTTCCTCTGGATTTGAATACCGCTGCAAAAACAGAGGCGTGCTGTCGAAGCTTTTCATCTTGCACTCATCAGGACAGACACAAGAATGCCAAATTTCAAAGGGAGTAACAATTTATACTCCACGAAAAAAAGGGTGCTGATTGGTCAGCATATCGATTTTGATTGGTTGAGGTATTGCCATGGTGGGTGCGCCAGGGAACTATTGACCCCCCCCTCCCCATGCTTCCATTTAATTAAAAAGGGCAGTGCCTGGACATGTTCCTTTTGCCTGTAGAGGACAGGTCCCTCCATATGAATACACGTAATTTCTAGCAGGCGTAAATGGGCCACATTACGAGCCCGACTGATAATCTTTAATTGCTGCTCTTTGAAATTTGATATTCTTGCATCTGTCCTGTATAATAAAACAGCTATTTGTTCCCTGGATTATCTACAGTCGTCCACCCCAGAACCTTGAGGCCGAAAGCAGTCAACAGAATTGTTTGGAAACTCTGAGGAGCAGGTTGGGTACCTGCCAGCCACCAGAACAAGGAGCTGAACTTCCACAGTTGTGTGATGTTAAATAAAGGTTGGAAGGTTGCTTTGCCAAAAATCAATGGGCAGGATCCCCATAAAACCTTTCCTCAGGAAATAACTAACAGGAAGGAACGATAAAGTGAATTCTGGAGGGCTGTGGCATACCTCACGGGCTGGTTTCTACAGAAGTGAATGCACCTTCAATATTCTTGCCACGTATAGGGGAATTCTTGGGCAGGGAGCACAAAGTTGAACTGAGTTCACAGGCATGAGGAATGATAAACTGCGGTGTTGAGTTAATAGTGCTTTGTTTAACTCTAAAATACAATAAAGTTTGTTTTTATTTGAAAAAGTTGAAATCTAGTGACGTAGTTCTGTCAGTTAATTATGGTCAGTTAATTCTCTATAAATGTTCCTAACAGGGTTGTAATAAATTACAGCGGCCACTACACTTCACTGACTGTAGTGTTTTACAATGTCCTGAGGAAAGGCACTAAAGAAACGCAATTCTTTGTTTCTTTTGGCGACCAGCTGGTTCAGTTCTGAGAGAATTGAGCAGAGATTTCCGTGTCCGTGTGGCTCACTTGTATCCCACGTGGAGCATTTACTGACACAACGTTTAATTTGCTCCCCTTGCCGCAGTACTCACTGAGCTTCCTCTTCTGTTGGCTCTTTGCACCTGGGTTATAGCCCGGGGGATAAACCAGCTCCAGGAACTCCTCTGCCAGCTGTCCGATTCTCCTGTCCATAACATCATTCTTTGGCACTGTGTGGGGAAAAGACGATTTCCCCTATTACGCTCCTCTATCAAAGTCATTTATTTGCACCTCTCCAGCTTCCTCTCCACCCCCCCCCCCCAGCTTCTCCCCCCACGCTCCCTCCAGCCCCGCCCCCCGCCACGGCTCTCCCTCTCCAACCCCCCTTCTCCACCTCTCTACCTTTCCTCCTCCCCCCCAGCACCCCGTCTCCCCTCTGGCTCCCCCAGCTCCCCCTCTGCCCCCCAGCTCCCCCTCTCTGCCCCCCAGCTCCCCCTCTCTGCCCCCCAGCTCCCCCTCTCTGCCCCCCAGCTCCCCCTCTCTGCCCCCCAGCTCCCCCTCTCTGCCCCCCAGCTCAGAATCACAGAATCCTCCAGTGCAGAAGAGGCCTTTCGGCCCATCAAATCTGCATTGATGCATGAAATGCCCTGACCTGCCCACCTAATCCCATTTACCAGCACTTGGCCCATAGCCTTGAATGTTATGACGTGCCAAGTGCTCATCCAGGTACTTTTTAAAGGATGTGAGGCATCCCGCCTCCACCACCCTTCCAGGCAGCGCATTCCAGACCCTCACCACCCTCTGGGTAAAAACCTTTTTCCTCAAATCCCCCCTAAACCTCCCACCCCTCACTTTTAACTTGTGTCCCCTCGTAACTGACCCTTCAACTCAGGGGAACAGCTGCTCCCGATCCATCCTGTCTCATAATCTTGAACACCTCAATCAAGTCGCCCCTCAGTCTTCTCCGCTCCAGAGAAAACAACGCAAGCCAATCCAACCTCTCTTCATAACTTAAATGTTCCATCCCAGGCAGCATCCTGGTGAATCTCCGCTGCACCCCCTCCAGTTCGTTCACATCCTTCCTATAATGTGGCGACCAGAACCGCACACAGTGCTCCAGCTGTGGCCTCACCAAAGTTCTATACAACTCCATCATGACCTCTCTGCTTTGTGATCTATACCTCGATTGATAAAGGCGAGTGTGCCATATGCCTTTTTCACCACCCTATTAACCTGCCTTTCCACCTTCAGAGATCTATGGACAAACACGCCAAGGTCCCTTTGTTCTTCGGAACTTCCCAGTGTCAGACCTTTCACAGTATACTTCCACCCTCTCCCCACCCCCACTCCCCATCTCCACCCCCCCCCCTCCCCCCAGCTCCCCCTCTCCAACCCTAGGTCCCCCCCTCCCACCCCCCTCCCCCAGCTCCCCCTCTCTCCCCCCCCCAGCTCCCCCTCTCTCCCCCCCCAGCTCCCCCGCTTCTCCCCCCCAGCTCCCTCTCTTCACCCCCCCCAGCTCCCCCTCTCCCCTCCCAAGCACCCCCTCTCCCCCCTCCCCCCCAGCTCCCCCTCTCCCTCCCCCCCCCCTCGCAGCTCCCCCTCTCCCCCCCAGCTCCCTCTCTCTCCTTCCCCAGCACCCCCTCTCTCTTCCCCAGCACCCCCTCTCTCTTCCCCAGCACCCCCTCTCTCTTCCCCAGCACCCCCTCTCTCTTCCCCAGCACCCCCTCTCTCTTCCCCAGCACCCCCTCTCTCTTCCCCAGCACCCCCCCTCTCTTCCCCAGCACCCCCTCTCTCTTCCCCCAGCACCCACTCTCTCTCTCTTCCCCAGCACCCCCTCTCTCTTCCCCAGCACCCCCTCTCTCTTCCCCAGCACCCCCTCTCTCTTCCCCAGCATCCCCTCTCTCTTCCCCCAGCACCCCCTCTCTCTCTTCCCCAGCACCCCCTCTCTCTCGCCCCCACTCCCCTCAGCTGCCCTTCTCCAACACGGTAAGAAGTTTAACAACACCAGGTTAAAGTCCAACAAGTTGATTTGGTAGCAAATGCCACTCGCTTTCGGAGCGCTGCCCCTTCGTCAGCTGGAGCTCAACACCCCCAGCTCCCCCTCCCCGCCAGCTCTCCCTTTCCCTGCCAGCTCCCCCTCTCCCCCCAGCTCCCCTCTCTCCCCCCTATCTGCTCCTCCCCCCAGCTCTGCCCCCCCCTCCCCTGAGCTCTGCACCCCCCCCCACCCCACCCCCCCGAGCTCCCTCTTCTTAACAGTGGAGGAATAATACAGCAGCTGGTCTTTTTCCTTCAGCAAGTTTATTCTACATACAGCTCAGTACAGATACAAGCTCCTCTGATTCCCCCACAGTATCTGTTCCTGCTGTGTCCATTTATACTCTTTCAGAGGTTGAGTCAATAACCATCGCCTGTCTTTAATAAGGCAATTACTGTAATTGCCACAGTATGCATTTGCTGATACACTGACTCTCCTCTCCGCATCCCCCAGCTCCCCCACCCTAACCCCCCCCCACTTTGCCATATTTCTCCCCTCTTCATGCCCCCAGCAACCCCTCTCTGCCCCCCAGGGAGCATTACAACTGGATTCAACAATTACCCAATATTCATACCCGCCCCGGGGCCCTGAATCCAATGGGAAATATTCCCGATATACTGCTCTGTTACAGACTACGTGTGAAAGCTGGGCTTTTTTCGTCTTTACAATCACTATCTTATCATAATCACTATCATTCCTTATCATCATCAAGGACCCCACGCACCTCGGACATTCTCTCTTCCACCTTCTTCTGTCGGGAAAAAGTCTGAGGTCACGTACCAACCGACTCAAGAACAGCTTCTTCCCTGCTGCTGTCAGACTTTTGAACGGACCGACCTCGCATTAAGTTGATCTTTCTCGACACCCTAGCTATGACTGTAACACTACATTCTGCACTCTCTCCTTTCCTTCTCTATGAATGGTATGCTTTGTCTGTATAGTGCGCAAGAAACAATACTTTTCACTGTATGTTAATACATGTGACAATAATAAATCAAATCAAATCAAATTAATTCCTTTTGCTGCTGGGCAGTGGGTACGAGCTGTACAGCAGGATACTCACGTGTCAAATCTTCAACTTCTTCCGGTTCCTTCAAATCGAGGGCCAGTGCCTCCAGATTACGGAAATGCCGCTGAATAACCGGATTCTCAAAGCTCTCAGGCCTAATCCAGAGGGATAGAAATGGTCACCATTTTATTTTAAGGAGAATTTGCAGAAATTTCCTGTTCATCTGCACTGGGGAAATCATAGAAATCCTACAGTGCAGGAGGAGGCCATTCAGCCCATCGAGTCTGCACCGACAACAATCCCACCCCAGGTCCTATCCCCGTAACCCAATGTATTTACCCCGCTAGTCCCTCTAATCTACACATCTGGGTCACTGAGGGGCAATTTAGCACGGCCAATCCCGCACACCTTTCAGACTGTGGGAGGAACCCGGAGGAAACCCATGCAGACACGGGGAGAACGTGCAGACTCTCCGCACAGACAGTGATCCTCTAATGGCGCAGAAAGTATCGCTGGAACCTCTGACTGACCTGTATTTAAACCGGAGCTTCTGCACCACTGATTTCATCTTCTCGATCTGATCCTCGCTGGCCACTCGCTTCTCCGTAAAGCCGATCTTCCTGACATCGTCGGCGTAAGGCAAATAAATCAGGTGGAATCCTGATGGGAAAACGACGGAAAGGTTTTGTTTGTACCAGGAATCGGTGAGCATTTCACACGCCCACTCTGCCCGACTCAGGAGTTGCGTTTGATGGGATGACCTGGGATGAACATTCGCGTTTTTGCAGAAATCAGGTCAAAGCTACGACTAGTAAAGTTTTAAAGTTTAAAGTTTCAAAGTTTATTTTATTAGTGTCACAAGTAGGTTTACATTAACACTGCAATGAAGTTACTGTGAAAATCCCCGAGTCACCACACTCCTGTTCGGGTACACAGAGGGAGAATTTAGCACGGCCAACGCACCCTAACCAGCACGTCTTTCAGACTGTGGGAGGAAACCGGGGCACCCGGAGGAAACCCACGCAGACACGGGGAGAACGTGCAGACTCCGCACAGACAGTGACCCAAGCTGGGAATTGACCCAGGTCCCTGGGTGCGTGCGTGAGTGGTGATTGCAGCTCTGTGGGGTGTTTGGATTCTTCGCGTACTTCAATGCTTTTCAGACGTGACAGAAAACTGCGGTCCCCACATCCCTCGGAGGTGGATGTTAACGACCCTGTTTTGAAGAGCAGCAGGGGAGTTTTCCCTGGTGTCTCGGCCAGTATTCATCCCTCAATCAACATCGCTTAAAAAACTCTGCCTATCGTCAGGTTACTGTTCCCAGGGAGGAAACCACAAGTGAAGACCCACGTCTAAAATCACTGCACTGCCAATGTAATGCAGGGCTACAGCGATGGTAAATGATTCATTGAATGACACTGCATAGAAGCCATTCAGCCCATCATGGCTATACTGGCTCTTTGAAAGAGCTTATCCAATGCGTCTCAAGAGCCTTCTCTTTCCCCCAGCCCTGCAATCTTTTCCCCTTTATAGATTGGATCAATTTCCTCTCAGCAGTTATTATGTAATCTTCAATTTTCATCCACCCACTGTAACATGTATCCGCTGTAACTCTGAACTATAGAAATCTGAAGTTAGTTCATCTGAGTCCAAGCCCAGGCTGTGGTGCTATCTTTCTCTTACGTTGATCTTTCCCTACACCCCTAGCTATGACTGTAACACTACATTCTGCACTCTCTCCTTTCCTTCTCTATGAACGGTATGTTTTGTCTGCATAGCGCGCAAGAAACAATACTTTTTACTGTATACTAATAAACATGACAATCATAAATCAAATCAAATATCTGGTTTCAGTTCCTCTCTGCATTGGAGCTGCACACAATCAGCCAGGCTCCACTGTGTGTATATATGTGTGTGTACGTGCGGTGCGCGCATACGTGCGGTGCATGCGTGTACGTGCGGTGCGCACATACGTGTGGTGTGCATGCGTACGTGTGGTGCGTGCGTACATGTGGTGCGTGCGTACGTGTGGTGCGTGTGTGTACGTGAGATGTGTGTAAATGTGTGCTATGTGTGTATGTGTGGTGTGTGTGTGCACATGTGGTGTGTGTATACACGTGGTATGTGGTGTGTGTGTGGGGAAGGTGAGTGGGGGTAGGATAGGCAACAGCTACGATGCCCTCCATAGACAAATAGTGTGTGAATAATTATCATATGTGGTCAGGCAGAAAAGGTGCCGGAGATTCAGTGGTACTGGTGTGACCATAACTCAGTCAGAAAGGAGAGACAAATCAAGTGTACTCACCCAGTCAGTGAGCGATCCGAGAGAGACAGTGTCACTGACCTGGAGGGATGGTCTGCACTTTCTGATCATCCAGCGCCTCCTCCTGTGGGACCAATGCCACAAATCGGGGTGGGGTGTTCCTCCGGGGAGTGTAGCGGCAAACAGCATACACGTCCTTCTCCAGGCACTTGGTGAGCAGTGCGCTGAATGAAGTGGTGCTTCCTGTTGGGAATGTGAAACATAAACACAGCTCAGAACAATAAGCACCTGGCACCAGGGCTGGCCCAAAGGCTGCTGGAAAGGACCAGGGGGGCTGACCTCTCTGAGCTGCTTAGCAAGTGGCAACGATAAAGTCAAATTGTTACTTCATCCCCTATAACACGATAGAATTCTTCATCGAGGTGGACAGTCAGGTAGTTGATTTTGAGACTAGGGTCCTGAATCTTAATAAAGGAAACTACGATGAATATGAGGCACAAGTTGGCTTTGACAGATTGGGAAATGTTATTTAAGGGGACGATGGTGGATCGGCAACGGCAAACATTCAAGGAATGATTATTTAATCCAGTCTGGCACAAAAATAAAACTGGAAAGGTGGCCAAACCAAGGCTTACAAGGGAAATTAGAGATAGTTAAAGGTCCAAGGGAGAGGCATACAAATGATCCAGAAAAACTGTAGACCTGAGGATTGGGACAGTTTATAATTCAGCAAAGGGACTAATTAATAAGGGGAAAATAGAGTACGAGAGTAAGCTTGCGGGGAACATAAACATTGACTGTAAAAGTTTCTATTAGGTGTGTGAGGTGAAAAAGATTGTTAACGACAAACTAGGTCCTTTACAGTCAGAAACAGGGGAATTTATAATGGGGAACAAAGAAATGGCTGACCAACTAAATACATACTCTGGTTCTGTCTTCACAAAGGAGGACACAAATAACGTACCAGAAAAGTTGGGGAACACAGGGTCTAGGGAGAGGGAGGAACTGAAGGAAATTAATATTAGTAGAGAAATGGTGTTGGGGAAATTGAGTTTGAAGGCTGATAAATCCCCAGGGCCCGATAATCTACACCCCGGAGTACTTAAGGAAATGGTCTGAGAAAAAGTGGGTATATTGGTATTCATCTTCCAAGGTTCTATAGCCTTTGGAACAGTTCCTATGGATTGGAGGGTAGCTAATGTAACCCCACTATTTAAAAAGGGAGGCAGAGAGAGAACAGGGAATTATAGACCAGTCAGCCTGACGTCGGTAGTGGGGGAGGATTTAATAGCAGAGCACTTGGTAAACAGCGGCTGGACAGGACAGAGTCAGATGGATTTACACGAGGGGAATCATGCTTGACAAATCTACTGGAATTCTTCAAGGATGTAACTAGTAGAGTTGATGAGGGGCAGCCAGTGGATGTGGTTTATTTGGACTTTCAGATAAGGTCCCACATAAGAGATCAGTGTGTAAAATTAAAGTGCATGGGATTGGGTAGTGTATTGAGATGGATAGAAAACTGGTTGGCAGGCAGGAAACAAAGAGTAGGAAATAAACAGGTCTTTTTCCAAATGGCAGGCAGTGATTAGTGGGGTACCGCAGGGATCAGTGCTGGGGCCCCAGCTATTCACTACATATAAATTAATGATTTAAATGAGAGAACTAAATGTAATATCTCCAAATCTGCAGATGACACAAAGCTGGGTGAGCTGTGAGGAAGATGGAGAGATGCTTCAGTGTGATGTGGACAAGTTGAGTGAGTGGGCAAATGAACAGCAGATGCAGTATAATTTGGAGAAATGTGAGGTTATCCACTTTGGGAGCAAAAACGGAAGGCAGATTACTATCTGAAAGGCCATAAATTAGGAGAAAGGAATGTGAAATGAGACCTGGGTGTCCTCATGCACCAGTCGCTGAAGTTAAGCATTCAGGTGCAGCAGGCGGTGAAAAAGGCAAATGGAATGTTGGCCTTCATAGCGAGAGGATTTGAGTACGGGGCAGGGGTGTCTGGTTGCATATATATGGGGCCTTGGTGGGACCACACCTGGAATATTGCGTGCAGCTTTTGTCTCCTTATCTGAGGAAGGACGTTCTTGCTGTAGAGCGGAGGTTTACCAGGCTGATTCCTTGGATGGTGGGACTGACTCCCAAGGTGAGATTGATTCGGTTAGGATTATATTCACCAGAGTTCAGAAGAATGAGGGTGGGGGGGGAATCTCATAGAAACCCGTGTCTGCGTGGGTTTCCTCCGGGTGCTCCGGTTTCCTCCCATAATCCGAAAGACGTGCATTGGCCATGCTAAATTCTCCCTCGGTGTACCTAAACAGGCGCCAGAGTGTGGCAACTCAGGGATTTTTTGGGGCGGCGGACAGAACCATGGATCACAATTTAAGAATACAGGCTAAATCATTTAGGACAGAGATGAGGAAAAATGTCTTCACCCAGAGGGTGGTGAATATGTGGAATTCGCTACCACAGAAAGTAATTGAGGCCAAAATATTGAATGTTTTCAAGATGCAGTTAGATATAGCACTTGGTTGGGGCAAAGAGGATAAAAAGATATGGGGGGGAAGATGGGAACAGAATATCGAAAAGGATGATCAGCCATGATCATAATGAATGATGGAGCAGACTCGAAGGGCTGAATGGCCTCCTCCTGCTCCTATTTTCTATGTTTCTAACCAGGGTAATAGGATTCAGCATCTGACTCCTCGATTCAAAGTGTGAGAAATCGTTGGCGTGATCTATGATCCAGAGCAGTGGAGAGAACACATTAACGCCATTCAGTATGTAACCGCATGCTGTAATGAGAGGAAGTGGACCAGTTACAATGAGCTCAAATTCATCTTCTCATCTCTTAAGATATAATAATGCTCAGGTAGCATCAAACAATCAGTGATACAGCTCCCAAGGATAGGGGATACTCTTCAGGGTATTCTAGGCTAGTGGTATTCTATGCAGGGTTTTCTAGCGTAGTTATATTTTATACAGAGTATTTTGGGGTAGTGGTATTCTATACAGGGTATTCTAGGGTAGAGGTATTCTATTGAGGGTATTCTAGGGCAGGGGTATTCTATACAGGGTATTCGCGGGTAGCGGTATTCTATACGGGGTATTCTAGGGTAGAGGTATTCTATATGGGGTATTCTAGGGTAGAGGTATTCTATACGAGGTATTCTAGGGTAGAGGTATTCTATATGGGGTATTCTAGGATAGAGATATTCTAGACAGGGTATTTTAGGGTAGAGATATTCTATACGGCGTATCCTAGGATAGAGGTATTCTATACGGGGTATTTTAGGATAGAGGTATTCTCGACAGGGTATTCTAGGATAGAGGTATTCTATTCAGGGTATTTTAGGATAGAGGTATTCTCGACAGGGTATTCTAGGATAGAGGGATTCTAGACAGGGCATTCTAGGGTAGAGGGATTCTAGAGTAGGGGTATTCTATACAGGGTATTTTAGGATAGTGGTATTCTATACAGGGTATTCTGGGATAGAGGGATTCTATACAGGGTATTCTGGGATAGAGGGATTCTATACAGGGTATTCTAGGATAGAGGTATTCTATTCAGGGTACTTTAGGATAGAGGGATTCTAGACAGGGTATTCTAGGATAGAGAGATTCTAGAGTAGGGGTATTCTAAACAGGGTATTTTAGGATAGTGTTATTCTATACAGGGTATTCGAGGGTAGAGGGATTCTGGAGGAGGGGTATTCTATACAGGGTATTTTAGGATAGTGGTATTCTATACAGGGTATTCTAGGGTAGAGGGATTCGAGAGGAGGGGTATTCTATCTGATAACATATTTGCATCTGCTCTATATTACATTGTAAATATATAAAATGTCACTCTCTCTCTCTCCAGTAGGATTCCTTCATGCTGGAACATTAGCTCCTAACGTTTTAACACTTCTAGCTGCCACTGCAGGGTTTCCCATCATTATCTGCATGAATCTGTCTTGTGAACCATCAGCTAACTGAGGAGAAGGGGGATGAAGTTTGGACCCTGTGCTCTATAAATACCCTGGGTAGAGCCATGCCCACTTGGCCAAAGGGCAGCAGTAACAGCGGCTGAGGGTTACCTGTTATCAGCGTCTCATCTGGGTAAATGAACTGTGGGGATCTGATGTGGTGGTGCTTCTTTAAGAGTGACAATGGCTTGAAACCAATGAGAACCAAGCCTGGGCCATCAAATCTCTTCAATTCCTCGGTTTCCTCTTTCTCCAGAACAATCTGCCTCTGTCCATAAACCTGGGAACCAAAAAGAACAAGAACAGGTTTAAATTATATGAAAGAGCAACATCTTCCGAGGTACTCGCCCACTGACCCTCCCAAAGCCTGTCCACCATCTACAAGGCACAAGTCAGGAGTGATGGAGTACTCTCCACTTGCAGCTCCAGCAACACTCATGAAGCTTGACACCATCCAGGACAAAACAGCCCGCTTGACTGGCACTCCTTCTACAAGCATTCACTTCCTCCACCACGGACACATTGGCAGCCGTGTGTACCATCGATAAGATGCACTGCAGGAACTGACCAAGGTTCCTTCAATAGCTCCTTCCAAATGCACAACTACTTCCATCGAGAAGGGCCAGGGCAGCAGATACCTGGGAACACCATCACCTACAAGTTCCCCTCCAAGCCACTCACTATCCTGACTTGGAAATATATTGGCTGTTCCTTCACTGTCGCTTGGTCAAAATCCCTGAACTCCCTCCCTAACAGCACAGTGGGTGTACCTACACCACATGCACTGTAGCGTTTCAAGAAGGAAGCTCACCATCACCTTCTCAAGGGCAACTGGGGATGGGCAATCATAGAATCCCTGCAGTGCAGAAGGAGGCCATTCATCCCATTGAGTTTGTACCGACCACAATCCCACCCAGCCCCTATCCCTGTAGTCCCATGTATCTATCCTGATAGTGCCCCTGACACTAAGGAGCAATTTATCATGGCCAATCAACCTAACCCGCACATCTTTGGAGTGTGGGAGGAAACCGGAGCACCCGGAGGAAACCCACGCAGACACAGGGAGAACGTGCAGACTCCACACAGACAGTGACCCAAGCCGGGAATCGAACCCGGGTCCCTGGAGCTGAGGCACCAGTGCTAACCGCCGTGCCGCCCTAACGATCCTCTTCTGGATTAGGTCACACTGTGTGATATGAGTGATCACCGTCATGAGTAACACAGCCTCTGTGTTATTTTGTTAAAGAACACAGAGGCTCAAGCACGCTCTGTTCATTAGGCTGGACATATTTTGTGGAATAATCCATCAATATAGATGGTCATGTAACCACATCAAGCAGATAAACTCAATGAAGTGAAAGCAAAATTCTATGGACGCTGGAAATCTGAAATAAAAACAGAGAATGCTGGAAAAGCTCAGCAGGTGCACGGAGAGAGAAGCAGAGTTAACATTTCGGGTCCGTATGCCTCTTCTTCAAAGAGCTAATCCAGTGAAGGTGTGACTGAAAAATGGAAAGTTAATCTCGGTATAAAAAGAGCAAAGGGATGGAAGACTCTTCCCACTGGCTGTCTGGATTATGATGGTACAAAATATTCAGGACATTGGAAGAAGGGTGATGCGTATCCCAGAAACGGGGCGGTAGGGTGACACAGTGTTTAGCACTGCTGCTTCACAGCGCCAGGGACGCGAGTTTGATTCCCAGCTTGGGTCACTGTCTGTGTGGAGTCAGCACGTTCTCCCCCGTGTCTGTGTGGGTTTCCTCCGGGTGCTCCGGTTTCCTCCCACAGTCCGAATGACGTGCTGGTTAGGGTGCATTGGCTGTGCTAAATTCTCCCTCAGTGTTACCCGAACAGGCGCCGGAGTGTGGTGACTAGGGGATTTTCACAGTAACTTCACTGCAGTGTTAATGTCAGCCTTACTTGTGACACTAATAAATAAACTTTTAACTTTAAACAGGTAACCAGTTAAAGACAGAGCAGAAAATAAAAATGATACCTCGTACTGATCCTTATTTTAAAATAAAAAAGCAAGTTACAGGGAGGGAATCAGTTTGTGAAAGGGATGCAGAGAGTCAAATGTAAGTAGAAAGATTCCTACATTACAGCAGTGGCTAAACTTCGAAACCAATGCTGAACAAGGAGACAGGTTGTCGAAGTTTTTTGTCTTGCACTCATCAGGACAAACCCCAGAAGGTCAAATTTCAAACAATTGTGACAATTTATACCACAGGAGAAAAGGGTGTTGATTGGTTGACAAGTCGACTCTGATTGGCCGAGGTCTTGCCATGGAGAAAGCAATGGGGAGCTATAGGCTCCTCAAGCTGCCAGATAATTCAAAACAGGTGCAAGGCTTGGGCATATTCCTTTTGTCTGCAGGAAAGTTCAGAAGTACTTCATTGGCTGTGAAGTGCTTTGGGCCATCTTGAAGTTGTGGAAGGCGCTATTTTAATTAATACAAGTTCTTTTTCTCTTTATTTACTCATCTCATTACCATTCTATCTTTGCCTTGCACCATTATCTCTTCTGTTATTTAATCTCTGCTGCCTCCCCTTTCACTCTTTCCAGCCCTCCATGCATACCTTCCTTCTGTACCTGTTTGAACCCTGTGGCATGTCTAACGTGGGCTAGTTGTAAAGAAAAGTCATCGACCTAAAACATTAACTCTTGTTTCTCTCTGCACAGTACGCACAAGGGATACAATAACAGGGGAGTTATATTCCTGGATGAGTAATTCAGAGGTTTTGACTAATGATAGAATCAGAGAATCCCTACAGTGCAGAAGGAGGCCGTTCAGCCCATCAAGTCTGCACCGACCACAATCCCACCCAGGCCCTATCCCCATAACCCTATGCATTTACTCTAGCTAGTCCCCCTGATACTAAAGGGGCAATTTAGCATGGCCAATCCACCTAACCCGCACATCTTTGGACTGTGGGAGGAAACCAGAGCACCCGGAGGAAACCCATGCAGACACGGGGAGAACGTGGAAACTCCAGATAGACAGTGACCCAAACCAGGAATCGAACCCGGGTCCCTGGCGCTGTGAGTCAGCAGTGCTAACCTACTGTGCCACCATGCCATCGATCTAGAGGCACGAGTTCAAACCACACCACAGCAACTGGGGGAGAAAAAGAGAAGATGCTGGAAAATCTCAGCAGGTTTGGCAGCATCTGTGAATAGAGAAAAGATGTGGAGATGCCGGCGTTGGACTGGGGTAAGTACAGTAAGAAGTCTCACAACACCAGGTTAAAGTCCAACAGGTTTATTTGGTAGCAAATACCATTAGCTTTCGGAGCACAGCTCCTTCGTCAGATGGAGTGGTTATCTGTTCTCAAACAGTGCAAACAGACACAGAAATCAAATTACAGAATACTGATTAGAATGCGAATCTCTACAGCCAGCCAGGTCTTAAATGTACAGACAATGTGGGTGGAGGGAGCATTCAACACAGGTTAAAGAGATGTGTATTGTCTCCAGACAGAACAGCTGGTGAAATTCTGCAAGCCCAGGAGGCAAGCTGTGGGGGTTACTGATAATGTGACATAAATCCAACATCCCGGTTTAGGCCGTCCTCATGTGTGCGGAACTTGGCTATCAGTTTCTGCTCAGCGACTCTGCGCTGTCGTGTGTCGTGAAGGCCGCCTTGGAGAACGCTTACCTGAAGATCCAAGACTGAATGCCCGTGACTGCTGAAGTGCTCCCCCACAGGAAGAGAACAGTCTTGCCTGGTGATTGTCGAGCGGTGTTCATTCATCCATTGTCGTAGCGTCTGCATGGTTTCCCCAATGTACCATGCCTCGGGACATCCTTTCTTGCAGCGTATCAGGTAGACAACGTTGGCCGAGTTGCAAGAGTAGGTACCGTGTACCTGGAAGATGGTGTTCTCACGTGAGATGATGGCATCCGTGTCGATGATCCGGCACGTCTTGCAGAGGTTGCTGTGGCAGGGTTGTGTGGTGTCGTGGTCACTGTTCTCCTGAAGGCTGGGTAGTTTGCTGCGGACAATGGTCTGTTTGAGGTTGCGTGGTTGTTTGAAGGCAAGAAGTGGGGGTGTGGGGATGGCCTTGGCGAGATGTTCGTCTTCATCAATGACATGTTGAAGGCTCCGGAGGAGATGCCGTAGCTTCTCCGCTCCGGGGAAGTACTGGACGACGAAGGGTACTCTGTCTGTCCCGTGTTTGTCTTCTGAGGAGGTCGGTGCGATTTTTCGCTGTGGCGCGTCGGAACTGTTGATCGATGAGTCGAGCGCCATATACTGTTCTTATGAGGGCATCTTTCAGCGTCTGGAGGTGTCTGTTGCGATCATCCTCATCCGAGCAGATCCTGTGTATTCGGAGGGCTTGTCCGTAGGGGATGGCTTCTTTTACGTGTTTAGGGTGGAAGCTGGAGAAGTGGAGCATCATGAGGTTAACCGTGGGCTTGCGGTACAGTGAGGTGCTGAGGTGACCGTCCTTAATGGAGATGCGTGTGTCCAAGAATGCAACCGATTCCAGAGAGTAGTCCATGGTGAGTCTGATGGTGGGATGGAACTTGTTGATGTCATCATATAGTTGTTTCAGTGATTGTTCACCATGACTCCAAAGGAAGAAAATGTCATCGATGTATCTAGTGTATAGCATCGGTTGAAGGTCCTGTGCGGTGAAGAAGTCTTGTTCGAACCTGTGCATGAAGATGTTGGCATATTGAGGTGCGAATTTTGTCCCCATGGCTGTTCCGTGTGTCTGGATGAAGAACTGGTTGTTGAAGGTGAAGATATTGTGGTCCAGGATGAAGCGGATGAGTTGTAAAATTGCATCTGGAAACTGGCAGTTGACGGCATTGAGTACTGAGGCCGTTGCAGCAATGCCATCATCGTGGGGGATGCTGGTGTAGAGTGCCGAGACATCCATTGTGACGAGGAGTGCTCCTGGTTCAACTGCTCCATGTGTGTTGAGTTTCTGTAGGAAGTCCGTAGTGTCGCGACAAAAGCTGGGGGTTCTTTGTACAATGGGTTTCAAGATGCCCTCGACATAGCCGGAGAGGTTCTCGCACAGGGTTCCGTTTCCTGAAACGATGGGACGGCCGGGTGTATTTGCTTTGTGTATTTTTGGGAGGCAGTAGAGATCTCCAACTTGTGGAGTACGTGGGATGAGAGCACGGAGGGTGCTCTGAAGGTCCAGATCAAAGGTTTTGATCAGAGTGTTGAGTTGACGGGTGTGTTCTTTGACGGATCTGTGGGTAACTGTCTGTAGTGTTCCTCGTTGTTCAGTTGTCGGTACACTTCTTTGCAGTAATCCGTTCTGTTCAGTATGACGATGGCCCCTTTGTCTGCTGGTTTGATGACAATGTTGCGGTTGGTCTTGAGAGCGTGGATGGCGTTGCGTTGTGCTTGGGTGATGTTCGGTGCTGTCTTGTGAGTGCGGCTGATGAATTTGGTGTTGACGCACCTCCTGATGGCTTGGGCATACATGTCAAGTCGACGGCAGCGGCCTTCCGGAGGAGTCCAATTCGACTCTTTCCTCTTCGGTTGCACTGCGGGTCTCTCTGTCTGCTGTTCCGGTTCATTAGCTGTCTCATTGTGTTCGCTGTTGGCCTCTTGGGGTTTGTGGAAGAACTCCCGCAGCCTCATTCGCCTGATGAATTCCTCTGTGTCCGCTGCGAGACTGATGGGGTCTATTTTGGTAGTGGGGCAAAAGTTGAGCCCTCGGCTGAGAACTTCGATTTCATCTGGCTGAAGTGTGTCGTCCGATAAGTTGACAATGGACTTCCCTGCAGTGGTGCTGTTTTCTACTGTGGTACCGGGGGGGGCTTGGTTGCTGCTGCTGGTGATGCCGAGTTTCTCAAGTTTCCTGTTCTTGGTGTGCATGTAGATGGTGTAGTTCCTTTGTCTCGTCTGCTTGGCAGAGTTTCGCAGCTGGTCTGCATCCTGAGCGCAAGTTGAGACTATGGATTCGATCTTGGTTTCCAGGCTGCGGCGTTTGCTGTAAAGTTGGTGTATGAGGTGTTTGAGGAGGGTGAGAGAGGTGCGACGGCACAGTCTCTCAGCGTAGTCCGTGTTATAGGTTGACCTGAGTGGGTTCGTGATCCGTAGTCCTTTCGGTATCTTGTCTGCTTTCTTGCATGTTTGTAGAAACTTGATGTCTGTGTCGATATGCGCGATCTTCTTGGAGATCCTCTCCACTTGGAACCGGCAGTTTGCGGCGTTGATGGTAGTCATGATGTGGAGATGCCGGCATTGGACTGGGGTAAGCACAGTAAGAAGAGAAAAGAGCCCACGTTTCGAGTCTGGATGACCCTTCGCCAGAGCTGTATAATAAAGGGGAAATTAGTCTGTGATCATGAAATTACCCGATTGTTGTTAAAAACCCATCTGGTTCATTAATGCTCTTTAGAGAAGGAAATCTGCCGTCCTTACCCGGTCTGGCCTGTCTGAGGATCCAGAACTGCATGGCTGACTCTCAACTACCCTCTGATTGACTTAGAAAGCCACTCAGTTGTGTCAAAAGTCACGATGAAACTGCATTGTGGATGTGCCTTCACACCGCAGAGTGCAGCAGTTTTAGACAAAGCCTCATCATCGCCTTCTCGAGGGCAATTAGGGATGCACAATAACTCACATCTCGTTCATGAATTAAGAAAGAGCATTTTCTGTTTGTATTTCAGATTACCAGCATCCGCAGTGTTTTGCCTTTGGTCAGGCAGGAGTTGACGTTTTAATTCAGCACGGTATAGGTTCACCGTCCTTTACCTGGGCCTTCTTGGTGTCGCTGGGCAGGAGCAGACTGCCCGTCTCCCCGTTAAACCAGCGGGTTTTGGTTTTGACGGGCTCGTTGCTTTCTCGGTACAGGCGGGCGGCACTGGGTTTCCTGGCACTCCGCATGAGATTGTAAACTCCGACTGAAAGTTCCACGCCTTCTCCCAGCTTCAGGTTCAGCCTGGCCAAAACAAAACAAAAAAAAACAGGACATCAAATACAAGCGGCACCGGAACAGAGAGTTTAACAGGGGCTGAAACACAAAGACATTCTGATGCACATTAAGCGGTTGAAGAAGGCGGCAGTTTAGGGATGGGGGGCGGTGGGGTTTAAGCCAAGGTCCTGACGACTTGGTCAGCTGGATGTAAAAGATCCCACAGCATCACATGGAGGATGGCACGGTGGCACAGTGGTTAGCACTGCTGCTTCACAGCTCCAGGGACCTGGGTTCGATTCCCGGCTTGGGTCACTGTCTGTGTGGAGTTTGCACATTCTCCTCGTATCTGCGTGGGTTTCCTCCGGGTGCTCCGGTTTCCTCCCACAGTCCAAAGATGTGCGGGTTAGGTTGATTGGCCATGCTAAAAATTGCCCTTAGTGTCCTGAGATGCGTAGGTTAGAGGGAGTAGTGGGTAAATATGTAGCGATGAGGGGGTAGGGCCTGGGTGGGATTGTGGTCGGTGCAGACTCGATGGGCCGAATAGCCTCTTTCTGATTCATTTTGGTAGGAAGAATGCATAGGACACAATATAAAATAAAACAAACAATTCTAAAGTGGGTGCTGGAGCAGAGAGACCTGGGTGTATATGTGCATAAATCACTGAAGGTGGCAGGACAAGTTGAGAAAGTGGATAAAAAGGCACATGGGATCTTGGTCTTTATAAATAACAGCACAGAGTACAACAGCAAGGGAGTGAAAATGAATTTTTACAAAACACTGGTCCAGCATCAACTGGAGTATTGCGTCCAATTCTGGAGATTGCAATTTAGGAAAGATATGACGGCTTCAGAAAAGGTCCAGGTGGTTCCAGGGATGAGGGACTTCAGTTATGTGGATAGATTGGAGAAGTTGGAACTGTTTTCCTTGGAAAAGTTCAAAATCACGAGGGATCTGGACAGAGTCAAGAGGGAGAAACTGTTCCCATTGGTGGAAAGATCAAGAACCAGAGGACCAATGCACCTAACCAGCACATCTTTCCAGAGGAAACTGGAGCACCTGGAGGAAACCCACACAGACACGGGGAGAATGTGCAGACTCCGCACAGTCACCCAAGCCGAGAGTCAAACACGGATCCCTGGCGCTGTGAGGCAGTAGTGCTAACCACTGTGCCACCCTATATAACATCTGGGTGAAGCACTGGCGAGGCTATGGTTTCAGGTCAGGATTAGAATGATCAAAACGTGCGCAGTGTGTTGTACTTAAACATAATAAATAGGAACAGGAATGCTCCACCATTCAATGAGATCACGGCTGATTTGATTGTGGCCTTAACTCCACTTCCCTGCCTGTTTCTCTCTCCTATCAAAAACCCGTCTCATCAGCCTCGAATGTTCTTATTATCGACAGGTGTACAGCATGTTAGAATCGTAGAATCCTACAGTGCAGAAGGAGGCCATTTGGCCCATCAGGTCAAAGGTAGGGCTCTGAAGACTGTGGAGGAACAGAGAGATCTTGGGGTCCATATCCACAGATCTCTGAAGGTTGCCTCTCAAGTGGATAGAGCTGTGAAGAAGGCCTATAGTGTGTTAGCGTTTATTAACAGGGGGTTGGAGTTTAAGAGCCGTGGGGTTATGCTGCAACTGTACAGGACCTTGGTGAGACCACATTTGGAATATTGTGTGCAGTTCTGGTCACCTCACTATAAGAAGGATGTGGAAGCGCTGGAAAGAGTGCAAAGGAGATTTACCAGGATGCTGCCTGGTTTGGGGGGTAGGTCTTATGAGGAAAGGTTGAGGGAGCTAGGGTTGTTCTCTCTGGAGTGGAGGAGGTTGAGGGGAGACTTAATAGAGGTTTATAAAACGATGAAGGGGATAGATAGAGTGAACGTTCAAAGACTATTTCCTCGGGTGGATGGAGCTAATACAAGGGGGCATAACTATAGGGTTCATGGTGGGAGATATAGGAAGGATGTCCGAGGTAGGTTCTTTACGCAGAGAGTCGTTGTGGTGTGGAATGGACTGCCTGCAGTGATAGTGGAGTCAGACACTTTAGGAACATTTAAACAGTTATTGGATAGGCACATGGAGCACACCAGGATGATAGGGAGTGGGATAGCTTGATCTTGGTTTCAGATAAAGCTCGGCACAACATCATGGGCCGAAGGGCCTGTTCTGTGCTGTACTGTTCTATGTTCTATCAAGTCTGCTCTGACCACAATCCCACCAGGCCCTATCCCCATGCATTTACCCTAGCTAGCCCCCCTGACACTGAGGTGCAATTTAGCATGGACAATACATCTAACTCGCACATCTTTGGACTGTGGGAGGAAACCAGAGGACCCAGAGGAAACCTACACAGACACGGGGGGAATGTGCAAACTCTACACAGACAGTGACCAAAGCCGGGAATTGAACCCAGGTCCCTGGCGCTGTGAGGCAGCAGTGCTAACCACTGTGCCACCGTGCCGTTGTAAACCTCGGGTTCACATTTGACCTACCTTCGTTTTCCTCTGCTTCCTCTGGATCCTCCTCATCTTCATTCCAAAAGTGTGACTGCCAATCCGCCATATCTGCTGTGGAGGAAGTGCCAACTCCCCTGTCAGGTAGAAGTACAAGGGACACCTCCCTGCATTATCCCCATCTCCTTTGGCACCCAAAGTCCTATTGATTTCTGCCTGGACTATGCTCATCGAGTGAGCATCCACAGTCCACAGTGGGGTGGAGCATTCCAAAGGGAGATGTACGGCTCATCCAGTGCTGGCCTCACTGTGGTTGATTAATTTTCTCCAGGCAAAGGGTATTAACAGATTCAAGGTAGGTGACCCAGATCAGTCATGAATTAGCTGAATGATGGAACAGACTCGAGGGACCGAATGGCCTCCTCCTAGGTGGAAAGTGAGACTTGGTGTTGGGAAATGTGCCCAATATAAGTCTCTTTTAAATTACACATCTGGATTTTAAATGTTTGGAATGATATACAACAGAGAAGAGCAATGGGAGAAGAAATATAAGGTAGTATTAAAGCAGCAGTTATTGAAATGTGTTCCCCTGGAGGGAGCTGTCCCTTTAAGAGGAGAATATGGCACTTTAAGAGTGCAGTAAGAAGTCTCACAACACCAGGTTAAAGTCCAACAGGTTTATTTGGTCGCAAAAGCCACTAGCTTTCGGAGCGCTGCTCCTGCATCAGGTGAGTGGGAGTTCTGTTCACAAACAGGGTGTATAAAGACACAAACTCAATTTACAAAATAATGGTTGGAATGCGAGTCTTTACAGGTAATCAAGTCTCAAAGATACAGACAATGTGAGTGGAGGGAGGGTTAAGCACAGGTTAAAGAGATGTATATTGTCTCCAGACAGGACAGTTAGTGAGATTTTGCAAGCCCAGGCAAGTCATGGATTACAGATAGTGTGACATGAACCCAAGATCCTGGTTGAGGCCGTCCTCATGTGTGCGGAACTTGGCTATCAGTCTCTGCTCAGAGACTCTGCGCTGTCGCATGTCGTGAAGGCTGCCTTGGAGAACGCTTACTCGAAGATCAGAGGCCGAAAGCCCGTGACTGCTGAAGTGTTCCCCAACAGGAAGAGAACACTCTTGCCTGGTGATTGTCGAGCGGTGTTCATTCATCTGTTGGCATAGCGTCTGCATGGTCTCCCCAATGTACCATGTCTCGGGGCATCCTTTCCTGCAGTGTATGGAGGTAGACAACGTTGGTCGGGTTGCAAGTGTATGTACCGTGTACCTGGTGGATGGTGCTCTCACGTGAGATGATGGCATCCATGTCAATGATCCGGCACGTCTTGCAGAGGTTGCTGTGGCAGGGTTGTGTGGTGTCGTGGTCACTGTTCTCCTGAAGGCTGGGTAGTTTGCTGCGGACAATGGTCTGTTTGTGGTTGTGCGGTTGTTTGAAGGCAAGAAGTGGGGGTGTGGGGATGGCCTTGGTGAGATGTTTGTCTTCATCAATGACATGTTGAAGGCTCTGGAGAAGATGTCATAGCTTCTCTGCTCCGGCGAAGTACTGGATGATGAAGGGTACTTTGTCTGCCGTGTCCCGTGTTTGTCTTCTGAGGAGGTTGGTGCGATTTTTCACTGTGGCGCATTGGAACTATCGATCGATGAGTCGAGCGCCATATCCTGTTCTTATGAGGGCATCTTTCAGCGTCTGGAGGTGTCTGTTGCGATCCTCCTCATCTGAGCAGATCCTGTGTATACGGAGGGCTTGTCCATAGGGGATGGCTTCGTTAACGTGTTTAGGGTGGAAGCTGGAGAAGTGGAGCATCGTGAGGTTATCTGTGGGCTTGCGGTACAGTGAGGTGCTGAGGTGACCGTCCTTGATGGAGATGCGTATGTTCAAGAATGCAACCGATTCTGGAGAGTAGTCCATGGTGAGTCTGATGGTGGGATGGAACTTGTTGATGTCATCATATAGTTGTTTCAGTGATTGTTCACCATGAGTCTAAAGGAAGAAAATGTCATCGATGTATCTAGTGTATAGCATCAGTTGAAGGTCCTGTGCGGTGAAGAGGTCCACTTCACCAGGCAAGAGTGTTCTCTTCCTGTTGGGGAACACTTCAGCGGTCACGGGCATTCAGCCTCTGATCTTCGGGTAAGCGCTCTCCAAGATGGCCTTCACGACAACGCAGAGTCGCTGAGCAGAGAGTGATAGCCATGTTCCACACACATGCGGACGGCCTCAACCGGGATCTTGGGTTCATGTCACACTACCTGTAACCCCCATGACTTGCAAAATCTCACTAACTGTCCTGTCTGGAGACAATACACATCTCTTTAACCTGTGCTTAACGCTCTCTCCACTCACAATGTCTGTACCTTTAAGATTACCTGTAAAGACTCACATCCCAACCATTATTCTGTAAATTGAGTTTGAGTCTTTATATGCCCTGTTTGTGAGGAGATCTCCCACTCACCTGACGAAGGAGCAGCGCTCCGAAAGCTAGTGGCGTTTGCTACCAAATAAACCTGTTGGACTTTAACCTGGTGTTGTTAGACTCCTTACTGTGTTTACCCCAGTCCAACGCCGGCACCTCCACATCATCAATAACCAGGGCATAGATTTAAGTTAAGGGGCAGGTTGTTTAAAAGAGATGTGAGGAAAAGCTTTTTCACCCAGAGGCTGGTGGGAATTTAGAGCTGACTGCCTGAAAGGGTGGTAAAGGCAGGAACCCTCAGAAGAAGCATTTAGATGAGCACACGAAACACCATAGAATGCAAGGCTACAAATCAAGTGCTGGAAAATAGGATTAGAATAGATAAGTGTTTGATGGCCAGCGTGGAAACAATGAGCCAAAGGGCCTCTTTCTGTGCTGTAAAACTCTATGTCTCTATGACTGTATGTATGTAAAGTGATCACTGAGTGTGTGGGTGAGGGCACTCAAGGTGGTGCAGGGTGGTGAGAGGGGGGGGGGCTGCTTTACAATGGTCTTCAGAACTGGGCTAATGTCTCTGTGAATGCCACCTTAGCATCCACTACCTCCATTTCTGTCTCAGGCAGATGGATATCCCGCGGAGGGGCACTCCAGGGATGGAGGGAAAATACTCAACTCCCAATTCTCGCCTGCACGATGAATTTCCGGCCCAATGTTCCAGATCAGGAGCCTTCCATAAATTCATTTAAAACAGGGAAGCTGGATAAACCACCTGAGAGAGAAAGGGTACGTTGAGAAGCGGAGAGGAAGCAGAGTGGGCAGTAACTTGTGTGGAACTTACAAACTAGCACAACCTCGTTTGGCTGAATGGCTGTAGACTTCATGTTACAGTTCACTCAGAGAGTCCGAGTTGCCTTGGTAACCTGCACTTTTCCATGCGTGTTGTAGTCTGGAGCTATGGTCAGTGACGGTCGAGGCTCCAACATTCTTTCCATCACATGTCTGACCAGGAATCTCTCCCACTCTCACCACCTGACATTGGCGTCTGTTTGGAAGGATTATACAGGCTGATTTTCAACCTGTTTGGCTGCATTATGAACTCACCTTCCTTGGACATCAAGTCCTGGGGTGGGACTCGAACCCGGAGCTTCTGGATCAGAGGCAGGGACACCAACCCACTGTGCCACAGGATCTCGTACATTTGATGTAATTCTATATAATAGAACAAGAAGTTGTTGATGATGAACTGTTTTTAAGCACGTACAGAACCAGGGAGGAAGGTGGAAGGAACAAATAGAAGTTGTATTGGAAAGAAGAGATTTTTTGGATATTCCTTAATGGCAGAAATCCGGAGAGTGAGCAGGGACAGAGACACTTGTGGGTTCATGTGCATCTTTCAAGGTGGCTGGACAGATTGAGAGCGGTTCGCAAAGCATCTTGGGCTTCATTATTAGAGGCACTGAGGACAAAAGTAGGGAAGTTATGCTGAACCTGTATAAAGCTTGGGTTAAGCACCAATTAGAAGACTGCACTGAGTTCTGGTCGCTTTAGGAAGGGTGTGAGGGTCCTTGTGACAATGAAGAGGGAGATTTATCAGAATGCTGCCAGGGATGGGGAGGATTTTAGCTACAGGGTTAGGTTGGAGAAGTTGGGGTTGTTCTCCTTGGAGTGAAGGAGATTGAGAGGAGATTTGCCAAGGGTGTACAAGGTTTAGATCAAGTGGACAAAGAAAAGCTATTGCCGTTAGCTGAGGGTACAAGGACTGAAGGAGACAGAGATGAGGTTTCGGGCAAGGTGTGCAGGGGGTAAAATGAGGAAGGGGGTGAAATCAGATATAATGAAAGATTTCAAAAGGAAATTGGATGGGCACTTGGAGGAAGATAAACTTGTGGGGAGACGGGGATAGAGCGGGGGAGTGGGACTGACTGGATTGTTCGACAGAGAGCTGGCACTAACTCAATGGTCCCTTTCTGTGTCGTGACGATTCTGACTCGCTCAGTTACACACATCTACCCTCAGGAACCTCTGGCTCAGGGAGCAGTAAATAAAATCAGCCAGCAGTCTCTAACTAACAGCGAGAGTGTGTGTTGGGTATGCACAGGGCCAGACTGCGATACCTCTCACAGTCAAATTTATGTAACAGAGGTCTAAGTAGGCCATTCGGTAATAGCATTCTAGAATACACTCTGATTCCTTTTCCGAGTCGGCTTTATGATATAAATCCTTTATCACCTCATTTTTTTGTTATAACTCTATTAATCTTTTAGAGCTAGACACCTCTGCCTGATCCTCTACCTGCTTAGGTCTTTCCTTTACCATCTCATCAGAGTGTCAGCTAGCTGGACCTCAATTCCTTCATCTTCCTCTTTTGTTCTCCCACTCCAGTTTTCACTAATGGCTGTGGGATCTTGTCACCACACGATCTGGAAAAATTCCAGGGTATTTTTCTTTTAACGCCTCAGTTCCCTGGTTTTCTTTTGGCTTTTCCACTACAGTGAGCATCAGTCCCTCCTGTGAACCAGCGATATCATTTCCAAGGATAAACTGTATTCCTGGAATAGCCAAGTTTTCCATCACTCCCACTATCACTTCCCCAGTCTTGATTGGACTTTCTAGCCTTATCTTACACAGGGGACATACTCCTCTCTCCATTTATTCCACAGATTACCACTCTCTCGGGCAATATTTCAGGAGTGCAAATATTTTCACCTCTTACTATTGGAGACAGATTAGCTCCCATATCTCTCAATATTTTAACTTCTTTACCTACTCCTCCTGTTCTACCTGAGTAAATCTTACCCACACAGGTAAAGTCGTTGAAAAGATCAGACGCTATCTTACTATCCAGCCTGTGCCGAGGCTGTGCACTCTCCTTTAGCTCCTCGACCTCTCTGGAATTTCCCTCACTGCCTTAGCTAATCCCACTGGTTGAGCCTCTTTTACCACATCCTTTTTCCCAGTGCCTTTCTTAAGCCATCAGCACTGTGACTTAGTGTGTCCGACCTTATTACAGTGAAAACACCCGAGGTCTTTCACCTCTTTTCCACCTTCTTGGGTTTCTTTTATCACAGGTGGTAAACTGTTCCCAATGTGATCTACATTTTTGTTTTTCATTGAAGGATCTCCCTCTTTCCCAATTTCTATCCCTCATGGAATGAAATTGCTGTTGGAAGCTAGATGTCAATTTATGCAGTAATGTGTATTCATCTGCCATCTCTGCAGCTCTTCTCACTGTTTTAACTTTCTGTTCCTCAACATGTGTTCTTATCACTTCTGGATATGAGTTTTTAAACCCCTCCAGCAGAATAATATCTCTAATAACCTCATATATCTTTTCTATCTTTAATGCTCCCACCCATCTATTGAAGTTGCTCTGTTTAATTCTTTCAAACTCGATATAAGTCTGACCTGGTTCCTTTCTTACATTTCTGAACCGTTGTCTCTATGCTAATTCATAGGCACTCAAAACAACCTTCTTTACTTCTTCATATTTTCCTGACACCTCCTCTGACAGCGCTGCAAACACCTCAGTAGCCCTGCTTACCAACTTTGGTCTGAATTAACGTTACCCACACCTCTTCTGGCCATTTCATCTGTGTAGCCAATTTCTCAAAGGAAATGAAAAAGACTTCTGCATCTTTTTCATCAAATTTTGCTAATGTTTGGACATATTTGTATGTATCCCCACCAGGCGGTTGGCCACGATGAGTTTGCCCATCATCACTTCTATCTTGCACTTTTACTTCAGTCATTTGAAGTCTTTTTGCTTCAAGTTCCAACGTCATCTTTTCCAACTCGAACAATCTTTCTCTTTCTTCTTTCTCTGACTCCAGCCTTTTCAGTTCACTTTCTAGCTCCAATTGTCTCATTTGCAATTTATTTTTTTTCTAACTCCACTGCACTTGACTGTTTCTCTGATATGCCTAAATGATTGGATAACTCCGTTACAATTTCAGCTTTCTTATTATCCCTGGTTAAACCCACTTTTAGCCTGTTTGCTAATTCTACAAGTGTCGTCTTTTTCTGTCTTTCTAAGCTTCCTTGGCAAATTTGGGAAGCATCTTCGACCCCCAGAATCTCTTTAGCAATTTTAAGAACCATTTCCCCACTTTTGATTTAAGCGACAACAAGCCACCAAACTTAAACAGATTTTCCACTTCTCACTGAAGGTTTATTTAAAGATCGAGGACGAGTCATAGCCTGAACCCGAGCCCCCAATCTGTTATAAAGCAGAGGTTGATGCCCCCCTCTGAGAACTAACACCTAACCACTCAAAGAGGAATACCTCACCTTATAATCTGTAAAAAGTGTGTGTGAAGTGGTGTACCCGCTCTTCGGCAACTCCTAGTGGTTAAATACAAAATAAATCCCTGACACTCACTCTAAAATCAACACGTAACAATTAATTTATCTAACTAACAGTGAACAAATTAACTAAACTAGTAACGAACCGGATAAAACACGATTCTAATGGAATGCTGTTCAGATAAATACAATTTCCACTCCTTAACAAAATAGAATTTAGTCACTCTCAAAATTACAATCATGTTTGGCATCTTCTGGAATGTTCTGGGCCTTCTCTGTTGAATCTTCTGTCTGGAACTTCTTTCTTCTTTAGTATCTTTGCTATTTCGATAGTGCTTTCTCTTAAGACATAGGTGAAGCTATGAGAGCCAGCAATTCGCTCTCTCTCTCTCTAGAATGGAGAGCTGAACTAAGAGCTGTTAACTCTAGAAGGCGGCAGTTGCTCTCTCTCTCTCTTTGTTCCACTGCCCCTTCTTTTATACCCCTGATGGCATATCAGTATTTTCCACAATAGGATTGGTCCTAGATTGTCAAAACCATCAGACTTAAATTTAATAGGTTCTTGGTATCTAAGTGCTTGATTCAAATTGGCTAAATTCAAAAGCCTGTTGTTTTGGAAAAACTGCTGCTCGGCCTTTCAATACAAATGTTTCAGTTTGGGCTCTCTGTGTACTTGCACTTTTAATCTCTAAGCACGGAAAAAGCACCACCTTTTACCGGGACTATGCAATGCTTCCCCCCCCCCCCCTCTCTCCTCCCCCCTCCCCCCCCCATAGCATTTTACGGTTTTCCAAACACCAAAACTTTAACTTCCTACTTCCCAATCTACAATTACTCAACCCAACTTCGCAACAGTTAGGAGATAAATATTGTCCAGGGGAACCCTCCTGGTTCTTAGAGTCATCGAGTCATACAGTACAGAAGAGGTCCTTCAGCCCATTGAGCCTGTACCAACAAAACTACACTAAATCTACACTAATCCCACTTTCCAGCACTTGGCCCATGGCCTTGAATGTTCTGACATTTCAAGTGCTCATCCACATACTTTTTAAAGGTTGTGAGGTTTCCCGCCTCTACTACCCTCCCAGATAGCGCATTCCAGACTCCCACCACCCTCTGGGTGAAAAATCTTTTCCTCAAATCCCCTCTAAATCACCTTAAAATTATGCCCCCTCATTACTGACCCTTCAACTAAGGGTAACAGCTGCTTCCGATCCACCCTGTCCACACCTCTCATAATCTTGTACACCTTCTTCAAAACAGTGCCATGGGATCTCTTACATCCACCTGAGAGGGAAAACATCTCATCCCAAAGGACAGTACTGCAGCACTCCCTCAGTACTGCACTGGCAACATCAGTTTGAATCATCTAATTTGTTATGATCATCGGCCAGAGCTCCAAGTGTTGGCGAGATCCGGTTAGTGACCAATGACATTTTATTTAACATAGACAAAGCTTGAGATTTGAGACACTTGTTCACTGAATAAAGTCACAAAATTCCACAGAGTTTGAAGAAAGAGAAATTAACTTTACTATGCAAGATCAGAAAGATAAAACTATTTACAACATGTATCCTAAACGTTAGCATTCAGGTTTCAAGAGGTATATTTAAATTAACAGGCAAATTGTGGTCAGACATGCCAACGACACAATCTTCTTGTTATTGTAGAATCATAGAGTTTTACAGCACAGAAAGAGGCCCTCCAGCCCATCATATCTGCAACGGCCATCCAGCACCTAGCCAAGGCGGAGATAGACAGATTTTTAACCAGTAAGGGAATCAAGGGTTATGGAGTATTGCATAATGACAGGCGTGACCAAAACAGAGTCCACGATTTCTCAACATCACACCCAGACATCAGTAACACTGTGAGTCAACCAATCTCACTGTAACTCTCTCACTCACAAAAGTTTCCAATTTTCATCTTAGAAGATCTTACCTTGGAATTATCTCAAAAACTCGCTCCAACTCAGACGGCTTCAATGACGCCCCACCTCGCAGGATTTTAATCTCGTCTCCTGAGATCACGTGCCCCTGGATTCCCAAGTACACTCAAACAGCTACTCAACAGCATGATTTCAGTTCTTCGGCCATGCTGAGCAGAACATAACTATTCAAAAGTGGTACCTTTGTCCCAACGGCCCACAGCACAGTCACCAACATTTGGCTGTCTTCTTGGATCTTCAGGGCTTCTCTTGAACCCTCAGGCAGCATCAATGGTAGCCCATCTTATTGGGTTTCAGTCTCACCTTCCAAGATCCCGTTCCCCTGGAATCCCCGAGTATACTCTCAAACACCAAACTACAGGCAGAATTTCAGACCTTCGGCCACACCGTGTTTCTCTTTTAACTGAACTTAACTGCCCCTGTCTGAGGTCTCTTACTTGGGACTTCCTTGTGGGACCTCTCTCTGTGCTCTCCCCCCTGTCTGGGACACTGTTTGGTTCTGGCAATCCGCACCCGGATTCTCATGCTATTTATATTCTTTCTCTTTATGTGTAGTCAGTTTGGGCCTGTCGTGGGCCGGGACAACTTATGCTGAACTGAGTGCGGGAAGCCCACTCCCAGGTCTGCTCACGTGCCGAAATTCCAAGGTCTGTCAGGAGTTGAGGTTCCAGACTTCCAAGCTCAACATTAAGGTAAGTTCGGGTTATGTAATAACTCAGATCCCTGCAGTAGGACTGGAACTCACAACCCTCTGTCTCAGAGATGAGAGGACCACACTGAGCCAAGGCTGACCACCTCAATACCAAAGCAAGGAGATAATGTGGAACTTACCACGGAACTCTGATTCAACTATGCTTGGCAGTTGTGTGTACATTTCTGGTCCCTTTCTTATAAAAAGGAGCAGGAAAATTACAGAAAAGATTAACAAGAGTGCTAGTGGGACTGAGAGGATCCAACTCTCAGGAACGATTTAGCAAGCTCTTCCCTGGAAAACAGGACAGTGAGAGGCGATCAGATCAGTGATAGGGTAGATGTGGAGAAACTACTACAGAATCTTGTTATTGTAGAATTATAGAGTTTTACAGCACAGAAAGAGGCCCTTCAGCCCATCATGTCTGCATTGGCCATCCAGCACCTAGCCAAGGCTGAGATAGACAGATTTTTAATCAGTAAGGGAATCAAGAGTTATGGTGGATCGCGTGCAGTTCACGTTGCCACACTACCAGAAAGACATGGAATCTTTGGAGAGAGTGCAAAGGTTCACCAGGATGTTACCTGGTCTCGAAGGTGTTGGCCATGAGGAGAGGTTGAATAAACTTGGAATGTTTTCACTAGAAAGATGGAGGCTGAGGGGTGGCCTGATCGAAGTCTACAAAATGATGAGAGGCATAGACAGGGTGGATAGTCAGAGGATTTCTCCAAGGGTGGAAGTGTCAATTACAAGGAGGCACATGTTCAAGGTGAGAGGGGGAAAGTTTAAGGGAGATGCGGGGGGGGGAAGTTTTTCACGCAGTGAGTGGTGGGTGTCTGGAACGCGCTGCCAGAGGAGGTGGTGGAAGCAGGCACATTAGCAATATTTAAGAGGCATTTGGATGGGTACATGAATAGGAAGGGAATAGAGGGATACGGACTGAGTAAGGGCAGGTTTGTTTTAGTTTAGTTATGACATGATTGGCACAACTTGGAGGGCCAAAGGGCCTGTTCCTGTGCTGTACTTTTCTTTGTTCTTGGGACAAGGTGGGAAAGTGGAGTTGAGCTTTATATCAGAGCAGCCATGATCTCATTGAATGGGGGCGCATATTCGGTGGGCTGAATGGTCTACTACTGCTCCCACGTCTTATGGTCTCAACACATTTTCCAGCACTTGGTCCGTAACCATGTGTGCTATGGCATTTCAAGTGCCGATCTAAATGCTTCTTAAATATTGTGAGGGTTCCCACCTCTACCACCCTTTCAGGCAGTGAGTTCCAGTTTCCCACCACCATCTGAGTGAAAAGGTTTTTCCTCAAATCCCCTATAAATCTCCCACCCCTTACATTAAAGCTATGCCTCCTGGTTATTGACCCCTCTTCTGTCGGGTGTTGGATACTGCTCGGTAGGTCTTAATAAAGCCTTCATCATCTTAAGTAGGTTAACTGTATGTATTGATTAACTACAAGAACCAGGTACATATATACAATAAAGGGTTCACGCTACATGCTACCAGTGAGGCTTGGAACAGAGAGACAGTACAATTGAACACATGGTTAAAGAGCTGGTGTAGGAGGGAGGGCTTTAGATACATGAATCATTGGGATCTCTTCTGGGGAAGGTGGGATCTGTACAAGAAGGACGGGTTCCACCTGAACTGGAGGGGCACCAATATCCTGGGTGGGAAGTTTGTTGGTGCTGTTCGGGAGGATTTAAACTGGTGCGGCAGAGGGGTGGGAACCGGAACAGCAAGCCAGTAAGTGTAGGGACTGGGGAAAAAAGTGAGACTGAGATAAACGTATCGCAGAGTAAGAGCAGGCAGAGGGGCTCAGCGAGACTGGAGGTTTGGAGTGCATTTGCTTCAATGCAAGAAGTATAACAGGTAAGACAGATGAACAGAGAGCCTGGATTACTGCATGGAATTATGATGTTATTGCAATTACGGGGACCTGGTTAAAGGAGGGACAGGACTGGCAGCTTAACATTCCGGGATATCATTGTTTTAGATGGGACAGAGGGGGAAACAGAAGGAGCGTTGTGGGGGGGAGGGGGCACGGGGGAGTCGCATTGCTGATCAGGCAGCACATCACAGCTGTGTTGAGGGAGGACACATTGGAGGGATCTTCTAGTGAGGCATTATGGGTGGAGCTCAGAAATAGGAAGGGTGAAATCACAATGTTGGGAATGTACTGTAGACCTCCCATCAGCCCGTAGGAGACAGAGGAGCAGTTGTGTAGTCAGATACTAGAAAGGTGTGAAAAAAGCAGGGTCGTTGTGGTGGGCAACTTTAACTTTCCCCCACATTGACTGGGACTCCCTTACAGACAGGGGCTCGGATGGAGGGCAACTTGTTAGTTGTGTCTCGGAGGGTTTTTTGATACAGTATGTTGACAATCCAACCAGGAAGGGGGCCATACTAGACTTGATATTGGGGAATGAGCCAGGCCAGGTGATCGATGTTTCAATAGGGGAGCACTTTGGACTTAGCGACCGTAACTCCATAAGATTTCGGGTAGTCTTGGATAAGGACAAGAGTGGCCCTCGAATGAGGGTGATTAATTGGGCAAGGGCTAAATACATGCAAATTAGACAGGAACTGGGGAATGTGGATTGGGAGCGGCTATTTGAGGGCAAATCCATGTCTGGCATGCGGGGGGCTTTTAAAGGCCAGTTGATTGACGTGCAGGACAGGCATGTCTCCGCAAAAATGAAGGATAGAAATGGCAGGATTCGGGAACAATAGGTGACGAGTGAAATTGTAAGCTTAGTGAAAGTAGGAAGGAACTTAAACGTAGAATTAGGAGGGCTAAAAGGGGCCATGAAATGTCTTTAGCAAACAGGTCAAGGAAAATCCCAAGGCTTTTATATGCATATATTAGGAGCAAGAGGGTAGCAAAAGAAATAATCTGGAAGAAAATGTGGGTGGCCTGATTAGTAAATTTGCGGATGACACGAAGATTGGTGGAGTTGCTGATAATGCGGGGGATTGTCAGAGAATACAACAGAATATAGATAGATCAGAGACTTGGGCACAGAAATGGCAGATGGAGTTTAATCCAGACAAATGCGAGGTGATGCATTTTAGACGATCAAATTTAGGTGTGAATAATATGATGTGACAGAACTCTGAGCAACATTAACATACAGAGGGATCTGGGCATACAGGTCCATAGTTCCCTAAAAGTGGCAACGCTGGTGGCCAAGGTTATTAAGAAGGCATATGGCATGCTTGCTTTCATCAGCCGAGTAAGGGCAGAAGGTTTTTTTTAGTTAATTTAGGGCATCATGATCGGCACAGGTTTGGAGGGTCAAAGGGCCTGTTCCTGTGCTGTACTTTTCCTTGTTCTTTCTTGTACACTCCATCGTGTCTACATTGGCTTTTCAGAGCAATCTCATTGTGCTCTTGTTCAGCTGCTCTCTCCCCATTGCTCTGTAATAATTTCCCTTCAGATAATGTTCTTATTTGCTTTTGAAAGTTGCTACATACTGAATCTGCTTTCGCCGCCCTCTGGATAATACACTGTGTCATTAAAAAATGTTGCCTCATGTTGCCAAATATTGTCCAGTTGATCAAGCACTTTTGAGGTGTAATCATTGTTGTAATGTAGGCAATTGGGGAAAGCAAGCTCCCACAATGTGATTATTACCCGATAGTCAGTTTTTGTGATCCGACGTGGATTGTGGGATAAATATTGGCCAGAACACCAGGAAAAATACACCCTCTGCTCTTCTTCCAAAGAGCGCAACGTGATCAAACAAACATACAAAATAGGAGTAGCAGCAGGCCATTCTGCCCCTCGGGCCTGCTCCACCATTCAACAAGATCAGGCTAATCTATTTCTGTTTCGAGTTCAACATTCCCGCCTACCCACGATAACCTCTGATTTCCTCACCTAACAAGAATCTATCTACCTCTGCCATAAAAATATTCAGTGACCCAGCCTCCACCACCTTCTGAGGCAGAGAGTTCCAAAATCACACAACCCTCTGATAGAAACAAATTTTCCTCACCTCTATCGACCATGCCCACCCAAGAAGGTTTAACATCCCACCCAAAAGACAGCACCTATGGCAGTGCAGCACTCTCACTATACTGCACCAATTTTGGATTTTGTGCTTATAATTTCTGAAATGGAGCTTGAAGTCAGGGCATAGTGACCCAGGGATGGGAGCAGTTCCCGTTGGGGGTGGTCCCCATTGGGAATGGTCCCCGTTGGGGGTGGTCCCCATTGGGGGTGGGACACATTGACCCAGGGATGGAAGTAGTCTCCATTAGGAGTGGTCTCCATTAGAAGTGGTCTCCATGGGGGTAGTCCCCATTGGGAGGGGTCCATATTAGGAGTGGGACACACTGACCCAGGGATGGGAGTGGTCTTCATTGGGTCCCCATTGGCGGTGGTCTCCACTGGGAGTGGGACACACTGAGCCAGGGATGAGAGTGGTCTCCACTGGGAGTGGGACACACTGAGCCAGGGATGAGAGTGATCTCCATTGGGAGTGGTCTCCACCTGGCCCCCATAGGGGGTGGTCACCATTGGGACTGGAAGAAACTGACGCACGGATGGGAGTGGTCTCCATTGGGTTCCAACTTGGAAAGGTCCCTATTGGGTGTGGGACACTCTGACCCAGAGATGGGAGTTGCCTTCATTGGAAGTGGGACACAGTGACGCAGGGATGGGACTGGTCTCCATTGGAAGTGGTCTCCATTGGGGATGGTCTTCATTGGGGGAGTTCTCAAATGGGAGTGATCTCCATTAGGGGTAGTCTCCATTGGGGGTACTCCCCACTGGGAGTGGATACACTGACGCAGGGATGGGAGTGGTCCCCATTGGGAGTGGGACACACTGACGGAGGGATGGGAATGGTCCCCATTGGGAGTGGGACACACTAACACAGGGATGGGAATGGTCCCCATTGGGAGTGGGACACACTGACGGAGGGATGAGAGGGGTCCCCACTGGGAGTGAGACACACTGACCCAGGGATGGGAACAGTCTCCATTGGGAGTGGGACACACTGATGGAGGGATGGGAGGGGTCCCCACTGGGAGTGAGACACACTGACCCAGGGATGGGAACAGTCTCCATTGGGAGTGGGACACACTGATGGAGGGATGGGAGGGGTCCCCACTGGGAGTAGGACACACTGACAATGGGATGTGAGTGGTCCCCATTGGGAGTGGGACACACTAACCCAAGGATGGGAATGGTCTCCACTGGGAGTGGACACACTGATGGAGGAATGGGAGGGGTCCCCACTGGGAGTGGGACACACTGACGCAGGGATGGGAGGGGTCCCCATTGGGAGTAGGACACACTGACCCAGGGATGGGAGGAGTCCCTATTGGGAGTGGGATGCGCTGACCCAGGGATGGGAGTTGCCATAGGAACATAGGAATTAGGAGCAGAAGTAAGCAAATTCAGCCCTTCGAGCCTGCTCCGCCATTCAATCAGATCTGGTCTCAAATCCACCTCCTCACCTGCTCCCCATCTCCCTCTTTCCCTTTTTTTTATTGGAAATATATCTATTCCCTTCTTGAAATCATTCAATGATTCAGACTCCACCACGCAATGGGGCAGCGAGTTCCACAAATTCACCACCCTCTGCAAGAAGTAGTTCCTCCTCATCTCAGTTTTAAATCTACCGCCTCTCAACCTATACTCTGTGACCTCTTGTTCGAGATTGCCCCATAAGAAGAAACATTTGGTTAAAATTTTATATACCTCGATCAGATCCCCCCTCACCCTTGTCAACTCCAGTGAGGACATGCCCAAACTATTTAATCTCTCCTCATACATCAACCCCTTCATTCCCGGAATCAATCTGGTGAACCTCCTCTGAACTGCCTCCAATGCCACCACGTCCTTGCTCAAATAAGGAGACCAAACCTGGACATGACTCCAGCCGTGGTCTCACCAACACCCTATACAATTGCAGCAACACTCCTCTACTTTTATACTCCAGTCCCTTTGCAATAAATGGCAACACTCTATTTGCCTTTTTTATTACCTGCTGCACCTGCATACCAACTTTCCACGATTCATGAACAAAGACACCCAGATCCCTCTGCCCGGACACATTTTGAATCTGCTTCCCATTTAGGTAATAATCTGCCTTTCTATTTTTTCTGCCAAAATGGACAACCTCACACTTATCCACATTAAGCTCCATCTGCCAAATTTTGGCCCATTCTCTTAGCCTACCTATATCCACCTGTAGAGTCTTTATATCCTCTTCACTGCCTGCTTCCCCATTATTTTAGTCTCATCCACAAATTTTGCTGTGTTACACTCTGTCCCCTTCTTGCAGATCAAAGAACTCATGCAAGTTTTTCAAGCACAACTCACCCTTCGTAAAACCATACTGACAATGAGCTTTGTCCTTCCAAATGCTCAGCCATCTCCTCCTTAATGATTGATTCCAGCAACTTCCCCAGCACAGAGGTCAAGCTAACTGGCCTATAATTTCCTACTTTTTGTCTCTGTCCCTTTTTGAATAAGGGCGTCACATTAGCGTGTTTCCAATCCATCGGGACCTCACCGGAATCCAGGGAATTTTGAAATATCACAACCAATGCATCCACTATCTCTGCGGCCACCTCCTTTAATACCCTCGAGTGCAGACCATCAGGCCCCAGGGACTTATCTCCTTTAATCCCATTAGTTTATTCAATACCTTCTCCTTAGTGATATTTATTGCACCAAGCTGCCCTGCATTAAAGACAGTTTTTGAAAAATCTTCATTTTTCTCCACCATGAAGACAGAGGCAGAATATTGGTTTAGTGCCTCCGCCATCTCTGTGTTCCCCAATAATACCTCACCAGTATCGTCCTCTAAAGGGCCAACATTTAGTTTCGCTATTCTCTTCCTCCTTATATACTTGTAGAAGCTTTTGGTTTCTGTGTTTATGTTTTCTGCTAGCTTCCTGTCGTAGTTCACCTTAGCTCCTTTGATTCTATTTTTAACAGCCTTTAACTGAACCTTAAAGTTCTCCCAATCCTCCAGCTTGCCACTAGCTTTGCAGTAGTTTCCCTAGTTTTTGCCTCTATGTAGGGTGAATATGATAGGGTGAATGCACTCAGTCTTTTTCCCAGGGTTGGGGAATCGAGAACTAGAGGGCATTGGTTTAAGTTAAGAGGGGAAAGAATTAATTAATGGGAACCTGAGGAGCAACCTTTTCTTTTTACACAGAGGGTGGTACGTGTGTGGAATGAGTTGTCAGAGGAAGTGGTTGAGGCAGGGACATTGACAACATTTAAAAGGCATTTGGACAGATACATGGATAGGAAAGGTTTTGAGGGATATGGGCCAAAAGCAGGCAAATGGGGTTAGCTTAGATGGGCATTTTGGTCAGCATGGACCAGTTTGGGCCGAAGGGCCTGTCTCCATGCTGTAGATTCTATGTCCTCTTTGACTTCCTTGTCTTGCCATGGAACGTTTTCCTTCCTTTAATAATTCCTCTTCCTCTCAGGAATATACTTTAATCGAGAGATATTCAATATCTCCGTCAACATCCGCCATTGTTCCTTAACAGTCCTGCCCTCAAGTATTTGTGTCCAATTTACTTGGGCCAACTCTTTCCTCAGACCTGTATAATTACCTCTGCCCAACGCTAAAACTCTAGTATGGCACTCTGGCTTCTCTCACTCAATCGGAATCCGAAATTCTAGCAGATCCAAGAGGATCTTTAACAACAAGACTATTTATCAACACTTCTTCGTTACTAAATCTAAAATAGCCTGTTCCCTGGTTGGTTCCATAACATATTGCTCTAAGAAACAATCCCTCATATACTCTATGAAATCTCCCTCGAGGCTACCTTTGCCAATTTGATTGATCCCATCTATATTCATGTTAAAATGACCCACGATTACCTTATGCCCTTCTCATAAGCCCACATTAGTTTATATTGGTTTATACTATGCCCCACTTTGGAAGTATTGTTTGGGGGCCTGTAAATTGCTCCGACCAAGATGTTTTTTCATAGAACCATACAGCGCAGAAGAGGCCCTTCGGCCCATCGAGTCTGCACCAACACATCCTCTTTTTTTTATTCCCACCATATTGATTCAACATAGATCTAAACGGGTATGATATAATTGGGATTACAGAGACATGGCTGCAGGATGACCAGGGGTGGGAATTGAATGTCCCAGGGTATTCAATATTTAAGAAGGACAGCCATAAAGGGAAAGGTGGTGGAGTGGCACTGCTGGTTAAAGAGGAAATTAACACAATAGTGAGAAAGGATATTAGCTCTGACAACATGAAGTCTGTATGGGTAGAGTTGAGAAATACCAAGGGGCAAAAAACATTCGTGGATGTCATATGTAGACCCCCAAACTGCAGTGGTCATGTTGGGAACGGCATTAAACACGAAATTAGAGATGCATGTGGTAAGGGAATATCGGTGATCATGGGTGATTTTAATCTGCACATAGATTGGGCAAATCAAATTAGCAACAATGCCGTAGAGAAAGAATTCCTGGAGTGCGTATGGGATGGTTTTCTTGACCAATATGTGGAGGAACCAACTAGAGAGCCGGCCATCTTAGACTGGGTACTGTGTAATGAGAAGGGAATCATAGAAACCCTATAGTGCAGAAAGAGGCCACCTGGACTGGGAGGCCACCCATCGAGTCTGCACCGACCACAATCCCACCCAGGCCCTACCCCCATATCCCTACATATTTACCCGCTAATCCCTCTAACCTACGCATCTCAGGACACTAAGGGGCAATTTTAGCATGGCCAATCCACCTAACCCACACATCTTTGGACTGTGGGAGGAAACCGGAGCACCCGGAGGAAACCCACGCAGACACGAGGAGAATTTGCAAACTCCACACAGACAGTGACCCAAGCCGGGAATCGAACCCAGGTCTCTGGAGCTGTGAAGCAGCAGTGCTAACCACTGTGCTACCGTGCCGCCCCAATCATTCCCAATCTAGCTGTACGAGACCCCTTGGGGATGAGCGACCATAACATCAGGAATTTTTTTATCAAGGTGGGGAGTGAAATAGTTGATTCGGAGACTAGGGTGCTTAATCTTAATAAAGGAAACTATGAGGATATAAGGTGTGAGTTGGCCTTGATAGATTGGGGAGAATTACTTAAAGGGATGACAGTGGATAGGCAATGGCAAACATTCAAGGAACAAATGGGGGAACTGCAGCAACTCTTTATTCCTGTCTGGCACAAAAGCAAAATGGGTAAGAGGGCCAATCCATGGCTTACAAAGGAAATTAGAGAGAGTATCCGATCTAAGGAAGAAGCATATAGATTGGCCAAGAAAAATAATAGGTCTGAAATTTGGGAGCAGTTTAGAATTCAAACAAAGAAGGACCAAGTGATTGATTAATCATAGAATCATAGAAACCCTACAGTGCAGGAGGCCATTCGGCCCATCGAGTCTGCACCGACTACAATCCCACCCAGGCCCTACCCCCACATATTTTACCCGCTAATCCCTCTAACCTACACATCCCAGGACTCTAAGGGGCAATTTTTTAACCTGGCCAATCAACCTAACCCGCACATCTTTGGACTGTGGGAGGAAACCGGAGCACCCGGAGGAAACCCACGCAGACACGAGGAGAATGTGCAAACTCCACACAGACAGTGACCCGAGCCGGGAATCGAACCCGGGACCCTGAAGCTGTGAAGCAGCAGTGCTAACCACTGTGCTACCGTGCCGCCCCAATTAAGGGGGAAATTAAGGGGGAAATACAGTGCAAAAGTAAGCTTGCAGGGAACATAAAGACTGACACTGAGGGTTTCTATAGATATGTGAAGAGAAAGAGGTTGGTGAAGACAAATGTAGGTCCCCTACAGACAGAAATGGGGGAATGTATAATAGGGGACAAAGAAATGGCCAAGCAACTGAATATACTTTGGTTCTGTCTTCATAAAAGAGGACACAAATCAGATGCCAGAAATGTTGGAGAATGCAAGATTTAGTGAGAGGGAAGAAGAGCTGAGGGAGATCAATATTAGTAGAGAAATGGTGCTGGAAACATTGATGGGATTGAAGGCGGATAATTTCCCAGGGCCTGATAATCTATATCCCAGAGTACTTAAGAAAGTGGCTCCAGAAATAGTGGATGTATTGGTGGTCATCTTCCAGGATTCTATAGATTCTGGAACAGTCCCTGCAGGTTGGAGGGTAACGAATGTCACTCCAATATTCAAAAAGGGAGGTAGAGAGAAAACAGGGAATTATAGATCAGTAAGCTTAACATCGGAAGTGGGGAAAATTCTCAAATCCATCATCAAGGACCTTATTGCAGAGTATTTAGAAAGCGTGGCAGGATCAGACAGAGTCAGCATGGATTTATGAAGGGGAAATCATGCTTGACAAATCTGTTGGAATTCTTTGAAGATGTAACTAGTAGAGTTGACAAGGGGGAGCCAATCAATGTGGTATATTTGGACTTTCAGAAAGCGTTTGACAAAGTCTCGCATAAGAGAATATCGTGCAAGATGAAAGCGCATGTGATTGGGGGAAGTGTATTGAGATGGATAGAAAACTGGTTGGCAGAGAGGAAACAAAGAGTAAAAATTAATGGTTGCTTTTCAAATTGGCAGGCAGTAACTAGTGGGGTGCCACAGGGATTGGTGCTGGGACCCCAGATATTCACAATATATATTAATAATTTGGATGAGGGAACAAAATGTAACATCTCAAAGTTTGCAGATGATACCAAGTTGGGTGGGAGGGTGAACTGTGATGAGGATGCAGAGATCCTACAGAATGATCTGGACAGATTGGGTGAGTGGGCAAATCAATGATAGATGCAGTATAATTTGGATAAATGAGAGGTTATTCACTTTGGAAGTAAAAACAAGAAGGCAGATTACTACCTGAACGGCTGTAAATTGGGAGAGGGGAGTGTGCAGCGGTACCTGGGTGTCCTTGTGCACCAGTCACTGAAGGTAAGCACACAGGTGCAGCAGGCGGTAAAGAAGGCAAATGGTATGTTGGCCTTCATTGCGAGAGGTTTCGAGTACAGGAGCAGGGATGTGTTGTTGCAATTATACAGGGCCTTGGTGAGGCCACACCTAGAGTATTGTGTGCAGTTTTGGTCTCCTTTTCTGAGGAAGGATGTTCTTGCTCTCCAGGGAGTGCAGCGAAGGTTTACCAGGCTGATTCAGGGAATGGCGGGACTGATGTATGAGGAAAGATTGACTAGGTTAAGATTGTTTTTGCTGGAGTTCAGATGAATGAGAGGGGATCTCATAGAGACTTAGAAACTTCTAACAGGACTAGACAGGGTAGATGCAGAGAGGATATTCCCGATGGTGGGGGAGTCCAGAACCAGGGGTCACACTCTGAAGATTCAGGGTAGACCGTTTAGGACGGAGGTGAGGAGACATTTCTTCACTCGAAGAATGGTGAGCCTGTGGAATTCGTTACCACAGGAAGTAGTTGATGCCAAAACATTGAATGTATTCAAGAGGTGGCTGGATATAGCACTTGGGACGAATGGGATCAAAGGTTATGGGGAAAAAGCAGGATTAAGTTATTGAGTTAGACGATCAGTCGGGCAGCATAGTCGGTGCAGGCTCAGAGGGCCAAAGGGCCTGTTCCTGTACTGTAATTTTCTTTGTTCTTTGTACGGTGAAATGTATAGGTTGTTGCACACTATACAGACGAAGCATACCGTTCATAGAGAAGGAGTGCAGAATGTGTTACAGTCATAGCTAGAGTGTAGAGAAAGATCAACTTTAATGCAAGGTTGGTCCATTCAAATGTTTGATGGCAGCAGGGAAAAAACTGTTCTCGAGTCGGTTGGTACATGACCTCAACTTTTCTATCTTTTTCCCCAATGGAAGAAGGTGGAAGAGAGGATGTCCGGGGTGCATGGGGTCCTTAATTTTGCCGGCGGCTTTTCCGACGCAACGGGAAGTGCAGATAGAATCAATGGATGGGACTGGGCTACATTCATGACTCTTTGTAGTTTCTTGCGGTCCGTTAGAATAATGGTGTTGGAGGCTGAGCTGTAGTCAATAAATAGGAGTCTGACATCGGTGTCTTTGTTATCTCGGTGTTCCAGGGTTGAGTGCAGGGCCAGGGAAATAATAATGCCTGTTCACTTCTTTCCTGCTTCTGATGTGGCGACACGGTGGTTAACACTGCTACCTCACAGCGCCAGGGACCGAGGTTCGACTCCCGGCTTGGCTCGCTGTCTGTGTGGAGTCTACACGTTCTCCCCATGTCTACGTGGGTTTCCTCCGGGTGCTCCGGTTTCCTCCCACAGTCTGAAAGACGTGCTGGTTAGGGTGCATTGGCCGTGCTAAATTCTCCCTCGGAGTACCCGAAGAGAAGCCGGAATGTGGCGACTCGGGGAATTTCACAGTAACATCATTGCAGGGACAAACTGATTGCCAACTGGACATCACATTATGTTAATGTAAGCCTTACTTGTGACTAATAAACTTTAATACAGCCTTGGTGTCATCGTTAACCCATAAAGCAACTCCATCTCCTGCCCTATCCTGTCCATCGTTCCACAATACTGAGTAAGCACCCTTGGACATTCAACTCCCAGTCCTGCTCCTCCTTAACCATGTCTCTGGAATCCCCACCAAACCTTACCCATTGGTCTCTATTGGTGCCACAACCCATTGTCCCCACAGGGAGTGGCACTGCGCCTGCGCGGCCGCGGCCCCGACCCCTCGCGAGACCGGAAGTGAGCAGGCGCGAGCAGCCGGCAGCCGTTTCTCAATCTCTCTTCACGTTCCGGCGATTAACCGCCCCGCCCGCCTGCCTGAGGCCGGAGTTTTTAATTATTATTATTTTCCGCTCCCGTCGGGAATTCTAACTGGGTTTTACCGCTGAATCACCTTCTCCCTGGCCAGACTCAAACTTTTACCCGCGGGGCCAGCAACACATTCGCGTCCGAACCGGCCGTCCGCCTCCTCGAGGCTTCACTCGTCTCGTTTCTGATTGGTTAACGCGGCTGTCAATCAGAGGCACCAAGGGTTTCGATTGGTTGTCATGCCTGTCAATCACTGTCCCTTAGATCCACCCATCTTGTGGCTGATTGGCCTGTTCCCTTCGCTCCGGCTTCTGATTGGCTATGTCACGTGTGATTCATAGCCCCCCCAAGGTCCGCTTTCCTCGCTTGTGATTGGCTTTGTTGCCTTGTCTCCTGCCTCCGATTGGGTAATCCGATAGTCAATTAATCTGTCCCTTGGCGCCCGCCCATCTTGCTGCTGATTGGCTCCTTAGTTCTCCTCTACACCGTATCTGATTGGCCTAATCGGCGATCAATCATTGTGACCCTGGGAACCGCCCACGTTTCGGTTGATTGGCCTCTTGCCTTTGCTCTCTCCGGGTTCCGATTGGTTGATAGCTCCTGTTCGGCTGTCAATCAAACCCAGTGAGTCATTGCCCCTGGGCTTCCTAAAGACATGTTGTGGAGGTGCTGGTGTTGGACTGGGGTGAACACAGTAAGAAGTCTCACAACACCAGGTTAAAGTCCAACAGGTTTATTTGGTAGCACAAGCCACTAGCTTTCGGAGCGCTGCTCCTTCATCAGGTGAGTGTGAGTTGTGTTCACAAACAGGGCACAGAAAGACTCAAACTCAATTTACAGAATAATGGTTGGAATGTGAGTCTTTGCAGGTAATCTTAAAGGTTACATTGTGAGTGGAGAGAGCGTTAAGCACAGGTTAAAGAGATGTGTATTGTCTCCAGACAGGACAGTTAGTGAGATTTTGCAAGTCATGGGGTTTACAGGTAGTGTGACATGAACCCAAGATCCCGGTTGAGGCCGTCCTCATGTGTGTGGAACGTGGCTATCACTCTGCTCAGTGACTCTGCGTTGTGAAGGCCATCTTGGAGAGCGTTTACCCGAAGATCAGAGGCTGAATGCCCGTGACCGCTGAAGTGTTCCCCAACAGGAAGAGAACACTCTTGCCTGGTGAAGTGGAACTCTTCACCGCACAGGACCTTCAACTGATGCTATACACTAGATACATCGATGACATTTTCTTCCTTTAGACTCATGGTGAACAATCACTGAAACAACTATATGATGACATCAACAAGTTCCATCCCACCATCAGACTCACCATGGACTACTCTCCAGAATCGGTTGCATTCTTGGACATACGCATCTCCATCAAGGACGGTCACCTCAGCACTTCACTGTACCGCAAGCCCACAGATAACCTCACGATGCTCCACTTCTCCAGCTTCCACCCTAAACACGTTAACGAAGCCATCCCCTATGGACAAGCCCTCCGTATACACAGGATCTGCTCAGATGAGGAGGATCGCAACAGACACCTCCAGACGCTGAAAGATGCCCTCATAAGAACAGGATATGGCGCTCGACTCATCGATCGATAGTTCCAACGCGCCACAGCGAAAAATCGCACCAACCTCCTCGGAAGACAAACACGGGACACGGCAGACAAAATACCCTACATCGTCCAGTACTTCCCCGGAGCAGAGAAGCTATCACATCTTCTCCAGAGCCTTCAACATGTCATTGATGAAGACAAACATCTCACCAAGGCCATCCCCACACTCCTACTTCTTGCCTTCAAACAACCGCACAACCACAAACAGACCATTGTCCGCAGCAAACTACCCAGCCTTCAGGAGAACAGTGACCACGACACCACACAACCCTGCCACAGCAACCTCTGCAAGACGTGCCGGATAATCGACATGGATGCCATCATCTCACGTGAGAACACCATCTACCAGGTTCACGGTACATACACTTGCAACTCGACCAACGTTGTCTACCTCCATACACTGCAGGAAAGGATGCCCCGAGGCATGGTACATTGGGGAGACCACGCAGATGCTACGACAACAGATGAATGAACACCGCTCGACAATCACCAGGCAAGAGTGTTCTCTTCCTGTTGGGGAACACTTCAGCAGTCACAGGCATTCGGCCTCTGATCTTCGGGTAAGCGTTCTCCAAGGCAGCCTTCACGACATGCGACAGCGCAGAGTCGCTGAGCAGAGACTGATAGCCAAGTTCTGCACACATGAGGACGGCCTCAACCAGGATCTTGGGTTCATGTCATTCTATCTGTAATCCACGACTTGCCTGGGCTTGCAAAATCTCACTAACTGTCCTGGCTGGAGACAATACAAATCTCTTTAACCTGTGCTTAACCCTCTCTCCACTCACATTGTCTGTATCTTTGAGACTTGATTACCTGTAAAGACTCGCATTCCAACCATTATTTTGTAAATTGAGTTTGTGTCTTTATACACCCTGTTTGTGAACAGAACTCCCACTCACCTGATGCAGGAGCAGCGCTCCGAAAGCTAGTGGCTTTTGCGACCAAATAAACCTGTTGGACTTTAACCTGGTGTTGTGAGACTTCTTACTGCACTCTTAAAGCGCCATATTCTCCTCTTAAAGGGACAGCTCCCTCCAGGGGAACACATTTCAATAACTGCTGCTTTAATACTAACTTATATTTCTTCTCCCATTGCTCTTCTCTGTTGTATATCATTCCAAACATTTAAAATCCAGATGTGTAATTTAAAAGAGACTTATATTGGGCACATTTCCCAACACCAAGTCTCACTTTCCACCTAGGATGAGGCCATTCGGTCCCTCGAGTCTGTTCCATCATTTAGCTAATTCATGACTGATCTGGGTCACCTACCTTGAATCTGTTAATACCCTTTGCCTGGAGAAAATTAATCAGCCACAGTGAGGCCAGCACTGGATGAGGCCTGGAGCCGTACATCTCCCTTTGGAACGCTCCACCCCACTGTGGACTGTGGATGCTCACTCGATGAGCATAGTCCAGGCAGAAATCAATAGGACTTTGGGTGCCAAAGGAGGTGGGGAGAATGCAGGGAGGTGGAGTTGAGGTAGATGATTAGTCATGATCTTATTGAATGGCAGGACAGGCTTGAGGGGCCGAATGGTCTACACTAGCTCCGATTGAGAGAGCTGTATGCCCTTGAAGAAGTGAAACCAATCAAGGCACTGTTTTGTTTTTAAATCTTTTTGAGTCCAAAGTGACTGAATTATTCTGCCACCTTGTCTCTGTCACTTCTCTGGGCTAATCCCATGATCCAGGAATGTCTCCTTTGGTTAATGTTGTCCCTTGTACTTCTACCTGACAGGGGAGTTGGCACTTCCTCCACAGCAGATATGGCGGATTGGCAGTCACACTTTCGGAATGAAGATGAGGAGGATCCAGAGGAAGCAGAGGAAAACGAAGGGAGGTCTCCCCTCAACCTCCTCCGCTCCAGAGAGAACAGCCCTAGCTCCCTCAACCTTTCCTCATAAGACCTACCCTCCAAATCAGGCAGCTTCCTGGTAAATCCCCTTTGCACTCTTTCCAGCGCTTCCACATTCTTCTTATAGTGAGGTGACCAGAACTGCACACAATATTCCAAATGTGGTCTCACCAAGGTCCTGTACAGTTGCAGCATAACCCCACGGCTCTTAAACTCCAACCCCCTGTTAATAAACGCTAACACGCTATAGACCTTCTTCACAGCTCTATCCACTTGAGAGGCAACCTTCAGAGATCTGTGGATATGAACCCCAAGATCTCTCTGTTCCTACACAGTCTTCAGAACCCTACCTTTGACCTGATGGGCCAAATGGCCTCCTTCTGCACTGTAGGATTCTACGATTCTAACATGCTGTACACCTCTCGATAATAAACATTTGAGGCTGAGGAGACGGGTTTTTGATAGGAGAGGGAAACAGGCAGGGAAGTGGAGTTAAGGCCACAATCAAATCAGCCGTGATCTCATTGAATGGTGGAGCATTCCTGTTCCTATTTATTATGTTTAAGTACAACACACTGCGCACGTTTTGATAATTCTAACCCTGACCTGAAACCATAGCCTCAATGAGTGACAGAACAGTACTCACCAGTGCTTCCCCCAGATGTTATATAGGGTGGCACAGTGGTTAGCACTCCTGCCTTACAGCGCCAGGGATCCATGTTTGACTCTCGGCTTGGGTGACTGTGCGGAGTCTGCACATTCTCCCCGTGTCTGTGTGGGTTTCCTCCAGGTGCTCCAGTTTCCTCCGGAAGGATGTGCTGGTTAGGTGCATTGGTCCTCTGGTTCTTGATCCTTCCACCAATGGGAACAGTTTCTCCCTCTTGACTCTGTCCAGATTCCTCGTGATTTTGAACTTTTCCAAGGAAAACAGTTCCAACTTCTCCAATCTATCCACATCACTGAAGTCCCTCATCCCTGGAACCACCTGGACCTTTTCTGAAGCCGTCATATCTTTCCTAAGTTGCAATCTCCAGAATTGGACGCAATACTCCAGTTGATGCTGGACCAGTGTTTTGTAAAAATTCATTTTCACTCCCTTGCTGTTGTACTCTGTGCTGTTATTTATAAAGACCAAGATCCCATGTGCCTTTTTATCCACTTTCTCAACTTGTCCTGCCACCTTCAATGATTTATGCACATATACACCCAGGTCTCTCTGCTCCAGCACCCACTTTAGAATTGTTTGTTTTATTTTATATTGTGTCCTATGCATTCTTCCAACCAAAATGAATCAGAAAGAGGCTATTCGGCCCATCGAGTCTGCACCGACCACAATCCCACCCAGGCCCTACCCCCATATCCCTACATATTTACCCTCTAACCTACGCATCTCAGGACACTAAGGGCAATTTTTAGCATGGCCAATCAACCTAACCCGCACATCTTTGGACTGTGGGAGGAAACCGGAGCACCCGGTGGAAACCCACGCAGACACAAGGAGAATGTGCAAACTCCACACAGACAGTGACCCAAGCCGGGAATCGAACCCAGGTCCCTGGAGCTGTGAAGCAACAGTGCTAACCACTGTGCTAGCGTGCCGAATCATTTTGCGTTTCTCAGCATTACATTTAATCTGATACTTGTCCATTCCATCAGCCCCGTCTTTGTCCTCTTCAAGTTTAACACTATCTGACAGTTCACAGTCCTTCCAAGTCTTTCTTAATTCAATTTTTGCAAACACATTTCCAGCTTCATGACAGGTGGCACAGTGAAGGTATTCCTCCCATGTGACTCAGCCACAACTTCAGAAAGATCTGAATCCTTTCTCTCTCCACAGACACTGCCAGACCTGCTGAATTTTTCCAGCATTTTCCATTTTTATTTCAGATTTCCAGCATCCCCAGTTATTTGATTTTATTAGATGAGTAAAACGCTATCATTAAGAAACCCACCAACGCCTCTATTTTCTGAGGAGACTAAGGAAATACAACTGGAAGAATGCTTTCGATGATGCATCTGTAGGTGTTGGTGAGAGTCGTATGTCCGCAGATAGAAAGCATCCTTTCTGGTTGTATCACAGCTTGGTATGGCTCCTGCTCTGCCCAAAACCGCAAGGAACTACAAAAGGTCGTGAAGGTAGCTCAATCCATCACACAAACCAGCCTCCCATCCATTGACTCTGTCTACACTTCCCGCTGCCTTGGCAAAGCAGCCAGCATAATTAAGGACCCCACGCACCCCGGACATTCTCTCTTCCACCTTCTCCCATCGGGAAAAAGATGCAAAAGTCTGAGATCATAGTACCAACCGACTCAAAAACAGTTTCTTAGAATCCTACAGTGCAGGAGGAGGCCATTTGGCCCATCGAATCTGCACCACCAACTATCCCACCCAGGCCCTATCCCCATAACCCCACATATTTACCCTGCTAATCCCCCTGACACTAAGGGACAATTTAGTATAGCCAATCAACCTAACCTGCACATCATTGGACTGTGGGAGGAAACCCACGCAGACACGGGGAAAATGTGCAGACTCCACACAGACTTTCACCCAAGCCGGGAATTGAACCCGGGTCCCTGGCGCTGTGAGGCAGCAGTGCTAGTCACTGTGCCACCGTGCACCCCTGCTACCATCAGACTTTTGAATGGACCTACCTCCATTAAGTTGATCTTTCTCTACACCCGAGCTATGACTAACACTACATTCTGCACTCTCTCCTTTCCTTCTCTGTGAATGGTATATTTTGTCTATATAGCGTGCAAGAAACTATACTTTTCACTGTATACTAATCCACGTGACAATAAATCAAATCAAACCAGGGTGACACCCCCCCCCCCGCCCCCAACCCCTGCAGTCTTTCCGGGGCCTTCTCTGAGTGATGTCACTGCGGTTCTAGCAGTTAGAAGGTCGTTGAGCCACAGCTATCGATTTTTTTTTACAAAAGAGAATGTATTACATCCACTCACAGAGATGTCCAGCTGTTACAAACACCATAAATCCCTCCTAATACAAAGAAGCGTGTAGTGGTTGGAGAATGATCACAAGCTGCGATTACTCGGTTTTGTCACCGGCCGCTCTTTTCTATCAGTTAAGGTTGTGACGTGTTGATTTATGTTTCAGAGGACATTTGATACGCAGGCAGGGATAGCTTAGTCTTCCTCATCGATGCCTCGGAGGCCATGTTTGAAATGAATGGTGAGGCCACTTCAGCATTCGACATGACTATTCAGGTAAGAGGAGACCAGTGACAGTGCTGTAGGTGACAGTCGTTAAGTATGTTCAGGGCTGAGGTAGACAAATTTTTAATCAGTCAGGGAATCGAGGGTCTTGGGGATAAGGCGGGAAAGTGGAGTTGAGGATTATCACATCAGTCATGATCTCATTGAATGGTGGAACAGACTCAATGGGCTGAATGGCCTCCTTCTGTTCCTATGCCTGATACTCGAATGGTCCTATAAAACCAGATGTCTGTCTCTCCCTCACATCTCTGAGAGACACACACACACACAGTCCCTCTTCTTGAAAACATTCAAGGCACATTTTTACCTCAAAAAAGGTTTTTGAAATTTGTCCTGATGTTTTTCAAAAATACTGTGAAGAATATCTACCGTGCAAAAGGGACAGCATGGTGGCACAGTGGTTAGCACTGCTGCTTCACAGTGCCAGGGACCCAGGTTCGATTCCCGGCTTGGGTCACTGTCTGTGTGGAGTTTGCATGTTCTCCCTGTGTCTGCGTGTGCTGAGTGTTTTAAGAACATAAGAAATAGGAGCAGGAGAAGGCCATCTAGCCCCTCAAGCCTGCCCCGCCATTCAGTAAGATCATGGCTGATCTGATAGTAGTTTAGTTCCACTGACCCGCCCACTCCCCATAACCCTTAATTCCCTTATTGATCAGAAATCTATCTACCTGTGACTTAAACATATTTAATGAGGTAGCCTCCACTGCTTCAATGGGCAGAGATTCCCTACCCTCTGAGAGAAGAAGTTCCTCCTCAACTCTGTCCTAAACTGACTCCCCCTTATTTTGAGGCTGTGTCCTCTAGTTCTTGTTTCCTTTCTAAGTGGAAAGAATCTCTCTGCCTCTACCCTCTCTAGCCCCTTCATTATCTTATATGTCTCTATAAGATCTCCCCTCAGCCTTCTAAACTCCAACGAGTACAGGCCCAATCTACTCAATCTCTCCTCATAAGCTAACCCCCTCATCTCCGGTATCAACCTGGTCAACCTTCTCTGTACTCCCTCCAAGGCCAATACATCCTTCCGCAAAGGTCGGTTGATAGTGCTGCTGACTGATTAGACTCTCTCTACTTGCAGTGTGTCCACAGGGTTTACACCAGTAAGATTATTAGCAGCGACCGTGACCTTCTGGCTGTCGTGTTCTTCGGGACTCAGAAGCACAAGAACTCTGTTGACTTCAAGCATGTTTATGTCCTCCACGACTTGGACACACCAGGCAAGTTTATCCCCCAGATCTGGAGCAAGTCCGTTTAAACTCGGTGTGGGGTATGTCCCTCCCTTGGGACTCTGCTCTGTGCACGTTGTGGTGTAGGTACGCAGCTGGGAGCAGTAAAGTGACAATAACCAGGCAATCTGATTCAGTGATGTTGATTGAGAAGTAACTATTGGCCGGAATACTGGGAATACACTTCAGAAGTATTGACTGTAAAGCGTTTTGGGACATCTGGGATTGGGAAAGGCGCTATATCAATGCAATTGGTGCTTTTTGGTTGCACTTTTCACATTTACCCACCGTCTTCTCATGGGATCACTGATATGAAGAGCAGGCAACAGGCATGATGGACTGAATGGCCTCCTCATCATAGAATCCTACAGTGCAGAAAGAGGCCATTTGAGCCAGTACTGACAACAATCCCAGGCCCTATCCTTGTAACCCCATATACTTACCCTGCTAATCCCCTGACACTAAGGGTTAATTTAGCATGGCCATTCCACCTAACTGTACGTCTTTCAGACTGTGGGAGGAAACCAGAGCACCCAGAAGAAACCCACGGGGAGAATGTGCAGACTCCACGCAGACAATGACCTGAGGCCGGAATTGAACCCGGGCCCCTGGCGCAGTGAGACGGCAGTGCTAACCACTGTGCCACCCGTGCCACCATGTATGTAAAATTCTATATTTCCTTGATCCCATTTCCTTTGTCCCTCTGTCCAGTTGGGTTAACATCCTTTCTGCCTCAACCACAAAACTTGAAAATAAATTTCACATGTTTACAACTCACAATTCTCCAGGACTTGTCTGGACCACAGGAACGGAATGAACATTCTGCTAATAAGAATAGTCTATTTGAAACTCCAGATTTAACGCCCATTCTTGGACCTAATTGCTAATTACCGCAATCTCAGCCCGTCCAGAGCCACTAAGCGGACAGCTCAAGTCCAGATGAGATTCTGTTTCCATGGAGCAGAACATGTGTCTCCTCGAGCCCACTTCCACTGGAGGTGTGGGGAACTCTGGCTGGCACAAAGAACAAAGAATAATACAGCACAGGAACAGGCCCTTCGGCCCTCCAAGCCCGCGCCGCTCCCTGGTCCAAACTAGACCATTCTTTTGTATCCCTCCATTCACACTCCGTTCATATGGCTGTCTAGATAAGTCTTAAACGTTCCCAGTGTGTCCGCCTCCACCACCTTGCCTGGCAGCGCATTCCAGGCCCCCACCACCCTCTGTGTAAAATATGTCCGTCTGATATCTGTGGCATGAGGCACCATTTTGCAGGACAGCTCAGACTGAGGTTCAAAACGCACAAGTCCTTGGATGCATTGTTTTGAGGTCCTGGTGGAATAGAAATATTGTGGTTACAAATTGTGGTGAACCATCGTTGGTTCCCATTGGATACTGCTGAGCCGGGGCTGGCCAGGACTACAAGGATGTACATATGTTACTGTTGGATTGTGCTATTGTTGCTGTTGGGTTAGGGTGGGGTTGTTACACCTTTGTATTGTAGTGTTGTGGCACATCCCAGTCGGGCTCCGCCTCCTGGGAGAGGTATAAGAGTCCCTGCTCTGGCCGGGACCCCTTCAGTCTGGGATAGTGTATATAAGTTCTGGTAGCTTCATTAACAGTAAATAAAAGCCTTTCATTTACTGAGCTTCAAGCCTCGTGTCTGAATAGCGCATCAATTTTATTTACTGTTGTTAAACTCTCGTCGAAAAAAAAAGAGAGAGTATGGAGCAAATTCTCAAGCCGGAACGCCTTACGCTAGATCCACGTGCGGTGGGCGCTTCTAACACCTTCGACCACTGGCTGAAGTGTTTCGAAGACTACCTGGCAGCCTCCGCAGCGGTCACCACAGATGATGACAGACTCCGGGTCCTCCATGCGAGGGTAAGCGACACTGTCTACCTCGCGATCCGTGCGGCCACTAATTACCCCAAGGCCCTCGAGCTTCTAAAGAAGCGCTATACCAAACCACCTAACGAGATACACGCTCGTTACCTCCTAGCCACTCGACGACGGCAGTCTGGCGAAACGATGGAGGACTATGCCAATGAGCTCCTACAGCTAGCCAGGGGCTGTGACTGCAAAGCTGTGTCGGCTGAGCAGAGCATGTACGACCTCACCCGAGATGCGTTTGTGGCCGGGGTCGGATCGTCGTACATTCGACTTAAACTGTTGGAGAAGGGTAACCTTAATCTTACCCAGGCCATCGAGTTAGCAGAGATGCTCGAGTCGGCTTCAAAGAGCTTAGTTTTATATCCGGAGGACCACGTGGAGACAACGTGGCAGGAGCAGTCGCAAATCCCTCCTCGTCCCTCGGGTTCGAAATGCTGTGTAATGGCGTGCTCCCATTCGGGCCAGACGACGGCTGCAGCCCCGTGCGGCCCGCGGTGCTACTTCTGTGGAGGAGCGAAGCATATCCGGCAAAAGTGTCCCGCTAAAGCTGTATTGTGTACCGCATGCGGTAAAAAAGGGCATTATGCAAAAGTGTGCCAATCTAAACCCAGGAACAGCAGTGCGGCCTGCGATTCTTCAGAGCTTGGGTCATCATCGTCGAAGTTGTCGCGGGGTTCGTCCACGTGCGAGACCAGGACGACGCCATTACGGTCGACGGAGTCGGAGTATGACCACCAGGGGTCGCTGAGTTTGGCGCCCTCACCCACGTGCGATTCATGGGGGCAGCCATGTTGGTCGACACTGACCACGAACGACCAGCAGGGGTCCTCCGCATCGATTTCAGCTGCCTGCAGTGGCGTTCATGAACCAACGGTGGCGTCGATCATCCTGGACCAGGCCAAGCCTCAGAGACTCGACCGTTCTATGATGAATATCCAGGTAAATAATCATGTGATTTATTGTCTGTTTGACAGCGGGAGCACTGAGAGCTTTATCCACCCAGACACTGTGAAGCGGTGTGGACTTCAGATTCAACCTGCCAAACAGACAATCTCTATGGCATCGAGGTCCCGGTCTGTTGCCGTGCTAGGGAGTTGCGTGGTAACCTTGAAAGTACAAGGCACAGTTTAGGAGCGCTTCAAGCTCCTTGTGTTGCCGTATCTTTGCGCGCCAATACTTCTCGGACTAAACTTCATGGTCCACTTGAGGAGTGTAATCCTACAGTACGGTGGGCCACTCCCTTCACTGGCAGTGGGAAAAGAGCAGCAGCCTCCAAATTGCCCAACGCGCCCCGCCTGTAGCCTCTCGACGCTGAAGATCACCACACCCTCCTTGTTTCAGAATCTTGTGCCAGGCTGCAAGCCCATCGCGACTAAAAGTAGGCGTGACAGCACTGAGGATCGGATCTTCATTAGATCTGAGGTTCAGCGGCTCCTCAAAGAAAGGATCATACAACCCAGTGTTAGTCCGTGGTGAGCACAGGTCGTGGTGGTCAAGAGCGGGAACAAACCCCGGATGGTCATTGACTACAGTCAGACCATTAACCGATATTCGCAGCTGGATGCGTATCCCCCTCCGCGCATATCTGATATGGTCAATCAGATTGCGCAGTACCGGGTGTTCTCCACCATAGACCTCAAGTCTGCCTACCACCAACTCCCCATTCGCCCAGAGGACCGACAATACACGGCTTTTGAGGCGGATGGTCGCTTGTATCATTTTCTCAGGGTTCCCTTTGGTGTCACCAATGGGGTCTCCGTCTTCCAGCGTGCTATGGACCGAATGGTGGACCAGAACGGGCTGCGGGCTACCTTCCCGTACCTGTATAATGTGACCATCTGCGGCCATGACCAGCAGGACCACGACACAAACCTCCTGAACTTCTTACGCACTGCATCTCGCCTGAACTTGACCTACAACAGGGAGAAGTGTGTGTTTCGTACGCGCCGTTTAGCCATCCTAGGATACGTGGTGGAAAACGGGGTCATTGGCCCTGATCCAGACCGTATGCGCCCCCTTGCTGAACTTCCCTTACCTACTAGTGCAAAAGCACTGAGAAGATGCTTAGGCTTCTTCTCTTATTATGCGCAGTGGGTTCCCAATTACGCGGACAAAGCCCGTCCGCTCATTAAGTCCACGACTTTTCCCCTAACGCCAGAGGCCCGATTGGCCTTCGATAAATTGAAAGCCGACATCGCGAAAGCTACGATGCACGTGGTAGACGAGTCCATCCCCTTTCAGGTGGAAAGCGATGCATCTGATTTCGCCCTGGCCGCCACACTTAACCAGGCGGGCAGGCCCGTCGCATTTTTTTCCCGCACCCTCCAAGGCCCCGAAATTCGGCATTCAGCGGTGGAAAAGGAGGCCCAGGCCATTGTGGAGGCCGTCAGACACTGGTGCCATTACTTGGCGGGAAAACGGTTCACCCTGATCACGGACCAGCGGTCCGTGGCGTTCATGTTTAACAACACGCAGAGGAGCACGATCAAAAATGACAAGATCTTGCGGTGGAGAATTGAACTCTCCACCTATAACTACGATATCATGTATCGTCCAGGGAAACTCAATGAGCTCTCGGATGCCCTCTCGCGTGGAACATGCGCTAGTATTCAGGAGGACCGTTTGCACGCCCTCCATAATGATCTGTGCCATCCTGGGGTCACTCGGCTCTACCACTTTGTAAAAGCCCGCAACCTGCCTTACTCAGTGGAGGACGTCAGGTCGGTAACAAGGAGCTGTCGGATTTGCGCGGAATGCAAACCGCACTTTTACCGACCTGACCGGGCACATTTAGTCAAGGCCACTCGTCCCTTCGAGAGGCTGAGTGTTGATTTTAAGGGCCCCCTTCCCTCAACAGATCGGAACGTGTACTTTCTCAATATCATCGATGAGTACTCTCGGTTCCCTTTTGTTGTTCCCTGCTCGGATACATCCGCTGCCACGGTGATCAAGGCATTCCGTGATCTTTTTACCCTGTTCGGGTACCCCAGCTACATCCATAGCGACAGGGGCTCGTCGTTCATGAGCGATGACTTGAGCCAATTCCTGCTCTCATACGGGATTGCCTCTAGTAGGACCACGAGTTACAACCCTAGGGGTAACGGACAGGTGGAACGTGAGAATGCTACAGTCTGGAAGGCTGTCTTACTGGCGTTGAAGTCAAAAGGTCTTCCAGTCTCCCGTTGGCAAGAGGTGCTCCCTGATGCGCTCCATTCTATTCGCTCCCTCCTGTGTACGGCAACCAATGCTACTCCCCACGAGAGGATGTTCTCATTCCCTCGGAAGTCTTCCTCGGGGACCTCATTACCGTCTTGGTTGACGTACTCAGGACCCGTCCTCCTGCGGCGACATATAAGGGCCCGCAAGTCTGACCCGTTGGTCGAACAGGTCCATCTCCTCCACGCCAACCCTCAGTATGCCTATGTGGCATACCCTGACGGGCGAGAGGACACGGTCTCGATCCGAGACCTGGCGCCAGCAGGGGACGTAGCAACCCCTGTCGCTCCCATACCCCCAGTAACAAACCCATTATCTCTTATTTCTTCCCCGGACACGGCGCGGGCAGCATCGGGACCATTGCTTAACCATTTTACTCCCATGTACAGCTTGCCTGAGCCCAGAAGATGGTCGCCACCGCAGGGCGTGTCAGGATCCCCTGGACTACCGTCACCTCAGGGTCAACCGGCCTGTGAGTCCGTGGAAGAACAGCTGGACGCCGTTTTGGGGAGAACGCCACCGCAAGTGCCTACTCCGGTGTCACCGCCGGTATTGAGGAGGTCACAACAACGGTGCGGTCCCCCTGACCGTCTGAACTTATGGACTGCTGACATTTTATTCTGGGTTTTTTGTACCCCGCCGGCCTTTGTTTTCAAAGGAGGGGTGAATGTGGTGAACCATCGTTGGTTCCCACTGGATAGTGCTGAGCCAGGGGCTGGCCAGGACTACAAGGATGTACATATGTTACTGTTGGATTGTGCTATTGTTGCTGTTGGGTTAGGGTGGGGTTGTTACACCTTTGTATTGTAGTGTTGTGGCACATCCCAGTCGGGCTCTGCCTCCTGGGAGAGGTATAAGAGTCCCTGCTCTGGCCGGGACCCCTTCAGTCTGGGATAGTGTATATAAGTTCTGGTAGTTTCATTAACAGTAAATAAAAGCCTTTCATTTACTGAGCTTCAATCCTCGTGTCTGAATAGCACATCACAAATGCAGGTCAGATGCTGGGAACTCTGCGGGGAGTAACTCACCTTCTGACTCCCCCAATATCTGTCCACCATCTACAGGGCACAAGTCAGGAGTGTAATGGAATACTCCCCACTTGCCCGGATGAGTGCGGCTCCAACTTCACGCAAGAAACTCGACACCATCCAGGACAAAGCGGTCCACTTGATTGGCATCACATCTACCACCTTCAACACTCTCACTCTCCTCCACCGAGTGGCAGCCGTGTGTACCATCTGTAAGATGCTCTGCAGCAACTCACCTAAGGCTCCTTCAACAGGATAAAGTAGACGTGGAGCGGATGCTTCTGCTGGTGGGGCATTCGAGGACGAGAGGTCATAGTCTTAGGATAAGGGGAAGCAAATTTAAAACAGAGTTGAGGAGAAACTACTTCTCCCAAAGGCTTGTGAAACTCTGGAATTCGCTGCCCCAAAGTGCAGCGGATGCTGGAACAGTGAGTAAAATTAAGGAGGAGTTAGACTGATTTTTTAATTGGTAATGGGTTGAAAGGTTATGGGGAGAAGGCAGGAAAATGGGGATGAGGAGCATATCAGCCATGATTGAATGGCGGAGCAGACCCGATGGGCCAAATGGCCTAATTCTGCTCCTATATCTTATCAACTTATGAACAGCACCTTCCAAACCCATGACTTCTACCATCTAGAAGGAAAAAGGCAGCACATATCTTGGAACTCCGCCACCTGCAAGTTCCTCTCCAAGCCACTCACCATCCTGACTTGGAAATATATCGGCCGTTTCTTCACTGTCACTGGGTCAAAATCCTGGAAGTCCCTCCCTAACAGCACTGTGGGTGTGCCTACACCACAGGGACTGCAGCGGTTCAAGATGGCGGCTCACCACCTACTTTCTCGAGGGCAATATGAGATGGTCTAGCCAGCAACGCCCACATCCTATAAAAGAAAAATTAAAAAGCCAAGAGGAGGAGAGTTCTAACCCCAGGATCCTTAAGTTTGAAAGTGTAAGAGCAGGTTTCTGAGGCCTCTGTCCCTAATAGGTCATCATCCTGTATCTATGTAAAAAGAACATGGGCCATTTCCTGTTTTTTATTCATTTGTGGGACACGGGCGTCGCTGGCTGGCCAGCATTTATTGCCCATCCCTAGTTGCCCTTGGAGGGCAGTTGAGAGTCAACCACATTGCTGTGGATCTGGAGTCACATGTAGGCCAGACCAGGTAAGGAAGGCAAATTTCCTTCCCTAAAGGACATTAGTGAACCAGATGGGTTTTTCTGACAATCGACCGTGGTTCATGGTCATCAGTGGATTCTTAATTCCAGATTTTTTAAAAATTGAATTCAAATTCCACCGTCTGCTGTGGCGCCATTTGAACCCGGGTCCCCGGAACATTAGCTGAGTTTCTGGGTTAATAGTCTAGCGATAATACCACTGGGCCATCGCCTCCCCTGGTGTGTTTAATAGATTGATGTTCGAATCTGACTCTCTCTGTCTGGGCTCAGGTGCTAAGCGAGTACTGGAGTTGGACCAGTATGAGGGGGAGAAGGGGAACAAGTCCTTCAAGAAGAACATAGGCCACAGTACCGATGACTCGTTGAGCGATGCTCTCTGGGTCTGCTCCAATCTCTTCAGTGACGTCACGCTGAAACTGAGCCACAAGCGCATCATGCTGTTCACCAACAATGACAACCCACATGCTAAAGACAGCTCCAAAGCACGACTGACCAGAACAAAGGCCAATGACCTGCGAGAGACAGGTCGGCAAACCACTGTTACCATCAAGCCTTTGTCAGCGACTGGTTCAAAGATGTTGAATCACAAAGTCCTCACTTAAGATTGCAGTTGCATTGCCGTGAAGTGCAACTTTATGTGAAACAACTTTAAACAAATCAGGTTTTCCCATTAAAACCAATGTGAAAGCTGTCTTTAGAGTCTGTAGGACATTTCTCAACATGATAACCTGCGAGTGAAAATATTTAACGTTGCTGAATTACTATAGCGGTCGATGGAACAACTTTTGAAATGAAATCAATTTAAAGATATAAATATACTTTGCTCCGGTTTTCTGCCCATCATGCTTGCCGAATCTCCCACGTGCCACACATTCCACTCGCTGACCCTCCCTGTCGTTGCCCCTTCAGCTCCCCGCCTCTTCCACTCCCTCACCTTTCCTCTTGCTACCAGCCCTCTGGCTTATGGCTGCCGCCCCCCCCCCCCCCGATCCTTGACCCTCTGGGTCACTGCAGACCCTCTTCCTCAGCTTGTCACCTGAGAGCAGAGATTTCAGAGGGTTATCGGACTGGGGTGCAGGTCGCAGAGACGGGGAGGGCTGAGGCAATGGATGGATTTGACAAGATTGAAAATAGTGCTTCGCACAAAATTGGAGCGTAAGTAGGCCATTCGGCCCCTCCCGCCTGCTGTGCCGTTCAATGAGATCATGCCTTGTACGTTTGTGTTTCAAATTCCACATTCCTATCTACCCACAATAATCTTTGATTCCCTCGCCAAACAAGAATCTCTCTACCCCTGCCTTAAAGATATTCAGTGACCCCCCATTGCCTTCTGAGACAGAGGCCGGAATTTTACCGGCACGCCTGCCCTGATTCCAGGGATGGGTGAGGCTCGGAGAACGGCATTCTCCGTTAGTCTCGGGCGGGATCGTACGAACCTCGAGCGGACGTGCCAGTAAATTCCGGCCAGAGAGTTCCAAAGTCATGCAACCCTCTGAAAGAAAACAATTCTCTCCATCTCTGTCCTAAAAGGGCGACCACTAATTTTAAAACTGTGCCCGCTCGTTCTGGACTCTCCCACAAGAAGAAACATCCTTTCCATGCCCACCTTGTCCAGACCGTTCAGGATCTTAGTTACTTCAATCAAGTCACCCCTCACCCTTCTAAACTTCAGTGGAAACAAGCCCAGTCTGCCCAACCTTTCCCCATAAGATAACCCGCTCGTTCCAGCTATCGATCCAGCAAACCCCCTCTGAAACGTCTCCAACTCATTTACACACTTCCTTAAAATCCCATGGAATCCCTACAGTGCAGAAGGAGGCCATCGAGTCTGCACCAACCACAATCCCACACAGGCCCTATTCCTGTAACCCCACATATTTACCCTGCTAATGCGCCTGACATTAGGGACAATTTAGCATAGCCAATCAACCGAACCTGCACGTCTTTGGAGTGTGGGAGGAAACCGGAGCACCCGGAGGAAACCCACGCAGACACGGGGAGAATGTGCAAACTCCACAGACAGTGACCCAAAGCTGGAATGGAACCCGGGGGTTTGTGGCGCTGTGAGGTAGCAGTGCTAACCGCTGTGCCACCATACCTTCAATAAGACAAAAACTGCACACAGTATTTGAGATGCGGTCTCACCAATGCCCTGTGTAACTGAAGCATACTATCCTTACTTTTATGTTCAATTCCTTTTGTAATAAGGAATAACATTCTATTAGCCTTCTCATTTCCATGCTGTACCTGCATACTAACTTTTCGTGATTCAAGCACAGGAACACCTAGATCCCTCTGCACCTCGGCATTCTGCAATTATTCTCCATTTAAGTAATGCTGATTTTTTTATTCTTCCTGCTAAAGTGAACAACTTCACATTTTCCCACATTATACTCCATCTGCCAGATTTTTGCCCACTCAACCTATCTGTATTCATCTGCAAACTCACGTCCCCTTCACAACATACTTTCCTATCTATCATTGTACTGTCTGCAAATGTATCTCCCATGCCTTTGCTTCCCTCATCTAAGCCATTGATGTAAAAGGTTGAGGCCCCAGCACAGACCTCTACAAGACTCTGCTCATGACCTCCTGCCCTGCCAATCAGACAAAGACCCATTTATACATACTCTCTGTTTTCTGCCAGCCAGCCAGTCTTCGATCTAGGCTCAAATGTTACCCCGTACATCGTGAGCTTTTATTTTTCACAATAATCTTTGATGCTTATCAAATGCTTATGAGAGGCATGGACGGAGTGGATAGTCAGATGCTCTTTTCTAGGGTAGGAAAGTCAGGTACTAGGAGACATAGGTTTAAGGTGCGTGGGGGAAAAGTTTAGAGGAGATGTGCCGAGGCAATTTTTTTACACAGAAGGTGATGAATGTCTGGAACGCGCTGCCCGGGGAGGTGGTGGGAGCGGGTACGATTGCGGCATTTAAGGGGCAACTAGACGAATACATGACTAGGATGGGAATGGAAGGATACGGGCTCCGTAAGTGCATATGGTTTTAGTTTAGACAGGCATCATGATCGGCGCAAGCTTGGAGGGCCGAAGAGCCTGTTCCTGTGCTGTACTTTTCTTTGTTCTTCTTGCTTTGCTTTCTGGAAATTGAAGTACAGCACATCTACAGGTTCCCCTTTATCCACAGTATATGGTACTCCTTCAAAGAATGCCATTAAGTTGGTTAAACATAATTTCCCTTTCACAAAATCATGCTGACTTTTCCCAATTACCTTGGGATTTTATAAGTGTCCAGCTATAGCCTCCTTCATAGAATCATAGAAACCCTACAACACAAAAAGAAGCCATTCGGCCCATCGAGTCTGCACCGACCACAATCCCACCCAGGCCCTACCCCCACATCCCTACATATTTACCCACTAATCCCTCTAACCTACGCATCTCAGGACACTAAGGGCAATTTTAGCATGGCCAATCAACCTAACCCGCGCATCTTTGGACTTAACAATCAATTCTAACAATTTTCCCACGGCAGATGTCAAGCTAACTGGCCTATAATTTCCTGTTTTTGGCCTCCCTCCCTTCTTGAATAGAGGGGTTATATTTGCCACTTTCCAATTTGATGGAAACTTTCCAGAATCTAGAGAATTTTGCAAAATTAACACCAATTTATCTACCACCTCATTTGTTCAAGACCCTAGGATGAAGTCTATCAGGACCCGGAGACTTGCCAGCCTTAGCTCCATCAGTTTGCTCAAACCACTTCTCTAATGATTGTAATTTCACCAAGTTCCTCTCCCCTTTCCACCTCCAGATTTACAGATATTTCTGGAATGTTTATGTATCCTCTCCAGTGAAGACGAAATCCAAATATGTGTTCATTTTGTTGGCCATCTTCCTATTATCTACTATTGTCTACCCATTGGGCGACGTGGTGGCACAGTGGTTAGCACTGCTGCCTCACAGCACCAGAGACCCGGTTTGATTCCCGGCTTGGGTGACAGCCTGTGTGGAGTTTGCACGTTCTCCTCGTGTCTGCGTGCGTTTCCTTCGGGTGCTCCGGTTTCCTCCCACAGTCCAAAGATGTGCAGGTTAGATGGATTGGCCATGCTAAATTGCCCCTTAGTGTCCAAAAATGTGTAGAATCATAGAATCCCTATAGTGCAGGAGGAGACCATTCGGCCCATTGAGTCTTCACTGACAATCCCACCCAGGCCCTATCCCCATAACCTTATGTATTTACCTAGCTAATTCTCCTGATACTGTAGGTTAGGTGGATTAGCCATGGTCAATGCATGGGGTTACAGGGATAAATCGATTGGGTGGATCTGAGTAAGATGTTTTTTCGGAGAGCTGGTGCAGACTCAATGGGCTGAATGGTCTCCTTATGCACTGTAGGGATTCTATGGTTCATTCTCACTCTCTAGAGGGCCCACTTAACTTGCTATTTTCCTGTTTAAACACCTGTAGAAACACATGCTATAAGTTTTCACATTTCTAGCCATCTTCCTCTCATACTCTAATTTCTTTCTCCTGATTAACCTTTGGTCATTCTCTGCTGTTCTTCACATTCTAACCAATGATCTGGCCTGCAGTCAGATGCTTAAGTTTGACAGTTTCCTTAACTTCTTTAGTTAACCACAGAAGTGGGTCCTCCCCCTCCAAATCTTTTTAATAGTAGAAATTTGCTTATTCAGAATATTCTGAAATAGCCCCTTAAATGTCTGCCACTGCTTGTCTATTGATCTGTCCCCTAGCCTAATCTCCCAGTTCACTTAGCTAGCACAACTTTCATGCCCACATAGTTGCCTTTATTTAAGTTTAAAATACTAGCCTTAGGCCCACTCTTCTCCCTTTCAAACTATTCAGTCGTGTTGAAGCAGGGTTAGACAGTGTAGTGGCCAGACCAGTGTTGTACTGTGCATTGGAGCTTCATCGAACAACCCCTTCACTGCTTCCACTGTCCTGATTGTCACCTGAAGCGTGGTTCTGTAGGGATGGCCAGAAGGCTGTTTTCCAACATGGGTTGGTGTCCTGCCAGCCAGCATCTAAAGGGAAAGGGTAACTAAAGGGAAGGGTAAGACCTGCAGTCCACGCCAGCCTGCCCTGTGACGTGATGGTACGAAGACCGGAACTAAACACTTCTTCCTCTCTTTCCTCATTCTATCCCTCCACTCCCCGCTTCCCCCACAGTCACCGACATAGTCTGCTAATCAAGGCAAATAAACAGGCCCAAAGTCAAACCCGTCAGGCAACCAAAACCAGCCTAGGAGATCACAGATCAAATCTGATTTTCTGTACTTCACAATATTTACCCTCGTCAAGAACTGGGTCCAGCTCCAACTTAAAGAATCTGAGAAACGTTGCAGGGAAAATTGCCGATCATTTTTGTCAAAAGACTGGGCGGAATTTTCCCGTCCCGCCCACCACGGGAATCGTAGCGAGCGGGACATGGACCCTTGGGGGTGAGCGTGGCTGGAAAATCCCGCCCATCATCTCGCGAGCAATAATAACAGAAGCTTTGCCTTTTGCTGCTATGCTGTGAATGTCGTGTCTTTGTCTCTGCCCTTGTCTGTGTACAGGGATCATCCTTGACCTGATGCATCTGAAGAAGCCTGGTGGGTTTGACATGTCTCTCTTTTACTGCGACATTGTCAGTGTATCAGAGGATGGGGATGCAGCTGTGCAAGGCGAGGGGTCAGCCAGGTTGGACGATCTGCTTCGGAAAGTGTGGGCCAAGGACTACAAGAAGAGGACCGTCACCAGGTCAGCAGTCACTCAGAGTAGCACCGTGTCTCCTGGGTCCTCGGAGAGCTTCTAATGTACTCCCTGCGGACCTTGGCAGACAGAACGTCCGTGTTCATGCACACAATCTGCTCAAATGTACGGACGATCTTCATAGATTAGGCACTCAGGGCATGTTTCCACTCGCAGGGAAGAGCGAAACCAGAAACTGTCAACACCAGGTAGTGACCAGGCCAGGAATGCAGGAGAAATTTCTTTACCCAGAGAGTGATGGGAATGTGGAACTTGGCTACCACAGGGTTGTAATGAATGGTGTAGCTGCATTTAGGGAGAAGCTGAATGAGCATGAGAGAGAAAATCATTGGCCGGTTACGCTGATAACGCTAAAAGGGAGAGGGGAGGGAGAAAGTTCATGGGAAGCGGAAATACTGGCATGCAGCTGTTGGGCTGAATGGCCTGTTTCTCTGCTGCGTCTCTTATGTTGAAACATCATAAAGTGCATCATAGAAATCATAGAAACCCTACAGTGCAGAAGGAGGCCATTCGGCCCATCGAGTCTGCACCGACCACAATCCCACCCAGGCCCTACCCCTACATATTTACCCGCTAATCCCTCTAACCTACGCATCTCAGGACTCTAAGGGGCAATTTTTAACCTGGCCAATCAACCTAACCCGCACATCTTTGGACTGTGGGAGGAAACCGGAGCACCCGGAGGAAACCCACGCAGACACGAGGAGAACGTGCAAACTCCACACAGACAGTGACCCGAGCCGGGAATCGAACCCAGGACCCTGGAGCTGTGAAGCAGCAGTGCTAACCACTGTGCTACCGTGCATCATGTTACTTTGACAGGAATCGGCCATACAAAGAATATAGTACAGCACAGGAACAGGCCCTTCAGCCCTCCAAGCCTGCGTCGACACAGGACGCCTTTCTAAACTGAAGACCTGTCGTCTCTACATAGCAAATTCCTCCATTCCCAGCCTTTTCATGTATCTATCCAGATGCCTCTTAAATGTTGCTATTGTGTCTGCTTCTACCACCTCCTCTGGCAGCGCGTCTCAGGCACTTACCACCCTCTGTGTAAAAAAACCTGCCTCTCACATCTCCTTTAAACTTTCCCCCTTTTTGCCTTAAACCTCTGTCCCCTAGTAATTGGCATTTCTACCCTGGGAAAAAGACTCTGACTATCCATTCTATCCACGCCTCTCATAATCTTGTAGACTTCTCTCAGGTCGCCCCTCAGCCTCTGACGTTCAAATGAAAACAAATCAAGTTTGTCCAATCTCTTCTCACAGCTAATACCCTCCAAACCAGGTAACATCCTGGTAAACTTTTAATGTGGCGACCAGAACTGTATGCAATATTCCAAACATGCCCTAACTAAAGCTCGAGACAGCTGCAACTTGACCTGCCAAATTTTGCACCCTATGGCCCAACCGATGAAGGCAAGCATGCCATACGCCATCTTGACCACCTTATCCACTTGTGTTGCCACTTTCAGGGAACTGTGGACCTGTACGCCCAGATCCCTCTGTATGTTAATGCTTCTAAGGGTCCTGCCATTTCCTGTGTATTTCCGTACTGCATTGGACCTTTCAAAATGCATCATCTTTGATTTGATTTGATTTATTATTGTCACATGTATTGGTATACAGTGAAAAGTATTGTTTCTTGCGCACTATACCGACAACGCATACCATTCATAGAGAAGGAAAGGAGAGAGTGAAAAATGTTTCAGCCATAGCTAGGATGTAGAGAAATATCAACTTAATGCAAGGTAGGTCCATTCAAAAGTCTGATGGCAGCAGGGAAGAAGCTGTTCTCGAGTCAGTTGGTACGTGACCGTATCTTTTGGTGGAAGAGAGAATGTCCGGGCTGTGTGGGGTCCTTAATTATGCTGGCTGCTTTGCTGAGGCAGCGGGAAGTGTAGACAGAGTCAATGGATGGGAGACTGGTTTACGTGATGGATTGGGCTACATTCACAACCTTTTGTAGTTTATTGCGGTCTTGGGCAGAGCAGGAGCCATACCAAGCTGTGATACAACCAGAAAGAATGCTTTCTATGGTGCATCTGTAGAAGTTGGTGAGAGTCATAGTGGACATGCCAAATTTCCTTAGTCTTCTGAGAAAACAGAGGCGCATTTGTCTGGATTAAATTCCATCTGCCATTTCTCCGCCCAAGTCTATCCAGTCTATCGATATCCTGCTGCATCCTCTGACAATCCTCCTCACAAACATTGGTAAACATAGCAACTATTTTCCACACACACTTGAACAGTGAGATAATGACCAGATCTGTTTTTTGGAGGTTAATTTGACAGGACAGAGCTTCCCTGCTCTCCAAAGTAAAGTTTATTTATTAGTCACAAGTAAGGCTGACATTCACACTGCAATGAAGTTACTGTGAAATTCCCCTATTTGCCACAGTCCGGCGCCTGTTCGGGTCAATGCACCCTAACCAGCACATCTTTCAGAATGTGGGAGGAAACTGGAGCACCCGGAGGAAACCCACGCAGACACGGGGAGAATGTGTAAACACCACACAGTGACCCGAGCCGGGAATCGAACCCGGGTCCCTGGCGCTGTGAAGCAGCAGTGCTAACCACTGTGCCACCGTGCCATCCTCCATGTGGTGCTGTGGGATCTTTTACATCCAACTGACCAAGTCGTCAGGACCTTGGCTTAAACCCCACCGCCCCCCATCCCTAAACTGCCGCCTTCTTCAACCGCTTAACGTGCATCAGAATGTCTTTGAGTTTCAGCCCCTGTTAAACTCTTTGTTCCGGTGCCGCTTGTATTTGATGTCCTGTTTTTTTTGTGTTTTGTTTTGGCCAGGCTGAACCTGAAGCTGGGAGAAGGCGTGGAACTTTCAGTCGGAGTTTACAATCTCGTGCGGAGTGCCAGGAAACCCAGTGCCATCCGCCTGTACCGAGAAAGCAACAAGCCCGTCAAAACCAAAACCCGCTGGTTTAACGGGGAGACGGGCAGTCTGCTCCTGCCCAGCGACACCAAGAAGGCCCAGGTAAAGGACGGTGAACCTATACCGTGCTGAATTAAAACGTCAACTCCTGCCTGACCAAAGGCAAAACACTGCGGATGCTGGTAATCTGAAATACAAACAGAAAATGCTCTTTCTTAATTCATGAACGAGATGTGAGTTATTGTGCATCCCTAATTGCCCTCGAGAAGGCGATGATGGGGCGTTTTCTAAAACTGCTGCACTCTGCGATGTGAAGGCACATCCACAGTGCAGTTTCATCATGACTTTTGACACAACTGAGTGGCTTTCTAAGTCAATCAGAGGGTAGTTGAGAGTCAGCCATGCGGTTCTGGATCCTCAGACAGGCCAGACCGGGTAAGGACGGCAGATTTCCTTCTCTAAAGAGCATTAATGAACCAGATGGGTTTTTACAACAATCGGGTAATTTCATGATCACAGACTAATTTCCCCTTTATTATACAGCTCTGGCGAAGGGTCATCCAGACTCGAAACATTGGCTCTTTTCTCTATTCACAGATGCTGCCAAACCTGCTGAGATTTTCCAGCATCTTCTCTTTTTCTCCCCCAGTTGCTGTGGTGTGGTTTGAACTCGTGCCTCTAGATCGACGGCACGGTGGCACAGTAGGTTAGCACTGCTGACTCACAGCACCAGGGACCCGGGTTCGATTCCTGGTTTGGGTCACTGTCTATCTGGAGTTTCCACGTTCTCCCCGTGTCTGCGTGGGTTTCCTCCGGGTGCTCCGGTTTCCTGCCACAGTCCAAAGATGTGCGGTTTAGGTGGATTGGCCATGCTAAATTGCCCCTTTAGTATCAGGGGGACTAGCTCGGGTAGATGCATAGGTTTATGAGGACAGGGCCTGGGTGGGATTGTGGTCGGTGCAGACTTGATGGGCTGAACGGCCTCCTTCTGCACTGTAGGTATTCTAATGATTCTATCATTAGTCAAAACCTCTGAATTACTCATCCAGGAACAGAACTCCCCTGTTATTGTATCCCTTGTGCGTACTGTACAGAGAGAAACAAGAGTTAATGTTTTAGGTCGATGACTTTTCTTTACAACTAGCCCACGTTAGACATGCCACAGGGTTCAAACAGGTACAGAAGGAAGGTATGCATGGAGGGCTGGAAAGAGTGAAAGGGGAGGCAGCAGAGATTAAATAACAGAAGAGATAATGGTGCAAGGCAAAGATAGAATGGTAATGAGATGAGTAAATAAAGAGAAAAAGAACTTGTATTAATTAAAATAGCGCCTTCCACAACTTCAAGATGGCCCAAAGCACTTCACAGCCAATGAAGTACTTCTGAACTTTCCTGCAGACAAAAGGAATATGCCCAAGCCTTGCACCTGTTTTGAATTATCTGGCAGCTTGAGGAGCCTATAGCTCCCCATTGCTTTCTCCATGGCAAGACCTCGGCCAATCAGAGTCGACTTGTCAACCAATCAACACCCTTTTCTCCTGTGGTATAAATTGTCACAATTGTTTGAAATTTGACCTTCTGGGGTTTGTCCTGATGAGTGCAAGACAAAAAACTTCGACAACCTGTCTCCTTGTTCAGCATTGGTTTCGAAGTTTAGCCACTGCTGTAATGTAGGAATCTTTCTACTTACATTTGACTCTCTCCATCCCTTTCTTCCACAAACTGATTCCCTCCCTGTAACTTGCTTTTTTATTTTAAAATAAGGATCAGTACGAGGTATCATTTTTATTTTCTGCTCTGTCTTTAACTGGTTACCTGTTTAAAGTTAAAAGTTTATTTATTAGTGTCACAAGTAAGGCTTACATTAACACTGCAGTGAAGTTACTGTGAAAATCCCCTAGTCGCCACACTCCGGCGCCTGTTCGGGTAACACTTAGGGAGAATTTAGCACGGCCAATGCACCCTAACCAGCACGTCATTCGGACTGTGCAAGGAAACAGGAACACCCGGAGGAAACCCACGCAGACACGGGGGAGAACGTGCTGACTCCACACAGACAGTGACCCAAGCCGGGAATCGAACTCGGGTCCCTGGCGCTGTGAAGCAGCAGTGCTAACCACTGTGTCACCGTGCCGCCCCGTTTCTGGGATACGCATCACCCTTCTTCCAATGTCCTGAATATTTTGTACCATCGTAATCCAGACAGCCAGTGGGAAGAGGCTTCCATCCCTTTGCTCTTTTTATACCGAGATTAACTTTCCATTTTTCAGTCAGACCTTCACTGGATTAGCTCTTTGAAGAAGAGGCATACGGACCCGAAATGTTAACTCTGCTTCTCTCTCCGTGCACCTGCTGAGCTTTTCCAGCATTCTCTGTTTTTATTTCAGATTTCCAGCGTCCATAGTATTTTGCTTTCGCTTCATTGAGTTTATCTGCTTGATGTGGTTACATGACCATCTATATTGATGGATTATTCCACAAAATATGTCCAGCCTAATGAACAGAGCGTGCTTGAGCCTCTGTGTTATTTAACAAAATAACACAGAGGCTGTGTTACTCATGACGGTGATCGCTCATATCACACAGTGTGACCTAATCCAGAAGAGGACCGTTAGGGCGGCACGGAGGTTAGCACTGGTGCCTCACAGCGCCAGGGACCCGGGTTTGATTCCCGGCTTGGGTCACTGTCTGTGTGGAGTCTGCACGTTCTCCCGGTGTCTGCGTGGGTTTCCTCCGGGTGCTCCGGTTTCCTCCCACACTCCAAAGATGTGCGGGTTAGGTTGATTGGCCATGATAAATTGCTCCTTAGTGTCAGGGGCACTATCAGGATAGATACATGGGACTACAGGGATAGGGGCTGGGTGGGATTGTGGTCGGTACAAACTCAATGGGCTGAATGGCCTCCTCCTGCACTGCAGGGATTCTATGATTGCCCATCCCTAGTTGCCCTTGAGAAGGTGGTGGTGAGCTTCCTTCTTGAAACGCGACAGTGCATGTGGTGTAGGTACACCCACTGTGCTGTTAGGGAGGGAGTTCAGGGATTTTGACCCAGCGACAGTGAAGGAACAGCCAATATATTTCCAAGTCAGGATAGTGAGTGGCTTGGAGGGGAACTTGTAGGTGATGGTCTTCCCAGGTATCTGCTGCCCTGGCCCCTCTAGTTGGAAGTAGTTGTGGGTTTGGAAGGAGCTATTGAAGGAACCTTGGTCAGTTCCTGCAGTGCATCTTATCGATGGTACACACGGCTGCCAATGTGTCCGTGGTGGAGGAAGTGAATGCTTGTAGGAGGAGTGCCAGTCAAGCGGTTGTTTTGTCCTGGATGGTGTCAAGCTTCATGAGTGTTGCTGGAGCTGCAAGTGGAGAGTACTCCATCACTCCTGACTTGTGCCTTGTAGATGGTGGACAGGCTTTGGGAGGGTCAGCGGGCGAGTACCTCGAAAGATGTTGCTCTTTCATATAATTTAAGCCTGTTCTTGTTCTTTTTGGTTCCCAGGTTTATGGACAGAGGCAGATTGTTCTGGAGAAAGAGGAAACCGAGGAATTGAAGAGATTTGATGGCCCAGGCTTGGTTCTCATTGGTTTCAAGCCATTGTCACTCCTAACGAAGCACCACCACATCAGATCCCCACAGTTCATTTACCCAGATGAGACGCTGATAACAGGTAACCCTCAGCCGCTGTTACTGCTGCCCTTTGGCCAAGTGGGCATGGCTCTACCCAGGGTATTTATAGAGCACAGGGTCCAAACTTCATCCCCCTTCTCCTCAGTTAGCTGATGGTTCACAAGACAGATTCATGCAGATAATGATGGGAAACCCTGCAGTGGCAGCGAGAAGTGTTAAAACGTTAGGAGCTAATGTTCCAGCATGAAGGAATCCTACTGGAGAGAGAGAGAGTGACATTTTATATATTTACAATGCAGCCGTAATATCGAGCAGATGCAAATATGTTATCGGATAGAATACCCCTCCTCTAGAATCCCCCTACCCTAGAATACCCTGTATAGAATATAATTACGCTAGAAAACCCTGCATAGAATATAACTATCCTAGAATACCCTGAAGAGTATCCCCTATCCTTGGGAGCTGTATCACTGATTGTTTGATGCTACCTGAGCATTATTATATCTTAAGAGATGAGAAGATGAATTTGAGCTCATTGTACCTGGTCCACTTCCTCTCATTACAGCATGCGGTTACATACTGAATGCGTTAATGTGTTCTCTCCACTGCTCTGGATCATAGATCACGCCAAAGATTTCTCACACTTTGAATCGAGGAGTCAGGTGCTGAATCCTATTACCCTGGTTAGAAACATAGAAAATAGGAGCAGGAGGAGGCCATTCAGCCCTTCGAGTCTGCTCCATCATTCATTATGATCATGGCTGATCATCCAACTCGATATTCTGTTCCCATCTTCCCCCCCATATCTTTTGATCCTCTTCGCCCCAACCAAGTGCTATATCTAACTGCTTCTTGAATACATTCAATATTTTGGCCTCAATTACTTTCTGTGGTAGCAAATTCCACATATTCACCACCCTCTGGGTGAAGACATTTTTCCTCATCTCTGTCCTAAATGGTTTAGCCTGTATTCTTAAATTGTGATCCCTGGTTCTGTACGCCGCCCCAACCCCCCGCCATTGGGGAACATCCTTCCTGCATCTACATTGTCTCGTCTTGTTAGAAATTCAAGTTTATTTATTTGTGTCACAATTACATTAACACTGCAATGAAGTTACTGTGAAAATCCCTGAGTTGCCACACTCTGGCGCCTGTTTGGGTACACCGAGGGAGAATTTAGCATGGCCAATGCACCTAACCAGCACGTCTTTCAGATTATGGGAGGAAACCGGAGCACCCGGAGGAAACCCACGTAGACACGGGTTTCTATGAGATTCCCCCCGCCTCATTCTTCTGAACTCTGGTGAATATAATCCTAACCGACTCAATCTCACCTTGGGAGTCAGTCCCGCCATCCAAGGAATCAGCCTGGTAAACCTCCGCTCTACAGCAAGAACGTCCTTCCTCAGAAAAGGAGACAAAAGCTGCACACAATATTCCAGGTGTGGTCCCACCAAGGCCCCATATATATGCAACCAGACACCCCTGCCCCGTACTCAAATCCTCTCGCTATGAAGGCCAACATTCCATTTGCCTTTTTCACCGCCTGCTGCACCTGAATGCTTCACTTCAGCGACTGGTGCATGAGGACACCCAGGTCTCATTTCACATTCCTTTCTCCTAATTTATGGCCTTTCAGAGAGTAATCTGCCTTCCGTTTTTGCTACCAAAGTGAATAATCTCACATTTCTCCAAATTATACTGCATCTGCTGTTCATTTGCCCACTCACTCAACTTGTCCACATCACACTGAAGCATCTCTCCATCTTCCTCACAGCTCACCCAGCTTTGTGTCATCTGCAGATTTGGAGATATTACATTTAGTTCCCTCGTCTAAATCATTAATTTATATGTAGTGAATAGCTGGGGCCCCAGCACTGATCCCAGCGGTACCCCACTAATCACTGCCTGCCATTTGGAAAAATACCTGTTTATTTCCTACTCTTTGTTTCCTGCCTGCCAACCAGTTTTCTATCCATCTCAATACACTACCCAATCCCATGCACTTTAATTTCACACACTGATCTCTTATGTGGGACCTTATCTGAAAGTCCAAATAAACCACATCCACTGGCTGCCCCTCATCAACTCTACTAGTTACATCCTTGAAGAATTCCAGTAGATTTGTCAAGCATGATTCCCCTCGTGTAAATCCATCTGACTCTGTCCTGTCCAGCCGCTGTTTACCAAGTGCTCTGCTATTAAATCCTCCCCCACTACCGACGTCAGGCTGACTGGTCTATAATTCCCTGTTCTCTCTCTGCCTCCCTTTTTAAATAGTGGGGTTACATTAGCTACCCTCCAATCCATAGGAACTGTCCCAAAGGCTATAGAACCTCGGAAGATGAATACCAATATACCCACTATTTCTCAGACCATTTCCTTAAGTACTCCGGGGTGTAGATTATCGGGCCCTGGGGATTTATCAGCCTTCAATCTCAATTTCCCCAAACCATTTCTCTACTAATATTAATTTCCTTCAGTTCCTCCCTCTCCCTAGACCCTGTGTTCCCCAACTTTTCTGGTACGTTATTTGTGTCCTCCTTTGTGAAGACAGAACCAGAGTATGTATTTAGTTGGTCAGCCATTTCTTTGTTCCCCATTATAAATTCCCCTGTTTCTGACTGTAAAGGACCTAGTTTGTCGTTAACAATCTTTTTCACCTCACACACCTAATAGAAGTTGGATGGCACGGTAGCACAGTGGTTAACACTGCTGCTTCATAGCTCCAGGGGCCTGGATTCGATTCCCGGCTTGGGTCACTGTCTGTGTGGAGTCTGCACATTCTCCTCGTGTCTGCGTGGGTTTCCTCCGGGTGCTCCGGTTTCCTCCCACAGTCCAAAGATGTGCCGGTTAGGTTGATTGGCCATGCTAAAAATTGCCCCTTAGTGTCGTGAGATGTGTCGGTTAGAGGGATAAGTGGGTATATATGTAGGGATATGGGGGTAGGGCCTGGGTGGGATTGTGGTCGGTGCAGACTCGATGGGCCGAATGGCCTCTTTCTGTACTGTAGGATTCTATGTTTCTAAACTTTTACGGTCAATGTTTATGTTTCCCACGAGCTTACTCCCGTACTCCATTTTCCCCTTATTAATTAGTCCCTTTGCTGAATTATAAACTGTCCCAATCCTCAGGTCTACAGTTTTTCTGGATCATTTGTATGCCTCTCCCTTGGACCTTTAACTATCTCTAATTTCCCTTGTAAGCCTTGGTTTGGCCACCTTTCCAGTTTTATTTTTGTGCCAGACTGGATTAAATAATCATTCTTTGAATGTTTGCCGTTGCCGATCCACCATCGTCCCCTTAAATAACATTTCCCAATCTATCAAAGCCAACTTGTGCCTCATATTCATCGTAGTTTCCTTTATTAAGATTCAGGACCCTAGTCTCAAAATCAACTCCCTCACTGTCCACCTTGATGAAGAATTCTATCGTGTTATAGGGGATGAAGTAACAATTTGACTTTATCGTCGCCGCTTGCTAAGCAGCTCAGAGAGGTCAGCCCCCCTGGTCCTTTCCAGCAGCCTTTGGGCCAGCCCTGGTGCCAGGTGCTTATTGTTCTGAGCTGTGTTTATGTTTCACATTCCCAACAGGAAGCACCACTTTATTCAGCGCACTGCTCACCAAGTGCCTGGAGAAGGACGTGTATGCTGTTTGCCGCTACACTCCCCGGAGGAACACCCCACCCCGATTTGTGGCGTTGGTCCCACAGGAGGAGGCGCTGGATGATCAGAAAGTGCAGACCATCCCTCCAGGTCAGTGACACTGTCTCTCTCGGATCGCTCACTGACTGGGTGAGTACACTTGATTTGTCTCTCCTTTCTGACTGAGTTATGGTCACACCAGTGCCACAGAATCCCCGGCACCTTTTCTGCCTGACCACATATGATAATTATTCACACACTATTTGTCTATGGAGGGCATCGTAGCTGTTGCCTATCCTACCCCCACTCACCTTCCCCACACACACACCACATACCACACATATACACACCACACATATACACACCACACGTATACACACCACACGTATACACACCACACGTACGTACATCACACGTACACACATCACATGTACACACATCACATGTACACACACCACACGTACACACATCATGTACACACATCTCATGTACACACACCACACGTATACACACCACACGTACACACACCACACGTACACACATCACATGTACACACATCACATGTACACACACCACACGTACAGACACCACACGTACACACATCACATGTACACACATCACATGTTCACACACCACACGTACACACACCACACGTACACACATAGCACACATTTACACACATCTCAGATACACACACGCACCACATGTACACAGACACACCACACGTACACGCACGCACCACACGTATACACACGCACCACACGTACACGCACACACCACACATACGCGCGCACACCACACGTACGCGCGCACACCACACGTACGCGCGCACACCACATGTACGCGCGCGCACCACACGTACGTGCGCACACCACACGTACAAGCACGCACCACACGTACAAGCGCGCACCACATACGCGCACACCACACGTACGCGTGCACCACACGTACACACACACCACACGTACACGCACACACCACACGTACACGCACACACCACACGTACGCGTGCACCACACGTACACACACACACCACACGTACACGCACACAGCACATGTACACGCGCACCACACACACACGCACACACCACACGTACACACGCACCACACGTATACGCGCACCATACGTATGCACGCACCACACGTACATGCACGCACCACACGTACATGCACGCACCACACGTACACACACGACCACACGTACGCACACGCACCACACATACACGCGCACCACACGTACGTGCACACCACACGTATGCGCGCACACCACACGTACAAGCGCGCACCACACGTACAAGCGCGCACCACACGTACAAGCGCACACCACACGTACAAGCGCACACCACACATGTGCGCACACCACACGTACGCGCGCACCACACGTGTGCGCACACCACACGTGCGCGCGCACACCACACGTGCAAGCGCACCACACGTACACGCGCGCAACACACGTACGCGCACACCGCACGTACACACACATATATACACACAGTGGAGCCTGGCTGATTGTGTGCAGCTCCAATGCAGAGAGGAACTGAAACCAGATATTTGATTTGATTTATTATTGTCACGTTTATTAGTATACAGTAAAAAGTATTGTTTCTTGCGCGCTATACAGACAAAACATACCGTTCATAGAGAAGGAAAGGAGAGAGTGCAGAATGTAGTGTTACAGTCACAGCTCGGGGTGTAGAGAAAGATCAACGTAAGAGAAAGATAGCACCACAGCCTGGGCTTGGACTCAGATGAACTAACTTCAGATTTCTATAGTTCAGAGTTACAGCGGATACATGTTACAGTGGGTGGATGAAAATTGAAGATTACATAATAACTGCTGAGAGGAAATTGATCCAATCTATAAAGGAGAAAAGATTGCAGGGCTGGGGGAAAGAGAAGGCTCTTGAGACGCATTGGATAAGCTCTTTCAAAGAGCCAGTATAGCCATGATGGGCTGAATGGCTTCTATGCAGTGTCATTCAATGAATCATTTACCATCGCTGTAGTCCTGCATTACATTGGCAGTGCAGTGATTTTAGACGTGGGTCTTCACTTGTGGTTTCCTCCCTGGGAACAGTAACCTGACGATAGGCAGAGTTTTTTAAGCGATGTTGATTGAGGGATGAATACTGGCCGAGACACCAGGGAAAACTCCCCTGCTGCTCTTCAAAACAGGGTCGTTAACATCCATCTCCGAGGGATGTGGGGACCGCAGTTTTCTGTCACGTCTGAAAAGCATTAAAGTACGCGAAGAATCCAAACACCCCACGGAGCTGCAATCCCCACTCACACACGCACCCAGGGACCTGGGTCAATTTCCAGCTTGGGTCACTGTCTGTGCGGAGTCTGCACGTTCTCCCCGTGTCTGCGTGGGTTTCCTCCGGGTGCTCCGGTTTCCTCCCACAGTCTGAAAGACGTGCGGGTTAGGGTGGATTGGCCGTGCTAAATTCTCCCTCAGTGTACCCGAACAGGAGTGTGGCGACTAGGGGATTTTCACAGTAACTTCATTGCAGTGTTAATGTAAACCTACTTGTGACACTAATAAAATAAACTTTGAAACTTTAAACTTTAAAACTTTACTAGTCGTAGCTTTGACCTGATTTCTGCAAAAACGCGAATGTTCATCCCAGGTCATCCCATCAAACGCAACTCCTGAGTCGGGCAGAGTGGGCGTGTGAAATGCTCACCGATTCCTGGTACAAACAAAACAAAAAGTATTGTTTTCCCATCAGGATTCCACCTGATTTATTTGCCTTACGCCGACGATGTCAGGAAGATCGGCTTTACGGAGAAGCGAGTGGCCAGCGAGGATCAGATCGAGAAGATGAAATCAGTGGTGCAGAAGCTCCGGTTTAAATACAGGTCAGTCGGAGGTTCCAGCGATACTTTCTGCGCCTTTAGGGGATCACTGTCTGTGCGGAGAGTCTGCACGTTCTCCCCGTGTCTGCATGGGTTTCCTCCGGGTTCCTCCCACAGTCTGAAAGGTGTGCGGGATTGGCCGTGCTAAATTGCCCCTCAGTGACCCAGATGTGTAGATTAGAGGGACTAGCGGGGTAAATACATTGGGTTACGGGGATAGGACCTGGGGTGGGATTGTTGTCGGTGCAGACTCGATGGGCTGAATGGCCTCCTCCTGCACTGTAGGATTTCTATGATTTCCCCTGTGCAGATGAACAGGAAATTTCTGCAAATTCTCCTTAAAATAAAATGGTGACCATTTCTATCCCTCTGGATTAGGCCTGAGAGCTTTGAGAATCCGGTTATTCAGCGGCATTTCCGTAATCTGGAGGCACTGGCCCTCGATTTGAAGGAACCGGAAGAAGTTGAAGATTTGACACGTGAGTATCCTGCTGTACAGCTCGTACCCACTGCCCAGCAGCAAAAGGAATTAATTTGATTTGATTTGATTTATTATTGTCACATGTATTAACATACAGTGAAAAGTATTGTTTCTTGCGCACTATACAGACAAAGCATACCATTCATAGAGAAGGAAAGGAGAGAGTGCAGAATGTAGTGTTACAGTCATAGCTAGGGTGGAGAGAAAGATCAACTTAATGCGAGGTCGGTCCATTCAAAAGTCTGACAGCAGCAGGGAAGAAGCTGTTCTTGAGTCGGTTGGTACGTGACCTCAGACTTTTTCCCGACAGAAGAAGGTGGAAGAGAGAATGTCCGAGGTGCGTGGGGTCCTTGATTATGATAAGGAATGATAGTGATTATGATAAGATAGTGATTGTAAAGACTAAAAAAGCCCAGCTTTCACACGTAGTCTGTAACAGAGCAGTATATCGGGAATATTTCCCATTGGATTCAGGGCCCCGGGGCAGGTATGAATATTGGGTAATTGTTGAATCCAGTTGTAATGCTCCCTGGGGGGCAGAGAGGGGTTGCTGGGGGCATGAAGAGGGGAGAAATATGGCAAAGTGGGGGGGGGGTTAGGGTGGGGGAGCTGGGGGATGCGGAGAGGAGAGTCAGTGTATCAGCAAATGCATACTGTGGCAATTACAGTAATTGCCTTATTGAAGACAGGCGATGGTTATTGACTCAACCTCTGAAAGAGTATAAATGGACACAGCAGGAACAGATACTGTGGGGGAATCAGAGGAGCTTGTATCTGTACTGAGCTGCATGTAGAATAAACTTGCTGAAGGAAAAAGACCAGCTGCTGTATTATTCCTCCACTGTTAATAAGAGGGAGCTCGGGGCGGGGCGGGGCGGGGGGGGGGGGGCGGCGGTGCAGAGCTGGGCAGAGCTGGGGGGAGGAGCAGATAGGGGGGAGAGAGGGGGAGCTGGGGGGAGAGGGGGAGCTGGCAGGGAAAGGGGGAGCTGGCGGGGAGGGGGAGCTGGGGGTGTTGAGCTCCAGCTGACGAAGGGGCAGCGCTCCGAAAGCGAGTGGCATTTGCTACCAAATAAACTTGTTGGACTTTAACCTGGTGTTGTTAAACTTCTTACCGTGTTGGAGAAGGGCAGCTGAGGGGAGTGGGGGCGAGAGAGAGGGGGTGCTGGGGAAGAGAGAGAGGGGGTGCTGGGGGAAGAGACAGGGGGTGCTGGGGAAGAGAGAGGGGGTGCTGGGGAAGAGAGAGGGTGGGTGCTGGGGAAGAGAGAGAGGGGGTGCTGGGGAAGAGAGAGGGGGTGCTGGGGTAGAGAGAGAGTGGGTGCTGGGCAAGAGAGAGAGGGGGTGCTGGGGAAGAGAGAGAGTGGGTGCTGGGGAAGAGAGAGGGGGTGCTGGGGAAGAGATAGGGGGTGCTGGGGAAGAGAGAGGGGGTGCTGGGGAAGAGAGAGGGGGTGCTGGGGAAGAGAGAGGGGCTGCTGGGGAAGAGAGAGGGGGTGCTGGGGAAGAGAGAGGGGGTGCTGGGGAAGAGAGAGAGGGGGTGCTGGGGAAGAGAGAGGGGGTGCTGGGGAAGAGAGAGGGGGTGCTGGGGAAGAGAGAGAGGGGGTGCTGGGGAGGAGAGAGGGGGTGCTGGGGAAGAGAGAGGGGGTGCTAGGGAAGAGAGAGGGGGTGCTGGGGAAGAGAGGGTTAGCTTGGGGGGGAGAGGAGAGGGGGAGCTGGGGGGGGTAGAGGGGGAGCTTGGCGGGGGGGAGAGGGGGAGCTGGGGCGGGGAGAGCTGGGGGGGTAGCTGGCGGGGGGGAAGAGGGGGAGCTGGGGCGGGAGAGAGGGGGAGCTGGGGGTGGGGGGAGGGGGGGGAGAGGGGGTGACCTAGGGTTGGAGAGGGGGAGCTGGGGGGAGGGAGAATTGGGGTGGAGAGGTGGGGGTGGAGATGGGGAGTGGGGGTGGGGAGAGGGTGGAAGTATACTGTGAAATGTCTGACACTGGGAAGTTCCGAAGAACAAAGGGACCTTGGCGTGTTTGTCCATAGATCTCTGAAGGTGGAAAGGCAGGTTAATAGGGTGGTGAAAAAGGCATATGGCACACTCGCCTTTATCAATCGGGGTATAGATCACAAAGCAGAGAGGTCATGATGGAGTTGTATAGAACTTTGGTGAGGCCACAGCTGGAGCACTGTGTGCGGTTCTGGTCGCCACATTATAGGAAGGATGTGAACACACTGGAGGGGGTGGAGAGGAGATTCACCAGGATGCTGCCTGGGACGGAACATTTAAGTTATGAAGAGAGATTGGATTGGCTTGCGTTGTTTTCTCTGGAGCGGAGAAGACTGAGGGGCGACCTGATCGAGGTGTTCAAGATTATGAGGGACATGGACAGGATGGATAGGGAGCAGCTGTTGCCCTGAGTTGAAGGGTCAGTTACGAGGGGACACAAGTTAAAAGTGAGGGGTGGGAGGTTTAAGGGGGATTTGAGGAAAAAGGTTTTTACCCAGAGGGTGGTGAGGGTCTGGAATGCGCTGCCTGGGAGGGTGGTGGAGGCGGGATGCCTCACATCCTTTAAAAAGTACCTGGATGAGCACTTGGCACGTCATAACATTCAAGGCTATGGGCCAAGTGCTGGTAAATGGGATTAGGTGGGCAGGTCAGGGCATTTCATGCATCAGTGCAGATTTGGTGGGCCGAAGGGCCTCTTCTGCACTGGAGGATTCTGTGATTCTGAGCTGGGGGCAGAGAGGGGGAGCTGGGGGGCAGAGGGGGAGCTGGGGGAGAGAGGGGGAGCCAGAGGGGAGATGGGGTGCTGGGGGGGGAGGAGGAAAGGTAGAGAGGTGGAGAAGGGGGGTTGGAGAGGGAGAGCCGTGGCGGGTGGGGGTGGGGACGCGGGGGCTGGAGGGAGCGTGGGGGGAGAAGCCGGGGCGGGGGAAGAGAGGAAGCTGGAGAGGTGCGAATAAATGACTTTGATAGAGGAGCGTAATAGGGGAAATCGTCTTTTCCCCACACAGTGCCAAAGAATGATGTTATGGACAGGAGAATCGGACAGCTGGCAGAGGAGTTCCTGGAGCTGGTTTATCCCCCGGGCTATAACCCAGGTGCAAAGAGCCAACAGAAGAGGAAGCTCAGTGAGTACTGCGGCAAGGGGAGCAAATTAAATGTTGTGTCAGTAAATGCTCCGCGTGGGATACAAGTGAGCCACACGGACACGGAAATCTCTGCTCAATTCTCTCAGAACTGAACCAGCTGGTCGCCAAAAGAAACAAAGAATTGCATTTCTTCAGCGCCTTTCCTCAGGACATTGTAAAACACTACAGTCAGTGAAGTGTAGTGGCCGCTGTAATTTATTACAACCCTGTTAGGAACATTTATAGAGAATTAACTGACCATAATTACCTGACAGAACTACGTCACTAGATTTCAACTTTTTCAAATAAAAACAAACTTTATTGTATTTTAGAGTTAAACAAAGCAAGCACTATTAACTCAACACCGCAGTTTATCAAAGAACAAAGAACAGTACAGCACAGGAAACAGGCCCTTCGGCCCTCCAAGCCTGTGCCGCTCCTTGGTCCAACTAGACCAATCGTTTGTATCCCTCCATTCCCAGGCTGCTCATGTGACTATCCAGGTAAGTCTTAAACGATGTCAGCGTGCCTGCCTCCACCACCCTACTTGGCAGCGCATTCCAGGCCCCCACCACCCTCTGTGTAAAAAACATCCCTCTAATATCTGAGTTATACTTCGCCCCTCTCACCTTGAGCCCGTGACCCCTCGTGAACGTCACTTCTGATCTGGGAAAAAGCTTCCCACCGTTCACCCTATCTATCCCCTTCATAATCTTGTACACCTCTATTAAATCTCCCCTCATTCTCCGTCTTTCCAGGGAGAACAACCCCAGTTTACTCAATCTCTCCTCATAGCTAAGACCCTCCATACCAGGCAACATCCTGGTAAACCTTCTCTGCACTCTCTCTAACACCTCCACGTCCTTCTGGTAGTGCGGCGACCAAAACTGGACGCAGTACTCCAAATGTGGCCTAACCAGCGTTCTATACAGCTGCATCATCAGACTCCAGCTTTTATACTCTATACCCCATCCTATAAAGGCAAGCATACCATATGCCTTCTTCACCACCTTCTCCACCTGTGTTGCCACCTTCAAGGATTTGTGGACTTGCACACCTAGGAGCCTTTGTGTTTCTATACTCCTGATGACTCTGCCATTTATTGTATAACTCCTCCCTACATTATTTCTTCCAAAATGCATCACTTCGCATTTAAACTCCATCTGCCACCTCTCCGCCCAATTTTCCAGCTTATCTATATCCTGCTGTATTGCCCGACAATGCTCTTCGCTATCTGCAAGTCCAGCCATCTTCGTGTCATCCGCAAACTTGCTGATTACACCAGTTACACCTTCTTCCAAATCATTTATATATATCACAAATAGCAGAGGTCCCAGTACAGAGCCCTGCGGAACACCACTGGTCACAGACCTCCAGCCGGAAAAAGACCCTTCGACCACTACCCTCTGTCTCCTATGGCCAAGCCAATTCTCCACCCATCTAGCCACTTCTCCTTGTATCCCATGAGCCTTAACCTTCTGAACCAACCTGCCATGTGGGACTTTGTCAAATGCCTTACTGAAATCCATATAGATGACATCCACGGCCCTTCCTTCATCAACCGTTTTTGTCACTTCCTCAAAACACTCCACCAAATTTGTAAGGCACGACCTCCCTCTTACAAAACCATGCTGTCTGTCACTAATGAGATTGTTCCGTTCTAAATGCACATACATCCTGTCTCTAAGAATCCTCTCCAACAACTTCCCTACCACGGACGTCAAGCTCACCGGCCTATAATTTCCTGGGTTATCCCTGCGACCCTTCTTAAACAACGGGACCCCATTCGCTATCCTCCAATCCTCAGGGACCTCACCCGTGTCCAAAGAAGCGACAAAGATTTCCATCAGAGGCCCAGCAATTTCATCTCTCGTCTCCCTGAGCAGTCGAGGATAGATGCCATCAGGCCCTGGGGCTTTGTCAGTTTTAATGTTCCCTAAAAAACCTAACACTTCCTCTCTTGTAATGGAGATTTTCTCTAACGGGTCAACACCTCCCTCCGAGACACTCCCGGTTAACACGCCCCTCTCCTTCGTGAATACTGATGCAAAGTATTCATTTAGGATCTCCCCTATTCCCTTGGGTTCTAAGCATAATTCCCCTCCTTTGTCCCTGAGAGGTCCGATTTTCTCCCTGACAACTCTTTTGTTCCTAACGTATGAATAGAATGCCTTAGGATTCTCCTTAATCCTGCCTGCCAAGAACATCTCGTGACCTCTTTTTGCCCTTCTAACTCCCCGTTTGAGTTCTTTCCTACTCTCTCTGTATTCCTCCAGAGCTCCATCTGTTTCCAGTTGCCTGGACTTAACGTACGCCTCCCTTTTCATTTTAATCAGATCCTCAATTTCCCTGGTTATTCCCGGCTCTCGAATCCTACCTTTCCTATCTTTCCTTTTTACAGGCACATGCCTATCCTGCAGCCTTATCAATAATTCCTTAAAAGACTCCCACATGCCAGACGCGGACTTACCCTCGAACATCCTCTCCCAATCAACATCCACCAATTCCTGCCTAATCCGGTTATAGTTAGCCTTCCCCCAATTTAGCTCCCTGCCCGTAGGACAGCACTCATCCTTGTCCATTACTATCCTAAAGCTAACAGAGTTGTGGTCACTATTTGCCACATGTTCCCCTACCGAAACTTTGACGACCTGACCGGGCTCATTTCCCAGAACTAGGTCCAGTATAGCCCCCTCTCTAGTCGGATTGAAGAATGCAGCAATTGCTTTACTCTGTTGAAAGCTTCTTCCTGGGGAATCTTCCAAAACCAACGCTGGTGTTTCTTCAGCGGAATATACAAGGGGGCAAAATAATGTCAACAAATTCAGTAAAAATGCCCACAGTAATTCACCATTCCTAAGAGTGACTCGAGCTCGGATGTGTTTCTGGGGGCAGGTGCCTCCTTTGTGGCTCTGACCTTGTCTTCCATGAGGTGTAATCCTTGGACATCTACACAATACCCCAGATAGGCGACCTCAGTGACTTGAAAAGTACATTTCTCCTTCTTGAGGTGGATTCCAGCCTCTTGAAATCTCTCTAGCGCCTCCTCTAAGTTTGCTAAATGCTCGGCTTCTGTCGATCCAGTTATGAGAACATCATCAAGGTCCACACAACTCGTGACAGCCCCTGCAGCAGACTCTCCATTGTCCTGTGGAAAATCGCACATGCTGAAGGCACACCAAAAGGCAGGCGTGTGTACTGGAACACGTGTGTGTTTACCGTGACATAACCTCGGGAAGCATCATCTAATTCGAGTTGCTGATATCCATGACTCATATCCAGCTTTGTATAAGACTGACCTCCAGCCAGCTTTGCATACAGGTCTTCAATCTTTGGGATTGGATATTTATCCAACTTGGCAGCACAATGAGCTGTTAACTTGTAATCACCATAAGTGTGGAAAGTCTTCTCCGGTTTCAATACGGAGACTGTAGGTGTTGCTCATTCCGTGAACTGAACTGGCTGGATAATGCTCAGTCCTTCCAATCACTGCAATTCAGTATCTACATTCTCTTGTAAAGCACATGGTACGAGTCAGACCCTGGGTCCACCTCTGGGTCCACGTAGACCTTCACTTGCAGGCCTTTTATTTTGCCTAAATCATCATTCAAGACACTCTCGTATGGGCGCCACGGTGACACAGTGGTTAGCACTTCTGCCTCACAGAGACTTGGGTTCGATTCCCGGCTTGGGTCACTGTCTGTGTGGAGTCTGCACATTCTCCCCTTGTCTGCGTGGGTTTCCTCCAGATGCTCCAATTTTCTCCCACACTCCAAAGATGTGCGGGTTAGGTCGCTTGGCCATGCTAAATTACCTTGCTAAAGGGGGATTAGCAAGGTAAATATGTAGGGTTACGGAGATAGGGCCTCGGTGGGATTGTGGTCGGTGCAGACACGATGGGCCGAATGGCCTCCTTCTGCACTGTAGGGATTCTATGATTTCTTCATCGGCTGTGCTGGCCACTGCTGGGACTGCACCTGGAAGAAGAGGATGGCACAGAAGGTGGATGAGAGGAATCTATTGGTGGCAGGGGCAGTCACAGAGGCTCCAATGCTTGGGCTGGGGTGGGGGAATGGTGTCAGCAGGCTGTATCTTTAGTCACGGAATTGGATAATGCTCCCGGGAGCCCCCCTCCCATTGAGTAAAGAGTGACAAAATAGGAGACCACACATGACGAAGGGTCGTCTGGACTCGAAACATCAGCTCTTTTCTCTCCTTACAGATGCTGCCGGACCTGCTGAGATTTTCCAGCGTTTCCTCTTTCGGTAGGAGATTACATACCTGCCTGAGCCTATTGGTACTGAGTGGTCTCCCCACAGGGTGGCAGACCCCCACCGCCCCCCACAGTGAGATGTGGGAAGAGACGATTGATTGGCTCTGTATGTGGTTTAATTAGCCTCTGGATGGAGGAGGTCTTTCTACTCCATTCTCTGCCGCTGGTAAAATGGTCAGAAAGAATCGAGCACCCCATTCTCCAGCCCCTGACTACCCTCCCCATTTTAACAGCACCTTGCCTTCCAACCTGGCCCAGGGAGTTTGACACAAATTTAGCTCAATATTCCAAGGAGATGATTGGTTGATTTATAGAGCAGCGCCCCACCTTCTTGAGGTGGTGAGAGCGGTGAGCATTAATTAATTCAAATCAAAATTGGATTGATTTCAGAAAATAATATTTTTGAATACTCTATGAATAATTTTGGATTTGATGTCTGGTGTGTGTAGTGTATGGAAGAAACAGGTGTTTTTTCGATCTCTGGTTCCCAAGGATTACCCTCGCTGGGGGTTTTCCTCACCTCATGTCTGAGGCTGTTGGAGACAAATTGATAAGAGATTGATCGCTGTGATTTGGCGATCTTGTGGCGCAGTGGGTTATTGTCCCTGCCTCTGAGCCAGGAGCTCTGGGTTCGAGTCCCACCCCAGGACTTGATGCCCAAGGAAGTTCATAACGCGGCCAAACAGGTTGAGAATCAGCCTGTAAAATCCTTCCAAACACAAGCCAATGTCAGGCGGTGAGAGTGGGAAAGATTCCTGGTCAGACATGTGATGGAAAGAATGTTGGAGCCTCGACCATCACTGACCATACCTCCAGACTACAACACGCGTGGGAAAGTGCAGCAACTTGGAGAATTGGAGGGGTTGAATGGTTGATGTGGTCCTGATTAGGGCGGTGATGTGCGATTAAATCACTCGGGAGGCTGGATCGTACCCGGGAAATAAAGGCTTTTATTAGTAACAAGAATGGAGCATACTATATAACAATACAATCCCAGACTAAAGGGTCACCAGGCAGTGCAGTGACCTTTATACTCCTACAGGTAGGCGGAGCCAACCGGAGTGTACCACAGAACAATACCAACAGGTAGAACACCCCAACCCTAACCCCAACAGTGACAACAGTAACATATGTACAAGTACCCATAGTACTAACCATCTATGGTTCAGTACCCATAGTGGTAACCATCTATGGTTCACCACAGGCGGCATGGTGGCACAGTGGTTAGCACTATTGCCTCACCGCGCCAGGGACCTCGATTCGATTCCCAGCTTGGGTCACTGTCTGTGTGGAGTTTGCATGTTCTCCCCGTGTCTGCGTGGGTTTCCTCCGGGTGTTCCAGTTTCCTCCCACAGTCCAAAAAACGTGCTGGTTAGGTGCATTGCCCGTGCTAAATTCTCCCTCAGTGTACCCGAACAGGCGCCGGAGTGTGGCGACCAGGGGATTTTCACACTAACTTCATTGCAGTGTTAATGTAAGCCTACTTGTGACATCTGAGAGTACCTGAGAGCTGGCACACAGCCTCTGCGAGGAAGCGGTCAGTACACCAGACGGCAACAGCGCCCCTTTGTCGACAGGTTTGATGACAAAGTCGGGGTTGGACCTGAGGGAGTGAAGAGCGGAAAGTTCAGAAGGAGAGAGGTTGGAATGGGTGAGGGGGAGGCAGAAAAATTAAGATGACCAATGTCCTGTTGACTGTTCCCAGTGAAAAGATTGAGGGCAGGTAATTGTCTCGGTGGGGGTGTCCAATTGGAGGCAGAATGTTGGAGGCACATGAAAGGATCTGTGGAACAGGGGGAGGACTCTTGCCCAAAGAAGTGGGCACGGAGTCGAAGGCGGCAGAAGAAGAGTTCACATCATGTTGAGCCCGGAATTCATTGAGGTGGGGACGTAAGGGTACAAAGCTGAGTGCTTTGCTGAGAACAGCACGCTCAGCCTCAGAGGGGAGGGTCGGAGGATATGGTGAACACACGGCAAGGGCTGGCGCTAGAAGAGATGGAGTTTGAGGGATTTGGGACTGGCGGAGAGCCGAGGATGGGCAGTGGTGTTGATGAGTTGTTGAAGCCTGTGTTCCTTAACATCGGCAAGAAACAGGAAAAGTTTTTTGTTAAGACACCGAATGATGCGGAGGATGAAACGAAACTGGGGACAGGGACAGCTTTGAGAGAGAGTAAGACAGTGCTGCTGGAGTGACTCTGAGCTGACAGCTTCTTGTCGAAACCACAGCAAATCCCTCACTTCCTGCGCGGAAGAGTACTTTGTGCTGAGAAGGAGGCATTTAGTTGTGCCTTGAAGCTGTGGCCGTTGTCTCGAACACTCAGTTGTAATGCCTTTCATGGTTGGATTACCTATAAGCACTCACGTTGGTGGGATTATTGCTTTGGGCAGAGAGTGGGAGACTGTACGTGAATAATAAACCCAGTGCATAATGAACACGGCAGATCTAACTGTGCCTGTCCTCATAATGAAGTCAAATTAATGAAACATCACATTTCTTGTGACAGGATTGTTACTTCACAATCTCTGACGGAGTTGTACAGTCATTCCTCCCAGCTTCTCAAACTGCTGCTGATTTCATCAGCAAACTTTGTTCCAGGACTTTGTTTTAGAAAAGAATAGATGAATAATTTTGGTCGGATGTATTAGTTCAGAGAGGCTCCTTATTTTAACTTTGCTTTCTTTCAAAAGTTTATCATTGCCACCTCTTGTTCTTTACTGGACTGAAATGTCTGAGATCAGATGAATGATTAATGGCCTAACATTGCCACAAATAAAATGAAACTCGTTTTCCAGCTCAGGATGCCTTATCCCACTCTAAACCCACACTGTTCAAACTCTGATCACACCCCCCCCCTCCCCCCCACCCCAAACTCACTCTCCCCCAGGAAGTCCTTGGTGAGTCTCACTCGAATTCCAATATGCTTTTGATTTTGGGTGGAGAAGATATTAAACGAACCCTGTTTACTTGTGGCGCGGTGGGTTAGTGTCCCTGCCCCTGAGCCAGAAGGTCCAGGTTCGTAATCCCAATCCAGGACTTGACGGCCAAGGACGACACATTCTAAACGTGGTCAAACAGGTTAACCATCAACCTGCAAATCCTTCCAAACATGCCAGCGGCAGGCGGTAAGAGTGGGAGAGATACCTGGTTAGGCATTTTTTTGGCACGTAGCAATTAGAAACAGGAGAAGTGTCAGGAAACAGAGGTAGTTTAAGTGATCTATACATTTTTTGTTAAATATTAGAAACATGGTACAGATTTAGGTCGGATTAATTTAGTGTTTGTCCCGGAAAGGGCACAACCCAGGTTAGATTCATGTTAAACAAAGCTGTTTGTATATGTGGGGGAAACTGTTTTCTGCGTTGTGCTGAGTGAGTTTACGATGAGGAAAGTAAACACAAGCTGGTGGAAAGAATGAGATGTTGCTTAGCAGCTAAAGGGGCACTTTTCGGGAGAAAACCTTTTGCGTCTTAATGATTCACTGAATCCAGGTAGTTGGAGATAGGATGCTAGAGAGGGGACAACTCCCAGCTCTGCTAGAAACTGGAAAGCTGTACATTGGAGTAATAGGCATGAAAGCAAGCTCCCAAGAAGCTCAAGGGCGGTTAATTCTGGAAACTCCCAAGTTTCCCGGAAGACTGAAGTGAAAGGATGAAAGAGGAATGCCATTGGAACAAGATACTGGCCCCTGAAAAGCTGGAAGTGCAGACCTGTGTGAAGTCAGTGAGGGAAAAGCCAGACATCTGAAGCAATCATAAGCTTGGTAGCCTTACTTCCAGCCTTTTGAAACAATAGTATTCTGTTGGGGACTCAGTACCCGGGAGTTTTTGTGTAGAGGTTTGGATGCATGTTGCAATTAAAAACAAAGGAATACTGAAAGGAGAGTTGGAAAACCTGGATGTGGGTCCTTGCTAAAACAGCTGAGAGAAAGCCTTGTTTGAAAGGATAATTGGAAAACCTGGAGGTGGATCCTTGATGAAAACACCTGATGGAAATAATTGGTTGAAAGAAGATTTTAAAGCATTTGTTTTGAGAGTGGAATTCAGAATCATTCATGTGACAATCATCTGAGGAGGGGGAATTTGAGGCGAAATAGATGGAAGATCGATTGAGTGGCATCTGCCACTGGGATTCAGAGAGGGGTGTTGTCTGACCACAGTTAGCCTCTTGAGTTACAGGGACTGTGTGGTTATTGAGAGCATTGTAGTATGAGTTATGTTGTGTGACCTGTGCTATTCTTGAAATCTGAGTACATTTGTGAAAATAAGAGGGGAGTGAAGAAATATTGCATTATTATCAAATTTTCAAAGTTGTCCTGAGATTCGTTATTACTACATATTCTAAAACAAAAGTAAGAGTTAGGGTCTATTGAGCTGGGCTTCCATTCTGGGATCTCCCTGTTCAGTAGTAACACCAATTGGGATCATAACAAAAGATGCCACGAGCCTGCTCCACCATTCAATAAGACCCTGACGGATCTGATTGTAACCTCAACCCCACATTCCTGCCGACCCCCGATAACCTTTCACCCCCTTATTAATCAAGAATCTATCCAGCTCTGCCTTAAAAACATTGAAAGACTCTGCTTCCACTGCCTTTTGAAGAAGAGAGCACTCCCTGAGAAGAGAATAATTCACTTCATCTCTGTCTTAAATGAGCGACCCCTTATTTTTAAACAGTGACCCCTCATTCTAGATTCTCCCAGAAGAGGAAACATCCTCTCCACATCCACCCTGTCAATACCCCTCAGGATCATAAATGTTCTGATCAAGTCACCTTTTATTCTTTTAAACTCCGGCAGATACCAGCCTAACCTCATTAGACAGCCCACCTTTCCCTCATGTTAGAACTTTGCAGCTTCTACCATAGATCTCGCTGACAAAATGTATGTAAAAGTGCAGTGACTTGCACTCCCTGAGTGGGATTTTCTGGCCGTGCTCTCCCCAAGGCTGGAAAACCCTGCCCGAGGTCAATAGATCTTTGCATGGTCCATGTCCCGCCCGCTACGATTCCTGTGGCGGGGGGGGGCGGGGGGGGGGGGGGGTGGTGGAGGCTGTTGGGAGAATTTCATCCCCTGAGTGACTGGAACACGTTGCCTCCATAGAATAAATTTTGAAGCTCTTCATCTGAATCCAACCTCAACAACATCAGTGGTGGCCTGTCCTGTTTACCACTCTCTCCTTCAGCCAGTTTCTGGCAAAGAGCCTCCCACCTTTGATAGAATTATTTAAAAATGTGATCGAGTGTGTGGATGAGGGAAGTGCAGTTGATGTAGTTTATATGGATTTTAGCAAAGCCTTTGACAAGGTCCCACATGAGAGACTGATTGAGAAGGTTGAAGCACATGGAATTCAGGGAAACTTGGTGAGATGGATCAGAAACTGGCTTAGTCTTGGACCTGTCAAGTGGCGATGGTTAGATCCTCTCTTGTTGGAGATGGTCATTGTCTGGCTCTTGGGCAACGCGGTGGCACAGTGGTTAGCACTGCTGCCTCAAAGCGCCAGGGACCCGGGTTCAATTCTGGCCTTAGGTCATTGTCTGTGTGGAGTTTGCACGTTCTCCCTGTGTCTGCGTGGGTTTCCTCTGGGTGCTCCGGTTTCAACCCACAGTCCAACGATATGCCAGTTAGGTGGACTGGTCTTGCTAAATTGCTTCTTAGCATCCAAAGATAGGTTAGGGGGATTAACGGGGTAAAATACGTGTGATTACCAGGATAGGATTGAGGGGATAGGGCATGGGTAAGAGTCGGTGCAGATTCGATGGGCCGAAATGCCTCCTTCTGCACTGTAGGGATTCTATGATTCTATGAATATTACTTGCCACTTGTCAGTCCAAGCCTGGATATTGTCCAGATCTTGCTGCATTTGAACATGGACTGCTTCAGTATCTGAGGAGTTGTGAATGGTGCTGAACATTGTGCAATCATCGGCGAACATCCCCACTTCTGACCTTATGATGGAGGGAAGGTCATTGATGAAGCAGCTGAAGATTGTTGGGCCGAGGACACTACCTTGAGGGACTCCTGCAGAGATGTCCCTGGATTGAAATGATTGCTCTTCAATCACCACCACCATTTTCCTTTGTGCCAGCTATGACTCTAACCAACGTAGAATTCCCTCCTGATTCCCATTGATTCCAGTTTTGCGGGGGCTCCTTGATGCCACACTCAGTCAAGTGCACCCTTGATGCCAAGGGCAATAACTCTCACCTCACCCTCTGGAATTCAGCTCTTTTGTCCATGTTTGAACCAAGGCTGTAATAAGGTCAGGAACTGAGTGGAACCCAAACTGGGCGTCACTGAGCAGGTTCCTGCTGAGTAAGTGCCGCTTGATTACGACTCTCACCAACTTTTACAGATACACCATAGAAAGCATTCTTTCTGGTTGTATCACAACTTGGTATGGCTCCTGCTCTGCCCAAGACCACAAGAAACTCCAAAAGATCACGAACGTAGCCCAGTCCATCACGCAAACCAGCCTCCCATCCATTGACTCTGTCTACACTTCCCGCTGACTCTGTCTACACTTCCTGCTGACTCAGTCTACACTTCGTGCTATACAGACAAAGCATACCGTACATAGAGAAGGAAAGGAGAGAGTGCAGAATGTAGTGTTACAGTCATAGCTGGGGTGTAGAGAAAGATTAACTTAATATAAGGTAGGTCCATTCAAAAGTCTGATGGCAGCAGGGAAGAAGCTGTTCTTGAGTTGGTTTGTATCTTTTTCCCGATGGAAGAAGGTGGAAGAGAGAATGTCCTGGGTGTGTGGGGTCCTTGATTATGCTGGCTGCATTTCCGAGGCAGCCAGAAGTGTAGACAGAGTCAGTGGATGAGAGGCTGGTTTGAGTGATGGACTGGGCTTCATTCACGACCATTTGTAGTTTCTTGCGGTCTTGGACAGAGTAGGAGCCATACCAAGCTGTGATACAACCAGAAAGAGTGCTTTCTATGGTGCATCTATAGAAGTTGATGAATAGTGGACATGCCAAATTTCCCTAGTCTTCTGAGAAAGTAGAGGCGTTGGTGGGCTTTCTTAACTATAGCGTCGGTGTGAAGGGACCAGGACAGGTTGTTGGTGATCTGGACACCTAAAAACTTGAAGCTCTCAATCATTGTCGAGGTGTCAAATATGCAAGAGCAAACTCTCTACTCCCCTTCCCCTCCCCCTTGACCCTGTAGTCCTGCAAAATTATTTCTCTTCAGATAATTATCCAATTCTCTTTCGAAGAGTTGTGAAGTAGGAATCACAGCAGCCAATTTGTACACAGCAAGCTCCCACCATCAGTGACTTGTTCATCTGTTTTAGAGATGTTTATTGAGGGATAACTATTAACCAGACATGAGGACAGCTCGACTGTTCCTCCTTGAAAAGGGATCTTTAGCGATTATCTGAGGGCGAACGGGGCCTCGGTTTAATGTTTCATCCAAAAGGCAGCACCAAGACTCTCTTCTTGGATTAGACCACCAGAGCCCTGTGGCAAACGCAATATACTGCGGATGCTGGAATCTGAAACAAAAACAGAAAATGCTGGAAGATCTCAACAGGTCTGACAGCATCTGTGGAGAGAGGATAGAGCCAATGTTTCGTGTCTGGATGACCCTCTCCTGACTCGAATCATTGGCTCTATTCTCTCTCCACAGCCCTGTGACGATTGTTTTAGTCTCTGAGACACGGCTGACACAGTCCAGGGGATCCAGGCCCAATCCTTCAGCTCTGCAGGAGTCAGCCAACATCAGCAGCAGGTGGCACGGTGACACAGTGGTTAACACTGCTGCTACACAGCGCCAGGGACCCGGGTTCGATTCCCGGCTTGGGTCACTGCCTGTGTGGAGTTTGCACGTTCTCCCCGTGTCTGCGTGGGTTTCCTCCGGGTGCTCCGGTTTCCTCCCACAGTCCAAAGATGTGCGGGTTCGGTGGATTGGCCATGCTAAATTTCCCCCTAGTGTCAGGTGGATTAGCTGGGTAAATAAATGGGGGTTATGGGGATAGGGCGTCGTTAGGATTGTGGTCGGTGCAGATTCGATGGGCTGAATGGCTCCTTCTGCACTGTAGGATTCTATGATTCTAACAAGACTACTGTTCCTGACTGAGAGAAGGAAAATCTGTCTGGGTCCAGCCCTGTCCCCCCTCCCCCCACCGTCCCCTCCCCCCATTGCCTCTCCCCACCCCCCACATCGCCAGCCCGTGTTTCCCTGAGGATGGTGGATAGGAAGGGAATTGGGTCCTCCAGGAGATAAGTAGCCCTGCTCCTTAAGGAAGAGTGGTATTGCGGGTGAGTTAGTGCGGGGGCAGGCGGTGATTACCCTCCCACAATCTTCATTCCTGTCGGGGTTAATGGGGGTCAAACCTCATCGAACAGGCCCGCAGGGTGAACACTGGGAACAGGAGTCTGAGAGAACGGGCCACTGAGAACGCCCAGGTTTCTTTGAAACAGCATGGCCTTTGATGAAGCGATTGTAAAACATTGAGATCCAGAAGCAGAAAGGGAAGGAAGGATCAAAGTGCATTTGTGTAATTTTCTGCAGTGATTAATAGACCATAAAGGAGAATAGAGAGACCTCCAGCTGATTAATGATGATTCAAAGTGTCGTTTGACTTTGCTCCAAGACTCTGTTAACAGCTCCATTGAAGCGGAGCATGAAGGCTTCATCCATGGTGATATGTTGCAGTGAAGCACCTCCCCTCCAGCCCGTTTTTCTCTCTTCCTCTCCTCAAGGCTCTCGCATGTGGTACTAAATATCTCCCCGATCAGCAGCTAGCTACCTCACCTGATTGGCCATTCACTGTGTGGGTACGGTTACGCCCACATCTGAGCAGAATTTTCCACTCTGGACAAAAGTCCATTGATGGGAGCGGGAAGTCGGAGTGACGTTCACAATCACAGCACAGAAGGAGACCATTTGGCCCACCATGTCTGCTTCATGACTTTGTGCCATTTCCCTGGCTTTTCCCCGTACCCTTACACAATGTTTCTATTCAAATAATCATCCATGGTTGGTGCAAAAGGTTGGAGGTTTGTGCAAAAGGTTGGATTTCATGGGATAAAGGGGGAGGTGGCTAGATGGGTGGAGAACTGGCTTGGTCACAGAAGACAGAGGGTGGTAGTGGAAGGGTCTTTTTCCAGCTGGAGGCCTGTGACTAGTGGTGTTCCGCAGGGCTCTGTATTGGGACCTCTGCTGTTTGTGATTTATATAAACGATCTGGAAGAAGGTGTAACTGGGGTGATCAGCAAGTTTGCGGACGACACAAAATTGGCTGGTCTTGCAGATAGTGAGGAACATTGTCAGAGGCTACAGATGGATAGAGATAGGCTGGAAATTTGGGCAAAAAATGGCAGATGGAATTCAATCCAGATAAAGGCGAAGTGATGCATTTTGGTAGAGCTAATGTAGGGGGGAGCTATACGATAAATGGCAGAACCATAAAGGGTGTAGATACGCAGAGGGACCTGGGTTTGCAAGTCCACAGATCCTTGAGGGTGACGTCACAGGTGGAGAAAGTGGTGAAGAAGGCATATGGCATGCTTGCCTTTATAGGACGGGGCATAGAGTATAAAAGTTGGGGTCTGATGTATAGAACGTTGGTTCGGCTGCATTTGGAATACTGCATCCAGTTCTAGTCGCCACACTACCAGAAAGACGTGGAGGCTTTAGAGAGAGTGCAGAAGAGGTTTACCAGGATGTTGCCTGGTATGGAGGGGCTTAGTTATGAGGAGAGATTGGGTAAACTGGGGTTGTTCTCACTGGAAAGACGGAGGATGAGTGGAGACCTAATAGAGGTGTATAAAATTATGAAAGGCATAGATAGGGTGAACGGTGGGAAGCTTTTTCCCAGGTCAGTGGTGACGTTCACGAGGGGTCATAGGTTCAAGGTGAGGGGGGGGAGGTTTAACATGGATATCAGAAGGACATATTTTACACAGAGGGTGGTGGGGGCCTGGAATGCGCTGCCAGGCAAGGTGGTGGAGGCGGGCACACTGGGAATGTTTAAGACTTATCTAGGTAGCCACATGAATGGAGTGGGAATGGAGGGATACAAAAGAATGGTCTAGTTTGGACCAGGGAGCGGCGTGGGCTTGGAGGGCCGAAGGGCCTGTTCCTGTGCTGTATTGTTCTTTGTTCTTTGTTTGTTCAATGCCCCCCCGAATGCCTCAGTTGAACCTGTCTCCACCGCACTTACAGTCAGGGCACAACTTCGTGTCCCTCCCGACCCTCCCTCGCCCCACAGAACTGAAAGGAAGCCACATAAATACACACATCGATCACTGCTTTTTCACTTGTGAAAACATGTGTGTGTGAATAATTGCTGAATATGGTACTTTTGCTTTTATCAATCGTGGTATAGAGTATAAGAGCGAGGAGGTGATGTTGGAGCTGTACAGAGCGTTGGTGAGGCCACAGCTGGAGCACTGTGTGCAGTTCTGGTCACCTCACTATAGGAAGGATGTGATAGCACTCGAGGGGGTACAGAGGAGATTCACCAGGATGCTGCCTGGGACAGAGCGTTTGAGCGATAAGGAGAGACTGGATAGGCTTGGATTGTTTTCTCTGGAGCAGAGAAGGCTGAGGGGGGACATGATTGAGGTGTCTACGATTATGAGGGGTGTGGACAGGGTGAATAGGGAGCAGATGTTCCCCTTGGTTGAGGGGTCAGTCACAAGGGGGCACAGTTTTAGGGTGAGGTGCAGAAGATTCAGAGGGGATTTGCGAAAACTTTTTCTCACTCAGAGGGTGATGGGAATCTGGGATGCGCTGCCTGGGAAGGTAGTGGAGACCGGAAACCTTACAACCTTTAAAAAATATTTGGATGAGCACTTGAAATATCAGAACATTCAAGGATATGGGACACATGCTGGAAAATGCGATTCGCGCAACTTTAGTGGTAGTAATTGTCAGTGCAGACTCGATGGACGGAAGGGCCTTTTCTGTGCTGTTTGGCTCTATGGGCAGGATTGTTTGGCCTCCCAGCCGCATGCTTCCCGCCTGCAGGAGGTGGCGTGTTGCTTGCGAGCAGCGGGATTCCGTGGTCCTGCCGCTGTCAATGGGAATTCCCATCGACGTCACCCCAGACCGGCGGCAATCCCACGGGCAGGGGGTGCGCTGTCAGCAGGACCGGAGAATCCCGCCGGCGTGAAGGTCTGGAGAATTCCAGCCTATGACTCTGAAATCCAAGCTTCCGTCTTGTCAGGATGACGGTAAAGATGGTCAAGAATGCAATGTGAGTTTTGAGACGAGCAGATGTGGAACTTGCTGATGAGCAACGAGATGGATAAATCAACATAGATCTAGAAATAGGTCAGGAGGTCATTCGGCCCTTCGAACCTGCTCTGCCATTCATCACGATCATGGCTGATCATCCAACTCAATAGCCCAATGCTGCTTTCTCCCCATAACCTTTGATCCCATTCACCCCAAGTGCTATATCCAGCCGCCTCTTGGATACATTCAATGTTTTGCGATCAACTACTTCCTGTGGTAATGAATTCCACAGGCTCACCACTCTTTTGGTGAGGAAATGTCTCCTCACCTCCGTCCTAAACGGTCTACCCAGAATCCTCAGACTGTGACCCCTGGTTCTGGACTCCCCCCACCATCGGGAACATCCTCCCTGCATCTACCCTGTCGAGTCCTGTTAGAATTTTATAAGTCTCTATGAGATCCCCCCTCATTCGTCTGAACTCCAGCGAAAACAATCCTAACCTAGTCAATCTCTCCTCACACATCAGTCCCGCTATCCCGGAATCAGCCTGGTAAACTTTTGCTGCACTCCCTGGAGAGCAAGAACATCCTTCCTCAGAAAAGGAGACCAAAACTGTGCACAATACTCTAGGTGTGGCCTCACCGAGGCCCTGTATAATTGCAACCAATGACATCACTGCAGCACAGGCCAGTGCAGATGGTCATGAGCCAATCCAGAGCAAATACTCCAATACGCCATCATTCCGTACATTCCAGAGTATCATTCAGGTTCAGAAGTTAACTTCCCCACTTCCTCTTACAAAATCAAAGAAGTTATTGCCATAAATTCATGTGAGTGAAATGTCTGGTGAATCCATATCAGCGGCTCCGTCTGCAGGAGGATTCCGTTCCTTGTCCTGTAGAGACTTTCTGAAGAGGAAGTCTTGAGAGTGATGATGGTTAGAGCTATCAACATGTGACCAGCTGCAGCCACTGTATCAGAGCAGCAATATTCCCCGCTTTGAAACACAGAATTTAAACAGGAGAATATGGAAGCGGGACTGATTTTTAAGATTTTCTTGCTTCATCCCTTGTTGGCATGGCAATTTAGATAGCTTTTCTTCACTCTTTCTTCAAATAATTATCAATTACATCATCGTAGGTAAAATCTTGTGACAACGCACTTTCAATTATCAATATTGCTGAACGTGTCAAATGTTCCTGACTCATCTTTGCAAATTATTTTTTTAACTCTTTTCAATACTTTGACTCTAACAATCCCATGCAAGGCCTCATCACCATACAGAGTGGGAGCTGATTTATCCCACAGGGCAGAGAGGCCCCTTGCCTTTGCTTCTAGAACCCTGCCAGATGCAGAAAACGAGTATTCGCAGATAAGCAAGGGAAGTTTGGAGGTGGTCTATGCAGTCAAAGAACAAAGAAAATTACAGCAAAAGGACAGGCCCTTCGTCCCTCCAGGCCTGCACCGACCATGCTGCCCGACTGAACTAAAACCCCCTCCCCTTCCGGGGACCATATCCCTCTATTCCCATCCTATTCATGTATTTGTCAAGGCGCCCCTTAAAAGTCACTACCGTATCCGCTTCCACTACCTCCCCCTGGCAGTGAGTTCCAGGCACCCACCACCCTCTGTGTAAAAACTTGCCTCATCTATCTCCTTTAAACCTTGTCTCTCGCACCTTAAACCTATGCCCCCTCGTAATTGACTCTTCCACCTTGGGAAAAAGCTTCTGACTATTTACTCTGTCCCATGCCCCTCGTAATCTTGTAGACTTCTATCAGGTCACCCCCCTCAACCTCCATCGTTCCAGTGAGAACAAACCAAGTTTCTCCAACCTCTCCTCATAGCTAATGCCCTCCATACCAGGCAACATCCTGGTAAATCTTTTCCGTCCCTTCTCCAAAGCCTCTACATCCTTCTGGTAGTGCGGTGACCAGAATTGAACACTATATTCCAAGTGTGGCCTAACTAAGGTTCTGTACAGCAGCAACATGACTTGCCAATTTTTAAACTCAATACCCCAGCCGATGAAGGCAAGTATGCAGTAGGCCTTCTTGACTACCTTATCCACCTGCGTTGCCACTTTCAGTGACTTGTGTACCTGTACACCCAGATCCCTCTGTCTACCAATACTCTTAAGGTTCTGCCATTCACTGTATATTTCCCATCTGTATTAGACCTTCCAAAATGCATTACCTCACATTTGTCCAGACTAAACTTCATCTGCCAATGGATAACCTAATGGATGACCCTAAATAACTTGTCAATTGAATCCTCGAAACTGCGTGTATTGAACACTATCTGCACGGTATCGTTTGCTTCAAGGATGTTGACTAAACCGAAAGATGTTGACAAAAGCAAAGACTGTTTTCCAGCACATGTGGCCAATATGCTGGTTCTGTTCTTTTATAGTAGGAATATCAGAACCACACAGTAGGACTTATTACATTCATTTCAATGTCTCAAAAGGTAAAGGCATAACTACTGTAGTGTGGCGATGGTAGTTATTCCCTTAATTGGAATAGAGGCACTTTGCCTGACTCGATAGCTTTCTACTTGGGGATTTAGGATGAATATTACTTTAAATATTGATAGATATCTTAACTATTGTCTGTAACGTTGATAGGACGAGATTCTCCAATAGGAATAAAATTAAATTTATTCTTCCGAGATCCATCAATGTTATACTTATCATCAAAAGTGAATTACACGTTAGATTCTTTAATAAACTTTTATATAATTTAGAAAGTATATTGCCTCATATAACCTGTTATACCCAATCTCATGAACCCATCTCTGTACACTCTTCAGTGGAGAGGAGCATTGTTGAGGAAAGGTGCCCGGACCCTCATAACATCCGGCTTGTTAAAATCTGGCAAAAACATGTTAAAAAGGCTAAAATAAAAGCAAAACGCTGGGGATAGATAGAGTCATAGAGGTTTACAGCATGGAAACAGGCCCTTTGGCCCAACTTGTCCATACCGCCCAGCTTTTACCATTAAGCTAGTCCCAATTGCCAGCTTTTGGCCCGTATCCCTCTATACCCATCTTATCCATGGAACTGTCTAAATGCTTTTTAAAAGACAAAATTGTACCCGCCTCTACTACTACCTCTGGCAGCTTGTTCCAGACACTCATCGCCCTCTGTGTGGAAAAAATGCCCCTCTGGACCCTTTTGCATCTCTCCCCTCTCACCTTAAACCTATGCCCTGTAGTTTTAGACTCCCCTACTGTTGGGAAAGATGTTGACTATCTACCTTATCTATGTCCCTCATTATTTTATAAACCTCCATAAGATCACCCCTAAGCCACTTATGCTCCAGGAAAAACGTCCCAGTCTCTCCAACCTTTCCTTATAACTCAAACTATCAAGTCCTGGTAGCATCCTCGTAAATCTTTTTTGTCTAGTTTAATAATATCCTTTCTATAATAGGGTGACCAGAACTGTACACAGTATTCCAAGTGTGACCTTACCAATGTCTTGTACAACTTCAACAAGACGTCCCAACTCCAGTATTCAATGTTCTGACCAATGAAACCAAGCATGCCGAATATCTTCTTCACCACTCTGTCCACCTGTGACTCCACTTTCAAGGAGCTATGAACCTGTACCTGTGGTGGACCTCAGTTGTGCCTTTGTCCTATATGGACCACCGTTGTGTGTGTTTGTTATACCTGGACACATCCCCTTCCAGTTTGGTTCCTCCCCTCGGCACCTAGTATAAAGGTGGCTGTCTCCTCCCCCTTGTTCAGTCCAGGTTGGTTATTTGTTGGGATCTGCTCCTGATTCTGTTGTGAATAAAAGCCTACACTTATATTGGCATATCGGTAGTCTTTCGCCTTATTGATAGCGCATCAATTTTATTCACAACAGCTACCAGTATGGAGCAGTTTCTAAAACCCGACAAGTTAGCATTAGACCCTCAAGAGGTTGGAACCTCTGATAAATTTGATCATTGGTTGGACTGCTTCGAAGCATTCGTCGACACCACTACGGCCATCGACACCGACGCCGCTAAACTCCACGTGCTCCGCGCCCGGGTAAGCGAAGCTGTCTATGGAATCTTCCGGGACGCTGCTACTTACGCGGACGCTATCGAACTCCTAAAAGGGCAGTTCCGAAAGAACCCTAACGTGGTTTACGCCAGACACCTCCTAACTACCCGCAAGCAGCAGCCAGGAGAATCGTACGCCCAATTTCTGCGCGCCCTGCGGGTCCTAGCTCGAGCTTATGACTGTAAGGCTGTTACAGCAGCTCAGAACATGGAGGACCTGATCCGCGACGCCTACGTTGCGGGCATTGAGTCTACATACATCCAGCAGCGTCTGCTGGAACAAGATGACCTAGATCTCCGAAGAACAGCCACAATGGCTGAAACGTTAGAAGCGGCCTCCCATAATCTCAGGTCTTACCTTGCATCCCGTTCCACCGACGGCTCCACCGCGACGGCTGTTCCGGCGGGGCCCAAATGTTACTTTTGTGGCCTACCTAAGCACCCTCGGCGTTGCTGCCCGGCAAAGGACGCGATTTGCTCCGGATGCGGTAAGCTAGGCCACTTCGTTAAAGTCTGCCGAGCAAAGCCGCTTCCGAAGCCTCGTGGAGCCATGTGTGCTCCGAGGGTGCAGCCATCTTTGATGCAGGCGGCGGCTGCACGCGAATCGCCATCTTTGATGCGGTCACCGGAAGTGCGGGAATCGCCATCTTTGATGCGGTCACCGGAAGTGCGGGAGTCGCCATCTTTGCGACTGGCATCAAGGCGAGCTGAGCAGGAAGCTTCATCCGTGACGTCATCAGACGGCGACGAAGATCGATTCTTCTTTAATTCAACAGTGGCATCGATTTGCCTGGACCAGTCGCAGCCTCATCAACTCTCCAAGTCCATAATGGAGATCAAGGTAAATGACCATGCAGCAATCTGCCTGTTCGACTGCGGGAGCACAGAAAGTTTTATACACCCTCGCACAGTGCGTCAATATGCCCTTCCCTTGTGACCCTGGAGCCAGACCATCTCCATGGCCTCGAATTCCCACTCAGTGGAGGTCCTCGGGTGCTGTTTGCTGACGGTACAGGGCACAGTCTACGAGCGTTTTCGGCTCCTCGTGCTGCCGCGACTCTGCGCAGCTGTACTGCTGGGGTTAGATTTCCTCAGCCATCATAGGAGCGTCACCCTGCAGTATGATGGCCCTTATCCCCCGCTCTCCGTCTGCCAGGCGCCGTCACGGCAGCGCCCCTCGCGCACCACCTGCAGTCTCTCGATCCTCAAGATCACCCCCCCCCCCGTTATTTGATAACCTCACCCCGGATGTAGGCCTATAGCCACCAAGAGTAGGCGCTATAGTGCGGATGACCGGGCCTTCATTCGGTCCGAGGTACAACGGCTGCTCCGGGAAGGGATTATCCGGGCCAGCACCAGCCCCTGGAGGGCGCAAGTGGTCGTAGTTAAATCGGGGGAGAAACACCGCATGGTGATTGACGACAGCCAGACCATAAATAGGTATACTCAACTGGATGCGTATCCTCTTCCCCGTATCGTGGACATAGTCAACCGCATCGCGCACTATAGGGTTTTCCCGACGATCGATTTGAAATTGGCTTACCACCAGCTCCCTATCCGCTCGGAGGATCGCCCATATACTGTCTTTGAGGCGGATGGCCGCCTCTACCAGTTCCTCCGAGTCCCCTTTGGTGTCACCAATGGGGTCTCAGTCTTCCAACGGGCCATGGATCAAATGGTAGACCAGCACGGGCTACGGGCCACTTTCCCATATCTGGATAACGTCACCATCTGCGGCCATGACCTGCAGGATCATGATGCCAACCTACAAAAATTCCTTCGTACGGCCACTTTCCTGAACCTCACATATAATGAGGCGAAGTGTGTTTTTCGGACATGCCGCCTCGCCATACTTGGGTACGTGATCGAAAATGGTGTCCTTGGCCCCGACCCAGCCCGTATGCGTCCCCTTATGCAGCTTCCCCTCCCTACTACCCTCAAAGCACTGAGGAGATGCCTGGGCTTCTTCTCCTATTATGCCCAGTGGGTTCCCCGTTACGCAGATAAAGCCCGTCCGCTCCTAAAATCAACCTCTTTTCCCCTGGCGGAGGAGGCCCGTCGGGCCTTCGACGACATCAAAGCGGACATCGCGAAGGCCGCGATGCACGCTGTGGACGAATCCATCCCATTCCAAGTGGAAAGTGATGCGTCTGACTTTGCCCTAGCTGCCACCCTTAACCAGAGGGGCCGTCCGGTGGCCTTCTTTTCCCGGACCTTACAAGGCCCTGAGATTCGACACTCCTCGGTCGAGAAGGAGGCCCAGGCCATCGTGGAAGCCGTCCGGCACTGGCGCCATTATCTCGTGGGCCAACGATTCACCTTAATTACAGACCAGCGGTCAGTTGCCTTCCTGTTTAACACCAGGCAAAAGGGCAAGATTAAGAATGACAAGATCTTGCAGTGGAGGATTGAACTCTCCACCTACAGATATGACATCATGTACCGGCCCGGAAAGCTCAATGAGCCCCCAGATGCCCTGTCCCGTGGATCATGTGCCAGCGCCCAACTAGACCAGCTACAGTCCCTCCATAACGACCTCTGTCACCCGGGTGTCACCAGATTTTTCCATTTTGTCAAGTCCCGTAACCTGCCCTTCTCCCTTGAGGAAGTCCGGACGATTACCAGGCAATGCAGGGTCTGCGCTGAGTGCAAACCGCAGTTCTACCGGCCAGGTAGGGCGCACCTTGTAAAGGCCACTCGCGCGTTCGAGCGCCTTAGCATTGATTTTAAAGGCCCCCTCCCCTCCTCTAACCGCAATGTTTATTTCCTGAATATCATTGACGAATACTCACATTTCCCTTTTGCCTTCCCCTGCTCGGACATGACCACGGCTACAGTGATTCGGACCCTGAACAAGCTCTTCACCCTGTTCGGCTTCCCAGCCTATGTCCATAGCGATCGTGGGTCCTCTTTCATGAGTGACGAGCTGAGGCAGTACCTGCTTGCCAAAGGCGTTGCCTCCAGCCGCACCACTAGCTATAACCCCAGGGGCAATGGTCAAGTAGAGCGGGAGAACGCAACCATCTGGAAGGCCGTTCTATTAGCGTTACGGTCTAGGGGCCTTCCAGTCAGCCGTTGGCAAGACGTCCTTCCGGACGCACTACATTCCATTAGGTCACTCTTGTGCACAGCGACCAATACGACCCCTCACGAGCGGATGTTTTCGTTTCCCAGGAAGTCCTCCTCGGGTACTTCGCTCCCGGATTGGCTGATGTCCCCGGGACCCGTCCTGCTTCGGAAGCATGTCCGGACCCATAAGGCAGATCCCTTGGTCGAGGAGGTCCAACTGCTCCACGCTAATCCTCAATATGCTTACGTAGCGTACCCTGATGGGCGGGAGGACACGGTTTCTGTCCGTGACTTGGCACCCGCGGGTGCCCCTGAGGTCACCACGTCCTTCCGCCCCACGGTCCCTGGTGTCGTCCATTCGGAGACTGCTACGCCTCTTCCTCCCTCAGTCCCTGTTCCCAATGTAGTGTGCCCAGAGCTTGTTGTGGCCCCCTACCCCCCAGCTCCTGTTTCCACTGTTCCCCATACGCCACCAGGGCCACTGCTCACTCCTCTCGCCCCTGTGTACAGCTCGCTTGAGTCGCCGGAGCCGTCGCCACGCAGTACCCGACGACTGGACGGGACGACGGATCGGTCCGCTTCACACCACCTGGCGCCTTCTCTCGCGCTCACTGTACAGAGCCTGGGCCGACATCGCACCCTGCTCCGACGACTCTGCGACCTGTACTACGACGATCGCGACGGCGGATCAAGCCACCGGTTCGTCTGAACTTGTAATATTGTTTCTGCTTCACCCCGTGTTGTTTTTTTAAAAGGAAGGGGTGAATGTGGTGGACCTCAGTTGTGCCTTTGTCCTATATGGACCACCATTGTGTGTGTTTGTCATACCTGGACACATCCCCTTCCAGTTTGGTTCCTCCCCTCGGCACCTAGTATAAAGGTGGCTGTCTCCTCCCCCTTGTTCAGTCCAGGTTGGTTATTTGTTGGGATCTGCTCCTGATTCTGTTGTGAATAAAAGCCTACACTTATATTGGCATATCGGTAGTCTTTCGCCTTATTGATAGCGCATCAGTACCCCTAAATCTCTTTGTTCTGCAACTCTCCGCAACGCCCTACCATTAACTGAGTAAGTCCTGCCCTGGTTCAACCTACCAAAATGCATCACCTCGCATTTATCTAAATTAAGCACCATCTGCCATTCGTCGGCCCACTGGCCCAATTGATCAAGATCCTGCTGCAATCCTCGATAACTTTCTTCACTGCCCATTATACCACCAATCTTGGTGCCATCTGCAAACTTACTAACCATGCCTCCTAAATTCTCATCCAAATCATTAATATAAATGACAAATAACGGTGGACCCAGCACCGATCCCTGAGGCACACCGCTGGTCACAGGCCCCCAGTTTGAAAAACAACCACCCTCTGTCTCCTGTCATCAAGCCAATTTTGTTTCCAATTGGCTACCTCACCCTGGATCCCGTGAGATCTAACCTTATGCAACAACCTACCATGCGGTACCTTGTCAAAGGGGGTTGGCGTCTGAAACAAAACCAGAGAATTCTGGTAAAACCCAGTTGGTCTGGCACTACCTGTGGGCCAAAGCTGCAGAGTCTTTCCAGAATTCTTCATTTGTGTTTGTGTTAGAAAGGCTATCTGGAGAACACTGCTATTTTCTGCTGGTTCCTTTCCTTCAGGGAGAGTTGGATCAGTTCTTCAGACCCACTGAAGTATCTGTGGGGCCCATCTTTCTCAATCATGAGTGAGACTGATCATCTGAGGAGTATCCCTGATCCACAATAGTCCCAAAAAGGACAGAGGATTGTAATCCACTTCAGGTATGACCATTCTCTGTTTATTCATTCATGAGGTGCGGCTATCGCTGGCAATGTAAGAAGTCTCACAGCACCAGATTAAAGTCCACCAGGTTTATTTGGTAGCACAAGCTTTCGGAGCGTTGCTCCTTCATCAGGTGTGTGAAGAGTTGTGTTCACAGACAGGGCATACATAGATACAGACTCAATTTACAAGATAATGTTTGGAATGTAAGTCTTTAAAGATACAGACAATGCGAGTGGAGAGAGGGTTAAGCACAGGTTAAAGAGGTGTAAATTGTCTCAAGCCAGGACAGTTAGTGAGATTTTGCAAGCCCAGCTAAGTCATGGGGGTGACAGATAGTGTGACATGAACCCAATATCCCGGTTGAGGCCGTCCTCATGTGTACGGAACTTGGCTATCAGTTTTTGCTCGGCGATTCTGCATTGTCATGTGTCATGAAGGCCGCCTTGGAGAACGCTTACCCGAAGATCAGAGGCTGAATGCCCGTGACTGCTGAAGTGTTCCCCGACAGGAAGAGAACGCTCCTGCCTGGTGATTGTCGAGCGGTGTTCATTCATCCGTCCATTCATCAATATATTTACAGTTGGCACTTCACAATAGTTTCAGACCACAAGCCATTGTTCGGTCTATTGAGAAAAGATAAGTCCATGCTGCCAAATCGCCTCTGTAAGGGTGCAGAGATGGCTCTTTCATTATCAGCGTACAGTTTGTGGTAAACCACTGTTAGCTTATTACCTGTATATGTGACATGCCTGGACACATCCCCTGCCGGCCCTGCCCGAGACTCCTCCCCCCCCGGTCCAGATATAAAGGTGACTGCTCCCCACCCCCCCCCCCCCCCCCCCCGCCTCAGTCTGGACCAGTTCATCGGCATGGGTGTGCTCCAAGTCTTTTGCTAATAAAAGCCTATTTGTTCTTCCGTTCAAACTAGTCTTTGCTCGATTGATGGTGCATCACAGTTATACGTTTCAGCATCACCCTGGACATGGATATCAAATGCAGTTGCACTCAACTGGTTGCCTTTGCCACCCATCATCATCGGTGCCTCAAGAGGTTGTATTGACACTGAATCTGGCAGCGACCTTGCCAGTCTCAGCTAAACAAATAAAGATGTGGACAGAAAGAGAAACTGTATTCTCAAAAGTTAAGAAGATGGTAATGCAAGGGTGGCGATGTGAGAAGTCAGAGTTGCTGAAATCTTACCAGCACAGAAGGACGGAGATAACCTGTGAAAACGGGGTGTTATTGTGTGGGGGCTAGAGTTATAATCCCGGGGGAGACCACTTTTATTACAGGAATTGCATGACTCCCATCCCGGGCAAAGCAGAATGAAGGCCCGAGCTGTGAATCACGTTTGGTGGCTGGGCATTGAGAAAGAAATTGAAAGAATGGTCAGTCAGTGCCCCAATTGTGAAGCTTAACAGGCCTTGCCACCACCGGCGAGCATGCATCCTTGGGAGCGGCCAGGTAGACCCTGGGTAAGAATCATATCGACTTTGCTGGACAGTTCATGGATCATGTTTCTTATATTAGTCGATGCGCAATCTAAGTTGTTAGATGTGTAGTTAATGGAGTTCACAACAGTCATGGCCACCATTGACAAATTAAGGAAAATTCCAGAAGTTATCGTGTTGGACATTGGCACATCATTCACCGCAAAGGAGTTTCAAAAATGAGTCGAATCAAATGGGATTGGCCATTTGAGGTCAGCACCTTACCACCCAGCCTCCAATTGGCAAGCAGAATGTGCTGGACAGGCAGTCAAGTCGTCAATGAAGAAACCCATCAATTGGCCTCTTCCTCTACCTACAGCCAGCTTTTTGCTGTCTTATAACACCACACCAAGAGGGGGGTCACACCAGCCGCGCTACCGATGGGACACTGCTTAAGAACATGGGTGGAGGTATTTCCACATTTGGCAGGGAATGTGGAGGTTACGCTAGCCTCTCAGAAGGGCAATCATGATTCTAGGAAAAATGACAGAGTTTCCAAGTTGAGGATTCAGTCGTGGTCAGATACTTTGCAGCAGGACCGGCATGAGTGGTTGGCAAGATCGTGGTTGGAACAGGATTGATCTCCGATGTCAAGTTTGTTGTCTCAAGAAATACGTAGACTATCTGAGGAGGAGAATAGTGACGGACACAAGGGGTCCACAGGCGACCCCTGCTGTATATTCGAAGATGTCAGGATTGGTTACTGGAATCCTGGTTGGAAATGAAGGGTATGAGCAGCTAGCAGTATTGGTAACTGAGGAACCAGCCGCTATCGAGGAGGAACTAGACCTCGGATTGATGCCTTTTGCAGCCACCCGGCCTGATTCTTCAAATCCTAAGGAGCCTGCCACAGAACTGAGGCATTCTACCAGGAAGTCACCGGAACAACTAAACTCATGCTGAAATTTTCCCTGGGTTACTCATGTTGCCTTTAAAATTTGTTTGTCTTTGCAAATGATGTTATTTGTTTCCTCCATAGGTGAGTTCAGGAGTTGGGGTGTGGCGGGGGGAAGAATGTGGTCGTGTGACCCCTTTAAGGGGGCGTTCCCTGAGGGCTGTGCGTTTGGACCGGACCTTAAGGGCTTTCAAGGAGGGAAGCTAAGCCAATCGGGAGCGAGGGTGCATTTCCCGGGTCGAGGAGATCCCACAGTTGGAGTCTGGGAGGAGAATTGTAGAATTGCATAGAAGCTTGAGTCTGACCTTGTGTTGTAAAGGCTTATTTATCATTGGCAATAAATCCCTTGTTACTTTGAGCCACATCAAGTTGCCCTTGATTTATTACATTTGGCCTCAAATAACAGAAGAGACATGTGAAGCTGTCCCCTATCTGCCCAGCGTTGTACTTGCTGGAGGGAATCCCATTTCAGTACTCGAGATGTAAATGGCCTCCCTCAACCCCGCAGCACCTCGCATACTCAATGAGTTACCATCCTTCATTCTGGAAGACCCATAGGAGCTGCTGCTGGCCTTTCCTGAGCTGTTATGAATAACGCAGTGAATGATGTATAAAACAGAGAGTCACAAACTGCAGCTGTCCGTGTCTGTAGGTTTGCCCATTCCACAGTGTCAAAGGGGAAAGATCCACCTGTCCATCTGGTCCCCACTCAATATAAGGAAAGTTGAGGTCAATGATCTCACTACAGGGCATCTTTGCAGGAGTTCCTCAGGGGAGTGTCCTCGGTCCAACCGTCAATGGCTTCATCATTGACCTTCCCTCCATCATAAGGTCAGGAGTGGGGATGTTCGCCGATGATTGCACAATGTTCAGCACCATTCACGACTCCTCAGATACTGCAGTAGTCCATGTCCAAATGCCACCAGATCTGGACAATATCCAGACTTGGGCTGGCCAGAGACAAGTAACAGTCGTGCCACACAAGGGCCAAGCAAAATCTAACCATTGTCTCTTGACATTCAATTGCATTACCATGGCTGAATTTGCCACTGTCAACATCCTGGGGGTTATCATTGACCAGAAGCTGAGCTGGACTAGTCATACTGTGACGATACCGTGCCTTTAAGAAATGTATTTTAATATGTTTCTCTGCAGGATGTTTAGTCGGCCAGTAGCCAGTATCCTTTATTATTACTGAAGCTGGATAATTGATACCAAGTTGCTTTTAATCTGAACTAATGCAGTGTTCTGTGGTTTTTAATGGTGCCCTGGAATTTCTGAATGGAGCTGGATTTGGGGGTAATTGACAGGTCAGGTGATATGCCCGGGGACATTTATTTTTCACAGAGCATTCCAGGCTTTAGTTTCATTTTCAGAAGCAGCTTGAAGCAGAGAAGCAACAGCAGTTTTTTTTCACTCTCTGGAGTGTGAAGACTGGAAGTCGCCAGAGATTACATTTACCTTGCTGAAGTTTGGCTGTTTTGAGGATATATCCTTCTCTGTAAACAGCTGGCCTGGATTTCATAGAAATCATCATAGAAATCATAGAAACCCTACAGTGCAGAAAGAGGCCATTCAGCCCATCGAGTCTGCACCGACCACAATCCCACCCTACCCCCATATCCCTACATATTTTACCCACTAATCCCTCTAACCTATGCATCTCAGGACACTAAGGGGAAATTTTAGCATGGCCAATCAACCTAACCCGCACATCTTTGGACTGTGGGAGGAAACCGGACTGGAGGAAACCCACGCAGACACGAGGAGAATGTGCAAACTCCACACAGCCGGAAATCGAACCCAGGTCCCTGGAGCTGTGAAGCAGCAGTGCTAACCACTGTGCTACCGTGCCGCCCTGTCCATAGATGTCCATAGATGTTACAAAGCTGAAAATCCAGCCTCATGTGAGTATACTTGTTTTGTGCTAAGTCTGAAGAAGAGTTTATGTCTGTGGGATGGTGCTTAACCTGGAACAACAGAGATAGCTAGCTGTTAGGAGCTATACTGTGTCATGTTGAAGTCCTGTAATTGGTAAAAGCTATGTTAATTATTTTTGTTATATTTTAACTGTGTTCTTAAATAAACTTTGATAAAAGCTTCCTAATGGGTCACTTGAATCATACCTGGAGTGAAACACCTTATGCCCACCCACGCCAAAACAAATGTAAACTTAGGGTCTAGGCCAACTTCACAAAACACCTTGGCGTTTCTGGCCTGGGCCTTAATAATATAAATATTGTGTCTACCAGAGCAGGTTAGAGGCTAGGAATACTCTGGCGAGTAACTCATCTCCTGACTCCCTAAAGCCTGTCCACCATCTACAAGGCACAAGTCAGGAAATCACCAAGGCTCCTTAGGCAGCACCTTCCAAACGCACGACCTCTACCCTAGAAGGACAAGGGTAGATATTGGGGAAGAGTGTACTCTACAGTCACCGTCACTCTGAAGCAGTCTGGGAAGCAGTCCCTTAGTTCTACAGGACTGGGAATCTGACTACAGCTGAAAGGTAAGAGTTCCTTTTTGACTATTTAGAGGTTAGTCTAGTTGGTGGCGATAGTCAGTAGTCAGTAACTCTGAAGTTAGTAGTCATTTGCTGGAATTCTACCGTCCCGCAAACCACGGAATCGGAGCAGACAATGGAAATATCGCTTGACCTTGGGCAGGAATTTCCGGTCTCGCTCGAGCAAGGCCATAAAATCCCACCCAGTAACTCGATTGTTACTAGTTAGTAACTCTATAGTTAGTAGTCAGTAACTCTGAAGTTAGTAGTCATTTGCTGGAACTCTACCATCCCGCCCACCACAGAATCGGAGCCGACAATGGAAATATCGCTTGACCTTGGGCGGGAATTCCGGTCTTGGTGGGTAGAAAAGCTCTGGATTGGTGAGAACTGGTTACCTGACAATTACTGGTTAACTCTTTCTTATCCTAACAGAGTTAGAGCAGTAGGATCTTAGCTACAGTTAATTCTTTCATAATCTTAGTGATAAGGAGTAGGAAGTCTCATAATAAGTCTAATAGTCTGTTAATTCTAGTCTAAGTTGTTAATTGTCAATTTAAGAGATGTCCGGAGCGGCCTGCCAAGCGGAATGTGTAGCTTGTCATATGTCATATCCACTTGTCTGGATGGGTGCAGCTCCAACACTGAAGAAACTCAACACCATCCAGGACAAAGCAGCCCCGCTTGATTGGCACTACATCTACAAACATCCACTCCGTCCACCACCGACGCTCAATAGCAAAACTGTGGACTATCTACAACATGCACTGTAGCAATTCACCAAAGATCCTTAGACAGCACCTTCCAAACCATGGCCACTTCCATCTAGAAGGACAAGGGTAGCAGATAAATGGGAAAACCACCACCTGCAAGTTCCCCTCCAAGCCACTCACCATCCTGACTTGGAAATACATCGCCGTTCTTTCACTGTCACTGGGTCAAAATCCTGGAATTCCCTCCCTAACGGCATTGTGGGTCAACCCACAGCACATGGACTGCAGCGATTCAAGAAGGCAGCTCACCCCCACCTTCTCAAGGCAACTGGGGATGGGGCAATAAATGCTGGCCAGTCAGCGACGCCCATGTCCCACAAATGAATTTTTAAAAAATGTGTGCAGTCCTGGACGCTGCCAGTGTCCGAGATGGCCACATGGCCATGGCAGGAAGTGCTCCCAACTGCAGAAGCTGGAGCTCCGGGTTTTGGAGCTTGAGCAGCGGCTGGAGACACTGTGGCATATCGGCGAGGCTGAGAGTTATGTAGACTGCACGTTTAGAGAGGTGCTCACACCGCAGCTCTAAGAAAAGAATGGGTGACCACCAGACAGTCCAGAAAGAACAGGCAGGCAGTGCAGGAGTTGCCTGGATCCCACTTACTAACCGGTATTCTAGTTTGGAAGTTGATGCGGGCGCTGGTACCTCAGAGGAGTACAGTCAGAGCCAAGCTTCTGGCACCGCTAGCGGCTTGGTTATATGGGTGGGGGGGGGTGGGGGGGGTTGGGGGGTGTTGGGGTGGGGCAGAAGGGGGGTGTAAGAGCAATAGAGATAAGGGACTCTTTAGTTGGGGGAGTAGACAGGCCTTTCTGCGGCCAAAGATGTGACTCCAGGATGGTGTGTTGCCTCCCTGATGCTAGGGTCAGGGATGTCACTGAACGGCTGCAGGGCATCCTGAAAGGAGAGGGCGTACGGCCAGAGATCCTGGTCCACATCGGTATCATTGACAGAGGTAAGAAGAAGGATGAGGTCCTGCAATCAGAATATAAGGAATTAGGCAAGAGGTTAAAAAGCAGGGCCTCAAGGATGGTAATCTCTGGATTACTCCTGGTGCCCTGCACTAGTGAGAGTAGGAACAGGGTAGGGCAGATGAATGCGTGGCTGAGGAGCTGGTGCAGGGGGCCAGGTTTCAGATTATTGGAGCATTGGGAACTCTTCTGGGGCAGAGGTGACCTGCACTAGAGGGTCAGGTTACACCGAACTGGAGGGGACAAATGTACTGGTGGAGAGATTTGCTAAAGCTACTTGGGAGGGTTTAAACTGGTCTGGCGAGGGTTTGGGGGAGGGGTGGGTGGAACCCTAAAGAGTAGTGAGACAAAAGGGGATATTGAGGCTAATACAGAATTTAAAGAGAGCAAAGTTAAATAGACAAGGCTGGCATGAGCATGGCAGGGAACGAGAGGGAAGACTGATGAATTAAACTGTATTTATTTCAATGCAAGAGGCCTGACTGGTAAGGCCGATGAACTCAAGGCATGGGTGGGTACATGTGACTGGGATATCATGGCAATAACTGAAACATGGCTGAGGGAGGGACAGGACTGGCAGATCAATGTTCTGGGGTACAGATGCTATAGGAAGGGTGGAAGGGGAGGAAAGAGAGGAGGGGGAGTTGTGCATCACGGCAGCACTTAGAGAGGATATTCCTGAGGGATCGTCCAGTGAGGCGATATGGTTGGAACTGAGAAACAAGAAGGGAGAGATCACTTTGATGGGATTGTACTATAGGCCCCCCAAATAGTCAGCGGGAAATTGAAGAGCAAATATCACAGATAGCTGCCAGAATGATAAGGTTGTAATCATGGGGGAATTTCACTTTCCAAACATAGACTGGGGCTGCCATTGTGTTAACAGCTTAAATGGGAGGAATTTGTCAAGTGTGTTCAGGAAAAAATTCTCAATCAATATGTACCAGAGAAGGGGCAAAACTCGACCTCCCCTTGGGAAATAAGGCAGAGCAAATGTCTGAAGTGTTCGTGAGGGGTCACTTTGGGACCAGTGACTATTAGTTTTAAGATAGTTATGGAAAAGGATAGGTCTGGTCCATAAGTGAAAAGTTCTAAATTGGGGAAAGGCCAGTTTTGATGGTATTAAACAGGAACTTTCAAAAGCTGATTGGGGGAGGCTGTTTGCGGGTAAAGGAGCGTCTGGCAAATGGGAGGCTTTCAAAAGCGGAATAACAGGAGTTCAAGGTCAGCATGTTCCTGTTAGTGTGAAGGGCGAGGTTGGCAGGAGTAGGGGTCACTGGATGACTCGAGATATTGAGGCACTGGTCAATAAAACGAAGGAAGCAGATTTAAAGTCTTTTTATTAGTCACAAGTAAGGCTTACATTAACACTGTAATGAAGTTACTGTGAAATTCCCCGAATCGCCACAGTCCGGCGCCTGTTCAGGCCAATGCACCCTAACCAGCACGTCTTTCAGAATGTGGGAAGAAACCGGAGCACCCGGAAGAAACCCACGCAGACACGGTGAGAACATGCAGACTCCACACAGACAGTGACCCAAGCTGGGAATCGAACCTGGGCCCCTGGCGCTGTGAAGCAGCAGCGCTAACCACTGTGTGACCGTGCCGCCTATGGCCAGGCAGCTGGGGTCAAGTGAATCCCTTGAGGAGTATCGGGGGTATCGGAGTAAAGTAAGAGGGAAATCAGGAAGGCAAAAAGGGGACATGAGATAGCTTTGGCAGATAAGGCAAAGGAGAATCCAAAGAGAGTCTATAAGTATATTAAGGGCAAAAGATCAATGAGGTTGTCTACGTGTGGAGCCACAGGAGATGGGTGAGACCCTAAACAAATATTTCTTTGTGTTAGCTTTTATTAACAGGGGGTTGGAGTTTAAGAGCCGTGGGGTTATGCTGCAACTGTACAGGACCTTGGTGAGACCACATTTGGAATATTGTGTGCAGTTCTGGTCACCTCACTATAAGAAGGATGTGGAAGCGCTGGAAAGAGTGCGGAGGAGATTTACCAGGATGCTGCCTGGTTTGGAGGGTAGGTCTTATGAGGAAAGGTTGAGGGAGCTCGGGCTGTTCTCTCTGGAGCGGAGGAGGTTGAGGGGAGACTTAATAGAGGTTTATAAAATGATGAAGGGGATAGATAGAGTGAACGTTCAAAGACTATTTCCTCGGGTGGATGGAGCTATTACAAGGGGGCATGACTATAGGGTTCATGGTGGGAGATATAGGAAGGATGTCCGAGGTAGGTTCTTTACTCAGGGAGTGGTTGGGGTGTGGAATGGACTGCCTGCAGTGATAGTGGAGTCAGACATTTTAGGAATATTTAAGCGGATATTGGATAGGCACATGGAGCACACCAGGATGATAGGGAGTGGGATAGCTTGATCTTGGTTTCAGAGAAAGCTCGGCACAACATCGTGGGCCGAAGGGCCTGTTCTGTGCTGTACTGTTCTATGTTCTATGTTCTTGTCAGTATTTACCGTGGAGAAAGACATGGAAGCTAGGAAATTGGGGGAAGTAAATAGTGATGTCTTGAAAAGCGTCCACATTACAGTAGAGGAGGTGCTGGAGGCCTTAAAATGCATAAAGGTAGATAAATCCCTGGGACCTTTGTCCATAGATCGCTGAAGGCAGAAAATCAGGTTAATAGGGCGGTGAAAAAGACATATGGCACACCCGCCTTTATCAATCGGGGTATAGATTACAGAAGCAGAGAGATCATGATGGAGTTGTTTGGAACTTTGGTGAGGCCACAGCTGGAGCACTGTGTGCAGTTCTAGTCGCCATGTTATCGGAAGGATGTGATTGCACTGGAGGGAGTGCAGAGGAGATTCACCAGGATGCTGCCAGGGACGGAGCATTTAAACTATGAAGAGAGGTTGGATAGACTTGGGTTGTTTTCGTTGGTAAGAAGTCTAACAACACCAGGTTAAAGTCCAACAGGTTTATTTGGTAGCAAAAGCCACGAGCTTTCGGAACAGGCTGTTCCTTCGTCAGGTGGGTGGGAGTTCTGATCACAAACAGGGCACGAAGACACAAACTCAATTTACATGAATAATGATTGGAATGTGAGTCTTTACAGCTAATCAAGTCTTAAAGGTACAGACAATTGTTTTTGTTGAAGCAGAGAAGACTGAGGGGCGACCTGATTGAGGTGTTCAAGATTATGAGGGGCATGGACAGGGTGGATAGGGAGAGCTGTTCCCCTTAGTTGAAGGGTCAGCTATGAGGGGACACAAGTTAAAAGTGAGCGGTGGGAGGTTTAGGGGGTATTTGAGGAAAATCATTTTTACCCAGAGGGTGGTGAGGTCTGAAATGCGCTGCCTGGGAGGGTGGTGGAGGCGGGACACCTCACATCCTTTAAAAAGTACCTGGGTGAGTACTTGGCACGCCAGAACATTCAAGGCTATGGGCCAAGTGCTGGCAAGTGGGATTAGGTGGGCAGGTCAGGGCCTTCCATGCGTTGGTGCAGACTCGATGGGCCAAAGGGCCTCTTCTGCACTGCAGGATTCTGTGATTTTGTGATTCTGTGACCCGATCAAGTGTATCCCAAGACATTGTGAGAAGCTCAGGAAGAAATTGCGGGGCTCCTAGCGTAGATATTTAAATCATGGTGTTAAGGGTAAAATCCCGGCATGGATAGAGGATTGGCTGACTGGCAGAAGGCAGAGAGTGGAGATAAAGGGGTCTTTTTCAGGATGGCAGCCGGTGACTTGTGGTGTGCCTCGGGGTCGATGCTGGGACCACAGCTTTTCACAATATACATTAACAATTTGGAGGAAGGAACTGAAGACACTGTTGCTAAGTTTGCAGATGATACAAAGATACGTAGAGAGACAGGTAGTATTGAGGAAGCAGGGGGGCTGCAGAAGGACTTGGACAGGTTAGGAGAGTGGGCAAAGAAGTGGCAGATGGAATACAATGTGGAAAAGTGTGAGGTTATGCACTTTGGAAGGAGGAATGGAGGCATAGACTATTCTCTAAATGGGAAAATGCTTAGGAAATGGGAAACACAAAGGGACTTGGGAATCATTGTTCAAGATTCTCTTAAGGTTAACGTGCAGGTTCAGTTGGCAGTTAGGAAGGCAAATGCAATGTGAGCATTCATGTCGAGAGGGCTAGAATACAAGAACAGGGATGTACTCCTGAGGCTGTATAAGGCTCTGGTCAGACCCCATTTGGAGTATTGTGAGCAGATTTGGGCCCCATATGTAAGGAAGGATGTGCTGGCCTTGGAAAGGGTCCAGAATGGGCTCACAAGAATGATCCTTGGAATAAAGAGCTTGTCGTATGAGGAACGGTTGAGGACTCTGGGTCTGTACTCATTGGAGATTAGAAGGATGAGGAGGGGGCAGGGGGGGTGGGGGGAATCTTATTGAAACATGCAGGATACTGCGAGGCCTGGATAGAGTGGACATGGAGAGGATGTTTCTACTAGTAGGAAAAACTAGAACCAGAGGGCCCAACCTCAGGCTAAAGGGACGATCCTTTAAAACAGAGATGAGGAGGAATTTCTTCAGCCAGAGGGTGATGAATTTGTGGAACCCTTTGCTGCAGGCCATTGAGTGTCTTTAAGACATAGATAGATAGGTTCTTGATTAATAAGGGGATCAGGGGTTATGGGGAAAAGGCAGGAGAATGGGGATGAGAAAAATATCAGCCATGATTGAATGGCGCAGCAGACTCGATGGGCCGAGCGGCCTAACTCTGCTCCTACGTCTTATGGTCTTATGAGATATATGAATCATCGACAGCCACAAGTGAAGACTGGAGGGAGGCAAGTGTTGTGCCATTGTTTAAGAAAGGTGACAGGGAAAAGCCAGGGATCTACAGACCATTGAGCGTAACATCAGTGGTGGGTAAGTTGTTGGAGGGGATTCTGAGAGATCGGATCTACATGCATTTGCAAAGGCAAGGACTGATTAGGGACAGTCAGCATGTCTGCGAGCGTGGGAAATTGTGTCTGACAAATTTGATACTTTTTTGAAGGGGTGACCATGAAAGTCGATGAGGGCAGTGCATAGACGTTGTCTACATGGACTTTAGCAAGGCCTTCAACAAGGTACCCCACATGATAGGCTAGTCAGTAAGGTTAGATCACATGGGATTCAGGGAGTACTAGCCAATTGGATACAAAATTGGCTTGCTGGTAGGAAACAGAGGGTGGTGGTAGAGGGTTGTTTTTCAGACCGGAGGCCTGCGACCACCGGTGTGCCACAGCAATTGGTGCTGGGTCCACTGTTGTTTGTCATTTGGATGAGAATATAGGAGGCATGGTTAGTAAGTTTGCAGATGACACCAAAATTGGTGGTGTAGTGGACAGTGAAGAAGGTTATCTAAGATTACAATGTAATCTTGATCAACTGGGCCAGTGACTGGAGAAATGGCAGATGGAGTTTTATTCAGATAAATGCGAGGTGTTGCATTTTGCTGAGACAAACCAGGGCAGGACTTACACAGTTAATGGTAGGGCCCTGGGGAGTCGAACAGAGAGACCTCAGGGTGCAGGTACATAGCTCCTTGAAAGTGTTGTCACAGGTAGACAGGGTGGTGAAGGTGGTGTTTGGCACACTTGCCTTCATTGGTCAGAGCATTGGGTACAGGAGTTGGGACATTATGTTACAACTGTACAAGACACTGTTAAGGCCACATTCGGAGTCCTACGTACAATTCTGATCACCCTGCTATAGGAAGGATGTTATTAAACTGGAAAGGGTTCAAAAATAATTTACAAGTATGTTACGGGGACTGGAAGGTTTGAACTATAAAGGAGAGGCTGAATCGGAAGGAGATTTTTCCCTGGAGCATAGGAGGATGAGGGGTGACCTTAGAGGTTTATAAAATCATGAGGGGCATAGATAAAGTGAATAGCCAAGGTCTTTCCCCAGGGAGTCCAAAACTAGAGGTCATAGGTTTAAGGTGAGAGGGGAAAGATTTAAAGGGGACCTGAGGGGCAACCTTTTCACAGAGGGTGATGTGTGTATGGAATGGGCTGCCAGAGGCGGGTACAATTACAACATTTAAAAGACATTTGGATAGGTACATGGATGGGAAAGGTTTAGAGGGATATGGGCCAAACGCAGGCAAATGGGACCAGATCAGTTTAAGAAATGTGGTCGGCATGGATGATTTGGGCCGAAGGGCCTGTTTTTGTGCCGTAAATCTCTATGCCTCTAACTCCCTCCCTTACTTCCAGGAACTCACTCCCTCACTCAGTAACTCCCTCCTCACTCAGTAACTCACTCCCTCAATCAGTAACTCCCTCTCTCACTCAGTAACTCACACCCTCACTCAGTAACTCCCTCCCTTATTCAGTAACTCACTCCCTCACTCAGTAACTCACACCCTCACTCAGTAACTCCCTCCCTCACTCAGTAACTCGCTCCCTCACTCAGTAACTCCCTCCCTCACTCAGTAAATCCCTCACTCAGTAACTCACACCCTCACTCAGTAACTCCCTCCCTTATTCAGTAACTCACACCCTCACTCAGTAACTCCCTCCCTCACTCAGTAACTCCCTCCCTCACTCAGTAACTCCCTCCCTCTCAGTAACTCCCTCCCTCACTCATTAACTCACTCCCTCACTCTCAGTAACTCACTCCCTCACACAATAACAACCTCCCTCACACCGTATATCACTCACTCAGTAACTCGCTCTTTCTCAAGTTCAGTATCCCCTTGTGTCAAGGTGCTATTGCATTGAAAGTTCTTTCTATTATTAACTGATCTTGTCCTTTAATCAGAGTAAAGATGTGGTGTTAGTTAAAGGATGTATGCCCAATCTGTCACTCACTTTCTACATCACTAACCGTTTGTTCAGGGTGGGAATGGTGTCTTACAGTCACCTGGTATCTATTTGCAATGTTACAGCGTCAAGGGTCTTCCAGATTCACTCACTCCCCTGGTAGTCATCAGCGAAGGACATCTTCCCCTCAAAGCTTTCTTTAGCTCTGCCATAGTTCCATAATTAGGATAAATGGCCGTTGATGTGAGAAGTATTTAAAATGAATTCATATCTGGAACTCATTTCCTGAAAGTGTAATGGAAGCAGATGGAATAGAATTCAATAATTCCCTTTCCAAAGGGAATTGGATAGAAACCTTGCGGAGGGAAGGAAATAGACAGGGCTCCGGAGAAACATCAGGGCATGGCACTGATTGGATAGTTCTTGAGATGTGTTGGCACAAACATACTGGGCTCCATGGCTCCTTCTGTGTTGTATTGTTGAATGATCTGCCTTATCTGTTCCTTGGTGCTGCATGGACCTGTCCACAGTGCTGACTGTGGGTGCCACCTACTGCCAGGTACACGGCCCACAGCGTCTCTGTGCAAACACGTGAGGACACCGACCTTACAAAGCAGTGCTCCCATTTAGCGATCCATCCAACATGGGGATTGTGCCTCCTGTCACTTGATTCGCCCCCACTTTGGTTTTGGCATGTCTGTGTTGTGCCAACTATGCCTGTTGCCCAGAGCCACTCTTGATTCATTGGAGAGTTGGCATCACGTCTGCTGAGCTCATACAGCCCTGACCCAGCCTCTGATTCTTTCTGCCTCTGCCCCGATTAACTCCCTGCTGGAAAGATTCATGGTCGGCTTTCCTGCTCCGACCCCCAATCGGGGTCCTTATGTGGGCAATTAATGTCGACTTAAGACCCTCATCCTGCCCCTGCAAGTATTCACCCAGTGGCAAGGGATGGGGGTGGGGATGCATGGGGATGGGGTCTGGGGGCACAGGGGGTGGGGGGTGTGGGGGTGGGCAAGGGGTCTCCTACCATGTGTGAGACCCAAAAAGCAAACCCAGTTGGGTCATTTTCAGGCTGGGGTGGGGGAGTGGGGGTGGGGTGACACGCATTCAAAATTATTGAGTGACTGACTGAGGAAGTGACAAAGATGTTGATGAGGGTAGGGCAGTGGATGTTGTCCACATGGACTTCAGTAAGGCCTTTGACAAGGTCGCTCATGGGAGGACTGGTACAGAAAGTGAAGTCGCATGGGATCAGTGGTGAGCTGGCAAGATGGATACAGAATTGGCTTGGTCATAGAAGACAGAGGGTAGCAGTGGAAGGGTGCGTTTCTGAATGGAGGGCTGTGACAAGTGGCGTTCCTCAGGGATCAGTGCTGGGACCTTTGCTGTTTGTAATATATATAAATGATTTGGAGGAAAATGTAACTGGTTTAATTAGTAAGTTTGCAGACAACACAAAGGTTGGTGGAATTCCAGATAGCGATGAGGACCATCAGAGGATACAGCAAGATGTAGATCAGTTGGAGACTTGGGCGGAGAGATGGCAGAAGGAGTTTAATCCCGAACAAATGTGAGGTAATGCATTTTGGAAGGTCTAATACAGATGGGAAATATACAGCAAATGGCAGAACCCTCAAGAGTATTGATAGGCAGAGGGATCTGGGTGTACAGGTACAGAAGTCACTGAAAGTGGCAACACAGATGGAGAAGGTAGTCAAGAAGGCATACGGCATGCTTGCCTTCATCGGCTGGGGCATTGAGTATAAAAGTTGGCAAGTCATGTTGCAGCTTTATAGAACCTTAGTTAGGCCACATTTGGAATATAGTGTTTAATTCTGGTCGCCACACTACCAGAAGGATGTGGAGGTTTTGGAGAGGGTACAGAAAAGATTTACCAGGATGTTGCCTGGTATGGAGGGCATTGGCTATGAGGAAAGGTTTGAGAAACTTTGTTAGTTCCCACTGGAACGATGGAGGTTGAGGGGGGTGACCTGATAGAAGTCTACAAGATTGTGAGGGGCATGGACAGAGCGGATAGTCAGAAGCTTTTTCCCAGGGTGGAGGAGTCAATTACTCGGGGGCTTAGTTCTAAGGTGTGAGGGGCAAGGTTTAAAGGAGGTGTACAAGGCAAGTTTTTTACACAGAGGGTGGTGGGTGCCTAGAACTCACTGCCAGGGGAGGTAGTGGAAGCGGATACGATAGTGAGTTTTAAGGGGCGTCTGGACAAATACATGAATAGGATGGGAATGGAGGGATATGGTCCCCGGAAGGGTAGGGGGTTTTAGTTCAGTCGGGCAGCATGGCCGGTGCAGGCTTGGAGGGCCGAAGGGCCTGTTCCTGTGCTGTAATTTTCTTTGTTCTTCTTTGACTGAGGCACCACACAACCGGAAGGGAGAACCACATCCTTGCCCTAGCCGTCGATCACCCTCTCCCCTGTGATCCTGCCCCCTCCCCCACGACTCCCTCCTGCCATCACACACTGATCACCTGGGTTCCTCAGAGATGCGGGGTGGGAGTGGGGATTCGGGGAGGGCGGGACTTCCACTCCTTGGGGTCCTTGATCATGGCGAGGGCCTGATGCTGAACAGAGGCGGCACAATGGTTAACACTGCTGCCTCACAGTGCCAGGAACCCAGGTTCGATTCCCAGCTTGGGTCACTAGCTGTGTGGAGTTTGCACGTTCTCCCCATGTCTGCATGGGTTTCCTCCGGGTGCTCCGGTTTCCTCCCACAGTCCAAAAATGTGCGGGTTAGGTGGCTTGGCCGTGCTAAATTGCCCCTTAGTGTTAGGGGGACTAGTTAGGGTAAGTGCAGGGGGTTATGGGGATAGGGTCTGGTTGGGATTGTGGTCAGTGCAGACTCATTGGGCCGAATGGCCTCCTTCTGCACTGTAGGGATTCTATGATTCTATGAATTAAATGCCTGATTGGCACATGATACGGGCGGGTCATCCCATAAGAGGCAAGGTAGGGCTCTCACTGGCTTTCTATTGGACAGAAGCCTGAGAGCCTTGTCTCAGTGGCCCACTCGGTGACATTCTCAATATTGCTGTGCTTAACTCCCCACGACCATTCGTGTGAAAATTCACCTCCTTAGCAACAGAAACACACACAGACGTCGGTACAGAGAGTTGACAGTTTTATTATACATCCCACACAGAATTTCACATTCTCAATGTCTCCACTTCTAACTGCTTTCCACCATTAATAACCTGGCTCGGGGAGTCAATGGGAGGAGCGGTATTGGGCGTAGGGCCGGGAGAGAATTCCCCGACTTGTACATCCTGAACAATCTGCACAACAAGAAGGTGATGAGTTCAGTCGATCGGGATCGGATCGGATTCCAGTTCACGGAGCGGATCTTGGGATCGTTACAATTGAGTCAAACTGGACAAGAAACCTGGAAGACATGATTGATCACAACGGCTGGTGGGGCGGGGGGTGGGGGGGGGGGCGGTGCAGAAGGTGGGCTGGATGAGTCAAGGCTGTTACTGTTACCCAGGAGACGTTCCCCACCACCCACCCCCCCAACTATGTCATAACGTTTCTGGAAATCTGGCTGAAAACAGAGGAAGAAGTTTAACAACACCAGGTTAAAGTCCAACAGGTTTATTTGGTAGCAAAAGCCACACAAGCTTTCGGAGCTCCAAGCCCGCCGCTCCAACGCCGGCGTCTCCACATCATGAAAACCGAGGAGCAGGAGTCGGCCATTCAGCCCATTGAGCCTGCTCTACCCGTCAGTAGGACCGTGGCTGGTCTGATTGTGACCTTAATCCTCTTTCCTGCCTGCTCCCCATAACCCTCGACCCTCCCCATCATTTCAAAATCTGTCTAACTCAACCTTGAATAAATGCAATGACCCTCCTCCCCCTCAACTGCTCCCTGGGGGAGAGGATTCTGAACATGAACGACCCTCTGAAATTCCTGCTCCTCTCCATCTGAAATGAGAGGCCCCTTAGTTTCAAACTGTGCCCCTAGTTCTAGATTCCCCCACAAGGGGAAACAACCTCTCAGCCTCGACCCTGTCAAGTCCCCCTCAGAATCCTGTGTTTCAATAAGATCACCTCACATTCTTCTCAACTCCAATCAGTGTGGGCCCAACCTGCTCCACCTCTCCTCGTAAGACAAATCCCTTCATCCCAGGAATCAGTTCATCGAGGTTCACTATGAACTGCCTCCAATGTAAGTATATCCCTCCCTCAGTAAAGAGAGCAGACCTGTACATCCTACTCCAGGTGTGGTCTCACCAATGCCCAATACAGCTGTCGAAAGATTTTTATACCCCTGCTTGTATTCCTTCCCTCTCGCAATGAAGTCCAGCATTTTATTTGCCTTCCTAATTACTTACTGTATCTGCATGCTAGCTTTTTGTGATTCATGTACAAGGTCACCCAGATCCCTCTGTACTGCCACATTCTGCAGTCTCTCTCCATTTCAATAATTTGCTGCTTTTTTAAACTTCCCACCCAACTGGACAACCTCACATTTTCCCACATTATACTCCATGTGTCCCACCCAATCATGAACCCACCGACACCCCTTTGCAAGATGCCAAGCTGATGAAAATGCCAGCGATCCAGCGAGATTCCAGAGTGGGAGTGGGAACAGGTCTGGGGAATTCTCCTGGTCTTTCTCAGCCAGGAGATTTCCCACTCCCCTAAAATTTTCCCTGTTTGCTATTTCGAGGCAAGCTGGAGACGTAACATTAGGTAGCCATGCCAACCAGTTAGCTCTCCCTCCAAGAGCCACTCCTCTCCAACTGCCTCCCTCCACCACCCCCTCCACACAATAGCCCCTCCCTCCAACAGCCCCTCCCTCCACCAGCCCCTCCATCCACCAGCCTCTCCATCCAATAGCCGCTCCATCCACCAGCCTCTCCATCCAATAGCCGCTCCATCCACCAGCCTCTCCATCCAGTAGCCCCTCCCTCCATCAGCCCCACCCTCCACCAACCTCTCCATCCAATAGCCCCCCCATCTACCAGCCTCTCCATCCAGTAGCCCCGCCCTCCAACAGCCCCTCCCTCCACCAGCCCCTCCATCCACCAGCCTCTCCATCCAATAGCCCCTCCATCCACCAGCCCCTCCACCCAATAGCCCCTCCATCCACCAGCCCCTCCATCCAGTAGCCCCTCCCTCCACCAGCCTCTCCCTCCACCAATCCCTCCCTCCACCAGCCCCTCCCTCCACCAGCCCCTCCCTCCACCAGCCCCTCCTTCCACCAGCCCCTCCCTCCACCAGCCTCTCCATCCAATAGCCCCTCCATCCACCAGCCTCTCCATCCAGTAGCCCCGCCCTCCACCAGCCCATCCCTTCATCAGCCCCGCCCTCCATCAGCCCCGCCCTCCCCAACCTCTCCCTCCACCAGCCCCTCCATCCACCAATCGTGTGTCCCCCCCCTCCCATATAACGAATGAGGTTTCTCCTGATCTCCCCTCTTCACACCAGTAGAAGCTCCTGGAATGAAGAACTCTCATGCCATTGGCCATTGTGAGTGGCAGCCATTTTTGAGGTGGGCTGAATTAGCTGCCTGTTGGGGTTGGATTTTGCTGATTGCTTGTGGTGGGGGGTGGGGGGTGGTGTGGTGGGGGGGGGCAGAGGGGGTGGGGGGGGGAGTGGGTGGGGGGGGGAGTGGGGGGCAGAGGGGGGGGCGGGGGGGGTGGCGGGGGGGCAGGGGGGGGTGGAGGGGGCAGAGGGGAGGGCAGAGGGGGTGGGGGGGCAGAGGGGGAGGGGGGCAGAGAGGGGGGGCAGGGGGGGTGGTGGGGGGGCAGGGGGGGCAGGGGGGGTGGAGGGGGCAGAGGGGGTGGGGGGGCAGAGGGGGAGGGGGGGGCAGAGGGGGGGCGGGGGGCAGAGAGGGGGGCGGGGGGCAGAGGGGGGGGGGGCGGGGGGCAGAGGGAGAGGCCGTGATCACTTGACGTTTTCTGCAGACTGTCAAGATGAGGTCAAAGTTGTGAAAGCCCTCAGCCAATACCTGACCTGCAGCTCTGAACTACTGCAATGTCATTGGCTGTTCAATTCCAACGGTGCACAGCGCGACTGAGAGAAAGGGAGAACTCCTTCTCGGCTTGGTTATCCAGGGAGCGGAATTCCTGGCTGTCTCCACAGACGGAGACAAAGTCCATCCCATCAACACAATGTAGATGGGAGAGTTTGGTGTGACCCACATCAATGTCCAGGTAGTGCTGGGCACCCCAAACCCTCTCACTGTGCTTCCCACTCTCTGGGTACACATTGAAGAGGGGATGAATGATATATATTAAGTATAATGTATCATACAAAACCTAATTATTTTATAAAATCCTGTAAATAATCACACCTTAGAAGTTTAAAGCACAGAACTGACATTTTACCCACCAGCTGCTGGGCCGGGCAATGTAAAGCAGATAGAATTTCCTTGGACAACATTTAAGCTAATGGGTTGCTTGTGTGAGACTGAAGGCTATTTTGACCAATAGTTGAGCAGAGATATACAAAACATATACAGGCACCAAGAGGTGTGTGTTGGGAAAACAATTCTTATTTTGTACACTCGGAGGACAAGGAAAAGCAGGATTTACTTGTTCCATTTCACTCATTGATCATTAAAAATAGTCTCTGGCAAAACCTTCCAGACCCTACAGCCACTGCCATCTCGAAGGGCAAGAGCAGCAGACACATGGGAACACCACCACCGGCAAATTCCCCTGTAAACCAATCACCATCCTGACTTGGAAATATATCACCACTCCTTCACCGTTGCTGGGTCAAAATCCTGGAACACCCTCCCTAACGGCACAGTGGGTGTACCTGCACGAGCTGAACTGCAGCGGTTCAAAAGGCAACTCACCACCACCTTCCCAAGGGCAATAAATGCTGGTCTATACATATTTTCTAAAAAAACATTCTTTTTCAATAACCCTGCAGTTTCTCTCCTGGGAATGCTCACTACAGGATCCTGAAGATTCATCTTTAATTCCAAGAGATTCCGGACACAATCCTGGAGGGTTTGGAAACCCTACGGAACATGGCGATCTTCAAGGGTTCGTCTGAATTACACCCCTCTCTGAGCCAACGGAGTTAAATATGGGTGAGGTGCGGCTGTTGTTGATTCAAAGTTTCGGGGCCGTCATATGATCACCTCTGCTGATTGGGTGCCCAGTGTCTCAGTGGGTGCTGTCCCAGAAACACTGCGTTCAAGTTCCACTTCAAGACTTGATGGTCAATGGAGGAACATTGGTGAGATGGTTCAATGGGCTGAAGATCATCCCAGGAATCCTTCTACCATATCCCCACTATTCCCCCAATGGAAAGAAAAGTGTGTGTGAAAGTACACTTCAAAAAGGAACTTCTGCCGCCTCCGTCTGTTATTGAGGTCACCCTGTAGCTGCTCCCTCCCAGGGATCTGCGGTTATTGACTGTCACCTTTGTCTGACTTGCTCCATCCTCATACGTCAAGTAGCTCAGCTATGACTGCTCCGTGACATCCATCATCCAACTACGCTTGGGTCATCTCCACTTTCTGATGTCGTCTGGAGGGGCGGCACGGTAGCACAGTTGTTAGCACTGCTGCCTCACAGCCCCAGGGACCCGGGTTCGATTCCCGGCTTGGGTCACTGTCTGTGTGGAGTCTGCACATTCCCCCCGTGTCTGCGTGGGTTTCCTCCGGGTGCTCTGGTTTCCTCCCACAGTCCCAAAGATGTGCGGGTTAGGTGCATTGGCCGTGCTAAAATTGCCCCTTAGTCTCCTGGGGTGGTAGGTTAAAGGGATTAGCAGGGTAAATATGGGGATAGGGCCTGGGCGGGATTGTTGTTGGTGCAGACTCGATGGGCCGAATGGCCTCCTTCTGCACTCTCGGGATTCTATGAGATCTCTGCAGGATTCCAGCTCTGATCAAATGGCCAAAATCCCGACATTTCCTGCTCTGGATGTCACTTTTTAGGGCACTGTTTTTGCTCTCGCAAATTTCAAACACCTCTTCATTCACCTTATGGTCTGTCTACGGAGCATCTGAGAATCCTCATTTCTATTCTCTTCCACGGATCTTCACTGATTCTTTGGCTTTCTGAGACGGACGTTAAGTGGTTAGAATAGAGAATAAATATTGAGGAGCTGTTTCCAAGCTTGAGTTTGATTGTTGTCAACACATCCCCACCTTCAAGATATTACTCTGTCCTTCTTCTGATTTTGACATCACATCTGCCAACCTCTGGTTATTATTTATTTTAAACACACAAAGGTATTGACTTGTTCCAGTGTGACATCATCCAAGTCAATCTTCAGTCTAGTTCTTTCCAATGTGCTCCTCCTGGCCAACATTGTTCTGGTGTTTGGAATCGGTCCAAATTCTAAACTCTGGATTTTACTTGGTCTGAGAGATTTTCTGGGGCTTTTCCTCTTACTTGCCCCCCACTTCTCGCCCCCCCCCCCCCCTCAATACAAACCCCTGCCCCCGGTTCAATTCCTGCATTTTGACAGAATGCCAGTTGGTTTCCACAGTGGGTGACGCCCCCCTTGGCTGACCTGCCAGGCTCCCCCCAAAGACAGGGCAATGGGTGAGATTGTCAGGCTTCCCTTCAGCGTTTTTCTTAGCGGTGGGAGGTTGTGTGCCACTCTCTGGCGGTGGGGTTCTCTGGTCCCGCCGTTGTCAATGGGAATTCCCATTGAAGCCCCCCAGCCCCCATCACGCTGCCGGGAAACCCACGGCAGTGGGTGGGTGGAACCGCCGGTGTGACCAGAGAATCCCGTGGGTGTGAATGGGTGGAGCATTCCGTAAATTAACACCGCCCCAACCCCTACCCCTCAACCTGCCCTGATAACTGTCAATTGACTTCCAATGTCAATTCCAAATCCCATCATCACTGACCAGCCCAAAGTTAGAAGAGCACTTACGTGACATCACGCTCGGGGTGGCTCCGCCTGGCAACTCAAAAGAAACAGCAATACCTCCCCCACCAACCTTCCACCACCCTCCCAACCCCAAACCCACCCCCCACTTCACCCCCAGCCCCCGTCAGGAAGAGAGCTTCAGTCTATCGCCCTGGCACCCACAACAACTTTTTATTGGATTCGCCTCAGGTATAAGGGACGTTGGGAGAAGTAGAGCCATGACTCCAAATAAACCCCACCACCCAATTAGGAATAAGTCCTCTGCCCACATCAGACACATTGGTGCAGAAGGTCGGTGCTTCCCAGTGCTGACTGACGATGAACCCAATTGTCAGAACTCCAGTTGCCATGGTAACTAGCATCCAGTGATGGTGTCACATCAATCCCCCATCATTGGAAGGACACAGGATAATTTGCACTTCTGTACAAACAGTTTGGTGATTTCTACAATCTAGACTTCCACAAATCATAACCCAACAGTCCGTAGATAAGAGTACAGATCTTTAGTCCAATAAAAATATACATTATCCATTTGTTAATTTTTTTTTGCTGTGTGTTGTTCAAAGGCCACCACAAAAAGTACGCTTTACGATCCAACCTTTGGTGCCAAACCGCCTCCCCACTTGTCCAATCACATGCTGGGTTTGGAGATTGAAACTCCAATGGGCAGTCTATCAGTGCCAGGTGCCTGAATGGGGATGATTGGTTGGGCGCGTGCTCACTCACCGCTTGATGCCACCAATAGATTGGTGCAGGAAGTGGCGCAGGTGGGTGGACCCTGCCAAGTGGCAGCAATGTAGTAGCTTAGATACAAAGGTGTCATACACAGGGCGTATAGCGTGGGAAGGAAGGAGGCTCAGTTGGTGTACAAGGGGAGATTCCATCCCTGCACAAGGGGAGATTCTGTCCTGTACAAGGGGAGATTCCATCTCTGTACAAGGGGAGATTCCGTCCCTGTACAAGGGGAGATTCTGTCCTGTACAAGGGGAGATTCCATCTCTGTACAAGGGGAGATTCTGTCCTGTACAAGGGGAGATTCCATCCCTGTACAAGGGGAGATTCTGTCCTGTACAAGGGGAGATTCCATCTCTGTACAAGGGGAGATTCTGTCCTGTACAAGGGGAGATTCCATCTCTGTACAAGGGGAGATTCTGTCCTGTACAAGGGGAGATTCCATCTCTGTACAAGGGGAGATTCTGTCTCTGCACAAGGGGAGATTCCATCTCTGCATTAGGGGAGATTCTGTCTCTGTACTAAGGGAGAGTTGGCCCTGTACAAGGGGAGATTCTGTCCTGTACAAGGGGAGATTCCGTCCCTGTACAAGGGGAGATTCCGTCCCTGTACAAGGGGAGATTCTGTCCTGGACAAGGGGAGATTCCATCTCTGTACAAGGGGAGATTCTGTCTCTGCACAAGGGGAGATTCTGTCTCTGCACAAGGGGAGATTCTGTCCTGTACAAGGGGAGATTCCATCTCTGTACAAGGGGAGATTCTGTTTCTGCACAAGGGGAGATTCCATCTCTGCATTAGGGGAGATTCTGTCTCTGTACAAGGGGAGATTCTGGCCTGTACAAGGGGAGATTCCATCTCTGTACAAGGGGAGATTCTGTCTCTGCACAAGGGGAGATTCCATCTCTGCACGAGGGGAGATTCTGTCTCTGTACTAAGGGAGAGTTGGCCCTGTACAAGGGGAGATTCTGTCTCTGTACTAAGGGAGAGTTGGCCCTGTACAAAGGGAGATTCTGTCTCTGTACAAGGGGAGATTCTGTACAAGGGGAGACCCTCTCTCTGTACAAGGGGAGATTCTGTGTATTTACAAGGGGAGATCTGGACATGGGGACATTGTGTACAAGGGGAGATTCTGTACAAGGGAAGATTCTGTACAAGGGGAGACCCTACCTGTGTACAAGGGGAGACTCTCTCACTCTGTACAAAGGGAGATTCTGTGTATTTACAAGGGGAGATTCTGTGCATTTACAAGGGGAGATCTGTACATGGGGAGATTGTGTCCAAGGGGAGACCCTCCCTGTATACAAGGGGAGACCCTCTCACTCTGTACAACGGGAGATTCTGTGTATTTACAAGGGGAGATTCTGTGTATTTACAAGGGGAGATCTGTACAAGGGAAGATTCTGTACAAGGGGAGACCCTCCCTGTGTACAATGGGAGACTCTCTCACTCCGTACAAGGGGAGTTTCTGTGTATTTACAAGGGGAGATTCTGTACAAGGGGAGACCCTCTCTCTGCACAAGAGGAGATTCTGTGTATTTGCAAGGGGAGTTCTGTACATGGGGAGATTGTGTACAAGGGGAGATTGTGTACAAGGGGAGATTCTGTACAAGGGAAGATTCTGTACAAGGGGAGACCCTCCCTGTGTACAAGGGGAGACTCTCTCACTCTGTACAAAGGGAGATTCTGTGTATTTACAAGGGGAGATTCTGTGCATTTACAAGGGGAGATCTGTACATGGGGAGATTGTGTACAAGGGGAGATTGTGAACAAGGGGAGATTGTGTACAAGGGAAGATTCTGTATAAGGGGAGACCCTCCCTGTGTACAAGGGGAGACCCTCCCTGTGTACAAGGGGAGACCCTCCCTGTGTACAAGGGGAGACCCTCCCTGTGTACAAGGGGAGACCCTCCCTGTGTACAAGGGGAGACCCTCCCTGTGTATAAGGGGAGACCCTCCCTGTGTATAAGGGGAGACCCTCCCTGTGTATAAGGGGAGACCCTCCCTGTGTACAGCGGGAGACTCTCTCTGTACAAGGGGAGATTCTGTGTATTTACAAGGGGAGATTCTGTGCAAGGGGAGACTCTGTGTATTTACAAGGGGAGATCTGTACATGGGGAGATTGTGTACAAGGGGAGACCCTCCCTATGTACAACGGGAGACTCTCTCTCTCTCTGGACAAGAGGACATTCTGTGTATTTACAAGAGGAAATTCTGTGCATTTACAAGGGAAGATTCTGTACAAGGGGAGCCCATCACTGTGTACAAGGGGAGACTCTCTCTCTCTGCCCAGGGGAGATTCTGTGCAAGGGGAGATTCTGTGTATTTACAAGGGGAGATCTGTACATGGGGAGATTGTGTACAAGGGGAGATTGTGTACAAGGGGAGATTGTGTACAAGGGGAGATTCTGTACAAGGGTAGACTCTGTACAAGGGGAGACCCTCCCTGTGTTCAAGGGGAGACCCTCCCTGTGTACAATGGGAGACTCTCTGTCTCTGTACAAGGGGAGATTCTGTGTATTTACGAGGGGAGATTCTGTGTATTTACATAAGGAGATTGTGTACATGGGGAGATTGTGTACAAGGGGAGATTGTGTACAAGGGGAGATTCTGTACAAGGGGAGATTCTGTACAAGGGGAGATTCTGTACAAGGGGAGATTCTGTATAAGGCGTGACCCTCCCTGTGTACAAGGGGAGACCCTCCCTGTGTACAAGGGGAGACTCTCTCTCTCTCTGGACAAGGGGAGATTCTGTGTATTTACAAGAGGAGATCTGTACATGGGGAGATTGTGTCCAAGGGGAGACCCTCCCTGTGTACAAGGGGAGACACTCTCTCTCTCTGGACAAGGGGAGATTCTGTGTATTTACAAGAGGAGATCTGTACATGGGGAGATTGTGTACAAGAGGAGGTTGTGTACAAGGGGAGATTCTGTATAAGGCGAGACCCTCCCTGTGTACAAGGGGAGACCCTCCCTGTGTACAAGGGGAGACTCTCTCTCTCTCTGTACAAGGGGAGATTCTGTGTATTTACATGGGGAGATTGTGTACAAGGGGAGATTGTGTACAAGGGGAGATTGTGTACAAGGGGAGATTGTGTACAAGGGGAGATTCTGTGCAAGGGGAGATTCTGTGTATTTACAAGGGGAGATCTGTACATGGGGAGATTGTGTACAAGGGGAGACCCTCCCTGTGTACAAGGGGAGACTCTCTCTCTCTCTGGACAAGAGGAGATTCTGTGTATTTACAAGGGGAGATCTGTACATGGGGAGATTGTGGACAAGGGGAGATTCTGTACAAGGGCAGATTCTGTACAAGGGGAGATTCTGTACAAGGGGTGACCCTCTCTCTGTACAAGGGGAGATTCTGTACAAGGGGAGATTCTGTACAAGGGGAGACCCTCTCTCTGTACAAGGGGAGACCCTCCCTGTGTACAACGGGAGACTCTGTATCTCTGTACAAGGGGAGATTCTGTGTATTTACAAGCAGAGATTCTGTGCAAGGGGATATTCTGTGTATTTACAAGGGGAGATCTGTACATGGGGAGATTGTGTACAAGGGGAGATTCTGTACCAGGGTAGATTCTGTACAAGGGGAGGTCCTCCCTGTGTACAAAGGGAGACTCTCTCTCTCTCTCTGTACAAGGGGAGATTCTGTGTATTTACAAGGGGAGATTCTATGTATTTACAAGGGGTGATTCTGTGTATTTACAAGGGGAGATCTGTACATGGGGAGATTGTGTACAAGGGTAGACTCTGTACAATGTATTTACAAGGGGAGACCCTCCCTGTGTACAACGGGAGACTCTCTCCCTCTCTGGACAAGGGGAGATTCTGTACAAGGGGAGACACTGTACAAGGGGAGACTGTCTCTCAGTCCACGGGCAGATTCTGTGTATTTCCAAGCAGAGATTCTGTACAAGGGGAGATTTGCCCCTGTACAAGGGGAGATTTTGTCTCTGTACAAGGGGAGATTCAGGACGAGATCTTTCCAAAAAATTCAAAGTGCTGAACGAGCCAGTAAACGGGAGAGTTTCCGACCTGTTTTTTGGGTACGTTTGAAAATGCAATCTTCTGACACTCTTTTGGACAGAAGCGCGATTCTCACCAGTCGGGGGTGCGGCGGAGGCTAACCAGCCGTGAAGCTGGCTGCATTCTGCTTGGGGCGCCATTGCGTGGGTGCTGCAATCTGCCACTGAACTGGGAGAGCTCCTGACACCCCCCCAACGCCCCCACCACGGACATCGTCCCCACGTTACCCACTACCAATCACTCTCTTGCGCCAGGGCATCCCCCCCCCCACCGATTGCCCGATGGCTCCCCTGTGCCAGTCCCTCTGACCCCACCCCATAGCCAATTGCTTCCTGTGTCGGTCCAACCCCGCCCCGGCCAATCACCATCCCTGCAGAGCTCCCCTCCCCTGCTGATCACACCCTGTCTGCAGAGCTCCCCCCCACTGATTACCCCTCGCCTGCAGAGATCCCCCCCCGTCGATCACCACCAACTGCAGAATCCCCTCCCCGCTAATCACCTCCCATACAGAGCAACCCCCATGCCTCCCCCCCATACAGAGCTCCCTTCCCCCATTTGCAGAGCTCACCCCCCCCTTGCCTCCCCCATCATTGCCCCACCTCACCACTTATAACCCACACCCACTCCTGCGCCCCTCCCCTTGGCACTGCCCCAGCATAGCTATGGTGCTTGGTGGGCACTGCCAGGCCCTGCCCCCACCAACCGGGGTTCTTCAGTGGCCTCCAATCCCCCCCGGCAGGGTTATCACATCTGGTCCCAGTCGGTGTGGACCATGACTGATTCTCTCTGTCAAAGGGGCAAAGCGCGTCAGTAATATTTAAATCGGTGAGAAGCCAATCACACCGACAAAACACAGCTGGGACGATAGCTTTCGCCGTGAGACTGGTTTGCACCGGTGCAAAAGCCTCAGGCGCTATCTTCCCAGCTCACCACACTGATCAACCAGTGCAGGGGGCCAGAAAGATCACACCCTCTGTCTGCGTACACGGGGAGACTCTGTCCCTGTACAAGGGGAGACTCTGTCCGTGTACAAGGGGAGACTCTGTCTCTGTACAAGGGGAGACTCTGTCCGTGTACAAGGGGGGACTCTGTCCGTGTACAAGGGGAGACTCTGTCCGTGTACAAGGGGAGACTCTGTCCGTGTACAAGGGGAGACTCTGTCCGTGTACAAGGGGAGACTCTGTCCGTGTACAAGGGGAGACTCTGTCCGTGTACAAGGGGGGACTCTGTCCGTGTACAAGGGGGGACTCTGTCCGTGTACAAGGGGAGACTCTGTCCGTGTACAAGGGGGGACTCGGTCTGTGTACAAGGGGAGACTCTGTCCGTGTACAAGGGGAGACTCTGTCCGTGTACAAGGGGAGAATCTATCTCTGTACAAGGGGGGACTCTGTCCGTGTACAAGGGGAGACTCTGTCTCTGTACAAGGGGAGACTCTGTCCGTGTACAAGGGGAGACTCTGTCTGTGTACAAGGGGAGACTCTGTCCGTGTACAAGGGGAGACTCTGTCTGTGTACAAGGGGAGACTCTGTCCGTGTACAAGGGGAGACTCTGTCCGTGTACAAGGGGGGACTCGGTTCGTGTACAAGGGGAGACTCTGTCCGTGTACAAGGGGAGATTCTGTCTCTGTACAAGGGGAGACTCTGTCCGTGTACAAGGGGGGACTCGGTCCGTGTACAAGGGGAGATTCTGTCTGTGTACAAGGGGGGACTCGGTCCGTGTACAAGGGGAGACTCTGTCTGTGTACAAGGGGAGACTCTGTCCGTGTACAAGGGGAGACTCTGTCTGTGTACAAGGGGGGACTCGGTCCGTGTACAAGGGGAGATTCTGTCTCTGCACAAGGGGAGACTCTGTCCGTGTACAAGGGGAGTCTCTGTCTGTGTACAAGGGGAGACTCTGTCCGTGTACAAGGGGAGATTCTGTCTCTGTACAAGGGGAGACTCTGTCCGTGTACAAGGGGAGACTCTGTCCGTGTACAAGGGGAGATTCTGTCTCTGTACAAGGGGAGACTCTGTCCGTGTACAAGGGGAGACTCGGTCCGTGTACAAGGGGAGATTCTGTCTCTGTACAAGGGGGGACTCTGTCCTTGTACAAGGGGGGACTCTGTCCGTGTACAAGGGGAGATTCTGTCTCTGCACAAGGGGGGACTCTGTCCGTGTACAAGGGGAGACTCTGTCTGTGTACAAGGGGAGACTCTGTCCGTGAACAAGGGGGAACTCTGTCCGTGTACAATGGGGAGACTCTGTCCGTGTACCAGGGGAGACTCTGTCCGTGTACAAGGGGAGACTCTGTCCGTGTACAAGGGGAAATTCTGTCTCTGTTCAAGGGAAAACTTTGCGGAGGTGTAGCTGGAGACCGCCGGGGGAGTCGGCTGCTGAGATCTCGGGGTGCCATTGTGCAGGTGCCCCCATCTCCCAGAGATCTTCTGCCTCTTCTGCTCAGCCACCCCATGGACATGGGAACCCCTCCCCTACGCCAACAACCACCCTTGCCGATCTGACCCCCCCTCCACCCACCCCACGGACATTGGACACCTCCTCCCTCCCCCCCCCCCCCCCTGCATACTGCTGTTCGCCCCCACTCTGCCAGTTTATCCCCCACCTGCCGAATGGATGTCATTCTCCCCCGCAATGCCAATCACCCTATCTGCACAGTTCCCTCTCCCCCACCGATTGCCACTCCATCAGAATGCCCTTCTCTCCCTCCCACCCTTGCGGTGCACCTTTTCTCTCCCCCCTTGTCATAGTTCTACCCCAATAGGTTCTGTCCCCATTCAGGCTCCACCCCCTTGGCATTGCCATTGACACAGTTATGGTGACTGGTGGGCACTGTCAGGGCGCCCAGTAGGCAGTGCCAAGCTGCCTGATGGGCAGTGCCAACGTACCCAATGGGCAGTAGCAGGGCACTAGGCAGGCAGTGCCAGGTGCCTTCTTGACAGTGTCAGGTTTCCAGCTGGGCAGTGCCAGGGCACCCCGTGGACTATGCCAGGGTGCCCGGTAGACAGTGCCTGGGTGCTCAGTGGACAATACCAGGCTGCTAGGCAGACAATGCCAGGTGCCTGGCGGGTATTAACAGGGTGCTAGGCAGGCAGTGCCCAGGTGCCTTCTGGACAGCACCAAGATGTCTCGGGGACAGCGCCAGGGTGCCTGGGGGACAGCGCCAGGGTGCCTGGGGGACAGCGCCAGGGTGCCTGGGGGACAGCACCAAGGTGCCTGGGGAACCGCACCAAGGTGCCTGGGGAACAGTGCCAGGGTGCCTGGGGAACAGTGCCAGGGTGCCAGGCGGACAATGCCAGGGTGTCAGGTGGGCAATGCCAGGGTGCCCAGTGGACAATGCCAGGGTGCCAGGTGGAAAGTGCCAGGGTTCAAGGTGGGCAATGCCAGTGCCTCTGAAACCTCCAGCAAGGCCATCACCTCTAGTCTCGGCAGGCAGACGTGAATCTCTCCGGGGCGAACTTTGTCCATCAAGGTGGTGAAGGTAAGTGAGGCCAGATGATAGTGTTCGGGACACGTTAATGACATGTTAATAATGGCATTAATATTTAAACCAGCTTCACGTCTGATCATACCTGCCCCGCTTTGCCATTCTGGGCGTGAGGCTGATTTAAATGTTAATGACATTATTAACATGTCATTCGCGAGTCTCGGATGTTATCGTCTGGACTCACTTACCTTCACCACCTCACTGGTCAAGGTTCTCACTGGCAAGAATCATGGATGGTCTCCAGCAGCGGACACCAGATGTGATGGCCTTGCCAGGGGATTGTAGGCAGTTGAAGCCCCCCAGGTGTTGGGGGCAGGGCTGGGCAGTGCCCTACCGTGCACCAAAACTGTGCCGGGGGCAGTGCCAAGGGGGTGGGGCCTGAGTGGGGGTAGGCCTTGAGTGGGGGTGGGGCAATGATGGGAGGGGGGAAAGGAGGAGCTCCACGGGGGAGGGAGGTCTGCAAAGGGAGGGAGACAAGGGGGGGAGCTCTGCAGCGGGGGTGATAGTGGAGGGGAACTCTGCAGATGGGGGTGATCGGCGTTGAAGGGGAACTCTGCAGACGAGGGCTGATCATTGGGGGGGAACTCTGCTGACAGGGTTGGGGTGATCAGTGGGGAGGGGGGGGGAAGCGCAGGGAGCGATTGGCGGGGGGAGGGAGGGGGAGGGACCGCCACAGGAAGTGATCGGTGGGAAGTGGGGGGAGGGATTGGCACAGGGAGCGATCGGCAGCTGGGCGGAGGAGGGTCTGACACAGGGAGAAAATCGGCAGGGGCGGTGGCTGGCAAAGTCCGTGGAAGGGGTGGGGGTGGCAGGGGGTCTCCCAGTTCAAGGGCAGATGGGGGCACCTGCGTAATGGCGCCCCAAGCACTCTGCAGTCCGCTTCAACGGCGAGAATAGGCTCTGCGCCCCCCCCCTCCCCCCCCCTCCACTGGTGAGAATCGAGAGGCTGTCTTTATTTGCAAAAATGCCAGAAGGTTGAGGCGTGCCTGGCAAAAAGAGCGGCTCCATTCTCCCCGTTTCATCGCTCTTTTTGCACTTTGAATATTTTTCATAAGTTCGTGCCCTCTGTCTCAGTTCAAGGGGAGATTCTGTACCAGGAGAGACTCTGTCTCCACAAGGGGAGTTTCTGTACAGGGGGAGAATCTGTACAAGGGGAGACACTCTCTCTGTACAAGGGGAGACTCTCTCTCTGTACAAGGGGAGACTCTCTCTCTGTACAAAGAGAGACTCTCTCTCTGTACAAGGGGAGACTCTCTCTCTGTACAAGGGGAGACTCCCATTCTACAAGGGGAGACTCACCCTCTGTACAAGGGGAGAATCGATGTACAATGGGAGATTCTGTGTATTTACAAGGGGAACCAGAAGAAGGGGAGATTGTGTACAAGGGGAGATTCTGCACAAGGGGAGACTCTCTCTCTGTACAAGAGGAGAATCTACGCATTTACAAGGGCTGATTCCGTGTATTTACAAGTGGAGACCTGTACAAGGGGAGATTGTGTACAAGCGGAGATTCTGTGTATTTACATGGGGAGATTCTGTACATGGGGAGATTCTGTACATGGGAAGATTGTGTACAAGGGGAGATTCTGTACAAGGGGAGATTCTGTACAAGGGGAGATTCTGTGTATATACATGGGGAGATTCTGTACAAGGGGAGATTCTGTACAAGGGGAGACTTTGTAAAAGGGGAGATTTTGTACAAGGGGAGACTCTGTACAAGGGGAGACTCTGTGTATTTACATGGGGAGATTCTGTACATGGGGAGATTGTGTACAAGGGGAGACTTTGTACAAGGGGGATACTGTACAAGGGGAGATTCGGTGTATTTACATGGGGAGATTCTGTACATGCGGAGATTGTGTACAAGGGGAGATTCTGTACAACGGTAGACTCTGTACAAGGGGAGACTCTGTACAAGGGGAGACTCTCCCTATGTGCAAAGGGAGATTTGTGTATTTACAAGAGGAGATTCTGTGTATTTACATGGGGAGATTCTGTACATGAGGAGATTGTGTACTAGGGGAGATTCTGTACAAGGGGAGATTCTGTACAGGGGAGACTCTGTACAAGGGGAGACTCTGTGTATTTACATGGGGAGATTCTGTACATGGGGAGATAGTGTACAAGGGGAGATTCTGTACATGGGGAGATTCTGTACAAGGGGAGATTCTGTGTATTTACATGGGGAGATTCTGTACAAGGGGAGACTCTGTACAAGGGGAGACTCTGTACAAGGGCAGACTCTGTACAAGGGCAGACTCTGTGTATTTACATGGGGAGATTCTGTACATGGGGAGATTGTGTACAAGGGGAGACTTTGTACAAGGGAAGATTCTGTAGATGGGGAGATTCTGTACATGGGGACATTCTGTACACGGGAGATTCTGTACAAGGGGAGACTCTGGACAAGGGGAGACTCTGTGTATTTACATGGGGAGATTCTGTACATGGGGAGATTTTGAACAAGAGGAGCTTCTGTACAAGGGGAGATTCAGTGTATTTACATGGGGAAATTGTGTACAAGGGGAGATTCTGTACAAGGGGAGACTCTGTACAAGGGGAGACCCTGTACAAGGGGAGACTCTGTGTATTTACATGGGGAGATTCTGTACATGGGTAGATTGTGTACAAGGGGAGATTCTGTACAACGGTAGACTCTGTACAAGGGGAGACTCTGTACAAGGGGAGACTCTCCCTATGTGCAAAGGGAGATTTGTGTATTTACAAGAGGAGATTCTGTGTATTTACATGGGGAGATTCTGTACATGGGGAGATTGTGTACTAGGGGAGATTCTGTACAAGGGGAGATTCTGTACAGGGGAGACTCTGTACAAGGGGAGACTCTGTGTATTTACATGGGGAGATTCTGTACATGGGGAGATTGTGTACAAAGGGACATTCTGTACATGGGGAGATTCTGTACAAGGGTAAATTCTGTACAAGGGGAGACTCTGTACAAGGGGAGACTCTGTACAAGGGGAGACTCTGTACAAGGGGAGACTCTGTGTATTTACATGGGGAGATTCTGTACATGGGGAGATTCTGTACACGGGAGATTGTGTACAAGGGGAGACTCTGTACAAGGGGAGGCCCTCCCTGCGTGCAAGGGGAGATTTGTGTATTTAAAAAAGGAGATTCTGTGTATTTACATGGGGAGATTCTGTACATGGGGAGATTGTGTACAAGGGGAGCTTCTGTACAAGGGGAGATTCAGTGTATTTACATGGGGAAATTCTGTACAAGGGGAGATTGTGTACAAGGGGAGACTCTGAACAAGGGGAGACTCTGTACAAGGGGAGACTCTGTGTATTTACATGGGGAGATTCTGTACATGGGTAGATTGTGTACAAGGGGAGATTCTGTACAAGGGGAGATACTGTGCAAGGGGAGATTCAGTGTATTTACATGGGGAGATTTTGTACATGGGGAGATTCTGTACATGGGGAAATTCTGTACAAGGGGAGATTCTGTACAAGGGGAGACTCTGTACAAGGGGAGACTCTGTGTATTTACATGGGGAGATTCTGTACAAGGGGAGATCCTGTACAAGGGGAGACTCTGTACAAGGGGAGACTCTGTACAAGGGGAGACTCTGTGTATTTACATGGGGAGATTCTGTACATGGGGAGATTGTGTACAAGGGGAGACTTTGTACAAGGGAATGTTCTGTACAAGGGGAGATTCTGTGCAGTTACATGGGGAGATTCTGTACATGGGGAGATTCTGTACATGGGAGATTCTGTACAAGTGGAGACTCTGTACAAGGGGAGGCTCTCCCTGTGTGCAAGGGGAGATTTGTGTATTTACAAAAGGCGATTCTGTGTATTTACATGGGGAGATTCTGTACATGGGGAGATTGTGTACAAGGGGAGATTCTGTACAAGGGGAGATTCTGTACAAGGGGAGATTCTGTACAAGGGGAGACTCTGTACAAGGGGAGAATCTGTGTATTTACATGGGGAGATTCTGTACATGGGGAGATTGTGTACAAAGGGACATTCTCTACATGGGGAGATTCTGTACAAGGGGAGATTCTGTACAAGGGGAGACTCTGTACAAGGGGAGACTCTGTGTATTTACATGGGGAGATTCTGTACACGGGGAGATTCTGTAGACGGGAGATTGTGTACAAGGGGAGATTCAGTGTATTTACATGGGGAAATTCTGTACAAGGGGAGATTGTGTACAAGGGGAGACTCTGAACAAGGGGAGACTCTGTACAAGGGGAGACTCTGTGTATTTACATGGGGAGATTCTGTACATGGGTAGATTGTGTACAAGGGGAGATTCTGTACAAGGGGAGATACTGTGCAAGGGGAGATTCAGTGTATTTACATGGGGAGATTTTGTACATGGGGAGATTCTGTACAAGGGGAAATTCTGTACAAGGGGAGATTCTGTACAAGGGGAGACTCTGTACAAGGGGAGACTCTGTGTATTTACATGGGGAGATTCTGTACAAGGGGAGATCCTGTACAAGGGGAGACTCTGTACAAGGGGAGACTCTGTACAAGGGGAGACTCTGTGTATTTACATGGGGAGATTCTGTACATGGGGAGATTGTGTACAAGGGGAGACTTTGTACAAGGGAATATTCTGTACAAGGGGAGATTCTGTGCATTTACATGGGGAGATTCTGTACATGGGGAGATTCTGTACATGGGAGATTCTGTACAAGTGGAGACTCTGTGCAAGGGGAGGCTCTCCCTGTGTGCAAGGGGAGATTTGTGTATTTACAAAAGGCGATTCTGTGTATTTACATGGGGAGATTCTGTCCATGGGGAGATTGTGTACAAGGGGAGATTCTGTACAAGGGGAGATTCTGTACAAGGGGAGATTCTGTACAAGGGGAGACTCTGTACAAGGGGAGAATCTGTGTATTTACATGGGGAGATTCTGTACATGGGGAGATTGTGTACAAAGGGACATTCTGTACATGGGGAGATTCTGTACAAGGGGAGATTCTGTACAAGGGGAGACTCTGTACAAGGGGAGACTCTGTGTATTTACATGGGGAGATTCTGTACACGGGGAGATTCTGTAGACGGGAGATTGTGTACAAGGGGAGACTCAGTGTATTTACATGGGGAAATTCTGTACAAGGGGAGATTGTGTACAAGGGGAGACTCTGAACAAGGGGAGACTCTGTACAAGGGGAGACTCTGTGTATTTACATGGGGAGATTCTGTACATGGGTAGATTGTGTACAAGGGGAGATTCTGTACAAGGGGAGATACTGTGCAAGGGGAGATTCAGTGTATTTACATGGGGAGATTTTGTACATGGGGAGATTCTGTACAAGGGGAAATTCTGTACAAGGGGAGATTCTGGACAAGGGGAGACTCTGTACAAGGGGAGACTCTGTGTATTTACATGGGGAGATTCTGTACAAGGGGAGATCCTGTACAAGGGGAGACTCTGTACAAGGGGAGACTCTGTACAAGGGGAGACTCTGTGTATTTACATGGGGAGATTCTGTACATGGGGAGATTGTGTACAAGGGGAGACTTTGTACAAGGGAATATTCTGTACAAGGGGAGATTCTGTGCATTTACATGGGGAGATTCTGTACATGGGGAGATTCTGTACATGGGAGATTCTGTACAAGTGGAGACTCTGTGCAAGGGGAGGCTCTCCCTGTGTGCAAGGGGAGATTTGTGTATTTTCAAAAGGCGATTCTGTGTATTTACATGGGGAGATTCTGTACATGGGGAGATTGTGTACAAGGGGAGATTCTGTACAAGGGGAGATTCTGTACAAGGGGAGATTCTGTACAAGGGGAGACTCTGTACAAGGGGAGAATCTGTGTATTTACATGGGGAGATTCTGTACATGGGGAGATTGTGTACAAAGGGACATTCTGTACATGGGGAGATTCTGTACAAGGGGAGATTCTGTACAAGGGGAGACTCTGTACAAGGGGAGACTCTGTGTATTTACATGGGGAGATTCTGTACACGGGGAGATTCTGTAGACGGGAGATTGTGTACAAGGGGAGATTCAGTGTATTTACATGGGGAGATTCTGTACATGGGGTGATTCTGTGCACGGGTGATTCTGTACCAGGGGAGACTCTGTACAAGGGCAGACTCTGTGTATTTTCATGGGGAGATTCTGTACAAGGGGAGATTCTGTACAAGGGGAGACTTTGTACAAGGGAATATTCTGTACAAGGGGAGATTCTGTGCATATACATGGGGAGATTCTGTACATGGGGAGATCTGTACATGGGAGATTCTGTACAAGTGGAGACTCTGTACAAGGGGAGGCTCTCCCTGTGTGCAAGGGGAGATTTGTGTATTTACAAAAGGCGATTCTGTGTATTTACATGGGGAGATTCTGTACATGGGGTGATTCTGTGCACGGGTGATTCTGTACCAGGGGAGACTCTGTAGAAGGGGAGGCTGTCCCTGTGTGCAAGGGGAGATTTGTGGATTTACAAAAGGAGATTCTGTGCATTTACATGGGGAGATTCTGTCCATGGGGAGATTGTGTACAAGGGGATCTTCTGTACAAGTGGAAATTCTGTATAAGGGGAGATTTGTGTATTTCCAGGAGGCGATTCTGTGTATTTAAATGGGGAGATTGTGTACAATTGGAGATTATGTACAAGTGGAGATTCTGTACAAGGGGAGACTCAGTTCAAGGGGAGAATCTGTACAAGGGGAGCTTCTGTGTATTTACATGGGGAGATTCTGTACATGGGGAGATTGTGCACAAGAGGAGATTCTGTACAAGGGGAGATTCCGTACAAGGGGAGACTCTGTACAAGGGGAGCTTCTGTGTATTTACATGGGGAGATTCTGTACATGGGGAGATTGTGCACAAGGGGAGATTCTGTACAAAGGGAGATTCTGAACAAGGGGAGACTCTGTACAAGGGGAGATTATGTATATTTACATGGGGAGATTCTGTACATGGGGAGATTGTGTACAAGGGGAGCTTCTGTACAAGGGGAGATTCAGTGTATTTACATGAGGAAATTCTGTACAAGGGGAGATTCTGTACATGGGGAAATTCTGTACAAGGGGAGCTTCTGTACAAGGGGAGATTCAGTGTATTTACATGGGGAAATTCTGTACAAGGGGAGATTCTGTACATGGGGAGATTCTGTGCAAGGGGAGATTCTGTGCAAAGGGAGACTCTGTACAAGGGGAGACTCTGTGTATTTACATGGGGATATTCTGTACAAGGGGAGATTCTGTACAAGGGGAGACTCTCTACAAGGGTAGACTCTGTGTATTTACATGGGGAGATTCTGTACATGGGGTGATTGTGTACAAGGGGAGATTCTGCACAAGGGGAGATTCTGTGTATTTACATGGGGAGATTCTGTACATGGGGAGATTGTGTACAATGGGAGATTCTGTACAAGGGGAGACTCTGGACAAGGGGAGACTCTGTACAAGGGGAGACTCTGTACAAGGGGAGACTCTGTGTATTTACATGGGGAGATTCTGTACATGGGGAGATTCTGTACATGGGGAGATTGTGTGCAATGGGAGATTCTGTACAAGGGGAGATACTGTACAAGGGGAGATTCAGTGTATTTACATGGGGAGATTTTGTACATGGGGAGATTCTGTACATGGCGAAATTCTGTACAAGGGGAGATTCTGTACAAGGGGAGACTCTGTGCATTTACATGGGGAGATTCTGTACAAGGGGAGATTCTGTACAAGGGGAGAGTCTGTAGAAGGGGAGACTCTGTACAAGGGGAGACTCTGTGTATTTACATGGAGAGATTCTGTACATGGGGAGATTGTGTACAAGGGGAGACTTTGTACAAGGGAAGATACTGTACAAGGGGAGATTCTGTGCATTTACATGGGGAGATTCTGTACATGGGGAGATTCTGTACACGGGAGATTCTGTACAAGGGGAGACTCTGTACAAGGGGAGACTCTGTGTATTTACATGGGGAGATTCTGTACATGGAGAGATTGTGTACAAGGGGAGACTTTGTACAAGGGAAGATTCTGTACAAGGGGAGATTCTGTGCATTTACATGGGGAGATTCTGTACATGGGGAGATTCTGTACACGGGAGATTCTGTACAAGGGGAGACTCTGTACAAGGGGAGGCTCTCCCTGTGTGCAAGGGGAGATTTGTGTATTTACAAAAGGCGATTCTGTATATTTACATGGGGAGATTCTGTCCATGGGGAAATTGTATACAATGGGAGATTCTGTACAAGGGGAGATTCTGTACAAGGGGAGACTCTGTACAAGGGGAGACTCTGTGTATTTACATGGGGAGATTCTGTACATGGGGAGATTGTGTACAAAGGGACATTCTGTACAAGGGGAGATTCTGTACAAAGGGAGACTCTGTGCAAGGGGAGACTCTGTGTATTTACATGGGGAGATTCTGTACATGGGGAGATTGTGTACAAGGGGAGATTCTGTACATGGGGAGATTATGTACAAGGGGAGATTCTGTGTATTTACATGGGGAGATTCTGTACAAGGGGAGATTCTGTGCAAGGGGAGATTCTGTGCAAGGGGAGACTCTGTACAAGGGGAGACTCTGTGTATTTACATGGGGAGATTCTGTACATGGGGAGATTCTGTACATGGGGAAATTCTGTACAAGGGGAGATTCTGTACAAAGGGAGACTCTGTACAAGGGGAGACTCTGTGTATTTACATGGGGAGATTCTGTACATGGGGAGATTGTGTACAAGGGGAGATTCTGTACATGGGGAGATTATGTACAAGGGGAGATTCTGTGTATTTACATGGGGAGATTCTGTACAAGCGGAGATTCTGTACAAGGGGAGACTTTGTACAAGGGAATATTCTGTACAAGGGGAGATTCTGTGCATTTACATGGGGAGATTCTGTACGTGGGGAGATCTGTACACGGGAGATTCTGTACAAGTGGAGACTCTGTACAAGGGGAGGCTCTCCCTGTGTGCAAGGGGAGATTTGTGTATTTACAAAAGGCGATTCTGTGTATTTACATGGGGAGATTCTGTACATGGGGAGATTGTGTACAATGGGAGATTCTGTACAAGGGGAGATTCTGTACAAGGGGAGATTCTGTACAAGGGGAGACTCTATACAAGGGGAGAATCTGTGTATTTACATGGGGAGATTCTGTACATGGGGAAATTGTGTACAAAGGGACATTCTGTCCATGGGGAGATTCTGTACAAGGGGAGATTCTGTACAAGGGGAGACTCTACAAGGGGAGACTCTGTGTATTTACATGGGGAGATTCTGTACATGGGGAGATTCTGTAGACGGGAGATTGTGTACAAGGGGAGATTCTGTGTATTTACATGGGGAAATTCTGTACATGGGGTGATTCTGTGCATGGGTGATTCTGTACCAGGGGAGACTCTGTAGCAGGGGAGGCTGTCCCTGTGTGCAAGGGGAGATTTGTGGATTTACAAAAGGAGATTCTGTGTATTTACATGGGGAGATTCTGTACATGGGGAGATTGTGTACAAGGGGATCTTCTGTACAAGTGGAAATTCTGTACAAGGGGAGATTCTGAGCAAGGAGAGACTCTGTACAAGGGCAGACTCTGTACAAGGGCAGACTCTGTGTATTTACATGGGGAGATTCTGTACATGGGGAGATTGTGTACAAGGGGAGATTCTGTACATGGGGAGATTCTGTACAAGGGCAGATTCTGTGTATTTACATGGGGAGATTCTGTACAAGGGGAGATTCTGTACAAGGGGAGACTCTGTACAAGGGGAGACTCTGTACAAGGGGAGACTCTGTACAAGGGGAGACTCTGTACAAGGGGAGATTCTGTACAAAGGGAGACTCTGTACAAGGGGAGACTCTGTGTATTTACATGGGGATATTCTGTACAAGGGGAGATTCTGTACAAGGGGAGATTCTGCACAAGGGGAGATTCTGTGTATTTATATGGGGAGATTCTGTACATGGGGAGATTGTGTACAATGGGAGATTCTGTACAAGGGGAGACTCTGTACAAGGGGAGACTCTGTACAAGGGGAGACTCTGTACAAGGGGAGAATCTGTGTATTTACATGGGGAGATTCTGTACATGGGGAGATTCTGTACATGGGGAGATTGTTTGCAATGGGAGATTCTGTACAAGGGGAGATACTGTACAAGGGGAGATTCAGTGTATTTACATGGGGAGATTTTGTACATGGGGAGATTCTGTACATGGGGAAATTCTGTACAAGGGGAGATTCTGTACAAGGGGAGACTCTGTGCATTTACATGGGGAGATTCTGTACAAGGGGAGATTCTGTACAAGGGGAGAGTCTGTAGAAGGGGAGACTCTGTACAAGGGGAGACTCTGTGTATTTACATGGAGAGATTCTGTACATGGGGAGATTGTGTACAAGGGGAGACTTTGTACAAGGGAAGATACTGTACAAGGGGAGATTCTGTGCATTTACATGGGGAGATTCTGTACATGGGGAGATTCTGTACACGGGAGATTCTGTACAAGGGGATACTCTGTACAAGGGGAGACTCTGTGTATTTACATGGGGAGATTCTGTACATGGAGAGATTGTGTACAAGGGGAGACTTTGTACAAGGGAAGATTCTGTACAAGGGGAGATTCTGTGCATTTACATGGGGAGATTCTGTACATGGGGAGATTCTGTACACGGGAGATTCTGTACAAGGGGAGACTCTGTACAAGGGGAGGCTCTCCCTGTGTGCAAGGGGAGATTTGTGTATTTACAAAAGGCGATTCTGTATATTTACATGGGGAGATTCTGTCCATGGGGAAATTGTATACAATGGGAGATTCTGTACAAGGGGAGATTCTGTACAAGGGGAGACTCTGTACAAGGGGAGACTCTGTGTATTTACATGGGGAGATTCTGTACATGGGGAGATTGTGTACAAAGGGACATTCTGTACAAGGGGAGATTCTGTACAAAGGGAGACTCTGTGCAAGGGGAGACTCTGTGTATTTACATGGGGAGATTCTGTACATGGGGAGATTGTGTACAAGGGGAGATTCTGTACATGGGGAGATTATGTACAAGGGGAGATTCTGTGTATTTACATGGGGAGATTCTGTACAAGGGGAGATTCTGTGCAAGGGGAGATTCTGTGCAAGGGGAGACTCTGTACAAGGGGAGACTCTGTGTATTTACATGGGGAGATTCTGTACATGGGGAGATTCTGTACATGGGGAAATTCTGTACAAGGGGAGATTCTGTACAAAGGGAGACTCTGTACAAGGGGAGACTCTGTGTATTTACATGGGGAGATTCTGTACATGGGGAGATTGTGTACAAGGGGAGATTCTGTACATGGGGAGATTATGTACAAGGGGAGATTCTGTGTATTTACATGGGGAGATTCTGTACAAGCGGAGATTCTGTACAAGGGGAGACTTTGTACAAGGGAATATTCTGTACAAGGGGAGATTCTGTGCATTTACATGGGGAGATTCTGTACGTGGGGAGATCTGTACACGGGAGATTCTGTACAAGTGGAGACTCTGTACAAGGGGAGGCTCTCCCTGTGTGCAAGGGGAGATTTGTGTATTTACAAAAGGCGATTCTGTGTATTTACATGGGGAGATTCTGTACATGGGGAGATTGTGTACAATGGGAGATTCTGTACAAGGGGAGATTCTGTACAAGGGGAGATTCTGTACAAGGGGAGACTCTGTACAAGGGGAGAATCTGTGTATTTACATGGGGAGATTCTGTACATGGGGAAATTGTGTACAAAGGGACATTCTGTCCATGGGGAGATTCTGTACAAGGGGAGATTCTGTACAAGGGGAGACTCTACAAGGGGAGACTCTGTGTATTTACATGGGGAGATTCTGTACATGGGGAGATTCTGTAGACGGGAGATTGTGTACAAGGGGAGATTCTGTGTATTTACATGGGGAAATTCTGTACATGGGGTGATTCTGTGCATGGGTGATTCTGTACCAGGGGAGACTCTGTAGCAGGGGAGGCTGTCCCTGTGTGCAAGGGGAGATTTGTGGATTTACAAAAGGAGATTCTGTGTATTTACATGGGGAGATTCTGTACATGGGGAGATTGTGTACAAGGGGATCTTCTGTACAAGTGGAAATTCTGTACAAGGGGAGATTCTGAGCAAGGAGAGACTCTGTACAAGGGCAGACTCTGTACAAGGGCAGACTCTGTGTATTTACATGGGGAGATTCTGTACATGGGGAGATTGTGTACAAGGGGAGATTCTGTACATGGGGAGATTCTGTACAAGGGCAGATTCTGTGTATTTACATGGGGAGATTCTGTACAAGGGGAGATTCTGTACAAGGGGAGACTCTGTACAAGGGGAGACTCTGTACAAGGGGAGACTCTGTACAAGGGGAGACTCTGTACAAGGGGAGATTCTGTACAAAGGGAGACTCTGTACAAGGGGAGACTCTGTGTATTTACATGGGGATATTCTGTACAAGGGGAGATTCTGTACAAGGGGAGATTCTGCACAAGGGGAGATTCTGTGTATTTATATGGGGAGATTCTGTACATGGGGAGATTGTGTACAATGGGAGATTCTGTACAAGGGGAGACTCTGTACAAGGGGAGACTCTGTACAAGGGGAGACTCTGTACAAGGGGAGACTCTGTGTATTTACATGGGGAGATTCTGTACATGGGGAGATTCTGTACATGGGGAGATTGTTTGCAATGGGAGATTCTGTACAAGGGGAGATACTGTACAAGGGGAGATTCAGTGTATTTACATGGGGAGATTTTGTACATGGGGAGATTCTGTACATGGGGAAATTCTGTACAAGGGGAGATTCTGTACAAGGGGAGACTCTGTGCATTTACATGGGGAGATTCTGTACAAGGGGAGATTCTGTACAAGGGGAGAGTCTGTAGAAGGGGAGACTCTGTACAAGGGGAGAATCTGTGTATTTACATGGAGAGATTCTGTACATGGGGAGATTGTGTACAAGGGGAGACTTTGTACAAGGGAAGATTCTGTACAAGGGGAGATTCTGTGCATTTACATGGGGAGATTCTGTACATGGGGAGATTCTGTACACGGGAGATTCTGTACAAGGGGAGACTCTGTACAAGGGGAGACTCTGTGTATTTACATGGAGAGATTCTGTACATGGGGAGATTGTGTACAAGGGGAGACTTTGTACAAGGGAAGATTCTGTACAAGGGGAGATTCTGTGTATTTACATGGGGAGATTCTGTCCATGGGGAGATTCTGTACATGGGGAAATTCTGTACAAGGGGAGATTCTGTACAAACGGAGACTCTGTACAAGGGGAGACTCTGTGTATTTACATGGGGAGATTCTGTACATGGGGAGATTGTGTACAAGGGGAGATTCTGTACATGGAGAGATTGTGTACAAGGGGAGACTTTGTACAAGGGAAGATTCTGTACAAGGGGAGATTCTGTGCATTTACATGGGGAGATTCTGGACATGGGGAGATTCTGTACACGGGAGATTCTGTACAAGGGGAGACTCTGTACAAGGGGAGGCTCTCCCTGTGTGCAAGGGGAGATTTGTGTATTTACAAAAGGCGATTCTGTATATTTACATGGGGAGATTCTGTACATGGGGAGATTGTGTACAAAGGGACATTCTGTACAAGGGGAGATTCTGTACAAAGGGAGACTCTGTGCAAGGGGAGACTCTGTGTATTTACATGGGGAGATTCTGTACATGGGGAGATTGTGTACAAGGGGAGATTCTGTACATGGGGAGATTATGTGCAAGGGGAGATTCTGTGTATTTACATGGGGAGATTCTGTACAAGGGGAGATTCTGTGCAAGGGGAGATTCTGTGCAAGGGGAGACTCTGTACAAGGGGAGACTCTGTGTATTTACATGGGGAGATTCTGTCCATGGGGAGATTCTGTACATGGGGAAATTCTGTACAAGGGGAGATTCTGTACAAACGGAGACTCTGTACAAGGGGAGACTCTGTGTATTTACATGGGGAGATTCTGTACATGGGGAGATTGTGTACAAGGGGAGATTCTGTACATGGGGAGATTATGTACAAGGGGAGATTCTGTGTATTTACATGGGGAGATTCTGTACAAGGGGAGATTCTGTACAAGGGGAGACTTTGTACAAGGGAATATTCTGTACAAGGGGAGATTCTGTGCATTTACATGGGGAGATTCTGTACATGGGGAGATCTGTACACGGGAGATTCTGTACAAGTGGAGACTCTGTACAAGGGGAGGCTCTCCCTGTGTGCAAGGGGAGATTTGTGTATTTACAAAAGGCGATTCTGTGTATTTACATGGGGAGATTCTGTACATGGGGAGATTGTGTACAATGGGAGATTCTGTACAAGGGGAGATTCTGTACAAGGGGAGATTCTGTACAAGGGGAGACTCTGTACAAGGGGAGAATCTGTGTATTTACATGGGGAGATTCTGTACAGGGGGAAATTGTGTACAAAGGGACATTCTGTACATGGGGAGATTCTGTACAAGGGGAGATTCTGTACAAGGGGAGATTCTGTAGACGGGAGATTGTGTACAAGGGGAGATTCTGTGTATTTACATGGGGAAATTCTGTACATGGGGTGATTCTGTGCATGGGTGATTCTGTACCAGGGGAGACTCTGTAGCAGGGGAGGCTGTCCCTGTGTGCAAGGGGAGATTTGTGGATTTACAAAAGGAGATTCTGTACATGGGGAGATTGTGTACAAGGGGATCTTCTGTACAAGTGGAAATTCTGTACAAGGGGAGATTCTGAGCAAGGAGAGACTCTGTACAAGGGCAGACTCTGTACAAGGGCAGACTCTGTGTATTTACATGGGGAGATTCTGTACATGGGGAGATTGTGTACAAGGGGAGATTCTGTACATGGGGAGATTCTGTACAAGGGCAGATTCTGTGTATTTACATGGGGAGATTCTGTACAAGGGGAGATTCTGTACAAGGGGAGACTCTGTACAAGGGGAGACTCTGTACAAGGGGAGACTCTGTACAAGGGGAGACTCTGTAGATGGGGAGATTCTGTACATGGGGACATTCTGAACACGGGAGATTCTGTACAAGGGGAGACTCTGTACAAGGGGAGACTCTGAGTATTTACATGGGGAGATTCTGTACATGGGGAGATTGTGTACAAGGGGAGACTTTGTACAAGGGAAGATTCTGTAGATGGGGAGATTCTGTACATGGGGACATTCTGTACACGGGAGATTTTGTACAAGGGGAGACTCTGTACAAGGGGAGATTATGTGTATTTACATGGGGAGATTCTGTACATGGGGAGATTGTGTACAATATGAGCTTCTGTACAAGGGGAGATTCAGTGCATTTACATGGGGAAATTCTGTACAAGGGGAGATTCTGTACAAGGGGAGACTCTGTACAAGGGGAGACTCTGTGTATTTACATGGGGAGATTCTGTACATGGGCTGATTGTGTACAAGGGGAGATTCTGCACAAGGGGAGAATCTGTGTATTTACATGGGGATATTCTGTACATGGGGAGATTGTGTACAAGGGGAGATTCTGTACAAGGGGAGATTCTGTACAAGGGGAGACTCTGTACAAGGGGAGACTCTGTGTATTTACATGGGGGGATTCTGTACAAGGGGAGATTCTGTACATGGGGAGACTCTGTACAAGGGGAGACTCGGTACAAGGGGAGACTCTGTGTATTTACATGGGAGATTGTGTACATGGGGAGATTGTGTACAAGGGGAGATTCTGTACAAGGGGAGATTCTGTACAAGGGGAGATTCAGTGTATTTACATGGTGAGATTCTCTACGTGGGGAGATTCTGTACATGGGGAAATTCTGTACAAGGGGAGATTCTGTACAAAGGGAGACTCTGTACAAGGGGAGACTCTGTGTATTTACATGGGGATATTCTGTACAAGGGGAGATTCTGTACAAGGGGAGACTCTCTACAAGGGGAGACTCTGTGTGTTTACATGGGGAGATTCTGGACATGGGGTGATTGTGTACAAGGGGAGATTCTGCACAAGGGGAGATTCTGTGTATTTACATGGGGAGATTCTGTACATGGGGAGATTGTGTGCAAGGGGAGATTCTGTACAAGGGGAGATTCTGTACAAGGGGAGACTCTGTACAAGGGGAGACTCTGTGTATTTACATGGGGAGATTCTGTACATGGGGAGATTGTGTGCAATGGGAGATTCTGTACAAGGGGAGATACTGTACAAGGGGAGATTCAGTGTATTTACATGGGGAGATTTTGTACATGGGGAGATTCTGTACATGGGGAAATTCTGTACAAGGGGAGATTCTGTACAAGGGGAGACTCTGTGTATTTACATGGGGAGATTCTGTACAAGGGGAGATTCTGTACAAGGGGAGAGTCTGGAGAAGGGGAGACTCTGTACAAGGGGAGACTCTGTACAAGGGGAGACTCTGTGTATTTACATGGAGAGATTCTGTACATGGGGAGATTCTGTACAAGGGCAGACTTTGTACAAGGGAAGATTCTGTACAAGGGGAGATTCTGTGCATTTACATGGGGAGATTCTGTACATGGGGAGATTCAGTACACGGGAGATTCTGTACAAGGGGAGACTCTGTACAAGGGGAGACTCTGTGTATTTACATGGGGAGATTCTGTACATGGAGAGATTGTGTACAAGGGGAGACTTTGTACAAGGGAAGATTCTGTACAAGGGGAGATTCTGTGCATTTACATGGGGAGATTCTGTACATGGGGAGATTCTGTACACGGGAGATTCTGTACAAGGGGAGACTCTGTACAAGGGGAGGCTCTCCCTGTGTGCAAGGGGAGATTTGTGTATTTACAAAAGGCGATCCTGTATATTTACATGGGGAGATTCTGTACATGGGGAGATTGTATACAATGGGAGATTCTGTACAAGGGGAGTTTCTGCACAAGGGGAGACTCTCTACAAGGGGAGACTCTGTGTATTTACATGGGGAGATTCTGTACATGGGGAGATTGTGTACAAAGGGACATTCTGTACATGGGTAGATTCTGTACAGGGGGAGATTCTGTGCAAGGGGAGACTCTGTACAAGGGGAGACTCTGTGTATTTACATGGGGAGATTCTGTACATGGGAGATTCTGTACATGGGGAAATTCTGTACAAGGGGAGATTCTGGACAAAGGGAGACTCTGTACAAGGGGAGACTCTGTGTATTTACATGGGGAGATTCTGTACATGGGGTGATTGGGTACAAGGGGAGATTCTGCACAAGGGGAGATTCTGTCTATTTACATGGGGTGATTCTGTACATGGGGAGATTGTGTACAAGGGGAGATTCTGTACAAGGGGAGACTCTGTACAAGGGGAGACTCTGTACAAGGGGAGACTCTGTGTATTTACATGGGGAGATTCTGTACATGGGTAGATTGTGTACAAGGGGAGATTCTGTACAAGGGGAGATTCTGTACAAGGGGAGATTCAGTGTATTTACATGGGGAGATTCTGTACATGGGGAGATTCTGTACATGGGGAAATTCCGTACAAGGGGAGATTCTGTACAAGGGGAGACTCTGTACAAGGGGAGACTCTGTACAAGGGGAGACTCTGTACAAGGGGAGACTCTGTGTATTTACATGGGGAGATTCTGTCCATGGGGAGATTGTGTACAAGGGGAGACTTTGTACAAGGGAAGATTCTGTACAAGGGGAGATTCTTTGCATTTACATGGGGAGATTCTGTACATGGGGAGATTCTGTACACGGGAGATTCTGTACAAAGGGAGACTCTGTACAAGGAGAGGCACTCCCTGTGTGCAAGGGGAGATTTGTGTATTTACAAAAGGCGATTCTGTGTATTTACATGGGGAGATTCTGTACATGGGGCGATTGTGTACAATGGGAGATTCTGTACAAGGGAAGATTCTGTACAAGGGGAGACTCTGTACAAGGGGAGACTCTGTGTATTTACATGGGGAGATTCTGTACATGGCGAGATTGTGTACAAAGGGACATTCTGGACATCGGGAGATTCTGGACAAGGGGAGATTCTGTACACGGGAAATTGTGTACAAGGGGAGACTCTGTACACGGGGAGACTCTGTGTATTTACATGGGGAGATTCTGTACAAGGGGAGATTCTGTACAAGGGGAGATTCTGTACAAGGGGAGACTCTGTACAAGGGGAGACTCTGTGTATTTACATGGGGAGATTCTGTACATGGGGAGATTGTGTACAAGAGGAGACTTTGTACAAGGGAAGATTCTGTACAAGGGGAGATTCTGTGCATTTACATGGGGAGATTCTGTACATGGGGAGATTCTGTACACGGGAGATTCTGTACAAGGGGAAACTCTGTACAAGGGGAGGCTCTCCCTGTGTGCAAGGGGAGATGTATGTATTTACAAAAGGCGATTCTGTATATTTACATGGGGAGATTCTGTACATGGGGAGATTGTGTACAATGGGAGATTCTGTACAAGGGGAGATTCTGTACAAGGGGAGATTCTGTACAAGGGGAGACTCTGTACAAGGGGAGACTCTGTGTATTTACATGGGGAGATTCTGTACAAGGGGTGATTCTGTACAAGGGGAGACTCTGTACAAGGGGAGACTCTGTGTATTTACATGGGGATATTCTGTACAAGGGGAGATTCTGTACAAGGGGAGACTCTCTACAAGGGGAGACTCTGTGTGTTTACATGGGGAGATTCTGGACAAGGGGTGATTGTGTACAAGGGGAGATTCTGCACAAGGGGAGATTCTGTGTATTTACATGGGGAGATTCTGTACATGGGGAGATTGTGTGCAAGGGGAGATTCTGTACAAGGGGAGATTCTGTACAAGGGGAGACTCTGTGTATTTACATGGGGAGATTCTGTACATGGGGAGATTGTGTGCAATGGGAGATTCTGTACAAGGGGAGATACTGTACAAGGGGAGATTCAGTGTATTTACATGGGGAGATTTTGTACATGGGGAGATTCTGTACATGGGGAAATTCTGTACAAGGGGAGATTCTGTACAAGGGGAGACTCTGTGTATTTACATGGGGAGATTCTGTACAAGGGGAGATTCTGTACAAGGGGAGAGTCTGGAGAAGGGGAGACTCTGTACAAGGGGAGACTCTGTGTATTTACATGGAGAGATTCTGTACATGGGGAGATTCCGTACAAGGGGAGACTTTGTACAAGGGAAAATTCTGTACAAGGGGAGATTCTGTGCATTTACATGGGGAGATTCAGTACACGGGAGATTCTGTACAAGGGGAGACTCTGTACAAGGGGAGACTCTGTGTATTTACATGGGGAGATTCTGTACATGGAGAGATTGTGTACAAGGGGAGACTTTGTACAAGGGAAGATTCTGTACAAGGGGAGATTCTGTGCATTTACATGGGGAGATTCTGTACATGGGGAGATTCTGTACACGGGAGATTCTGTACAAGGGGAGACTCTGTACAAGGGGAGGCTCTCCCTGTGTGCAAGGGGAGATTTGTGTATTTACAAAAGGCGATCCTGTATATTTACATGGGGAGATTCTGTACATGGGGAGATTGTATACAATGGGAGATTCTGTACAAGGGGAGTTTCTGCACAAGGGGAGACTCTCTACAAGGGGAGACTCTGTGTATTTACATGGGGAGATTCTGTACATGGGGAGATTGTGTACAAAGGGACATTCTGTACATGGGTAGATTCTGTACAAGGGGAGATTCTGTGCAAGGGGAGACTCTGTACAAGGGGAGACTCTGTGTATTTACATGGGGAGATTCTGTACAAGGGGAGATTCTGTACAAAGGGAGATTCTGTACAAGGGGAGACTCTCGACAAGGGGAGACTCTGTGTATTTACATGGGGAGATTCTGTACATGGGGTGATTGGGTACAAGGGGAGATTCTGCACAAGGGGAGATTCTGTCTATTTACATGGGGAGATTCTGTACATGGGGAGATTGTGTACAAGGGGAGATTCTGTACAAGGGGAGACTCTGTACAAGGGGAGACTCTGTACAAGGGGAGACTCTGTGTATTTACATGGGGAGATTCTGTACATGGGTAGATTGTGTACAAGGGGAGATTCTGTACAAGGGGAGATTCTGTACAAGGGGAGATTCAGTGTATTTACATGGGGAGATTCTGTACATGGGGAGATTCTGTACATGGGGAAATTCCGTACAAGGGGAGATTCTGTACAAGGGGAGACTCTGTACAATGGGAGACTCTGTACAAGGGGTGACTCTGTGTATTTACATGGGGAGATTCTGTACAAGGGGAGATTCTGTACAAGGGGAGATTCTGTACAAGGGGAGACTCTGTACAAGGGGAGACTCTGTGTATTTACATGGGGAGATTTTGTACATGGGGAGATTGTGTACAAGGGGAGACTTTGTACAAGGGAAGATTCTGTACAAGGGGAGATTCTTTGCATTGACATGGGGAGATTCTGTACATGGGGAGATTCTGTACACGGGAGATTCTGTACAAGGGGAGACTCTGTACAAGGAGAGGCACTCCCTGTGTGCAAGGGGAGATTTGTGTATTTACAAAAGGCGATTCTGTGTATTTACATGGGGAGATTCTGTGCATGGGGCGATTGTGTACAATGGGAGATTCTGTACAAGGGAAGATTCTGTACAAGGGGAGACTCTGTACAAGGGGAGACTCTGTGTATTTACATGGGGAGATTCTGTACATGGCGAGATTGTGTACAAAGGGACATTCTGGACATCGGGAGATTCTGGACAAGGGGAGATTCTGTACACGGGAAATTGAGTACAAGGGGAGACTCTGTACACGGGGAGACTCTGTGTATTTACATGGGGAGATTCTGTACAAGGGGAGATTCTGTACAAGGGGAGACTCTCTACAAGGGGAGACTCTGTGTATTTACATGGGGAGATTCTGTACATGGGGAAATTCTGTACAAAGGGAGATTCTGTACAAGGGGAGACTCTGTACAAGGGGAGACTCTGTGTATTTACATGGGGAGATTCTGTACAAGGGGAGATTCTGTACAAGGGGAGACTCTGTACAAGGGGAGACTCTGTGTATTTACATGGGGAGATTCTGTACATGGGGAGATTGTGTACAAGAGGAGACTTTGTACAAGGGAAGATTCTGTACAAGGGGAGATTCTGTGCATTTACATGGGGAGATTCTGTACATGGGGAGATTCTGTACACGGGAGATTCTGTACAAGGGGAAACTCTGTACAAGGGGAGGCTCTCCCTGTGTGCAAGGGGAGATGTATGTATTTACAAAAGGCGATTCTGTATATTTACATGGGGAGATTCTGTACATGGGGAGATTGTGTACAATGGGAGATTCTGTACAAGGGGAGATTCTGTACAAGGGGAGATTCTGTACAAGGGGAGACTCTGTACAAGGGGAGACTCTGTGTATTTACATGGGGAGATTCTGTACATGGGGAGATTCTGTACATGGGGAAATTCTGTACAAGGGGAGATTCTGTACAAAGGGAGACTCTGTACAAGGGGAGACTCTGTGTATTTACATGGGGAGATTCTGTACAAGGGGAGATTCTGTACAAGGGGAGACTCTCTACAAGGGGAGACTCTGTGTATTTACATCGGGAGATTCTGTACATGGGGTGATTGTGTACAAGGGGAGATTCTGCACAAGGGGAGATTCTGTGTATTTACATGGGGAGATTCTGTACATGGGGAGATTGTGTACAAGGGGAGAATCTGTACAAGGGGAGACTCTGTACAAGGGGAGACTCTGTACAAGGGGAGACTCTGTGTATTTACATGGGGAGATTCTGTACATGGGTAGATTGTGTACAAGGGGAGATTCTGTACAAGGGGAGATACTGTACAAGGGGAGATTCAGTGTATTTACATGGGGAGATTCTGTACAAGGGGAAATTCTGTACAAGGGGAGATTCTGTACAAGGGGAGACTCTGTACAAGGGGAGACTCTGTATATTTACATGGGGAGATTCTGTACAAGGGGAGATTCTGAACAAGGGGAGACTCTGTACAATGGGAGACTCTGTACAAGGGGAGACTCTGTGTATTTACATGGGGAGATTCTGTACATGGGGAGATTGTGAACAAGGGGAGATTGTGTACAAGGCGAGATTCTGTACAAGGGGAGACTTGGTGTACTTACATGGTGAGATTCTGTACATGGGGAGATTGTGCACAAGGGGAGATCCTGTACAAAGGGAGATTATGTGTATTTACATGGGGAGATTCTGTACATGGGCTGATTGTGTAGAAGGGGAGATTCTGTACAAGGGGAGATTCTGTACAAGGGGAGACTCTGTACAAGGGGAGACTCTGTGTATTTACATTGGAGATTCTGTACATGGGGAGAATGTGTACAAGGGGAGATTCTGTACAAGGGGCGATTCTGTACAAGGGGAGATTCAGTGTATTTACATGGGGAGATTCTGTACGTGGGGAGATTCTGTACATGGGGAAATTCTGTACAAAGGGAGATTCTGTACAAAGGGAGACTCTGTACAAGGGGAGATTCTGTGTATTTACATGGGGATATTCTGTACAAGGGGAGATTCTGTACAAGGGGAGACTCTCCACAAGGGGAGACTCTGTGTATTTACATGGGGAGATTCTGTACATGGGGAGATTGTGTGCAAGGGGAGATTCTGTACAAGGGGAGATTCTGTACAAGGGGAGACTCTGTACAAGGGGAGACTCTGTACAAGGGGAGACTCTGTGTATTTACATGGGGAGATTCTGTACACGGGGAGATTTTGTGCAATGGGAGATTCTGTACAAGGGGAGATACTGTGCAAGGGGAGATTCAGTGTATTTACATGGGGAGATTTTGTACATGGGGAGATTCTGTACATGGGGAAATTCTGTACAAGGGGAGATTCTGTACAAGGGGAGACTCTGTACAAGGGGAGTCTCTGTGTATTTACATGGGAGTTTCTGTCAATGGGGAGATTCTGTACAAGGGGAGATTCTGTGCAAGGGGAGATTCTGTACAAGGGGAGATTCAGTGTATTTACATGGGGAGATTCTGTACATGTGGAGATTCTGTACATGGGGAAATTCTGTACAAGGGGAGATTCTGTACAAAGGGAGACTCTGTACAAGGGGAGACTCTGTGTATTTACATGGGGAGATTCTGTACAAGGGGAGACTCTCTACAAGGGGACATTCTGTGTATTTACATGGGGAGATTCTGTACATGGGGAGATTGTGTACAAGGGGAGATTCTGTACAAGGGGAGACTCTGTACAAGGGGAGACTCTGTACAAGGGGAGACTCTGTGTATTTACATGGGGAGATTCTGTACATGGGTAGATTGTGTACAAGGGGAAATTCTGTACAAGGGGAGATACTGTACAAGGGGAGATTCAGTGTATTTACATGGGGAGATTGTGTACATGGGGAGATTCTGTACATGGGGAAATTCTGTACAAGGGGAGATTCTGTACAAGGGGAGACTCTGTGTATTTACATGGGGAGATTCTGTACAAGGGGAGATTCTGTACAAGGGGAGAGTCTGTAGAAGGGGAGACTCTGTACAAGGGGAGACTCTGTGTATTTACATGGAGAGATTCTGTACATGGGGAGATTGTGTACAAGGGGAGACTTTGTACAAGGGAAGATTCTGTACAAGGGGAGATTCTGTGCATTTACATGGGGAGATTCTGTACATGGGGAGATTCTGTACACGGGAGATTCTGTACAAGGGGAGACTCTGTACAAGGGGAGACTCTGTGTATTTACATGGGGAGATTCTGTACATGGAGAGATTGTGTACAAGGGGAGACTTTGTACAAGGGAAGATTCTGTACAAGGGGGATTCTGTGCATTTACATGGGGAGATTCTGTACATGGGGAGATTCTGTACACGGGAGATTCTGTACAAGGGGAGACTCTGTACAAGGGGAGGCTCTCCCTGTGTGCAAGGGGAGATTTGTGTATTTACAAAAGGCGATTCTGTATATTTACATGGGGAGATTCTGTACATGGGGAGATTGTATACAATGGGAGATTCTGTACAAGGGGTGATTCTGTACAAGGGGAGACTCTGTACAAGGGGAGACTCTGTGTATTTACATGGGGAGATTCTGTACATGGGGAAATTGTGTACAAAGAGACTTTCTGTACATGGGTCGATTCTGTACAAGGGGAGATTCTGTGCAAGGGGAGACTCTGTACAAGGGGAGACTCTGTGTATTTACATGGGGAGATTCTGTACATGGGGAGATTCTGTACATGGGGAAATTCTGTACAAGGGGAGATTCTGTACAAAGGGAGACTCTGTACAAGGGGAGACTCTGTGTATTTACATGGGGAGATTCTGGACAAGGGGAGATTCTGTACAAGGGGAGACTCTCTACAAGGGGAGACTCTGTGTATTTACATGGGGAGATTCTGTACATGGGGTGATTGGGTACAAGGGGAGATTCTGCACAAGGGGAGATTCTGTCTATTTACATGGGGAGATTCTGTACATGGGGAGATTGTGTACAAGGGGAGATTCTGTACAAGGGGAGACTCTGTACAAGGGGAGACTCTGTACAAGGGGAGACTCTGTGTATTTACATGGGGAGATTCTGTACATGGGTAGATTGTGTACAAGGGGAGATTCTGTACAAGGGGAGATACTGTACAAGGGGAGATTCAGTGTATTTACATGGGGAGATTCTGTACATGGGGAGATTCTGTACATGGGGAAATTCTGTCCAAGGGGAGATTCTGTACAAGGGGAGACTCTGTACAAGGGGAGACTCTGTACAAGGGGCGATTCTGTACAAGGGGAGATTCAGTGTATTTACATGGGGAGATTCTGTACGTGGGGAGATTCTGTACATGGGGAAATTCTGTACAAAGGGAGATTCTGTACAAAGGGAGACTCTGTACAAGGGGAGATTCTGTGTATTTACATGGGGATATTCTGTACAAGGGGAGATTCTGTACAAGGGGAGACTCTCTACAAGGGGAGACTCTGTGTATTTACATGGGGAGATTCTGTACACGGGGAGATTGTGTACAATGGGAGATTCTGTACAAGGGGAGATACTGTGCAAGGGGAGATTCAGTGTATTTACATGGGGAGATTTTGTACATGGGGAGATTCTGTACATGGGGAAATTCTGTACAAGGGGAGATTCTGTACAAGGGGAGACTCTGTACAAGGGGAGACTCTGTACAAGGGGAGTCTCTGTGTATTTACATGGGAGTTTCTGTAAATGGGGAGATTCTGTACAAGGGGAGATTCTGTACAAGGGGAGATTCTGTACAAGGGGAGATTCAGTGTATTTACATGGGGAGATTCTGTACATGTGGAGATTCTGTACAAAGGGAGACTCTGTACAAGGGGAGACTCTGTGTATTTACATGGGGAGATTCTGTACAAGGGGAGACTCTCTACAAGGGGACATTCTGTGTATTTACATGGGGAGATTCTGTACATGGGGAGATTGTGTACAAGGGGAGATTCTGTACAAGGGGAGACTCTGTACAAGGGGAGACTCTGTACAAGGGGAGACTCTGTGTATTTACATGGGGAGATTCTGTACATGGGTAGATTGTGTACAAGGGGAAATTCTGTACAAGGGGAGATACTGTACAAGGGGAGATTCAGTGTATTTACATGGGGAGATTGTGTACATGGGGAGATTCTGTACATGGGGAAATTCTGTACAAGGGGAGATTCTGTACAAGGGGAGACTCTGTACAAGGGGAGACTCTGTGTATTTACATGGGGAGATTCTGTACATGGGGAGATTGTGTGCAATGGGAGATTCTGTACAAGGGGAGATACTGTTCAAGGGGAGATTCAGTGTATTTACATGGGGAGATTTTGTACATGGGGAGATTCTGTACATGGGGAAATTCTGTACAAGGGGAGATTCTGTACAAGGGGAGACTCTGTGTATTTACATGGGGAGATTCTGTACAAGGGGAGATTCTGTACAAGGGGAGAGTCTGTAGAAGGGGAGACTCTGTACAAGGGGAGACTCTGTGTATTTACATGGGGAGATTCTGTACATGGGGTGATTGGGTACAAGGGGAGATTCTGTACAAGGGGAGACTCTGTACAAGGGGAGACTCTGTACAAGGGGAGACTCTGTGTATTTACATGGGGAGATTCTGTACATGGGTAGATTGTGTACAAGGGGAGATTCTGTACAAGGTGAGATACTGTACAAGGGGAGATTCAGTGTATTTACATGGGGAGATTCTGTCCATGGGGAGATTCTGTACATGGGGAAATTCTGTCCAAGGGGAGATTCTGTACAAGGGGAGACTCTGTACAAGGGGAGACTCTGTGTATTTACAAGGGGAGATTCTGTACAAGGGGCGATTCTGTACAAGGGGAGATTCAGTGTATTTACATGGGGAGATTCTGTACGTGGGGAGATTCTGTACATGGGGAAATTCTGTACAAAGGGAGATTCTGTACAAAGGGAGACTCTGTACAAGGGGAGACTCTGTACAAGGGGAGACTCTGTGTATTTACATGGGGAGATTCTGTACACGGGGAGATTTTGTGCAATGGGAGATTCTGTACAAGGGGAGATACTGTGCAAGGGGAGATTCAGTGTATTTACATGGGGAGATTTTGTACATGGGGAGATTCTGTACATGGGGAAATTCTGTACAAGGGGAGATTCTGTACAAGGGGAGACTCTGTACAAGGGGAGTCTCTGTGTATTTACATGGGAGTTTCTGTCAATGGGGAGATTCTGTACAAGGGGAGATTCTGTGCAAGGGGAGATTCTGTACAAGGGGAGATTCAGTGTATTTACATGGGGAGATTCTGTACATGTGGAGATTCTGTACATGGGGAAATTCTGTACAAGGGGAGATTCTGTACAAAGGGAGACTCTGTACAAGGGGAGACTCTGTGTATTTACATGGGGAGATTCTGTACAAGGGGAGACTCTCTACAAGGGGACATTCTGTGTATTTACATGGGGAGATTCTGTACATGGGGAGATTGTGTACAAGGGGAGATTCTGTACAAGGGGAGACTCTGTACAAGGGGAGACTCTGTACAAGGGGAGACTCTGTGTATTTACATGGGGAGATTCTGTACATGGGTAGATTGTGTACAAGGGGAAATTCTGTACAAGGGGAGATACTGTACAAGGGGAGATTCAGTGTATTTACATGGGGAGATTGTGTACATGGGGAGATTCTGTACATGGGGAAATTCTGTACAAGGGGAGATTCTGTACAAGGGGAGACTCTGTGTATTTACATGGGGAGATTCTGTACAAGGGGAGATTCTGTACAAGGGGAGAGTCTGTAGAAGGGGAGACTCTGTACAAGGGGAGACTCTGTGTATTTACATGGAGAGATTCTGTACATGGGGAGATTGTGTACAAGGGGAGACTTTGTACAAGGGAAGATTCTGTACAAGGGGAGATTCTGTGCATTTACATGGGGAGATTCTGTACATGGGGAGATTCTGTACAAGGGGAGACTCTGTGTATTTACATGGGGAGATTCTGTACAAGGGGAGATTCTGTACAAGGGGAGAGTCTGTACAAGGGGAGACTCTGTACAAGGGGAGACTCTGTGTATTTACATGGGGAGATTCTGTACATGGAGAGATTGTGTACAAGGGGAGACTTTGTACAAGGGAAGATTCTGTACAAGGGGGATTCTGTGCATTTACATGGGGAGATTCTGTACATGGGGAGATTCTGTACACGGGAGATTCTGTACAAGGGGAGACTCTGTACAAGGGGAGGCTCTCCCTGTGTGCAAGGGGAGATTTGTGTATTTACAAAAGGCGATTCTGTATATTTACATGGGGAGATTCTGTACATGGGGAGATTGTATACAATGGGAGATTCTGTACAAGGGGTGATTCTGTACAAGGGGAGACTCTGTACAAGGGGAGACTCTGTGTATTTACATGGGGAGATTCTGTACATGGGGAAATTGTGTACAAAGAGACTTTCTGTACATGGGTCGATTCTGTACAAGGGGAGATTCTGTGCAAGGGGAGACTCTGTACAAGGGGAGACTCTGTGTATTTACATGGGGAGATTCTGTACATGGGGAGATTCTGTACATGGGGAAATTCTGTACAAGGGGAGATTCTGTACAAAGGGAGACTCTGTACAAGGGGAGACTCTGTGTATTTACATGGGGAGATTCTGGACAAGGGGAGATTCTGTACAAGGGGAGACTCTCTACAAGGGGAGACTCTGTGTATTTACATGGGGAGATTCTGTACATGGGGTGATTGGGTACAAGGGGAGATTCTGCACAAGGGGAGATTCTGTCTATTTACATGGGGAGATTCTGTACATGGGGAGATTGTGTACAAGGGGAGATTCTGTACAAGGGGAGACTCTGTACAAGGGGAGACTCTGTACAAGGGGAGACTCTGTGTATTTACATGGGGAGATTCTGTACATGGGTAGATTGTGTACAAGGGGAGATTCTGTACAAGGGGAGATACTGTACAAGGGGAGATTCAGTGTATTTACATGGGGAGATTCTGTACATGGGGAGATTCTGTACATGGGGAAATTCTGTCCAAGGGGAGATTCTGTACAAGGGGAGACTCTGTACAAGGGGAGACTCTGTACAAGGGGCGATTCTGTACAAGGGGAGATTCAGTGTATTTACATGGGGAGATTCTGTACGTGGGGAGATTCTGTACATGGGGAAATTCTGTACAAAGGGAGATTCTGTACAAAGGGAGACTCTGTACAAGGGGAGATTCTGTGTATTTACATGGGGATATTCTGTACAAGGGGAGATTCTGTACAAGGGGAGACTCTCTACAAGGGGAGACTCTGTGTATTTACATGGGGAGATTCTGTACACGGGGAGATTGTGTACAATGGGAGATTCTGTACAAGGGGAGATACTGTGCAAGGGGAGATTCAGTGTATTTACATGGGGAGATTTTGTACATGGGGAGATTCTGTACATGGGGAAATTCTGTACAAGGGGAGATTCTGTACAAGGGGAGACTCTGTACAAGGGGAGACTCTGTACAAGGGGAGTCTCTGTGTATTTACATGGGAGTTTCTGTAAATGGGGAGATTCTGTACAAGGGGAGATTCTGTACAAGGGGAGATTCTGTACAAGGGGAGATTCAGTGTATTTACATGGGGAGATTCTGTACATGTGGAGATTCTGTACAAAGGGAGACTCTGTACAAGGGGAGACTCTGTGTATTTACATGGGGAGATTCTGTACAAGGGGAGACTCTCTACAAGGGGACATTCTGTGTATTTACATGGGGAGATTCTGTACATGGGGAGATTGTGTACAAGGGGAGATTCTGTACAAGGGGAGACTCTGTACAAGGGGAGACTCTGTACAAGGGGAGACTCTGTGTATTTACATGGGGAGATTCTGTACATGGGTAGATTGTGTACAAGGGGAAATTCTGTACAAGGGGAGATACTGTACAAGGGGAGATTCAGTGTATTTACATGGGGAGATTGTGTACATGGGGAGATTCTGTACATGGGGAAATTCTGTACAAGGGGAGATTCTGTACAAGGGGAGACTCTGTACAAGGGGAGACTCTGTGTATTTACATGGGGAGATTCTGTACATGGGGAGATTGTGTGCAATGGGAGATTCTGTACAAGGGGAGATACTGTTCAAGGGGAGATTCAGTGTATTTACATGGGGAGATTTTGTACATGGGGAGATTCTGTACATGGGGAAATTCTGTACAAGGGGAGATTCTGTACAAGGGGAGACTCTGTGTATTTACATGGGGAGATTCTGTACAAGGGGAGATTCTGTACAAGGGGAGAGTCTGTAGAAGGGGAGACTCTGTACAAGGGGAGACTCTGTGTATTTACATGGGGAGATTCTGTACATGGGGTGATTGGGTACAAGGGGAGATTCTGTACAAGGGGAGACTCTGTACAAGGGGAGACTCTGTACAAGGGGAGACTCTGTGTATTTACATGGGGAGATTCTGTACATGGGTAGATTGTGTACAAGGGGAGATTCTGTACAAGGTGAGATACTGTACAAGGGGAGATTCAGTGTATTTACATGGGGAGATTCTGTCCATGGGGAGATTCTGTACATGGGGAAATTCTGTCCAAGGGGAGATTCTGTACAAGGGGAGACTCTGTACAAGGGGAGACTCTGTGTATTTACAAGGGGAGATTCTGTACAAGGGGCGATTCTGTACAAGGGGAGATTCAGTGTATTTACATGGGGAGATTCTGTACGTGGGGAGATTCTGTACATGGGGAAATTCTGTACAAAGGGAGATTCTGTACAAAGGGAGACTCTGTACAAGGGGAGATTCTGTGTATTTACATGGGGATATTCTGTACAAGGGGAGATTCTGTACAAGGGGAGACTCTCTACAAGGGGAGACTCTGTGTATTTACATGGGGAGATTCTGTACACGGGGAGATTGTGTACAATGGGAGATTCTGTACAAGGGGAGATACTGTGCAAGGGGAGATTCAGTGTATTTACATGGGGAGATTTTGTACATGGGGAGATTCTGTACATGGGGAAATTCTGTACAAGGGGAGATTCTGTACAAGGGGAGACTCTGTACAAGGGGAGACTCTGTACAAGGGGAGTCTCTGTGTATTTACATGGGAGTTTCTGTAAATGGGGAGATTCTGTACAAGAGGAGATTCTGTACAAGGGGAGATTCTGTACAAGGGGAGATTCAGTGTATTTACATGGGGAGATTCTGTACATGTGGAGATTCTGTACATGGGGAAATTCTGTACAAGGGGAGATTCTGTACAAAGGGAGACTCTGTACAAGGGGAGACTCTGTGTATTTACATGGGGAGATTCTGTACAAGGGGAGACTCTCTACAAGGGGACATTCTGTGTATTTACATGGGGAGATTCTGTACATGGGGAGATTGTGTACAAGGGGAGATTCTGTACAAGGGGAGACTCTGTACAAGGGGAGACTCTGTACAAGGGGAGACTCTGTGTATTTACATGGGGAGATTCTGTACATGGGTAGATTGTGTACAAGGGGAAATTCTGTACAAGGGGAGATACTGTACAAGGGGAGATTCAGTGTATTTACATGGGGAGATTGTGTACATGGGGAGATTCTGTACATGGGGAAATTCTGTACAAGGGGAGATTCTGTACAAGGGGAGACTCTGTACAAGGGGAGACTCTGTGTATTTACATGGGGAGATTCTGTACATGGGGAGATTGTGTGCAATGGGAGATTCTGTACAAGGGGAGATACTGTTCAAGGGGAGATTCAGTGTATTTACATGGGGAGCTTTTGTACATGGGGAGATTCTGTACATGGGGAAATTCTGTACAAGGGGAGATTCTGTACAAGGGGAGACTCTGTGTATTTACATGGGGAGATTCTGTACAAGGGGAGATTCTGTACAAGGGGAGAGTCTGTAGAAGGGGAGACTCTGTACAAGGGGAGACTCTGTACAAGGGAAGACTCTGTACAAGGGGAGACTCTGTGTATTTACATGGAGAGATTCTGTACATGGGGAGATTGTGTACAAGGGGAGACTTTGTACAAGGGAAGATTCTGTACAAGGGGAGATTCTGTGCATTTACATGGGGAGATTCTGTCCATGGGGAGATTCTGTACACGGGAGATTCTGCACAAGGGGAGACTCTGGACAAGGGGAGACTCTGTGTATTTACATGGGGAGATTCTGTACATGGAGAGATTGTGTACAAGGGGAGACTTTGTACAAGGGAAGATTCTGTACAAGGGGGATTCTGTGCATTTACATGGGGAGATTCTGGACATGGGGAGATTCTGTACACGGGAGATTCTGTACAAGGGGAGACTCTGTACAAGGGGAGGCTCTCCCTGTGTGCAAGGGGAGATTTGTGTATTTACAAAAGGCGATTCTGTATATTTACATGGGGAGATTCTGTACATGGGGAGATTGTATACAATGGGATATTCTGTACAAGGGGTGATTCTGTACAAGGGGAGACTCTGTACAAGGGGAGACTCTGTGTATTTACATGGGGAGATTCTGTACATGGGGAAATTGTGTACAAAGAGACTTTCTGTACATGGGTCGATTCTGTACAAGGGGAGATTCTGTGCAAGGGGAGACTCTGTACAAGGGGAGACTCTGTGTATTTACATGGGGAGATTCTGTACATGGGGAGATTCTGTACATGGGGAAATTCTGTACAAGGGGAGATTCTGTACAAAGGGAGACTCTGTACAAGGGGAGACTCTGTGTATTTACATGGGGAGATTCTGGACAAGGGGAGATTCTGTACAAGGGGAGACTCTCTACAAGGGGAGACTCTGTGTATTTACATGGGGAGATTCTGTACATGGGCTGATTGGGTACAAGGGGAGATTCTGCACAAGGGGAGATTCTGTCTATTTACATGGGGAGATTCTGTACATGGGGAGATTGTGTACAAGGGGAGATTCTGTACAAGGGGAGACTCTGTACAAGGGGAGACTCTGTCCAAGGGGAGACTCTGTGTATTTACATGGGGAGAATCTGTAAATGGGTAGATTGTGTACAAGGGGAGATTCTGTACAAGGGGAGATACTGTACAAGGGGAGATTCAGTGTATTTACATGGAGAGATTCTGTACATGGGGAGATTCTGTACATGGGGAAATTCTGTCCAAGGGGAGATTCTGTACAAGGGGAGACTCTGTACAAGGGGAGACTCTGTGTATTTACAAGGGGAGATTCTGTACAAGGGGAGATTCTGTACAAGGGGAGACTCTGTACAAGGGGAGACTCTGTACAAGGGGAGACTCTGTGTATTTACATGGGGAGATTCTGTACATGGGGAGATTCTGTACATGGGGAAATTCTGTACAAGGGGAGATTCTGTACAAAGGGAGACTCTCTACAAGGGGAGACTCTGTGTATTTACATGGGGAGATTCTGTACATGGGGAAATTCTGTACAAAGGGAGATTCTGTACAAGGGGAGACTCTGTACAAGGGGCGACTCTGTGTATTTACATGGGGAGATTCTGTACAAGGGGAGATTCTGTACAAGGGGAGACTCTGTACAAGGGGAGACTCTGTACAAGGGGAGACTCTGTGTATTTACCTGGGGAGATTGTGTACATGGGGAGATTGTGTACAAGAGGAGACTTTGTACAAGGGAAGAATCTGTACAAGGGGAGATTCTGTGCATTTACATGTGGAGATTCTGTACATGGGGAGATTCTGTACACGGGAGATTCTGTACAAGGGGAAACTCTGTACAAGGGGAGGCTCTCCCTGTGTGCAAGGGGAGATGTATGTATTTACAAAAGGCGATTCTGTATATTTACATGGGGAGATTCTGTACATGGGGAGATTGTGTACAATGGGAGATTCTGTACAAGGGGAGATTCTGTACAAGGGGAGATTCTGTACAAGGGGAGATTCTGTACAAGGGGAGACTCTGTACAAGGGGAGACTCTGTGTATTTACATGGGGAGATTCTGTACATGGGGAGATTCTGTACATGGGGAAATTCTGTACAAGGGGAGATTCTGTACAAAGGGAGACTCTGTACAAGGGGAGACTCTGTGTATTTACATGGGGAGATTCTGTACAAGGGGAGACTCTCTACAAGGGGACATTCTGTGTATTTACATGGGGAGATTCTGTACATGGGGAGATTGTGTACAAGGGGAGATTCTGTACAAGGGGAGACTCTGTACAAGGGGAGACTCTGTACAAGGGGAGACTCTGTGTATTTACATGGGGAGATTCTGTACATGGGTAGATTGTGTACAAGGGGAAATTCTGTACAAGGGGAGATACTGTACAAGGGGAGATTCAGTGTATTTACATGGGGAGATTGTGTACATGGGGAGATTCTGTACTTGGGGAAATTCTGTACAAGGGGAGATTCTGTACAAGGGGAGACTCTGTGTATTTACATGGGGAGATTCTGTACATGGGGAGATTGTGTGCAATGGGAGATTCTGTACAAGGGTAGATACTGTTCAAGGGGAGATTCAGTGTATTTACATGGGGAGATTTTGTACATGGGGAGATTCTGTACATGGGGTGATTGTGGACAAGGGGAGCTTCTGTACAAGGGCAGATTCAGTGTATTTACATGGGGAAATTCTGTACAAGGGGAGATTCTGTAAAAGGGGAGACTCTGTACAAGGGGAGACTCTGTTCAAGGGGAGACTCTGTGTATTTACATGGGGAGATTCTGTACATGGGCTGATTGTGTAGAAGGGGAGATTCTGTACAAGGGGAGATTCTGTACAAGGGGAGACTCTGTACAAGGGGAGACTCTGTGTATTTACATTGGAGATTCTGTACATGGGGAGAATGTGTACAAGGGGAGATTCTGTACAAGGGGCGATTCTGTACAAGGGGAGATTCAGTGTATTTACATGGGGAGATTCTGTACGTGGGGAGATTCTGTACATGGGGAAATTCTGTACAAAGGGAGATTCTGTACAAAGGGAGACTCTGTACAAGGGGAGATTCTGTGTATTTACATGGGGATATTCTGTACAAGGGGAGATTCTGTACAAGGGGAGACTCTCCACAAGGGGAGACTCTGTGTATTTACATGGGGAGATTCTGTACATGGGGAGATTGTGTGCAAGGGGAGATTCTGTACAAGGGGAGATTCTGTACAAGGGGAGACTCTGTACAAGGGGAGATTCTGTACAAAGGGAGACTCTGTACAAGGGGAGACTCTGTGTATTTACATGGGGAGATTCTGGACAAGGGGAGATTCTGTACAAGGGGAGACTCTCTACAAGGGGAGACTCTGTGTATTTACATGGGGAGATTCTGTACATGGGCTGATTGGGTACAAGGGGAGATTCTGCACAAGGGGAGATTCTGTCTATTTACATGGGGAGATTCTGTACATGGGGAGATTGTGTACAAGGGGAGATTCTGTACAAGGGGAGACTCTGTACAAGGGGAGACTCTGTCCAAGGGGAGACTCTGTGTATTTACATGGGGAGAATCTGTAAATGGGTAGATTGTGTACAAGGGGAGATTCTGTACAAGGGGAGATACTGTACAAGGGGAGATTCAGTGTATTTACATGGAGAGATTCTGTACATGGGGAGATTCTGTACATGGGGAAATTCTGTCCAAGGGGAGATTCTGTACAAGGGGAGACTCTGTACAAGGGGAGACTCTGTGTATTTACAAGGGGAGATTCTGTACAAGGGGAGATTCTGTACAAGGGGAGACTCTGTACAAGGGGAGACTCTGTACAAGGGGAGACTCTGTGTATTTACATGGGGAGATTCTGTACATGGGGAGATTCTGTACATGGGGAAATTCTGTACAAGGGGAGATTCTGTACAAAGGGAGACTCTCTACAAGGGGAGACTCTGTGTATTTACATGGGGAGATTCTGTACATGGGGAAATTCTGTACAAAGGGAGATTCTGTACAAGGGGAGACTCTGTACAAGGGGCGACTCTGTGTATTTACATGGGGAGATTCTGTACAAGGGGAGATTCTGTACAAGGGGAGACTCTGTACAAGGGGAGACTCTGTACAAGGGGAGACTCTGTGTATTTACCTGGGGAGATTGTGTACATGGGGAGATTGTGTACAAGAGGAGACTTTGTACAAGGGAAGAATCTGTACAAGGGGAGATTCTGTGCATTTACATGTGGAGATTCTGTACATGGGGAGATTCTGTACACGGGAGATTCTGTACAAGGGGAAACTCTGTACAAGGGGAGGCTCTCCCTGTGTGCAAGGGGAGATGTATGTATTTACAAAAGGCGATTCTGTATATTTACATGGGGAGATTCTGTACATGGGGAGATTGTGTACAATGGGAGATTCTGTACAAGGGGAGATTCTGTACAAGGGGAGATTCTGTACAAGGGGAGATTCTGTACAAGGGGAGACTCTGTACAAGGGGAGACTCTGTGTATTTACATGGGGAGATTCTGTACATGGGGAGATTCTGTACATGGGGAAATTCTGTACAAGGGGAGATTCTGTACAAAGGGAGACTCTGTACAAGGGGAGACTCTGTGTATTTACATGGGGAGATTCTGTACAAGGGGAGACTCTCTACAAGGGGACATTCTGTGTATTTACATGGGGAGATTCTGTACATGGGGAGATTGTGTACAAGGGGAGATTCTGTACAAGGGGAGACTCTGTACAAGGGGAGACTCTGTACAAGGGGAGACTCTGTGTATTTACATGGGGAGATTCTGTACATGGGTAGATTGTGTACAAGGGGAAATTCTGTACAAGGGGAGATACTGTACAAGGGGAGATTCAGTGTATTTACATGGGGAGATTGTGTACATGGGGAGATTCTGTACTTGGGGAAATTCTGTACAAGGGGAGATTCTGTACAAGGGGAGACTCTGTGTATTTACATGGGGAGATTCTGTACATGGGGAGATTGTGTGCAATGGGAGATTCTGTACAAGGGTAGATACTGTTCAAGGGGAGATTCAGTGTATTTACATGGGGAGATTTTGTACATGGGGAGATTCTGTACATGGGGTGATTGTGGACAAGGGGAGCTTCTGTACAAGGGCAGATTCAGTGTATTTACATGGGGAAATTCTGTACAAGGGGAGATTCTGTAAAAGGGGAGACTCTGTACAAGGGGAGACTCTGTTCAAGGGGAGACTCTGTGTATTTACATGGGGAGATTCTGTACATGGGCTGATTGTGTAGAAGGGGAGATTCTGTACAAGGGGAGATTCTGTACAAGGGGAGACTCTGTACAAGGGGAGACTCTGTGTATTTACATTGGAGATTCTGTACATGGGGAGAATGTGTACAAGGGGAGATTCTGTACAAGGGGCGATTCTGTACAAGGGGAGATTCAGTGTATTTACATGGGGAGATTCTGTACGTGGGGAGATTCTGTACATGGGGAAATTCTGTACAAAGGGAGATTCTGTACAAAGGGAGACTCTGTACAAGGGGAGATTCTGTGTATTTACATGGGGATATTCTGTACAAGGGGAGATTCTGTACAAGGGGAGACTCTCCACAAGGGGAGACTCTGTGTATTTACATGGGGAGATTCTGTACATGGGGAGATTGTGTGCAAGGGGAGATTCTGTACAAGGGGAGATTCTGTACAAGGGGAGACTCTGTACAAGGGGAGACTCTGTACAAGGGGAGACTCTGTGTATTTACATGGGGAGATTCTGTACACGGGGAGATTTTGTGCAATGGGAGATTCTGTACAAGGGGAGATACTGTGCAAGGGGAGATTCAGTGTATTTACATGGGGAGATTTTGTACATGGGGAGATTCTGTACATGGGGAAATTCTGTACAAGGGGAAATTCTGTACAAGGGGAGACTCTGTACAAGGGGAGTCTCTGTGTATTTACATGGGAGTTTCTGTCAATGGGGAGATTCTGTACAAGGGGAGATTCTGTGCAAGGGGAGATTCTGTACAAGGGGAGATTCAGTGTATTTACATGGGGAGATTCTGTACATGTGGAGATTCTGTACATGGGGAAATTCTGTACAAGGGGAGATTCTGTACAAAGGGAGACTCTGTACAAGGGGAGACTCTGTGTATTTACATGGGGAGATTCTGTACAAGGGGAGACTCTCTACAAGGGGACATTCTGTGTATTTACATGGGGAGATTCTGTACATGGGGAGATTGTGTACAAGGGGAGATTCTGTACAAGGGGAGACTCTGTACAAGGGGAGACTCTGTACAAGGGGAGACTCTGTGTATTTACATGGGGAGATTCTGTACATGGGTAGATTGTGTACAAGGGGAAATTCTGTACAAGGGGAGATACTGTACAAGGGGAGATTCAGTGTATTTACATGGGGAGATTGTGTACATGGGGAGATTCTGTACATGGGGAAATTCTGTACAAGGGGAGATTCTGTACAAGGGGAGACTCTGTACAAGGGGAGACTCTGTGTATTTACATGGGGAGATTCTGTACATGGGGAGATTGTGTGCAATGGGAGATTCTGTACAAGGGGAGATACTGTTCAAGGGGAGATTCAGTGTATTTACATGGGGAGATTTTGTACATGGGGAGATTCTGTACATGGGGAAATTCTGTACAAGGGGAGATTCTGTACAAGGGGAGACTCTGTGTATTTACATGGGGAGATTCTGTACAAGGGGAGATTCTGTACAAGGGGAGAGTCTGTAGAAGGGGAGACTCTGTACAAGGGGAGACTCTGTGTATTTACATGGGGAGATTCTGTACATGGGGTGATTGGGTACAAGGGGAGATTCTGTACAAGGGGAGACTCTGTACAAGGGGAGACTCTGTACAAGGGGAGACTCTGTGTATTTACATGGGGAGATTCTGTACATGGGTAGATTGTGTACAAGGGGAGATTCTGTACAAGGGGAGATACTGTACAAGGGGAGATTCAGTGTATTTACATGGGGAGATTCTGTCCATGGGGAGATTCTGTACATGGGGAAATTCTGTCCAAGGGGAGATTCTGTACAAGGGGAGACTCTGTACAAGGGGAGACTCTGTGTATTTACAAGGGGAGATTCTGTACAAGGGGCGATTCTGTACAAGGGGAGATTCAGTGTATTTACATGGGGAGATTCTGTACGTGGGGAGATTCTGTACATGGGGAAATTCTGTACAAAGGGAGATTCTGTACAAAGGGAGACTCTGTACAAGGGGAGATTCTGTGTATTTACATGGGGATATTCTGTACAAGGGGAGATTCTGTACAAGGGGAGACTCTCTACAAGGGGAGACTCTGTGTATTTACATGGGGAGATTCTGTACACGGGGAGATTGTGTACAATGGGAGATTCTGTACAAGGGGAGATACTGTGCAAGGGGAGATTCAGTGTATTTACATGGGGAGATTTTGTACATGGGGAGATTCTGTACATGGGGAAATTCTGTACAAGGGGAGATTCTGTACAAGGGGAGACTCTGTACAAGGGGAGACTCTGTACAAGGGGAGTCTCTGTGTATTTACATGGGAGTTTCTGTAAATGGGGAGATTCTGTACAAGAGGAGATTCTGTACAAGGGGAGATTCTGTACAAGGGGAGATTCAGTGTATTTACATGGGGAGATTCTGTACATGTGGAGATTCTGTACATGGGGAAATTCTGTACAAGGGGAGATTCTGTACAAAGGGAGACTCTGTACAAGGGGAGACTCTGTGTATTTACATGGGGAGATTCTGTACAAGGGGAGACTCTCTACAAGGGGACATTCTGTGTATTTACATGGGGAGATTCTGTACATGGGGAGATTGTGTACAAGGGGAGATTCTGTACAAGGGGAGACTCTGTACAAGGGGAGACTCTGTACAAGGGGAGACTCTGTGTATTTACATGGGGAGATTCTGTACATGGGTAGATTGTGTACAAGGGGAAATTCTGTACAAGGGGAGATACTGTACAAGGGGAGATTCAGTGTATTTACATGGGGAGATTGTGTACATGGGGAGATTCTGTACATGGGGAAATTCTGTACAAGGGGAGATTCTGTACAAGGGGAGACTCTGTACAAGGGGAGACTCTGTGTATTTACATGGGGAGATTCTGTACATGGGGAGATTGTGTGCAATGGGAGATTCTGTACAAGGGGAGATACTGTTCAAGGGGAGATTCAGTGTATTTACATGGGGAGCTTTTGTACATGGGGAGATTCAGTACATGGGGAAATTCTGTGCAAGGGGAGATTCTGTACAAGGGGAGACTCTGTGTATTTACATGGGGAGATTCTGTACAAGGGGAGATTCTGTACAAGGGGAGAGTCTGTAGAAGGGGAGACTCTGTACAAGGGGAGACTCTGTACAAGGGGAGACTCTGTACAAGGGGAGACTCTGTGTATTTACATGGAGAGATTCTGTACATGGGGAGATTGTGTACAAGGGGAGACTTTGTACAAGGGAAGATTCTGTACAAGGGGAGATTCTGTGCATTTACATGGGGAGATTCTGTACATGGGGAGATTCTGTACACGGGAGATTCTGCACAAGGGGAGACTCTGGACAAGGGGAGACTCTGTGTATTTACATGGGGAGATTCTGTACATGGAGAGATTGTGTACAAGGGGAGACTTTGTACAAGGGAAGATTCTGTACAAGGGGGATTCTGTGCATTTACATGGGGAGATTCTGGACATGGGGAGATTCTGTACACGGGAGATTCTGTACAAGGGGAGACTCTGTACAAGGGGAGGCTCTCCCTGTGTGCAAGGGGAGATTTGTGTATTTACAAAAGGCGATTCTGTATATTTACATGGGGAGATTCTGTACATGGGGAGATTGTATACAATGGGATATTCTGTACAAGGGGTGATTCTGTACAAGGGGAGACTCTGTACAAGGGGAGACTCTGTGTATTTACATGGGGAGATTCTGTACATGGGGAAATTGTGTACAAAGAGACTTTCTGTACATGGGTCGATTCTGTACAAGGGGAGATTCTGTGCAAGGGGAGACTCTGTACAAGGGGAGACTCTGTGTATTTACATGGGGAGATTCTGTACATGGGGAGATTCTGTAAATGGGGAAATTCTGTACAAGGGTAGATTCTGTACAAAGGGAGACTCTGTACAAGGGGAGACTCTGTGTATTTACATGGGGAGATTCTGGACAAGGGGAGATTCTGTACAAGGGGAGACTCTCTACAAGGGGAGACTCTGTGTATTTACATGGGGAGATTCTGTACATGGGCTGATTGGGTACAAGGGGAGATTCTGCACAAGGGGAGATTCTGTCTATTTACATGGGGAGATTCTGTACATGGGGAGATTGTGTACAAGGGGAGATTCTGTACAAGGGGAGACTCTGTACAAGGGGAGACTCTGTCCAAGGGGAGACTCTGTGTATTTACATGGGGAGAATCTGTAAATGGGTAGATTGTGTACAAGGGGAGATTCTGTACAAGGGGAGATACTGTACAAGGGGAGATTCAGTGTATTTACATGGAGAGATTCTGTACATGGGGAGATTCTGTACATGGGGAAATTCTGTCCAAGGGGAGATTCTGTACAAGGGGAGACTCTGTACAAGGGGAGACTCTGTGTATTTACAAGGGGAGATTCTGTACAAGGGGAGATTCTGTACAAGGGGAGACTCTGTACAAGGGGAGACTCTGTACAAGGGGAGACTCTGTGTATTTACATGGGGAGATTCTGTACATGGGGAGATTCTGTACATGGGGAAATTCTGTACAAGGGGAGATTCTGTACAAAGGGAGACTCTCTACAAGGGGAGACTCTGTGTATTTACATGGGGAGATTCTGTACATGGGGAAATTCTGTACAAAGGGAGATTCTGTACAAGGGGAGACTCTGTACAAGGGGCGACTCTGTGTATTTACATGGGGAGATTCTGTACAAGGGGAGATTCTGTACAAGGGGAGACTCTGTACAAGGGGAGACTCTGTACAAGGGGAGACTCTGTGTATTTACCTGGGGAGATTGTGTACATGGGGAGATTGTGTACAAGAGGAGACTTTGTACAAGGGAAGAATCTGTACAAGGGGAGATTCTGTGCATTTACATGTGGAGATTCTGTACATGGGGAGATTCTGTACACGGGAGATTCTGTACAAGGGGAAACTCTGTACAAGGGGAGGCTCTCCCTGTGTGCAAGGGGAGATGTATGTATTTACAAAAGGCGATTCTGTATATTTACATGGGGAGATTCTGTACATGGGGAGATTGTGTACAATGGGAGATTCTGTACAAGGGGAGATTCTGTACAAGGGGAGATTCTGTACAAGGGGAGATTCTGTACAAGGGGAGACTCTGTACAAGGGGAGACTCTGTGTATTTACATGGGGAGATTCTGTACATGGGGAGATTCTGTACATGGGGAAATTCTGTACAAGGGGAGATTCTGTACAAAGGGAGACTCTGTACAAGGGGAGACTCTGTGTATTTACATGGGGAGATTCTGTACAAGGGGAGACTCTCTACAAGGGGACATTCTGTGTATTTACATGGGGAGATTCTGTACATGGGGAGATTGTGTACAAGGGGAGATTCTGTACAAGGGGAGACTCTGTACAAGGGGAGACTCTGTACAAGGGGAGACTCTGTGTATTTACATGGGGAGATTCTGTACATGGGTAGATTGTGTACAAGGGGAAATTCTGTACAAGGGGAGATACTGTACAAGGGGAGATTCAGTGTATTTACATGGGGAGATTGTGTACATGGGGAGATTCTGTACTTGGGGAAATTCTGTACAAGGGGAGATTCTGTACAAGGGGAGACTCTGTGTATTTACATGGGGAGATTCTGTACATGGGGAGATTGTGTGCAATGGGAGATTCTGTACAAGGGTAGATACTGTTCAAGGGGAGATTCAGTGTATTTACATGGGGAGATTTTGTACATGGGGAGATTCTGTACATGGGGTGATTGTGGACAAGGGGAGCTTCTGTACAAGGGCAGATTCAGTGTATTTACATGGGGAAATTCTGTACAAGGGGAGATTCTGTAAAAGGGGAGACTCTGTACAAGGGGAGACTCTGTTCAAGGGGAGACTCTGTGTATTTACATGGGGAGATTCTGTACATGGGCTGATTGTGTAGAAGGGGAGATTCTGTACAAGGGGAGATTCTGTACAAGGGGAGACTCTGTACAAGGGGAGACTCTGTGTATTTACATTGGAGATTCTGTACATGGGGAGAATGTGTACAAGGGGAGATTCTGTACAAGGGGCGATTCTGTACAAGGGGAGATTCAGTGTATTTACATGGGGAGATTCTGTACGTGGGGAGATTCTGTACATGGGGAAATTCTGTACAAAGGGAGATTCTGTACAAAGGGAGACTCTGTACAAGGGGAGATTCTGTGTATTTACATGGGGATATTCTGTACAAGGGGAGATTCTGTACAAGGGGAGACTCTCCACAAGGGGAGACTCTGTGTATTTACATGGGGAGATTCTGTACATGGGGAGATTGTGTGCAAGGGGAGATTCTGTACAAGGGGAGATTCTGTACAAGGGGAGACTCTGTACAAGGGGAGACTCTGTACAAGGGGAGACTCTGTGTATTTACATGGGGAGATTCTGTACACGGGGAGATTTTGTGCAATGGGAGATTCTGTACAAGGGGAGATACTGTGCAAGGGGAGATTCAGTGTATTTACATGGGGAGATTTTGTACATGGGGAGATTCTGTACATGGGGAAATTCTGTACAAGGGGAGATTCTGTACAAGGGGAGACTCTGTACAAGGGGAGTCTCTGTGTATTTACATGGGAGTTTCTGTCAATGGGGATATTCTGTACAAGGGGAGATTCTGTGCAAGGGGAGATTCTGTACAAGGGGAGATTCAGTGTATTTACATGGGGAGATTCTGTACATGTGGAGATTCTGTACATGGGGAAATTCTGTACAAGGGGAGATTCTGTACAAAGGGAGACTCTGTACAAGGGGAGACTCTGTGTATTTACATGGGGAGATTCTGTACAAGGGGAGACTCTCTACAAGGGGACATTCTGTGTATTTACATGGGGAGATTCTGTACATGGGGAGATTGTGTACAAGGGGAGATTCTGTACAAGGGGAGACTCTGTACAAGGGGAGACTCTGTACAAGGGGAGACTCTGTGTATTTACATGGGGAGATTCTGTACATGGGTAGATTGTGTACAAGGGGAAATTCTGTACAAGGGGAGATACTGTACAAGGGGAGATTCAGTGTATTTACATGGGGAGATTGTGTACATGGGGAGATTCTGTACATGGGGAAATTCTGTACAAGGGGAGATTCTGTACAAGGGGAGACTCTGTGTATTTACATGGGGAGATTCTGTACAAGGGGAGATTCTGTACAAGGGGAGAGTCTGTAGAAGGGGAGACTCTGTACAAGGGGAGACTCTGTACAAGGGGAGACTCTGTGTATTTACATGGAGAGATTCTGTACATGGGGAGATTGTGTACAAGGGGAGACTTTGTACAAGGGAAGATTCTGTACAAGGGGAGATTCTGTGCATTTACATGGGGAGATTCTGGACATGGGGAGATTCTGTACACGGGAGATTCTGTACAAGGGGAGACTCTGTACAAGGGGAGACTCTGTGTATTTACATGGGGAGATTCTGTACATGGAGAGATTGTGTACAAGGGGAGACTTTGTACAAGGGAAGATTCTGTACAAGGGGGATTCTGTGCATTTACATGGGGAGATTCTGTACATGGGGAGATTCTGTACACGGGAGATTCTGTACAAGGGGAGACTCTGTACAAGGGGAGGCTCTCCCTGTGTGCAAGGGGAGATTTGTGTATTTACAAAAGGCGATTCTGTATATTTACATGGGGAGATTCTGTACATGGGGAGATTGTATACAATGGGAGATTCTGTACAAGGGGTGATTCTGTACAAGGGGAGACTCTGTACAAGGGGAGACTCTGTGTATTTACATGGGGAGATTCTGTACATGGGGAAATTGTGTACAAAGAGACTTTCTGTACATGGGTCGATTCTGTACAAGGGGAGATTCTGTGCAAGGGGAGACTCTGTACAAGGGGAGACTCTGTGTATTTACATGGGGAGATTCTGTACATGGGGAGATTCTGTACATGGGGAAATTCTGTACAAGGGGAGATTCTGTACAAAGGGAGACTCTGTACAAGGGGAGACTCTGTGTATTTACATGGGGAGATTCTGGACAAGGGGAGATTCTGTACAAGGGGAGACTCTCTACAAGGGGAGACTCTGTGTATTTACATGGGGAGATTCTGTACATGGGGTGATTGGGTACAAGGGGAGATTCTGCACAAGGGGAGATTCTGTCTATTTACATGGGGAGATTCTGTACATGGGGAGATTGTGTACAAGGGGAGATTCTGTACAAGGGGAGACTCTGTACAAGGGGAGACTCTGTACAAGGGGAGACTCTGTGTATTTACATGGGGAGATTCTGTACATGGGTAGATTGTGTACAAGGGGAGATTCTGTACAAGGGGAGATACTGTACAAGGGGAGATTCAGTGTATTTACATGGGGAGATTCTGTACATGGGGAGATTCTGTACATGGGGAAATTCTGTCCAAGGGGAGATTCTGTACAAGGGGAGACTCTGTACAAGGGGAGACTCTGTACAAGGGGCGATTCTGTACAAGGGGAGATTCAGTGTATTTACATGGGGAGATTCTGTACGTGGGGAGATTCTGTACATGGGGAAATTCTGTACAAAGGGAGATTCTGTACAAAGGGAGACTCTGTACAAGGGGAGATTCTGTGTATTTACATGGGGATATTCTGTACAAGGGGAGATTCTGTACAAGGGGAGACTCTCTACAAGGGGAGACTCTGTGTATTTACATGGGGAGATTCTGTACACGGGGAGATTGTGTACAATGGGAGATTCTGTACAAGGGGAGATACTGTGCAAGGGGAGATTCAGTGTATTTACATGGGGAGATTTTGTACATGGGGAGATTCTGTACATGGGGAAATTCTGTACAAGGGGAGATTCTGTTCAAGGGGAGACTCTGTACAAGGGGAGACTCTGTACAAGGGGAGTCTCTGTGTATTTACATGGGAGTTTCTGTAAATGGGGAGATTCTGTACAAGGGGAGATTCTGTACAAGGGGAGATTCTGTACAAGGGGAGATTCAGTGTATTTACATGGGGAGATTCTGTACATGTGGAGATTCTGTACAAAGGGAGACTCTGTACAAGGGGAGACTCTGTGTATTTACATGGGGAGATTCTGTACAAGGGGAGACTCTCTACAAGGGGACATTCTGTGTATTTACATGGGGAGATTCTGTACATGGGGAGATTGTGTACAAGGGGAGATTCTGTACAAGGGGAGACTCTGTACAAGGGGAGACTCTGTACAAGGGGAGACTCTGTGTATTTACATGGGGAGATTCTGTACATGGGTAGATTGTGTACAAGGGGAAATTCTGTACAAGGGGAGATACTGTACAAGGGGAGATTCAGTGTAGTTACATGGGGAGATTGTGTACATGGGGAGATTCTGTACATGGGGAAATTCTGTACAAGGGGAGATTCTGTACAAGGGGAGACTCTGTGTATTTACATGGGGAGATTCTGTACAAGGGGAGATTCTGTACAAGGGGAGAGTCTGTAGAAGGGGAGACTCTGTACAAGGGGAGACTCTGTGTATTTACATGGGGAGATTCTGTACATGGGGTGATTGGGTACAAGGGGAGATTCTGTACAAGGGGAGACTCTGTACAAGGGGAGACTCTGTACAAGGGGAGACTCTGTGTATTTACATGGGGAGATTCTGTACATGGGTAGATTGTGTACAAGGGGAGATTCTGTACAAGGGGAGATACTGTACAAGGGGAGATTCAGTGTATTTACATGGGGAGATTCTGTCCATGGGGAGATTCTGTACATGGGGAAATTCTGTCCAAGGGGAGATTCTGTACAAGGGGAGACTCTGTACAAGGGGAGACTCTGTGTATTTACAAGGGGAGATTCTGTACAAGGGGCGATTCTGTACAAGGGGAGATTCAGTGTATTTACATGGGGAGATTCTGTACGTGGGGAGATTCTGTACATGGGGAAATTCTGTACAAAGGGAGATTCTGTACAAAGGGAGACTCTGTACAAGGGGAGATTCTGTGTATTTACATGGGGATATTCTGTACAAGGGGAGACTCTCTACAAGGGGAGACTCTGTGTATTTACATGGGGAGATTCTGTACACGGGGAGATTGTGTACAATGGGAGATTCTGTACAAGGGGAGATACTGTGCAAGGGGAGATTCAGTGTATTTACATGGGGAGATTTTGTACATGGGGAGATTCTGTACATGGGGAAATTCTGTACAAGGGGAGATTCTGTACAAGGGGAGACTCTGTACAAGGGGAGACTCTGTACAAGGGGAGTCTCTGTGTATTTACATGGGAGTTTCTGTAAATGGGGAGATTCTGTACAAGAGGAGATTCTGTACAAGGGGAGATTCTGTACAAGGGGAGATTCAGTGTATTTACATGGGGAGATTCTGTACATGTGGAGATTCTGTACATGGGGAAATTCTGTACAAGGGGAGATTCTGTACAAAGGGAGACTCTGTACAAGGGGAGACTCTGTGTATTTACATGGGGAGATTCTGTACAAGGGGAGACTCTCTACAAGGGGACATTCTGTGTATTTACATGGGGAGATTCTGTACATGGGGAGATTGTGTACAAGGGGAGATTCTGTACAAGGGGAGACTCTGTACAAGGGGAGACTCTGTACAAGGGGAGACTCTGTGTATTTACATGGGGAGATTCTGTACATGGGTAGATTGTGTACAAGGGGAAATTCTGTACAAGGGGAGATACTGTACAAGGGGAGATTCAGTGTATTTACATGGGGAGATTGTGTACATGGGGAGATTCTGTACATGGGGAAATTCTGTACAAGGGGAGATTCTGTACAAGGGGAGACTCTGTACAAGGGGAGACTCTGTGTATTTACATGGGGAGATTCTGTACATGGGGAGATTGTGTGCAATGGGAGATTCTGTACAAGGGGAGATACTGTTCAAGGGGAGATTCAGTGTATTTACATGGGGAGCTTTTGTACATGGGGAGATTCTGTACATGGGGAAATTCTGTACAAGGGGAGATTCTGTACAAGGGGAGACTCTGTGTATTTACATGGGGAGATTCTGTACAAGGGGAGATTCTGTACAAGGGGAGAGTCTGTACAAGGGGAGACTCTGTACAAGGGGAGACTCTGTACAAGGGGAGACTCTGTGTATTTACATGGAGAGATTCTGTACATGGGGAGATTGTGTACAAGGGGAGACTTTGTACAAGGGAAGATTCTGTACAAGGGGAGATTCTGTGCATTTACATGGGGAGATTCTGTACATGGGGAGATTCTGTACACGGGAGATTCTGCACAAGGGGAGACTCTGGACAAGGGGAGACTCTGTGTATTTACATGGGGAGATTCTGTACATGGAGAGATTGTGTACAAGGGGAGACTTTGTACAAGGGAAGATTCTGTACAAGGGGGATTCTGTGCATTTACATGGGGAGATTCTGGACATGGGGAGATTCTGTACACGGGAGATTCTGTACAAGGGGAGACTCTGTACAAGGGGAGGCTCTCCCTGTGTGCAAGGGGAGATTTGTGTATTTACAAAAGGCGATTCTGTATATTTACATGGGGAGATTCTGTACATGGGGAGATTGTATACAATGGGATATTCTGTACAAGGGGTGATTCTGTACAAGGGGAGACTCTGTACAAGGGGAGACTCTGTGTATTTACATGGGGAGATTCTGTACATGGGGAAATTGTGTACAAAGAGACTTTCTGTACATGGGTCGATTCTGTACAAGGGGAGATTCTGTGCAAGGGGAGACTCTGTACAAGGGGAGACTCTGTGTATTTACATGGGGAGATTCTGTACATGGGGAGATTCTGTACATGGGGAAATTCTGTACAAGGGGAGATTCTGTACAAAGGGAGACTCTGTTCAAGGGGAGACTCTGTGTATTTACATGGGGAGATTCTGGACAAGGGGAGATTCTGTACAAGGGGAGACTCTCTACAAGGGGAGACTCTGTGTATTTACATGGGGAGATTCTGTACATGGGCTGATTGGGTACAAGGGGAGATTCTGCACAAGGGGAGATTCTGTCTATTTACATGGGGAGATTCTGTACATGGGGAGATTGTGTACAAGGGGAGATTCTGTACAAGGGGAGACTCTGTACAAGGGGAGACTCTGTCCAAGGGGAGACTCTGTGTATTTACATGGGGAGAATCTGTAAATGGGTAGATTGTGTACAAGGGGAGATTCTGTAGATGGGGAGATACTGTACAAGGGGAGATTCAGTGTATTTACATGGGGAGATTCTGTACATGGGGAGATTCTGTACATGGGGAAATTCTGTCCAAGGGGAGATTCTGTACAAGGGGAGACTCTGTACAAGGGGAGACTCTGTGTATTTACAAGGGGAGATTCTGTACAAGGGGAGATTCTGTACAAGGGGAGACTCTGTACAAGGGGAGACTCTGTACAAGGGGAGACTCTGTGTATTTACATGGGGAGATTCTGTACATGGGGAGATTCTGTACATGGGGAAATTCTGTACAAGGGGAGATTCTGTACAAAGGGAGACTCTCTACAAGGGGAGACTCTGTGTATTTACATGGGGAGATTCTGTACATGGGGAAATTCTGTACAAAGGGAGATTCTGTACAAGGGGAGACTCTGTACAAGGGGCGACTCTGTGTATTTACATGGGGAGATTCTGTACAAGGGGAGATTCTGTACAAGGGGAGACTCTGTACAAGGGGAGACTCTGTACAAGGGGAGACTCTGTGTATTTACATGGGGAGATTGTGTACATGGGGAGATTGTGTACAAGAGGAGACTTTGTACAAGGGAAGATTCTGTACAAGGGGAGATTCTGTGCATTTACATGTGGAGATTCTGTACATGGGGAGATTCTGTACACGGGAGATTCTGTACAAGGGGAAACTCTGTACAAGGGGAGGCTCTCCCTGTGTGCAAGGGGAGATGTATGTATTTACAAAAGACGATTCTGTATATTTACATGGGGAGATTCTGTACATGGGGAGATTGTGTACAATGGGAGATTCTGTACAAGGGGAGATTCTGTACAAGGGGAGATTCTGTACAAGGGGAGATTCTGTACAAGGGGAGACTCTGTACAAGGGGAGACTCTGTGTATTTACATGGGGAGATTCTGTACATGGGGAGATTCTGTACATGGGGAAATTCTGTACAAGGGGAGATTCTGTACAAAGGGAGACTCTGTACAAGGGGAGACTCTGTGTATTTACATGGGGAGATTCTGTACAAGGGGAGACTCTCTACAAGGGGACATTCTGTGTATTTACATGGGGAGATTCTGTACATGGGGAGATTGTGTACAAGGGGAGATTCTGTACAAGGGGAGACTCTGTACAAGGGGAGACTCTGTACAATGGGAGACTCTGTGTATTTACATGGGGAGATTCTGTACATGGGTAGATTGTGTACAAGGGGAAATTCTGTACAAGGGGAGATACTGTACAAGGGGAGATTCAGTGTATTTACATGGGGAGATTGTGTACATGGGGAGATTCTGTACTTGGGGAAATTCTGTACAAGGGGAGATTCTGTACAAGGGGAGACTCTGTGTATTTACATGGGGAGATTCTGTACATGGGGAGATTGTGTGCAATGGGAGATTCTGTACAAGGGTAGATACTGTTCAAGGGGAGATTCAGTGTATTTACATGGGGAGATTTTGTACATGGGGAGATTCTGTACATGGGGAAATTCTGTACAAGGGGAGATTCTGTACAAGGGGAGACTCTGTGTATTTACATGGGGAGATTCTGTACAAGGGGAGATTCTGTACAAGGGGAGAGTCTGTAGAAGGGGAGACTCTGTACAAGGGGAGACTCTGTGTATTTACATGGAGAGATTCTGTACATGGGGAGATTGTGTACAAGGGGAGACTTTGTACAAGGGAAGATTCTGTACAAGGGGAGATTCTGTGCATTTACATGGGGAGATTCTGTACATGGGGAGATTCTGTACACGGGAGATTCTGTACAAGGGGAGACTCTGTACAAGGGGAGACTCTGTACAAGGGGAGACTCTGTGTATTTACATGGGGAGATTCTGTACATGGAGAGATTGTGTACAAGGGGAGACTTTGTACAAGGGAAGATTCTGTACAAGGGGGATTCTGTGCATTTACATGGGGAGATTCTGTACATGGGGAGATTCTGTACACGGGAGATTCTGTACAAGGGGAGACTCTGTACAAGAGGAGGCTCTCCCTGTGTGCAAGGGGAGATTTGTGTATTTACAAAAGGCGATTCTGTATATTTACATGGGGAGATTCTGTACATGGGGAGATTGTATACAATGGGAGATTCTGTACAAGGGGTGATTCTGTACAAGGGGAGACTCTGTACAAGGGGAGACTCTGTGTATTTACATGGGGAGATTCTGTACATGGGGAAATTGTGTACAAAGGGACTTTCTGTACATGGGTCGATTCTGTACAAGGGGAGATTCTGTGCAAGGGGAGACTCTGTACAAGGGGAGACTCTGTGTATTTACATGGGGAGATTCTGTACATGGGGAGATTCTGTACATGGGGAAATTCTGTACAAGGGGAGATTCTGTACAAAGGGAGACTCTGTACAAGGGGAGACTCTGTGTATTTACATGGGGAGATTCTGGACAAGGGGAGATTCTGTACAAGGGGAGACTCTCTACAAGGGGAGACTCTGTGTATTTACATGGGGAGATTCTGTACATGGGGTGATTGGGTACAAGGGGAGATTCTGCACAAGGGGAGATTCTGTCTATTTACATGGGGAGATTCTGTACATGGGGAGATTGTGTACAAGGGGAGATTCTGTACAAGGGGAGACTCTGTACAAGGGGAGACTCTGTACAAGGGGAGACTCTGTGTATTTACATGGGGAGATTCTGTACATGGGGAGATTGTGTACAAGGGGAGATTCTGTACAAGGGGAGATACTGTACAAGGGGAGATTCAGTGTATTTACATGGGGAGATTCTGTACGTGGGGAGATTCTGTACATGGGGAAATTCTGTACAAAGGGAGATTCTGTACAAAGGGAGACTCTGTACAAGGGGAGATTCTGTGTATTTACATGGGGATATTCTGTACAAGGGGAGATTCTGTACAAGGGGAGACTCTCCACAAGGGGAGACTCTGTGTATTTACATGGGGAGATTCTGTACATGGGGAGATTGTGTGCAAGGGGAGATTCTGTACAAGGGGAGATTCTGTACAAGGGGAGACTCTGTACAAGGGGAGACTCTGTACAAGGGGAGACTCTGTGTATTTACATGGGGAGATTCTGTACACGGGGAGATTTTGTGCAATGGGAGATTCTGTACAAGGGGAGATACTGTGCAAGGGGAGATTCAGTGTATTTACATGGGGAGATTTTGTACATGGGGAGATTCTGTACATGGGGAAATTCTGTACAAGGGGAGATTCTGTACAAGGGGAGACTCTGTACAAGGGGAGTCTCTGTGTATTTACATGGGAGTTTCTGTCAATGGGGAGATTCTGTACAAGGGGAGATTCTGTGCAAGGGGAGATTCTGTACAAGGGGAGATTCAGTGTATTTACATGGGGAGATTCTGTACATGTGGAGATTCTGTACATGGGGAAATTCTGTACAAGGGGAGATTCTGTACAAAGGGAGACTCTGTACAAGGGGAGACTCTGTGTATTTACATGGGGAGATTCTGTACAAGGGGAGACTCTCTACAAGGGGACATTCTGTGTATTTACATGGGGAGATTCTGTACATGGGGAGATTGTGTACAAGGGGAGATTCTGTACAAGGGGAGACTCTGTACAAGGGGAGACTCTGTGTATTTACATGGGGAGATTCTGTACATGGGTAGATTGTGTACAAGGGGAAATTCTGTACAAGGGGAGATACTGTACAAGGGGAGATTCAGTGTATTTACATGGGGAGATTGTGTACATGGGGAGATTCTGTACATGGGGAAATTCTGTACAAGGGGAGATTCTGTACAAGGGGAGACTCTGTGTATTTACATGGGGAGATTCTGTACAAGGGGAGATTCTGTACAAGGGGAGAGTCTGTAGAAGGGGAGACTCTGTACAAGGGGAGACTCTGTGTATTTACATGGAGAGATTCTGTACATGGGGAGATTGTGTACAAGGGGAGACTTTGTACAAGGGAAGATTCTGTACAAGGGGAGATTCTGTGCATTTACATGGGGAGATTCTGGACATGGGGAGATTCTGTACACGGGAGATTCTGTACAAGGGGAGACTCTGTACAAGGGGAGACTCTGTGTATTTACATGGGGAGATTCTGTACATGGAGAGATTGTGTACAAGGGGAGACTTTGTACAAGGGAAGATTCTGTACAAGGGGGATTCTGTGCATTTACATGGGGAGATTCTGTACATGGGGAGATTCTGTACACGGGAGATTCTGTACAAGGGGAGACTCTGTACAAGGGGAGGCTCTCCCTGTGTGCAAGGGGAGATTTGTGTATTTACAAAAGGCGATTCTGTATATTTACATGGGGAGATTCTGTACATGGGGAGATTGTATACAATGGGAGATTCTGTACAAGGGGTGATTCTGTACAAGGGGAGACTCTGTACAAGGGGAGACTCTGTGTATTTACATGGGGAGATTCTGTACATGGGGAAATTGTGTACAAAGAGACTTTCTGTACATGGGTCGATTCTGTACAAGGGGAGATTCTGTGCAAGGGGAGACTCTGTACAAGGGGAGACTCTGTGTATTTACATGGGGAGATTCTGTACATGGGGAGATTCTGTACATGGGGAAATTCTGTACAAGGGGAGATTCTGTACAAAGGGAGACTCTGTACAAGGGGAGACACTGTGTATTTACATGGGGAGATTCTGGACAAGGGGAGATTCTGTACAAGGGGAGACTCTCTACAAGGGGAGACTCTGTGTATTTACATGGGGAGATTCTGTACATGGGGTGATTGGGTACAAGGGGAGATTCTGCACAAGGGGAGATTCTGTCTATTTACATGGGGAGATTCTGTACATGGGGAGATTGTGTACAAGGGGAGATTCTGTACAAGGGGAGACTCTGTACAAGGGGAGACTCTGTACAAGGGGAGACTCTGTGTATTTACATGGGGAGATTCTGTACATGGGTAGATTGTGTACAAGGGGAGATTCTGTACAAGGGGAGATACTGTACAAGGGGAGATTCAGTGTATTTACATGGGGAGATTCTGTACATGGGGAGATTCTGTACATGGGGAGACTCTGTACAAGGGGAGACTCTGTACAAGGGGCGATTCTGTACAAGGGGAGATTCAGTGTATTTACATGGGGAGATTCTGTACGTGGGGAGATTCTGTACATGGGGAAATTCTGTACAAAGGGAGATTCTGTACAAAGGGAGACTCTGTACAAGGGGAGATTCTGTGTATTTACATGGGGATATTCTGTACAAGGGGAGATTCTGTACAAGGGGAGACTCTGTACAAGGGGAGACTCTGTGTATTTACATGGGGAGATTCTGTACACGGGGAGATTGTGTACAATGGGAGATTCTGTACAAGGGGAGATACTGTGCAAGGGGAGATTCAGTGTATTTACATGGGGAGATTTTGTACATGGGGAGATTCTGTACATGGGGAAATTCTGTACAAGGGGAGATTCTGTACAAGGGGAGACTCTGTACAAGGGGAGACTCTGTACAAGGGGAGTCTCTGTGTATTTACATGGGAGTTTCTGTAAATGGGGAGATTCTGTACAAGGGGAGATTCTGTACAAGGGGAGATTCTGTACAAGGGGAGATTCAGTGTATTTACATGGGGAGATTCTGTACATGTGGAGATTCTGTACAAAGGGAGACTCTGTACAAGGGGAGACTCTGTGTATTTACATGGGGAGATTCTGTACAAGGGGAGACTCTCTACAAGGGGACATTCTGTGTATTTACATGGGGAGATTCTGTACATGGGGAGATTGTGTACAAGGGGAGATTCTGTACAAGGGGAGACTCTGTACAAGGGGAGACTCTGTACAAGGGGAGACTCTGTGTATTTACATGGGGAGATTCTGTACATGGGTAGATTGTGTACAAGGGGAAATTCTGTACAAGGGGAGATACTGTACAAGGGGAGATTCAGTGTATTTACATGGGGAGATTGTGTACATGGGGAGATTCTGTACATGGGGAAATTCTGTACAAGGGGAGATTCTGTACAAGGGGAGACTCTGTACAAGGGGAGACTCTGTGTATTTACATGGGGAGATTCTGTACATGGGGAGATTGTGTGCAATGGGAGATTCTGTACAAGGGGAGATACTGTTCAAGGGGAGATTCAGTGTATTTACATGGGGAGATTTTGTACATGGGGAGATTCTGTACATGGGGAAATTCTGTACAAGGGGAGATTCTGTACAAGGGGAGACTCTGTGTATTTACATGGGGAGATTCTGTACAAGGGGAGATTCTGTACAAGGGGAGAGTCTGTAGAAGGGGAGACTCTGTACAAGGGGAGACTCTGTGTATTTACATGGGGAGATTCTGTACATGGGGTGATTGGGTACAAGGGGAGATTCTGTACAAGGGGAGACTCTGTACAAGGGGAGACTCTGTACAAGGGGAGACTCTGTGTATTTACATGGGGAGATTCTGTACATGGGTAGATTGTGTACAAGGGGAGATTCTGTACAAGGGGAGATACTGTACAAGGGGAGATTCAGTGTATTTACATGGGGAGATTCTGTCCATGGGGAGATTCTGTACATGGGGAAATTCTGTCCAAGGGGAGATTCTGTACAAGGGGAGACTCTGTACAAGGGGAGACTCTGTGTATTTACAAGGGGAGATTCTGTACAAGGGGCGATTCTGTACAAGGGGAGATTCAGTGTATTTACATGGGGAGATTCTGTACGTGGGGAGATTCTGTACATGGGGAAATTCTGTACAAAGGGAGATTCTGTACAAAGGGAGACTCTGTACAAGGGGAGATTCTGTGTATTTACATGGGGATATTCTGTACAAGGGGAGACTCTCTACAAGGGGAGACTCTGTGTATTTACATGGGGAGATTCTGTACACGGGGAGATTGTGTACAATGGGAGATTCTGTACAAGGGGAGATACTGTGCAAGGGGAGATTCAGTGTATTTACATGGGGAGATTTTGTACATGGGGAGATTCTGTACATGGGGAAATTCTGTACAAGGGGAGATTCTGTACAAGGGGAGACTCTGTACAAGGGGAGACTCTGTACAAGGGGAGTCTCTGTGTATTTACATGGGAGTTTCTGTAAATGGGGAGATTCTGTACAAGAGGAGATTCTGTACAAGGGGAGATTCTGTACAAGGGGAGATTCAGTGTATTTACATGGGGAGATTCTGTACATGTGGAGATTCTGTACATGGGGAAATTCTGTACAAGGGGAGATTCTGTACAAAGGGAGACTCTGTACAAGGGGAGACTCTGTGTATTTACATGGGGAGATTCTGTACAAGGGGAGACTCTCTACAAGGGGACATTCTGTGTATTTACATGGGGAGATTCTGTACATGGGGAGATTGTGTACAAGGGGAGATTCTGTACAAGGGGAGACTCTGTACAAGGGGAGACTCTGTACAAGGGGAGACTCTGTGTATTTACATGGGGAGATTCTGTACATGGGTAGATTGTGTACAAGGGGAAATTCTGTACAAGGGGAGATACTGTACAAGGGGAGATTCAGTGTATTTACATGGGGAGATTGTGTACATGGGGAGATTCTGTACATGGGGAAATTCTGTACAAGGGGAGATTCTGTACAAGGGGAGACTCTGTACAAGGGGAGACTCTGTGTATTTACATGGGGAGATTCTGTACATGGGGAGATTGTGTGCAATGGGAGATTCTGTACAAGGGGAGATACTGTTCAAGGGGAGATTCAGTGTATTTACATGGGGAGCTTTTGTACATGGGGAGATTCTGTACATGGGGAAATTCTGTACAAGGGGAGATTCTGTACAAGGGGAGACTCTGTGTATTTACATGGGGAGATTCTGTACAAGGGGAGATTCTGTACAAGGGGAGAGTCTGTACAAGGGGAGACTCTGTACAAGGGGAGACTCTGTACAAGGGGAGACTCTGTGTATTTACATGGAGAGATTCTGTACATGGGGAGATTGTGTACAAGGGGAGACTTTGTACAAGGGAAGATTCTGTACAAGGGGAGATTCTGTGCATTTACATGGGGAGATTCTGTACATGGGGAGATTCTGTACACGGGAGATTCTGCACAAGGGGAGACTCTGGACAAGGGGAGACTCTGTGTATTTACATGGGGAGATTCTGTACATGGAGAGATTGTGTACAAGGGGAGACTTTGTACAAGGGAAGATTCTGTACAAGGGGGATTCTGTGCATTTACATGGGGAGATTCTGGACATGGGGAGATTCTGTACACGGGAGATTCTGTACAAGGGGAGACTCTGTACAAGGGGAGGCTCTCCCTGTGTGCAAGGGGAGATTTGTGTATTTACAAAAGGCGATTCTGTATATTTACATGGGGAGATTCTGTACATGGGGAGATTGTATACAATGGGATATTCTGTACAAGGGGTGATTCTGTACAAGGGGAGACTCTGTACAAGGGGAGACTCTGTGTATTTACATGGGGAGATTCTGTACATGGGGAAATTGTGTACAAAGAGACTTTCTGTACATGGGTCGATTCTGTACAAGGGGAGATTCTGTGCAAGGGGAGACTCTGTACAAGGGGAGACTCTGTGTATTTACATGGGGAGATTCTGTACATGGGGAGATTCTGTACATGGGGAAATTCTGTACAAGGGGAGATTCTGTACAAAGGGAGACTCTGTACAAGGGGAGACTCTGTGTATTTACATGGGGAGATTCTGGACAAGGGGAGATTCTGTACAAGGGGAGACTCTCTACAAGGGGAGACTCTGTGTATTTACATGGGGAGATTCTGTACATGGGCTGATTGGGTACAAGGGGAGATTCTGCACAAGGGGAGATTCTGTCTATTTACATGGGGAGATTCTGTACATGGGGAGATTGTGTACAAGGGGAGATTCTGTACAAGGGGAGACTCTGTACAAGGGGAGACTCTGTCCAAGGGGAGACTCTGTGTATTTACATGGGGAGAATCTGTAAATGGGTAGATTGTGTACAAGGGGAGATTCTGTACAAGGGGAGATACTGTACAAGGGGAGATTCAGTGTATTTACATGGGGAGATTCTGTACATGGGGAGATTCTGTACATGGGGAAATTCTGTCCAAGGGGAGATTCTGTACAAGGGGAGACTCTGTACAAGGGGAGACTCTGTGTATTTACAAGGGGAGATTCTGTACAAGGGGAGATTCTGTACAAGGGGAGACTCTGTACAAGGGGAGACTCTGTACAAGGGGAGACTCTGTGTATTTACATGGGGAGATTCTGTACATGGGGAGATTCTGTACATGGGGAAATTCTGTACAAGGGGAGATTCTGGACAAAGGGAGACTCTCTACAAGGGGAGACTCTGTGTATTTACATGGGGAGATTCTGTACATGGGGAAATTCTGTACAAAGGGAGATTCTGTACAAGGGGAGACTCTGTACAAGGGGCGACTCTGTGTATTTACATGGGGAGATTCTGTACAAGGGGAGATTCTGTACAAGGGGAGACTCTGTACAAGGGGAGACTCTGTACAAGGGGAGACTCTGTGTATTTACATGGGGAGATTGTGTACATGGGGAGATTGTGTACAAGAGGAGACTTTGTACAAGGGAAGATTCTGTACAAGGGGAGATTCTGTGCATTTACATGTGGAGATTCTGTACATGGGGAGATTCTGTACACGGGAGATTCTGTACAAGGGGAAACTCTGTACAAGGGGAGGCTCTCCCTGTGTGCAAGGGGAGATGTATGTATTTACAAAAGGCGATTCTGTATATTTACATGGGGAGATTCTGTACATGGGGAGATTGTGTACAATGGGAGATTCTGTACAAGGGGAGATTCTGTACAAGGGGAGATTCTGTACAAGGGGAGATTCTGTACAAGGGGAGACTCTGTACAAGGGGAGACTCTGTGTATTTACATGGGGAGATTCTGTACATGGGGAGATTCTGTACATGGGGAAATTCTGTACAAGGGGAGATTCTGTACAAAGGGAGACTCTGTACAAGGGGAGACTCTGTGTATTTACATGGGGAGATTCTGTACAAGGGGAGACTCTCTACAAGGGGACATTCTGTGTATTTACATGGGGAGATTCTGTACATGGGGAGATTGTGTACAAGGGGAGATTCTGTACAAGGGGAGACTCTGTACAAGGGGAGACTCTGTACAATGGGAGACTCTGTGTATTTACATGGGGAGATTCTGTACATGGGTAGATTGTGTACAAGGGGAAATTCTGTACAAGGGGAGATACTGTACAAGGGGAGATTCAGTGTATTTACATGGGGAGATTGTGTACATGGGGAGATTCTGTACTTGGGGAAATTCTGTACAAGGGGAGATTCTGTACAAGGGGAGACTCTGTGTATTTACATGGGGAGATTCTGTACATGGGGAGATTGTGTGCAATGGGAGATTCTGTACAAGGGTAGATACTGTTCAAGGGGAGATTCAGTGTATTTACATGGGGAGATTTTGTACATGGGGAGATTCTGTACATGGGGAAATTCTGTACAAGGGGAGATTCTGTACAAGGGGAGACTCTGTGTATTTACATGGGGAGATTCTGTACAAGGGGAGATTCTGTACAAGGGGAGAGTCTGTAGAAGGGGAGACTCTGTACAAGGGGAGACTCTGTGTATTTACATGGAGAGATTCTGTACATGGGGAGATTGTGTACAAGGGGAGACTTTGTACAAGGGAAGATTCTGTACAAGGGGAGATTCTGTGCATTTACATGGGGAGATTCTGGACATGGGGAGATTCTGTACACGGGAGACTCTGTACAAGGGGAGACTCTGTGTATTTACATGGGGAGATTCTGTACATGGAGAGATTGTGTACAAGGGGAGACTTTGTACAAGGGAAGATTCTGTACAAGGGGGATTCTGTGCATTTACATGGGGAGATTCTGTACATGGGGAGATTCTGTACACGGGAGATTCTGTACAAGGGGAGACTCTGTACAAGAGGAGGCTCTCCCTGTGTGCAAGGGGAGATTTGTGTATTTACAAAAGGCGATTCTGTATATTTACATGGGGAGATTCTGTACATGGGGAGATTGTATACAATGGGAGATTCTGTACAAGGGGTGATTCTGTACAAGGGGAGACTCTGTACAAGGGGAGACTCTGTGTATTTACATGGGGAGATTCTGTACATGGGGAAATTGTGTACAAAGGGACTTTCTGTACATGGGTCGATTCTGTACAAGGGGAGATTCTGTGCAAGGGGAGACTCTGTACAAGGGGAGACTCTGTGTATTTACATGGGGAGATTCTGTACATGGGGAGATTCTGTACATGGGGAAATTCTGTACAAGGGGAGATTCTGTACAAAGGGAGACTCTGTACAAGGGGAGACTCTGTGTATTTACATGGGGAGATTCTGGACAAGGGGAGATTCTGTACAAGGGGAGACTCTCTACAAGGGGAGACTCTGTGTATTTACATGGGGAGATTCTGTACATGGGGTGATTGGGTACAAGGGGAGATTCTGCACGAGGGGAGATTCTGTCTATTTACATGGGGAGATTCTGTACATGGGGAGATTGTGTACAAGGGGAGATTCTGTACAAGGGGAGACTCTGTACAAGGGGAGACTCTGTACAAGGGGAGACTCTGTGTATTTACATGGGGAGATTCTGTACATGGGGAGATTGTGTACAAGGGGAGATTCTGTACAAGGGGAGATACTGTACAAGGGGAGATTCAGTGTATTTACATGGGGAGATTCTGTACATGGGGAGATTCTGTACATGGGGAAATTCTGTCCAAGGGGAGATTCTGTACAAGGGGAGACTCTGTACAAGGGGAGACTCTGTGTATTTACAAGGGGAGATTCTGTACAAGGGGAGATTCTGTACAAGGGGCGATTCTGTACAAGGGGAGATTCAGTGTATTTACATGGGGAGATTCTGTACGTGGGGAGATTCTGTACATGGGGAAATTCTGTACAAAGGGAGATTCTGTGCAAAGGGAGACTCTGTACAAGGGGAGATTCTGTGTATTTACATGGGGATATTCTGTACAAGGGGAGATTCTGTACAAGGGGAGACTCTCTACAAGGGGAGACTCTGTGTATTTACATGGGGAGATTCTGTACACGGGGAGATTGTGTACAATGGGAGATTCTGTACAAGGGGAGATACTGTGCAAGGGGAGATTCAGTGTATTTACATGGGGAGATTTTGTACATGGGGAGATTCTGTACATGGGGAAATTCTGTACAAGGGGAGATTCTGTACAAGGGGAGACTCTGTACAAGGGGTGACTCTGTACAAGGGGAGTCTCTGTGTATTTACATGGGAGTTTCTGTAAATGGGGAGATTCTGTACAAGGGGAGATTCTGTACAAGGGGAGATTCTGTACAAGGGGAGATTCAGTGTATTTACATGGGGAGATTCTGTACATGTGGAGATTCTGTACATGGGGAAATTCTGTACAAGGGGAGATTCTGTACAAAGGGAGACTCTGTCCAAGGGGAGACTCTGTGTATTTACATGGGGAGATTCTGTACAAGGGGAGACTCTCTACAAGGGGACATTCTGTGTATTTACATGGGGAGATTCTGTACATGGGGAGATTGTGTACAAGGGGAGATTCTGTACAAGGGGAGACTCTGTACAAGGGGAGACTCTGTACAAGGGGAGACTCTGTGTATTTACATGGGGAGATTCTGTACATGGGTAGATTGTGTACAAGGGGAAATTCTGTACAAGGGGAGATACTGTACAAGGGGAGATTCAGTGTATTTACATGGGGAGATTGTGTACATGGGGAGATTCTGTACATGGGGAAATTCTGTACAAGGGGAGATTCTGTACAAGGGGAGACTCTGTACAAGGGGAGACTCTGTGTATTTACATGGGGAGATTCTGTACATGGGGAGATTGTGTGCAATGGGAGATTCTGTACAAGGGGAGATACTGTTCAAGGGGAGATCCAGTGTATTTACATGGGGAGATTTTGTACATGGGGAGATTCTGTACATGGGGAAATTCTGTACAAGGGGAGATTCTGTACAAGGGGAGACTCTGTGTATTTACATGGGGAGATTCTGTACAAGGGGAGATTCTGTACAAGGGGAGAGTCTGTAGAAGGGGAGACTCTGTACAAGGGGAGACTCTGTGTATTTACATGGGGAGATTCTGTACATGGGGTGATTGGGTACAAGGGGAGATTCTGTACAAGGGGAGACTCTGTACAAGGGGAGACTCTGTACAAGGGGAGACTCTGTACAAGGGGAGACTCTGTGTATTTACATGGGGAGATTCTGTACATGGGTAGATTGTGTACAAGGGGAGATTCTGTACAAGGGGAGATACTGTACAAGGGGAGATTCAGTGTATTTACATGGGGAGATTCTGTCCATGGGGAGATTCTGTACATGGGGAAATTCTGTCCAAGGGGAGATTCTGTACAAGGGGAGACTCTGTACAAGGGGAGACTCTGTGTATTTACAAGGGGAGATTCTGTACAAGGGGAGATTCTGTACAAGGGGCGATTCTGTACAAGGGGAGATTCAGTGTATTTACATGGGGAGATTCTGTACGTGGGGAGATTCTGTACATGGGGAAATTCTGTACAAAGGGAGATTCTGTACAAAGGGAGACTCTGTACAAGGGGAGATTCTGTGTATTTACATGGGGATATTCTGTACAAGGGGAGATTCTGTACAAGGGGAGACTCTCTACAAGGGGAGACTCTGTGTATTTACATGGGGAGATTCTGTACACGGGGAGATTGTGTACAATGGGAGATTCTGTACAAGGGGAGATACTGTGCAAGGGGAGATTCAGTGTATTTACATGGGGAGATTTTGTACATGGGGAGATTCTGTAACATGGGGAAATTCTGTACAAGGGGAGATTCTGTACAAGGGGAGACTCTGTACAAGGGGAGACTCTGTACAAGGGGAGTCTCTGTGTATTTACATGGGAGTTTCTGTAAATGGGGAGATTCTGTACAAGAGGAGATTCTGTACAAGGGGAGATTCTGTACAAGGGGAGATTCAGTGTATTTACATGGGGAGATTCTGTACATGTGGAGATTCTGTACATGGGGAAATTCTGTACAAGGGGAGATTCTGTACAAAGGGAGACTCTGTACAAGGGGAGACTCTGTGTATTTACATGGGGAGATTCTGTACAAGGGGAGACTCTCTACAAGGGGACATTCTGTGTATTTACATGGGGAGATTCTGTACATGGGGAGATTGTGTACAAGGGGAGATTCTGTACAAGGGGAGACTCTGTACAAGGGGAGACTCTGTACAAGGGGAGACTCTGTGTATTTACATGGGGAGATTCTGTACATGGGTAGATTGTGTACAAGGGGAAATTCTGTACAAGGGGAGATACTGTACAAGGGGAGATTCAGTGTATTTACATGGGGAGATTGTGTACATGGGGAGATTCTGTACATGGGGAAATTCTGTACAAGGGGAGATTCTGTACAAGGGGAGACTCTGTACAAGGGGAGACTCTGTGTATTTACATGGGGAGATTCTGTACATGGGGAGATTGTGTGCAATGGGAGATTCTGTACAAGGGGAGATACTGTTCAAGGGGAGATTCAGTGTATTTACATGGGGAGCTTTTGTACATGGGGAGATTCTGTACATGGGGAAATTCTGTACAAGGGGAGATTCTGTACAAGGGGAGACTCTGTGTATTTACATGGGGAGATTCTGTACAAGGGGAGATTCTGTACAAGGGGAGAGTCTGTAGAAGGGGAGACTCTGTACAAGGGGAGACTCTGTGTATTTACATGGAGAGATTCTGTACATGGGGAGATTGTGTACAAGGGGAGACTTTGTACAAGGGAAGATTCTGGACAAGGGGAGATTCTGTGCATTTACATGGGGAGATTCTGTACATGGGGAGATTCTGTACACGGGAGATTCTGCACAAGGGGAGACTCTGGACAAGGGGAGACTCTGTGTATTTACATGGGGAGATTCTGTACATGGAGAGATTGTGTACAAGGGGAGACTTTGTACAAGGGAAGATTCTGTACAAGGGGGTTTCTGTGCATTTACATGGGGAGATTCTGGACATGGGGAGATTCTGTACACGGGAGATTCTGTACAAGGGGAGACTCTGTACAAGGGGAGGCTCTCCCTGTGTGCAAGGGGAGATTTGTGTATTTACAAAAGGCGATTCTGTATATTTACATGGGGAGATTCTGTACATGGGGAGATTGTATACAATGGGAGATTCTGTACAATGGGTGATTCTGTACAAGGGGAGACTCTGTACAAGGGGAGACTCTGTGTATTTACATGGGGAGATTCTGTACATGGGGAAATTGTGTACAAAGAGACTTTCTGTACATGGGTCGATTCTGTACAAGGGGAGATTCTGTGCAAGGGGAGACTCTGTACAAGGGGAGACTCTGTGTATTTACATGGGGAGATTCTGTACATGGGGAGATTCTGTACATGGGGAAATTCTGTACAAGGGGAGATTCTGTACAAAGGGAGACTCTGTACAAGGGGAGACTCTGTGTATTTACATGGGGAGATTCTGGACAAGGGGAGATTCTGTACAAGGGGAGACTCTCTACAAGGGGAGACTCTGTGTATTTACATGGGGAGATTCTGTACATGGGGTGATTGGGTACAAGGGGAGATTCTGCACAAGGGGAGATTCTGTCTATTTACATGGGGAGATTCTGTACATGGGGAGATTGTGTACAAGGGGAGATTCTGTACAAGGGGAGACTCTGTACAAGGGGAGACTCTGTACAAGGGGAGACTCTGTGTATTTACATGGGGAGATTCTGTACATGGGTAGATTGTGTACAAGGGGAGATTCTGTACAAGGGGAGATACTGTACAAGGGGAGATTCAGTGTATTTACATGGGGAGATTCTGTACATGGGGAGATTCTGTACATGGGGAAATTCTGTCCAAGGGGAGATTCTGTACAAGGGGAGACTCTGTACAAGGGGAGACTCTGTACAAGGGGCGATTCTGTACAAGGGGAGATTCAGTGTATTTACATGGGGAGATTCTGTACGTGGGGAGATTCTGTACATGGGGAAATTCTGTACAAAGGGAGATTCTGTACAAAGGGAGACTCTGTACAAGGGGAGATTCTGTGTATTTACATGGGGATATTCTGTACAAGGGGAGACTCTGTACAAGGGGAGACTCTGTCCAAGGGGAGACTCTGTGTATTTACATGGGGAGAATCTGTACATGGGTAGATTGTGTACAAGGGGAGATTCTGTACAAGGGGAGATACTGTACAAGGGGAGATTCAGTGTATTTACATGGGGAGATTCTGTACATGGGGAGATTCTGTACATGGGGAAATTCTGTCCAAGGGGAGATTCTGTACAAGGGGAGACTCTGTACAAGGGGAGACTCTGTGTATTTACAAGGGGAGATTCTGTACAAGGGGAGATTCTGTACAAGGGGAGACTCTGTACAAGGGGAGACTCTGTACAAGGGGAGACTCTGTGTATTTACATGGGGAGATTCTGTACATGGGGAGATTCTGTACATGGAGAAATTCTGTACAAGGGGAGATTCTGTACAAAGGGAGACTCTCTACAAGGGGAGACTCTGTGTATTTACATGGGGAGATTCTGTACATGGGGAAATTCTGTACAAAGGGAGATTCTGTACAAGGGGAGACTCTGTACAAGGGGAGACTCTGTGTATTTACATGGGGAGATTCTGTACAAGGGGACATTCTGTACAAGGGGAGACTCTGTACAAGGGGAGACTCTGTACAAGGGGAGACTCTGTGTATTTACATGGGGAGATTCTGTACATGGGGAGATTGTGTACAAGAGGAGACTTTGTACAAGGGAAGATTCTGTACAAGGGGAGATTCTGTGCATTTACATGGGGAGATTCTGTACATGGGGAGATTCTGTACACGGGAGATTCTGTACAAGGGGAAACTCTGTACAAGGGGAGGCTCTCCCTGTGTGCAAGGGGAGATGTATGTATTTACAAAAGGCGATTCTGTATATTTACATGGGGAGATTCTGTACATGGGGAGATTGTGTACAATGGGAGATTCTGTACAAGGGGAGATTCTGTACAAGGGGAGATTCTGTACAAGGGGAGATTCTGTACAAGGGGAGACTCTGTACAAGGGGAGACTCTGTGTATTTACATGGGGAGATTCTGTACATGGGGAGATTCTGTACATGGGGAAATTCTGTACAAGGGGAGATTCTGTACAAGGGGAGATTCTGTACAAGGGGAGATTCTGTACATGGGGAGATTCTGTACATGGGAAATTCTGTACAAGGGGACATTCTGTACAAGGGGAGATTCTGTACAAGGGGAGACTCTCTACAAGAGGAGACTCTGTGTATTTACATGGGGAGATTCTGTACATGGGGTCATTGTGTACAAGGGGAGATTCTGCACAAGGGGAGATTCTGTGTATTTACATGGGGAGATTCTGTACATGGGGAGATTGTGTACAAGGGGAGAATCTGTACAAGGGGAGACTCTGTACAAGGGGAGACTCTGTGTATTTACATGGGGAGATTCTGTACATGGGTAGATTGTGTACAAGGGGAGATTCTGTACAAGGGGAGATACTGTACAAGGGGAGATTCAGTGTATTTACATGGGGAGATTCTGTACAAGGGGAAATTCTGTACAAGGGGAGATTCTGTACAGGGGGAGACTCTGTACAAGGGGAGACTCTGTGTATTTACATGGGGAGATTCTGTACATGGGGAGATTGTGAACAAGGGGAGATTGTGTACAAGGCGAGATTCTGTACAAGGGGAGACTCTGTGTATTTACATGGGGAGATTCTGGACATCGGGAGATTGTGCACAAGGGGAGATTCTGTACAAAGGGAGATTCTGTACAAGGGGAGATACTGTGCAAGGGGAGATTCAGTGTATTTACATGGGGAGATTTTGTACATGGGGTGATTCTGTACATGGCGAAATTCTGTACAAGGGGAGATTCTGTACGAGGGGAGACTCTGTACAAGGGGAGACTCTGTACAAGGGGAGTCTCTGTGTATTTACATGGGAGTTTCTGTAAATGGGGAGATTCTGTACAAGGGGAGATTCTGTACAAGGGGAGATTCTGTACAAGGGGGGATTCAGTGTATTTACATGGGGAGATTCTGTACATGTGGAGATTCTGTACATGGGGAAATTCTGTACAAGGGGAGATTCTGTACAAAGGGAGACTCTGTACAAGGGGAGACTCTGTGTATTTACATGGGGAGATTCTGTACAAGGGGAGACTCTCTACAAGGGGACATTCTGTGTATTTACATGGGGAGATTCTGTACATGGGGAGATTGTGTACAAGGGGAGATTCTGTACAAGGGGAGACTCTGTACAAGGGGAGACTCTGTACAAGGGGAGACTCTGTGTATTTACATGGGGAGTTTCTGTACATGGGTAGATTGTGTACAAGGGGAAATTCTGTACAAGGGGAGATACTGTACAAGGGGAGATTCAGTGTATTTACATGGGGAGATTGTGTACATGGGGAGATTGTGTACATGGGGAAACTCTGTACAAGGGGAGATTCTGTACAAGGGGAGACTCTGTACAAGGGGAGATTCAGTGTATTTACATGGGGAGATTGTGTACATGGGGAGATTCTGTACATGGGGAAATTCTGTACAAGGGGAGATACTGTACAAGGGGAGACTCTGTACAAGGGGAGACTCTGTACAAGGGGAGACTCTGTGTATTTACATGGGGAGATTCTGTACATGGGTAGATTGTGTACAAGGGGAGATTCTGTACAAGGGGAGATACTGTACAAGGGGAGATTCAGTGTATTTACATGGGGAGATTCTGTACATGGGGAGATTCTGTACATGGGGAAATTCTATCCAAGGGGAGATTCTGTACAAGGGGAGACTCTGTACAAGGGGAGACTCTGTGTATTTACAAGGGGAGATTCTGTACAAGGGGAGATTCTGTACAAGGGGCGATTCTGAACAAGGGGAGATTCAGTGTATTTACATGGGGAGATTCTGTACGTGGGGAGATTCTGTACATGGGGAAATTCTGTACAAAGGGAGATTCTGTACAAAGGGAGACTCTGTACAAGGGGAGATTCTGTGTATTTACATGGGGATATTCTGTACAAGGGGAGATTCTGTACAAGGGGAGACTCTCTACAAGGGGAGACTCTGTGTATTTACATGGGGAGATTCTGTACACGGGGAGATTGTGTACAATGGGAGATTCTGTACAAGGGGAGATACTGTGCAAGGGGAGATTCAGTGTATTTACATGGGGAGATTTTGTACATGGGGAGATTCTGTACATGGGGAAATTCTGTACAAGGGGAGATTCTGTACAAGGGGAGACTCTGTACAAGGGGAGACTCTGTACAAGGGGAGTCTCTGTGTATTTACATGGGAGTTTCCGTAAATGGGGAGATTCTGTACAAGGGGAGATTCTGTACAAGGGGAGATTCTGTACAAGGGGAGATTCAGTGTATTTACATGGGGAGATTCTGTACATGTGGAGATTCTGTACATGGGGAAATTCTGTACAAGGGGAGATTCTGTACAAAGGGAGACTCTGTACAAGGGGAGACTCTGTGTATTTACATGGGGAGATTCTGTACAAGGGGAGACTCTCTACAAGGGGACATTCTGTGTATTTACATGGGGAGATTCTGTACATGGGGAGATTGTGTACAAGGGGAGATTCTGTACAAGGGGAGACTCTGTACAAGGGGAGACTCTGTACAAGGGGAGACTCTGTGTATTTACATGGGGAGATTCTGTACATGGGTAGATTGTGTACAAGGGGAAATTCTGTACAAGGGGAGATACTGTACAAGGGGAGATTCAGTGTATTTACATGGGGAGATTGTGTACATGGGGAGATTCTGTACATGGGGAAATTCTGTACAAGGGGAGATTCTGTACAAGGGGAGACTCTGTACAAGGGGAGACTCTGTGTATTTACATGGGGAGATTCTGTACATGGGGAGATTGTGTGCAATGGGAGATTCTGTACAAGGGGAGATACTGTTCAAGGGGAGATTCAGTGTATTTACATGGGGAGCTTTTGTACATGGGGAGATTCTGTACATGGGGAAATTCTGTACAAGGGGAGATTCTGTACAAGGGGAGACTCTGTGTATTTACATGGGGAGATTCTGTACAAGGGGAGATTCTGTACAAGGGGAGAGTCTGTAGAAGGGGAGACTCTGTACAAGGGGAGACTCTGTGTATTTACATGGAGAGATTCTGTACATGGGGAGATTGTGTACAAGGGGAGACTTTGTACAAGGGAAGATTCTGGACAAGGGGAGATTCTGTGCATTTACATGGGGAGATTCTGTACATGGGGAGATTCTGTACACGGGAGATTCTGCACAAGGGGAGACTCTGGACAAGGGGAGACTCTGTGTATTTACATGGGGAGATTCTGTACATGGAGAGATTGTGTACAAGGGGAGACTTTGTACAAGGGAAGATTCTGTACAAGGGGGATTCTGTGCATTTACATGGGGAGATTCTGGACATGGGGAGATTCTGTACACGGGAGATTCTGTACAAGGGGAGACTCTGTACAAGGGGAGGCTCTCCCTGTGTGCAAGGGGAGATTTGTGTATTTACAAAAGGCGATTCTGTATATTTACATGGGGAGATTCTGTACATGGGGAGATTGTATACAATGGGAGATTCTGTACAATGGGTGATTCTGTACAAGGGGAGACTCTGTACAAGGGGAGACTCTGTGTATTTACATGGGGAGATTCTGTACATGGGGAAATTGTGTACAAAGAGACTTTCTGTACATGGGTCGATTCTGTACAAGGGGAGATTCTGTGCAAGGGGAGACTCTGTACAAGGGGAGACTCTGTGTATTTACATGGGGAGATTCTGTACATGGGGAGATTCTGTACATGGGGAAATTCTGTACAAGGGGAGATTCTGTACAAAGGGAGACTCTGTACAAGGGGAGACTCTGTGTATTTACATGGGGAGATTCTGGACAAGGGGAGATTCTGTACAAGGGGAGACTCTCTACAAGGGGAGACTCTGTGTATTTACATGGGGAGATTCTGTACATGGGGTGATTGGGTACAAGGGGAGATTCTGCACAAGGGGAGATTCTGTCTATTTACATGGGGAGATTCTGTACATGGGGAGATTGTGTACAAGGGGAGATTCTGTACAAGGGGAGACTCTGTACAAGGGGAGACTCTGTACAAGGGGAGACTCTGTGTATTTACATGGGGAGATTCTGTACATGGGTAGATTGTGTACAAGGGGAGATTCTGTACAAGGGGAGATACTGTACAAGGGGAGATTCAGTGTATTTACATGGGGAGATTCTGTCCATGGGGAGATTCTGTACATGGGGAAATTCTGTCCAAGGGGAGATTCTGTACAAGGGGAGACTCTGTACAAGGGGAGACTCTGTACAAGGGGCGATTCTGTACAAGGGGAGATTCAGTGTATTTACATGGGGAGATTCTGTACGTGGGGAGATTCTGTACATGGGGAAATTCTGTACAAAGGGAGATTCTGTACAAAGGGAGACTCTGTACAAGGGGAGATTCTGTGTATTTACATGGGGATATTCTGTACAAGGGGAGACTCTGTACAAGGGGAGACTCTGTCCAAGGGGAGACTCTGTGTATTTACATGGGGAGAATCTGTACATGGGTAGATTGTGTACAAGGGGAGATTCTGTACAAGGGGAGATACTGTACAAGGGGAGATTCAGTGTATTTACATGGGGAGATTCTGTACATGGGGAGATTCTGTACATGGGGAAATTCTGTCCAAGGGGAGATTCTGTACAAGGGGAGACTCTGTACAAGGGGAGACTCTGTGTATTTACAAGGGGAGATTCTGTACAAGGGGAGATTCTGTACAAGGGGAGACTCTGTACAAGGGGAGACTCTGTACAAGGGGAGACTCTGTGTATTTACATGGGGAGATTCTGTACATGGGGAGATTCTGTACATGGAGAAATTCTGTACAAGGGGAGATTCTGTACAAAGGGAGACTCTCTACAAGGGGAGACTCTGTGTATTTACATGGGGAGATTCTGTACATGGGGAAATTCTGTACAAAGGGAGATTCTGTACAAGGGGAGACTCTGTACAAGGGGAGACTCTGTGTATTTACATGGGGAGATTCTGTACAAGGGGACATTCTGTACAAGGGGAGACTCTGTACAAGGGGAGACTCTGTACAAGGGGAGACTCTGTGTATTTACATGGGGAGATTCTGTACATGGGGAGATTGTGTACAAGAGGAGACTTTGTACAAGGGAAGATTCTGTACAAGGGGAGATTCTGTGCATTTACATGGGGAGATTCTGTACATGGGGAGATTCTGTACACGGGAGATTCTGTACAAGGGGAAACTCTGTACAAGGGGAGGCTCTCCCTGTGTGCAAGGGGAGATGTATGTATTTACAAAAGGCGATTCTGTATATTTACATGGGGAGATTCTGTACATGGGGAGATTGTGTACAATGGGAGATTCTGTACAAGGGGAGATTCTGTACAAGGGGAGATTCTGTACAAGGGGAGATTCTGTACAAGGGGAGACTCTGTACAAGGGGAGACTCTGTGTATTTACATGGGGAGATTCTGTACATGGGGAGATTGTGTACAATGGGAGATTCTGTACAAGGGGAGATTCTGTACAAGGGGAGATTCTGTACAAGGGGAGATTCTGTACATGGGGAGATTCTGTACATGGGGAAATTCTGTACAAGGGGAGATTCTGTACAAGGGGAGATTCTGTACAAGGGGAGACTCTCTACAAGAGGAGACTCTGTGTATTTACATGGGGAGATTCTGTACATGGGGTCATTGTGTACAAGGGGAGATTCTGCACAAGGGGAGATTCTGTGTATTTACATGGGGAGATTCTGTACATGGGGAGATTGTGTACAAGGGGAGAATCTGTACAAGGGGAGACTCTGTACAAGGGGAGACTCTGTGTATTTACATGGGGAGATTCTGTACATGGGTAGATTGTGTACAAGGGGAGATTCTGTACAAGGGGAGATACTGTACAAGGGGAGATTCAGTGTATTTACATGGGGAGATTCTGTACAAGGGGAAATTCTGTACAAGGGGAGATTCTGTACAGGGGGAGACTCTGTACAAGGGGAGACTCTGTGTATTTACATGGGGAGATTCTGTACATGGGGAGATTGTGAACAAGGGGAGATTGTGTACAAGGCGAGATTCTGTACAAGGGGAGACTCTGTGTATTTACATGGGGAGATTCTGGACATCGGGAGATTGTGCACAAGGGGAGATTCTGTACAAAGGGAGATTCTGTACAAGGGGAGATACTGTGCAAGGGGAGATTCAGTGTATTTACATGGGGAGATTTTGTACATGGGGTGATTCTGTACATGGCGAAATTCTGTACAAGGGGAGATTCTGTACGAGGGGAGACTCTGTACAAGGGGAGACTCTGTACAAGGGGAGTCTCTGTGTATTTACATGGGAGTTTCTGTAAATGGGGAGATTCTGTACAAGGGGAGATTCTGTACAAAGGGAGACTCTGTACAAGGGGAGACTCTGTGTATTTACATGGGGAGATTCTGTACAAGGGGAGACTCTCTACAAGGGGACATTCTGTGTATTTACATGGGGAGATTCTGTACATGGGGAGATTGTGTACAAGGGGAGATTCTGTACAAGGGGAGACTCTGTACAAGGGGAGACTCTGTACAAGGGGAGACTCTGTGTATTTACATGGGGAGTTTCTGTACATGGGTAGATTGTGTACAAGGGGAAATTCTGTACAAGGGGAGATACTGTACAAGGGGAGATTCAGTGTATTTACATGGTGAGATTGTGTACATGGGGAGATTGTGTACATGGGGAAATTCTGTACAAGGGGAGATTCTGTACAAGGGGAGACTCTGTACAAGGGGAGATTCAGTGTATTTACATGGGGAGATTGTGTACATGGGGAGATTCTGTACATGGGGAAATTCTGTACAAGGGGAGATACTGTACAAGGGGAGACTCTGTACAAGGGGAGACTCTGTACAAGGGGAGACTCTGTGTATTTACATGGGGAGATTCTGTACATGGGTAGATTGTGTACAAGGGGAGATTCTGTACAAGGGGAGATACTGTACAAGGGGAGATTCAGTGTATTTACATGGGGAGATTCTGTACATGGGGAGATTCTGTACATGGGGAAATTCTATCCAAGGGGAGATTCTGTACAAGGGGAGACTCTGTACAAGGGGAGACTCTGTGTATTTACAAGGGGAGATTCTGTACAAGGGGAGATTCTGTACAAGGGGCGATTCTGAACAAGGGGAGATTCAGTGTATTTACATGGGGAGATTCTGTACGTGGGGAGATTCTGTACATGGGGAAATTCTGTACAAAGGGAGATTCTGTACAAAGGGAGACTCTGTACAAGGGGAGATTCTGTGTATTTACATGGGGATATTCTGTACAAGGGGAGATTCTGTACAAGGGGAGACTCTCTACAAGGGGAGACTCTGTGTATTTACATGGGGAGATTCTGTACACGGGGAGATTGTGTACAATGGGAGATTCTGTACAAGGGGAGATACTGTGCAAGGGGAGATTCAGTGTATTTACATGGGGAGATTTTGTACATGGGGAGATTCTGTACATGGGGAAATTCTGTACAAGGGGAGATTCTGTACAAGGGGAGACTCTGTACAAGGGGAGACTCTGTACAAGGGGAGTCTCTGTGTATTTACATGGGAGTTTCCGTAAATGGGGAGATTCTGTACAAGGGGAGATTCTGTACAAGGGGAGATTCTGTACAAGGGGAGATTCAGTGTATTTACATGGGGAGATTCTGTACATGTGGAGATTCTGTACATGGGGAAATTCTGTACAAGGGGAGATTCTGTACAAAGGGAGACTCTGTACAAGGGGAGACTCTGTATTTACATGGGGAGATTCTGTACAAGGGGAGACTCTCTACAAGGGGACATTCTGTGTATTTACATGGGGAGATTCTGTACATGGGGAGATTGTGTACAAGGGGAGATTCTGTACAAGGGGAGACTCTGTACAAGGGGAGACTCTGTACAAGGGGAGACTCTGTGTATTTACATGGGGAGATTCTGTACATGGGTAGATTGTGTACAAGGGGAAATTCTGTACAAGGGGAGATACTGGACAAGGGGAGATTCAGTGTATTTACATGGGGAGATTGTGTACATGGGGAGATTCTGTACATGGGGAAATTCTGTACAAGGGGAGATTCTGTACAAGGGGAGACTCTGTACAAGGGGAGACTGTGTATTTACATGGGGAGATTCTGTACATGGGGAGATTGTGTGCAATGGGAGATTCTGTACAAGGGGAGATACTGTTCAAGGGGAGATTCAGTGTATTTACATGGGGTGATTTTGTACATGGGGAGATTCTGTACATGGGGAAATTCTGTACAAGGGGAGATTCTGTACAAGGGGAGACTCTGTGTATTTACATGGGGAGATTCTGTACAAGGGGAGATTCTGTACAAGGGGAGAGTCTGTAGAAGGGGAGACTCTGTACAAGGGGAGACTCTGTGTATTTACATGGGGAGATTCTGTACATGGGGTGATTGGGTACAAGGGGAGATTCTGCACAAGGGGAGATTCAGTGTATTTACATGGGGAGATTCTGTACATGGGGAGATTGTGTACAAGGGGAGATTCTGTACAAGGGGAGACTCTGTACAAGGGGAGACTCTGTACAAGGGGAGACTCTGTGTATTTACATGGGGAGATTCTGTACATGGGTAGATTGTGTACAAGGGGAGATTCTGTACAAGGGGAGATACTGTACAAGGGGAGATTCAGTGTATTTACATGGGGAGATTCTGTACATGGGGAGATTCTGTACATGGGGAAATTCTGTCCAAGGGGAGATTCTGTACAAGGGGAGACTCTGTACAAGGGGAGACTCTGTGTATTTACAAGGGGAGATTCTGTACAAGGGGAGATTCTGTACAAGGGGCGATTCTGTACAAGGGGAGATTCAGTGTATTTACATGGGGAGATTCTGTACAAGGGGAGATTCTGTACAAGGGGAGACTCTGTACAAGGGGAGACTCTGTACAAGGGGAGTCTCTGTGTATTTACATGGGAGTTTCTGTAAATGGGGAGATTCTGTACAAGGGGAGATTCTGTACAAGGGGAGATTCTGTACAAGGGGGGATTCAGTGTATTTACATGGGGAGATTCTGTACATGTGGAGATTCTGTACATGGGGAAATTCTGTACAAGGGGAGATTCTGTACAAAGGGAGACTCTGTACAAGGGGAGACTCTGTGTATTTACATGGGGAGATTCTGTACAAGGGGAGACTCTCTACAAGGGGACATTCTGTGTATTTACATGGGGAGATTCTGTACATGGGGAGATTGTGTACAAGGGGAGATTCTGTACAAGGGGAGACTCTGTACAAGGGGAGACTCTGTACAAGGGGAGACTCTGTGTATTTACATGGGGAGTTTCTGTACATGGGTAGATTGTGTACAAGGGGAAATTCTGTACAAGGGGAGATACTGTACAAGGGGAGATTCAGTGTATTTACATGGGGAGATTGTGTACATGGGGAGATTCTGTACATGGGGAAATTCTGTACAAGGGGAGATTCTGTACAAGGGGAGACTGTACAAGGGGAGATTCAGTGTATTTACATGGGGAGATTGTGTACATGGGGAGATTCTGTACATGGGGAAATTCTGTACAAGGGGAGATACTGTACAAGGGGAGACTCTGTACAAGGGGAGACTCTGTACAAGGGGAGACTCTGTACAAGGGGAGACTCTGTGTATTTACATGGGGAGATTCTGTCCATGGGTAGATTGTGTACAAGGGGAGATTCTGTACAAGGGGAGATACTGTACAAGGGGAGATTCAGTGTATTTACATGGGGAGATTCTGTACATGGGGAGATTCTGTACATGGGGAAATTCTGTCCAAGGGGAGATTCTGTACAAGGGGAGACTCTGTACAAGGGGAGACTCTGTGTATTTACAAGGGGAGATTCTGTACAAGGGGAGATTCTGTACAAGGGGCGATTCTGTACAAGGGGAGATTCAGTGTATTTACATGGGGAGATTCTGTACGTGGGGAGATTCTGTACATGGGGAAATTCTGTACAAAGGGAGATTCTGTACAAAGGGAGACTCTGTACAAGGGGAGATTCTGTGTATTTACATGGGGATATTCTGTACAAGGGGAGATTCTGTACAAGGGGAGACTCTCTACAAGGGGAGACTCTGTGTATTTACATGGGGAGATTCTGTACACGGGGAGATTGTGTACAATGGGAGATTCTGTACAAGGGGAGATACTGTGCAAGGGGAGATTCAGTGTATTTACATGGGGAGATTTTGTACATGGGGAGATTCTGTACATGGGGAAATTCTGTACAAGGGGAGATTCTGTACAAGGGGAGACTCTGTACAAGGGGAGACTCTGTACAAGGGGAGTCTCTGTGTATTTACATGGGAGTTTCTGTAAATGGGGAGATTCTGTACAAGGGGAGATTCTGTACAAGGGGAGATTCTGTACAAGGGGAGATTCAGTGTATTTACATGGGGAGATTCTGTACATGTGGAGATTCTGTACATGGGGAAATTCTGTACAAGGGGAGATTCTGTACAAAGGGAGACTCTGTACAAGGGGAGACTCTATGTATTTACATGGGGAGATTCTGTACAAGGGGAGACTCTCTACAAGGGGACATTCTGTGTATTTACATGGGGAGATTCTGTACATGGGGAGATTGTGTACAAGGGGAGATTCTGTACAAGGGGAGACTCTGTACAAGGGGAGACTCTGTACAAGGGGAGACTCTGTGTATTTACATGGGGAGATTCTGTACATGGGTAGATTGTGTACAAGGGGAAATTCTGTACAAGGGGAGATACTGGACAAGGGGAGATTCAGTGTATTTACATGGGTAGATTGTGTACATGGGGAGATTCTGTACATGGGGAAATTCTGTACAAGGGGAGATTCTGTACAAGGGGAGACTCTGTACAAGGGGAGACTCTGTGTATTTACATGGGGAGATTCTGTACATGGGGAGATTGTGTGCAATGGGAGATTCTGTACAAGGGGAGATACTGTTCAAGGGGAGATTCAGTGTATTTACATGGGGAGATTTTGCACATGGGGAGATTCTGTACATGGGGAAATTCTGTACAAGGGGAGATTCTGTACAAGGGGAGACTCTGTGTATTTACATGGGGAGATTCTGTACAAGGGGAGATTCTGTACAAGGGGAGAGTCTGTAGAAGGGGAGACTCTGTACAAGGGGAGACTCTGTGTATTTCCATGGGGAGATTCTGTACATGGGGTGATTGGGTACAAGGGGAGATTCTGCACAAGGGGAGATTCAGTGTATTTACATGGGGAGATTCTGTACATGGGGAGATTGTGTACAAGGGGAGATTCTGTACAAGGGGAGACTCTGTACAAGGGGAGACTCTGTACAAGGGGAGACTCTGTGTATTTACATGGGGAGATTCTGTACATGGGTAGATTGTGTACAAGGGGAGATTCTGTACAAGGGGAGATACTGTACAAGGGGAGATTCAGTGTATTTACATGGGGAGATTCTGTACATGGGGAGATTCTGTACATGGGGAAATTCTGTCCAAGGGGAGATTCTGTACAAGGGGAGACTCTGTACAAGGGGAGACTCTGTGTATTTACAAGGGGAGATTCTGTACAAGGGGAGATTCTGTACAAGGGGCGATTCTGTACAAGGGGAGATTCAGTGTATTTACATGGGGAGATTCTGTACGTGGGGAGATTCTGTACATGGGGAAATTCTGTACAAAGGGAGATTCTGTACAAAGGGAGACTCTGTACAAGGGGAGATTCTGTGTATTTACATGGGGATATTCTGTACAAGGGGAGATTCTGTACAAGGGGAGACTCTCTACAAGGGGAGACTCTGTGTATTTACATGGGGAGATTCTGTACACGGGGAGATTGTGTACAATGGGAGATTCTGTACAAGGGGAGATACTGTGCAAGGGGAGATTCAGTGTATTTACATGGGGAGATTTTGTACATGGGGAGATTCTGTACATGGGGAAATTCTGTACAAGGGGAGATTCTGTACAAGGGGAGACTCTGTACAAGGGGAGACTCTGTACAAGGGGAGTCTCTGTGTATTTACATGGGAGTTTCTGTAAATGGGGAGATTCTGTACAAGGGGAGATTCTGTACAAGGGGAGATTCTGTACAAGGGGAGATTCAGTGTATTTACATGGGGAGATTCTGTACATGTGGAGATTCTGTACATGGGGAAATTCTGTACAAGGGGAGATTCTGTACAAAGGGAGACTCTGTACAAGGGGAGACTCTGTGTATTTACATGGGGAGATTCTGTACAAGGGGAGACTCTCTACAAGGGGACATTCTGTGTATTTACATGGGGAGATTCTGTACATGGGGAGATTGTGTACAAGGGGAGATTCTGTACAAGGGGAGACTCTGTACAAGGGGAGACTCTGTACAAGGGGAGACTCTGTGTATTTACATGGGGAGATTCTGTACATGGGTAGATTGTGTACAAGGGGAAATTCTGTACAAGGGGAGATACTGTACAAGGGGAGATTCAGTGTATTTACATGGGGAGATTGTGTACATGGGGAGATTCTGTACATGGGGAAATTCTGTACAAGGGGAGATTCTGTACAAGGGGAGACTCTGTACAAGGGGAGACTCTGTGTATTTACATGGGGAGATTCTGTACATGGGGAGATTGTGTGCAATGGGAGATTCTGTCCAAGGGGAGATACTGTTCAAGGGGAGATTCAGTGTATTTACATGGGGAGATTTTGTACATGGGGAGATTCTGTACATGGGGAAATTCTGTACAAGGGGAGATTCTGTACAAGGGGAGACTCTGTGTATTTACATGGGGAGATTCTGTACAAGGGGAGATTCTGTACAAGGGGAGAGTCTGTAGAAGGGGAGACTCTGTACAAGGGGAGACTCTGTGTATTTACATGGAGAGATTCTGTACATGGGGAGATTGTGTACAAGGGGAGACTTTGTACAAGGGAAGATTCTGTACATGGGGAGATTCTGTGCATTTACATGGGGAGATTCTGTACATGGGGAGATTCTGTACACGGGAGATTCTGCACAAGGGGAGACTCTGGACAAGGGGAGACTCTGTGTATTTACATGGGGAGATTCTGTACATGGAGAGATTGTGTACAAGGGGAGACTTTGTACAAGGGAAGATTCTGTACAAGGGGGATTCTGTGCATTTACATGGGGAGATTCTGTACATGGGGAGATTCTGTACACGGGAGATTCTGTACAAGGGGAGACTCTGTACAAGGGGAGGCTCTCCCTGTGTGCAAGGGGAGATTTGTGTATTTACAAAAGGCGATTCTGTATATTTACATGGGGAGATTCTGTACATGGGGAGATTGTATACAATGGGAGATTCTGTACAAGGGGTGATTCTGTACAAGGGGAGACTCTGTACAAGGGGAGACTCTGTGTATTTACATGGGGAGATTCTGTACATGGGGAGATTCTGTACATGGGGAAATTCTGTACAAAGGGAGATTCTGTACAAAGGGAGACTCTGTACAAGGGGAGACTCTGTGTATTTACATGGGGAGATTCTGGACAAGGGGAGATTCTGTACAAGGGGAGACTCTCTACAAGGGGAGACTCTGTGTATTTACATGGGGAGATTCTGTACATGGGGTGATTGGGTCCAAGGGGAGATTCTGCACAAGGGGAGATTCTGTCTATTTACATGGGGAGATTCTGTACATGGGGAGATTGTGTACAAGGGGAGATTCTGTACAAGGGGAGACTCTGTACAAGGGGAGACTCTGTCCAAGGGGAGACTCTGTGTATTTACATGGGGAGATTCTGTGCATGGGTAGATTGTGTACAAGGGGAGATTCTGTACAAGGGGAGATACTGTACAAGGGGAGATTCAGTGTATTTACATGGGGAGATTCTGTACATGGGGAGATTCTGTACATGGGGAAATTCTGTCCAAGGGGAGATTCTGTACAAGGGGAGACTCTGTACAAGGGGAGACTCTGTGTATTTACAAGGGGAGATTCTGTACAAGGGGAGATTCTGTACAAGGGGAGACTCTGTACAAGGGGAGACTCTGTACAAGGGGAGACTCTGTGTATTTACATGGGGAGATTCTGTACATGGGGAGATTCTGTACATGGGGAAATTCTGTACAAGGGGAGATTCTGTACAAAGGGAGACTCTCTACAAGGGGAGACTCTGTGTATTTACATGGGGAGATTCTGTACATGGGGAAATTCTGTACAAAGGGAGATTCTGTACAAGGGGAGACTCTGTACAAGGGGAGACTCTGTGTATTTACATGGGGAGATTCTGTACAAGGGGAGATTCTGTACAAGGGGAGACTCTGTACAAGGGGAGACTCTGTACAAGGGGAGACTCTGTGTATTTACATGGGGAGATTCTGTTCATGGGGAGATTGTGTACAAGAGGAGACTTTGTACAAGGGAAGATTCTGTACAAGGGGAGATTCTGTGCATTTACATGGGGAGATTCTGTACATGGGGAGATTCTGTACACGGGAGATTCTGTACAACGGGAAACTCTGTACAAGGGGAGGCTCTCCCTGTGTGCAAGGGGAGATGTATGTATTTACAAAAGGCGATTCTGTATATTTACATGGGTAGATTCTGTACATGGGGAGATTGTGTACAATGGGAGATTCTGTACAAGGGGAGATTCTGTACAAGGGGAGATTCTGTACAAGGGGAGACTCTGTACAAGGGGAGACTCTGTGTATTTACATGGGGAGATTCTGTACATGGGGAGATTCTGTACATGGGGAAATTCTGTACAAGGGGAGATTCTGTACAAAGGGAGACTCTGTACAAGGGGAGACTCTGTGTTTTTACATGGGGAGATTCTGTACAAGGGGAGATTCTGTACAAGGGGAGACTCTCTACAAGAGGAGACTCTGTGTATTTACATGGGGAGATTCTGTACATGGGGTCATTGTGTACAAGGGGAGATTCTGCACAAGGGGAGATTCTGTGTATTTACATGGGGAGATTCTGTACATGGGGAGATTGTGTACAAGGGGAGAATCTGTACAAGGGGAGACTCTGTACAAGGGGAGACTCTGTGTATTTACATGGGGAGATTCTGTACATGGGTAGATTGTGTACAAGGGGAGATTCTGTACAAGGGGAGATACTGTACAAGGGGAGATTCAGTGTATTTACATGGGGAGATTCTGTACAGGGGGAAATTCTGTACAAGGGGAGATTCTGTACAGGGGGAGACTCTGTACAAGGGGAGACTCTGTGTATTTACATGAGGAGATTCTGTACAAGGGGAGATTCTGTACAAGGGGAGACTCTGTACAAGGGGAGACTCTGTACAAGGGGAGACTCTGTGTATTTACATGGGGAGATTCTGTACATGGGGAGATTGTGAACAAGGGGAGATTGTGTACAAGGCGTGATTCTGTACAAGGGGAGACTCTGTGTATTTACATGGGGAGATTCTGGACATCGGGAGATTGTGCACAAGGGGAGATTCTGTACAAAGGGAGATTCTGTACAAGGGGAGATACTGTGCAAGGGGAGATTCAGTGTATTTACATGGGGAGATTTTGTACATGGGGTGATTCTGTACATGGCGAAATTCTGTACAAGGGGAGATTCTGTACGAGGGGAGACTCTGTACAAGGGGAGACTCTGTACAAGGGGAGTCTCTGTGTATTTACATGGGAGTTTCTGTAAATGGGGAGATTCTGTACAAGGGGAGATTCTGTACAAGGGGAGATTCAGTGTATTTACATGGGGAGATTCTGTACATGTGGAGATTCTGTACATGGGGAAATTCTGTACAAGGGGAGATTCTGTACAAAGGGAGACTCTGTACAAGGGGAGACTCTGTGTATTTACATGGGGAGATTCCGTACATGGGGTGATTGGGTACAAGCGGAGATTCTGCACAAGGGGAGATTCTGTCTATTTACATGGGGAGATTCTGTCCATGGGGAGATTGTGTACAAGGGGAGATTCTGTACAAGGGGAGACTCTGTACAAGGGGAGACTCTGTGTATTTACATGGGGAGATTGTGTACATGGGGAGATTCTGTACATGGGGAAATTCTGTACAAGGGGAGATACTGTACAAGGGGAGACTCTGTACAAGGGGAGACTCTGTACAAGGGGAGACTCTGTGTATTTACATGGGGAGATTCTGTACATGGGTAGATTGTGTACAAGGGGAGATTCTGTACAAGGGGAGATACTGTACAAGGGGAGATTCAGTGTATTTACATGGGGAGATTCTGTCCATGGGGAGATTCTGTACATGGGGAAATTCTGTCCAAGGGGAGATTCTGTACAAGGGGAGACTCTGTACAAGGGGAGACTCTGTATATTTACAAGGGGAGATTCTGTACAAGGCGAGATTCTGTACAAGGGGCGATTCTGTACAAGGGGAGATTCAGTGTATTTACATGGGGAGATTCTGTACGTGGGGAGATTCTGTACATGGGGAAATTCTGTACAAAGGGAGATTCTGTACAAAGGGAGACTCTGGACAAGGGGAGATTCTGTGTATTTACATGGGGATATTCTGTACAAGGGGAGATTCTGTACAAGGGGAGACTCTCTACAAGGGGAGACTCTGTGTATTTACATGGGGAGATTCTGTACACGGGGAGATTGTGTACAATGGGAGATTCTGTACAAGGGGAGATACTGTGCAAGGGGAGATTCAGTGTATTTACATGGGGAGATTTTGTACATGGGGAGATTCTGTACATGGGGAAATTCTGTACAAGGGGAGATTCTGTACAAGGGGAGACTCTGTACAAGGGGAGACTCTGTACAAGGGGAGTCTCTGTGTATTTACATGGGAGTTCCTGTAAATGGGGAGATTCTGTACAAGGGGAGATTCTGTACAAGGGGAGATTCTGTACAAGGGGAGACTCTGTACAAGGGGAGACTCTGTACAAGGGGATTCTCTGTGTATTTACATGGGAGTTCCTGTAAATGGGGAGATTCTGTACAAGGGGAGATTCTGTACAAGGGGAGATTCAGTGTATTTACATGGGGAGATTCTGGACATGTGGAGATTCTGTACATGGGGAAATTCTGTACAAGGGGAGATTCTGTACAAAGGGAGACTCTGTACAAGGGGAGACTCTGTGTATTTACATGGGGAGATTCTGTACAAGGGGAGACTCTCTACAAGGGGACATTCTGTGTATTTACATGGGGAGATTCTGTACATGGGGAGATTGTGTACAAGGGGAGATTCTGTACAAGGGGAGACTCTGTACAAGGGGAGACTCTGTACAAGGGGAGACTCTGTGTATTTACATGGGGAGATTCTGTACATGGGTAGATTGTGTACAAGGGGAAATTCTGTACAAGGGGAGATACTGTACAAGGGGAGATTCAGTGTATTTACATGGGGAGATTGTGTACATGGGGAGATTCTGTACATGGGGAAATTCTGTACAAGGGGAGACTCTGTACAAGGGGAGACTCTGTACAAGGGGAGACTCTGTGTATTTACATGGGGAGATTCTGTACATGGGGAGATTGTGTGCAATGGGAGATTCTGTCCAAGGGGAGATACTGTTCAAGGGGAGATTCAGTGTATTTACATGGGGAGATTTTGTACATGGGGAGATTCTGTACATGGGGAAATTCTGTACAAGGGGAGATTCTGTACAAGGGGAGACTCTGTGTATTTACATGGGGAGATTCTGTACAAGGGGAGATTCTGTACAAGGGGAGAGTCTGTAGAAGGGGAGACTCTGTACAAGGGGAGACTCTGTGTATTTACATGGAGAGATTCTGTACATGGGGAGATTGTGTACAAGGGGAGACTTTGTACAAGGGAAGATTCTGTACAAGGGGAGATTCTGTGCATTTACATGGGGAGATTCTGTACATGGGGAGATCCTGTACACGGGAGATTCTGCACAAGGGGAGACTCTGGACAAGGGGAGACTCTGTGTATTTACATGGGGAGATTCTGTACATGGAGAGATTGTGTACAAGGGGAGACTTTGTACAAGGGAAGATTCTGTACAAGGGGGATTCTGTGCATTTACATGGGGAGATTCTGTACATGGGGAGATTCTGTACACGGGAGATTCTGTACAAGGGGAGACTCTGTACAAGGGGAGGCTCTCCCTGTGTGCAAGGGGAGATTTGTGTATTTACAAAAGGCGATTCTGTATATTTACATGGGGAGATTCTGTACATGGGGAGATTGTATACAATGGGAGATTCTGTACAAGGGGTGATTCTGTACAAGGGGAGACTCTGTACAAGGGGAGACTCTGTGTATTTACATGGGGAGATTCTGTACATGGGGAAATTGTGTACAAAGGGACTTTCTGTACATGGGTCGATTCTGTACAAGGGGAGATTCTATGCAAGGGGAGACTCTGTACAAGGGGAGACTCTGTGTATTTACATGGGGAGATTCTGTACATGGGGAGATTCTGTACATGGGGAAATTCTGTACAAGGGGAGATTCTGTACAAAGGGAGACTCTGTACAAGGGGAGACTCTGTGTATTTACATGGGGAGATTCTGGACAAGGGGAGATTCTGTACAAGGGGAGACTCTCTACAAGGGGAGACTCTGTGTATTTACATGGGGAGATTCTGTACATGGGGTGATTGGGTACAAGGGGAGATTCTGCACAAGGGGAGATTCTGTCTATTTACATGGGGAGATTCTGTACATGGGGAGATTGTGTACAAGGGGAGATTCTGTACAAGGGGAGACTCTGTACAAGGGGAGACTCTGTCCAAGGGGAGACTCTGTGTATTTACATGGGGAGATTCTGTACATGGGTAGATTGTGTACAAGGGGAGATTCTGTACAAGGGGAGATACTGTACAAGGGGAGATTCAGTGTATTTACATGGGGAGATTCTGTACATGGGGAGATTCTGTACATGGGGAAATTCTGTCCAAGGGGAGATTCTGTACAAGGGGAGACTCTGTACAAGGGGAGACTCTGTGTATTTACAAGGGGAGATTCTGTACAAGGGGAGATTCTGTACAAGGGGAGACTCTGTACAAGGGGAGACTCTGTACAAGGGGAGACTCTGTGTATTTACATGGGGAGATTCTGTACATGGGGAGATTCTGTACATGGGGAAATTCTGTACAAGGGGAGATTCTGTACAAAGGGAGACTCTCTACAAGGGGAGACTCTGTGTATTTACATGGGGAGATTCTGTACATGGAGAAATTCTGTACAAAGGGAGATTCTGTACAAGGGGAGACTCTGTACAAGGGGAGACTCTGTGTATTTACATGGGGAGATTCTGTACAAGGGGAGATTCTGTACAAGGGGAGACTCTGTACAAGGGGAGACTCTGTACAAGGGGAGACTCTGTGTATTTACATGGGGAGATTCTGTTCATGGGGAGATTGTGTACAAGAGGAGACTTTGTACAAGGGAAGATTCTGTACAAGGGGAGATTCAGTGTATTTACATGGGGAGATTCTGTACATGTGGAGATTCTGTACATGGGGAAATTCTGTACAAGGGGAGATTCTGTACAAAGGGAGACTCTGTACAAGGGGAGACTCTGTGTATTTACATGGGGAGATTCTGTACAAGGGGAGACTCTCTACAAGGGGACATTCTGTGTATTTACATGGGGAGATTCTGTACATGGGGAGATTGTGTACAAGGGGAGATTCTGTACAAGGGGAGACTCTGTACAAGGGGAGACTCTGTACAAGGGGAGACTCTGTGTATTTACATGGGGAGATTCTGTACATGGGTAGATTGTGTACAAGGGGAAATTCTGTACAAGGGGAGATACTGGACAAGGGGAGATTCAGTGTATTTACATGGGGAGATTGTGTACATGGGGAGATTCTGTACATGGGGAAATTCTGTACAAGGGGAGATTCTGTACAAGGGGAGACTCTGTACAAGAGGAGACTCTGTGTATTTACATGGGGAGATTCTGTCCATGGGGAGATTGTGTGCAATGGGAGATTCTGTACAAGGGGAGATACTGTTCAAGGGGAGATTCAGTGTATTTACATGGGGAGACTTTGTACATGGGGAGATTCTGTACATGGGGAAATTCTGTACAAGGGGAGATTCTGTACAAGGGGAGACTCTGTGTATTTACATGGGGAGATTCTGTACAAGGGGAGATTCTGTACAAGGGGAGAGTCTGTAGAAGGGGAGACTCTGTACAAGGGGAGACTCTGTGTATTTACATGGGGAGATTCTGTACATGGGGTGATTGGGTACAAGGGGAGATTCTGCACAAGGGGAGATTCAGTGTATTTACATGGGGAGATTCTGTACATGGGGAGATTGTGTACAAGGGGAGATTCTGTACAAGGGGAGACTCTGTACAAGGGGAGACTCTGTACAAGGGGAGACTCTGTGTATTTACATGGGGAGATTCTGTACATGGGTAGATTGTGTACAAGGGGAGATTCTGTACAAGGGGAGATACTGTACAAGGGGAGATTCAGTGTATTTACATGGGGAGATTCTGTACATGTGGAGATTCTGTACATGGGGAAATTCTGTACAAGGGGAGATTCTGTACAAAGGGAGACTCTGTACAAGGGGAGACTCTGTGTATTTACATGGGGAGATTCTGTACAAGGGGAGACTCTCTACAAGGGGACATTCTGTGTATTTACATGGGGAGATTCTGTACATGGGGAGATTGTGTACAAGGGGAGATTCTGTACAAGGGGAGACTCTGTACAAGGGGAGACTCTGTACAAGGGGAGACTCTGTGTATTTACATGGGGAGATTCTGTACATGGGTAGATTGTGTACAAGGGGAAATTCTGTACAAGGGGAGATACTGGACAAGGGGAGATTCAGTGTATTTACATGGGGAGATTGTGTACATGGGGAGATTCTGTACATGGGGAAATTCTGTACAAGGGGAGATTCTGTACAAGGGGAGACTCTGTACAAGAGGAGACTCTGTGTATTTACATGGGGAGATTCTGTCCATGGGGAGATTGTGTGCAATGGGAGATTCTGTACAAGGGGAGATACTGTTCAAGGGGAGATTCAGTGTATTTACATGGGGAGACTTTGTACATGGGGAGATTCTGTACATGGGGAAATTCTGTACAAGGGGAGATTCTGTACAAGGGGAGACTCTGTGTATTTACATGGGGAGATTCTGTACAAGGGGAGATTCTGTAGAAGGGGAGACTCTGTACAAGGGGAGACTCTGTGTATTTACATGGGGAGATTCTGTACATGGGGTGATTGGGTACAAGGGGAGATTCTGCACAAGGGGAGATTCAGTGTATTTACATGGGGAGATTCTGTACATGGGGAGATTGTGTACAAGGGGAGATTCTGTACAAGGGGAGACTCTGTACAAGGGGAGACTCTGTACAAGGGGAGACTCTGTGTATTTACATGGGGAGATTCTGTACATGGGTAGATTGTGTACAAGGGGAGATTCTGTACAAGGGGAGATACTGTACAAGGGGAGATTCAGTGTATTTACATGGGGAGATTCTGTACATGGGGAGATTCTGTACATGGGGAAATTCTGTCCAAGGGGAGATTCTGTACAAGGGGAGACTCTGTACAAGGGGAGACTCTGTGTATTTACAAGGGGAGATTCTGTACAAGGGGAGATTCTGTACAAGGGGCGATTCTGTACAAGGGGAGATTCAGTGTATTTACATGGGGAGATTCTGTACAAGGGGAGATTCTGTACAAGGGGCGATTCTGTACAAGGGGAGATTCAGTGTATTTACATGGGGAGATTCTGTACGTGGGGAGATTCTGTACATGGGGAAATTCTGTACAAAGGGAGATTCTGTACAAAGGGAGACTCTGGACAAGGGGAGATTCTGTGTATTTACATGGGGATATTCTGTACAAGGGGAGATTCTGTACAAGGGGAGACTCTCTACAAGGGGAGACTCTGTGTATTTACATGGGGAGATTCTGTACACGGGGAGATTGTGTACAATGGGAGATTCTGTACAAGGGGAGATACTGTGCAAGGGGAGATTCAGTGTATTTACATGGGGAGATTTTGTACATGGGGAGATTCTGTACATGGGGAAATTCTGTACAAGGGGAGATTCTGTACAAGGGGAGACTCTGTACAAGGGGAGACTCTGTACAAGGGGAGTCTCTGTGTATTTACATGGGAGTTCCTGTAAATGGGGAGATTCTGTACAAGGGGAGATTCTGTACAAGGGGAGATTCTGTACAAGGGGAGACTCTGTACAAGGGGAGACTCTGTACAAGGGGAGACTCTGTGTATTTACATGGGAGTTCCTGTAAATGGGGAGATTCTGTACAAGGGGAGATTCTGTACAAGGGGAGATTCAGTGTATTTACATGGGGAGATTCTGGACATGTGGAGATTCTGTACATGGGGAAATTCTGTACAAGGGGAGATTCTGTACAAAGGGAGACTCTGTACAAGGGGAGACTCTGTGTATTTACATGGGGAGATTCTGTACAAGGGGAGACTCTCTACAAGGGGACATTCTGTGTATTTACATGGGGAGATTCTGTACATGGGGAGATTGTGTACAAGGGGAGATTCTGTACAAGGGGAGACTCTGTACAAGGGGAGACTCTGTACAAGGGGAGACTCTGTGTATTTACATGGGGAGATTCTGTACATGGGTAGATTGTGTACCAGGGGAAATTCTGTACAAGGGGAGATACTGTACAAGGGGAGATTCAGTGTATTTACATGGGGAGATTGTGTACATGGGGAGATTCTGTACATGGGGAAATTCTGTACAAGGGGAGACTCTGTACAAGGGGAGACTCTGTACAAGGGGAGACTCTGTACAAGGGGAGACTCTGTGTATTTACATGGGGAGATTCTGTACATGGGGAGATTGTGTGCAATGGGAGATTCTGTCCAAGGGGAGATACTGTTCAAGGGGAGATTCAGTGTATTTACATGGGGAGATTTTGTACATGGGGAGATTCTGTACATGGGGAAATTCTGTACAAGGGGAGATTCTGTACAAGGGGAGACTCTGTGTATTTACATGGGGAGATTCTGTACAAGGGGAGATTCTGTACAAGGGGAGAGTCTGTAGAAGGGGAGACTCTGTACAAGGGGAGACTCTGTGTATTTACATGGAGAGATTCTGTACATGGGGAGATTGTGTACAAGGGGAGACTTTGTACAAGGGAAGATTCTGTACAAGGGGAGATTCTGTGCATTTACATGGGGAGATTCTGTACATGGGGAGATCCTATACACGGGAGATTCTGCACAAGGGGAGACTCTGGACAAGGGGAGACTCTGTGTATTTACATGGGGAGATTCTGGACATGGAGAGATTGTGTACAAGGGGAGACTTTGTACAAGGGAAGATTCTGTACAAGGGGGATTCTGTGCATTTACATGGGGAGATTCTGTACATGGGGAGATTCTGTACACGGGAGATTCTGTACAAGGGGAGACTCTGTACAAGGGGAGGCTCTCCCTGTGTGCAAGGGGAGATTTGTGTATTTACAAAAGGCGATTCTGTATATTTACATGGGGAGATTCTGTACATGGGGAGATTGTATACAATGGGAGATTCTGTACAAGGGGTGATTCTGTACAAGGGGAGACTCTGTACAAGGGGAGACTCTGTGTATTTACATGGGGAGATTCTGTACATGGGGAAATTGTGTACAAAGGGACTTTCTGTACATGGGTCGATTCTGTACAAGGGGAGATTCTGTGCAAGGGGAGACTCTGTACAAGGGGAGACTCTGTGTATTTACATGGGGAGATTCTGTACATGGGGAGATTCTGTACATGGGGAAATTCTGTACAAGGGGAGATTCTGTACAAAGGGAGACTCTGTACAAGGGGAGACTCTGTGTATTTACATGGGGAGATTCTGGACAAGGGGAGATTCTGTACAAGGGGAGACTCTCTACAAGGGGAGACTCTGTGTATTTACATGGGGAGATTCTGTACATGGGGTGATTGGGTACAAGGGGAGATTCTGCACAAGGGGAGATTCTGTCTATTTACATGGGGAGATTCTGTACATGGGGAGATTGTGTACAAGGGGAGATTCTGTACAAGGGGAGACTCTGTACAAGGGGAGACTCTGTCCAAGGGGAGACTCTGTGTATTTACATGGGGAGATTCTGTACATGGGTAGATTGTGTACAAGGGGAGATTCTGTACAAGGGGAGATACTGTACAAGGGGAGATTCAGTGTATTTACATGGGGAGATTCTGTACATGGGGAGATTCTGTACATGGGGAAATTCTGTCCAAGGGGAGATTCTGTACAAGGGGAGACTCTGTACAAGGGGAGACTCTGTGTATTTACAAGGGGAGATTCTGTACAAGGGGAGATTCTGTACAAGGGGAGACTCTGTACAAGGGGAGACTCTGTACAAGGGGAGACTCTGTGTATATACATGGGGAGATTCTGTACATGGGGAGATTCTGTACATGGGGAAATTCTGTACAAGGGGAGATTCTGTACAAAGGGAGACTCTCTACAAGGGGAGACTCTGTGTATTTACATGGGGAGATTCTGTACATGGGGAAATTCTGTACAAAGGGAGATTCTGTACAAGGGGAGACTCTGTACAAGGGGAGACTCTGTGTATTTACATGGGGAGATTCTGTACAAGGGGAGATTCTGTACAAGGGGAGACTCTGTACAAGGGGAGACTCTGTACAAGGGGAGACTCTGTGTATTTACATGGGGAGATTCTGTTCATGGGGAGATTGTGTACAAGAGGAGACTTTGTACAAGGGAAGATTCTGTACAAGGGGAGATTCAGTGTATTTACATGGGGAGATTCTGTACATGTGGAGATTCTGTACATGGGGAAATTCTGTACAAGGGGAGATTCTGTACAAAGGGAGACTCTGTACAAGGGGAGACTCTGTGTATTTACATGGGGAGATTCTGTACAAGGGGAGACTCTCTACAAGGGGACATTCTGTGTATTTACATGGGGAGATTCTGTACATGGGGAGATTGTGTACAAGGGGAGATTCTGTACAAGGGGAGACTCTGTACAAGGGTAGACTCTGTACAAGGGGAGACTCTGTGTATTTACATGGGGAGATTCTGTACATGGGTAGATTGTGTACAAGGGGACATTCTGTACAAGGGGAGATACTGGACAAGGGGAGATTCAGTGTATTTACATGGGGAGATTGTGTACATGGGGAGATTCTGTACATGGGGAAATTCTGTACAAGGGGAGATTCTGTACAAGGGGAGACTCTGTACAAGAGGAGACTCTGTGTATTTACATGGGGAGATTCTGTCCATGGGGAGATTGTGTGCAATGGGAGATTCTGTACAAGGGGAGATACTGTTCAAGGGGAGATTCAGTGTATTTACATGGGGAGACTTTGTACATGGGGAGATTCTGTACATGGGGAAATTCTGGACAAGGGGAGATTCTGTACAAGGGGAGACTCTGTGTATTTACATGGGGAGATTCTGTACAAGGGGAGATTCTGTACAAGGGGAGAGTCTGTAGAAGGGGAGACTCTGTACAAGGGGAGACTCTGTGTATTTACATGGGGAGATTCTGTACATGGGGTGATTGGGTACAAGGGGAGATTCTGCACAAGGGGAGATTCAGTGTATTTACATGGGGAGATTCTGTACATGGGGAGATTGTGTACAAGGGGAGATTCTGTACAAGGGGAGACTCTGTACAAGGGGAGACTCTGTACAAGGGGAGACTCTGTGTATTTACATGGGGAGATTCTGTACATGGGTAGATTGTGTACAAGGGGAGATTCTGTACAAGGGGAGATACTGTACAAGGGGAGATTCAGTGTATTTACATGGGGAGATTCTGTACTTGGGGAGATTCTGTATATGGGGAAATTCTGTCCAAGGGGAGATTCTGTACAAGGGGAGACTCTGTACAAGGGGAGACTCTGTGTATTTACAAGGGGAGATTCGGTACAAGGGGAGATTCTGTACAAGGGGCGATTCTGTACAAGGGGAGATTCAGTGTATTTACATGGGGAGATTCTGTACAAGGGGAGATTCTGTACAAGGGGCGATTCTGTACAAGGGGAGATTCAGTGTATTTACATGGGGAGATTCTGTACGTGGGGAGATTCTGTACATGGGGAAATTCTGTACAAAGGGAGATTCTGTACAAAGGGAGACTCTGGACAAGGGGAGATTCTGTGTATTTACATGGGGATATTCTGTACAAGGGGAGATTCTGTACAAGGGGAGACTCTCTACAAGGGGAGACTCTGTGTATTTACATGGGGAGATTCTGTACACGGGGAGATTGTGTACAATGGGAGATTCTGTACAAGGGGAGATACTGTGCAAGGGGAGATTCAGTGTATTTACATGGGGAGATTTTGTACATGGGGAGATTCTGTACATGGGGAAATTCTGTACAAGGGGAGATTCTGTACAAGGGGAGACTCTGTACAAGGGGAGACTCTGTACAAGGGGAGTCTCTGTGTATTTACATGGGAGTTCCTGTAAATGGGGAGATTCTGTACAAGGGGAGATTCTGTACAAGGGGAGATTCTGTACAAGGGGAGACTCTGTACAAGGGGAGACTCTGTACAAGGGGAGTCTCTGTGTATTTACATGGGAGTTCCTGTAAATGGGGAGATTCTGTACAAGGGGAGATTCTGTACAAGGGGAGATTCAGTGTATTTACATGGGGAGATTCTGGACATGTGGAGATTCTGTACATGGGGAAATTCTGTACAAGGGGAGATTCTGTACAAAGGGAGACTCTGTACAAGGGGAGACTCTGTGTATTTACATGGGGAGATTCTGTACAAGGGGAGACTCTCTACAAGGGGACATTCTGTGTATTTACATGGGGAGATTCTGTACATGGGGAGATTGTGTACAAGGGGAGATTCTGTACAAGGGGAGACTCTGTACAAGGGGAGACTCTGTACAAGGGGAGACTCTGTGTATTTACATGGGGAGATTCTGTACATGGGTAGATTGTGTACAAGGGGAAATTCTGTACAAGGGGAGATACTGGACAAGGGGAGATTCAGTGTATTTACATGGGGAGATTGTGTACATGGGGAGATTCTGTACATGGGGAAATTCTGTACAAGGGGAGATTCTGTACAAGGGGAGACTCTGTACAAGAGGAGACTCTGTGTATTTACATGGGGAGATTCTGTCCATGGGGAGATTGTGTGCAATGGGAGATTCTGTACAAGGGGAGATACTGTTCAAGGGGAGATTCAGTGTATTTACATGGGGAGACTTTGTACATGGGGAGATTCTGTACATGGGGAAATTCTGTACAAGGGGAGATTCTGTACAAGGGGAGACTCTGTGTATTTACATGGGGAGATTCTGTACAAGGGGAGATTCTGTACAAGGGGAGAGTCTGTAGAAGGGGAGACTCTGTACAAGGGGAGACTCTGTGTATTTACATGGGGAGATTCTGTACATGGGGTGATTGGGTACAAGGGGAGATTCTGCACAAGGGGAGATTCAGTGTATTTACATGGGGAGATTCTGTACATGGGGAGATTGTGTACAAGGGGAGATTCTGTACAAGGGGAGACTCTGTACAAGGGGAGACTCTGTACAAGGGGAGACTCTGTGTATTTACATGGGGAGATTCTGTACATGGGTAGATTGTGTACAAGGGGAGATTCTGTACAAGGGGAGATACTGTACAAGGGGAGATTCAGTGTATTTACATGGGGAGATTCTGTACATGGGGAGATTCTGTACATGGGGAAATTCTGTCCAAGGGGAGATTCTGTACAAGGGGAGACTCTGTACAAGGGGAGACTCTGTGTATTTACAAGGGGAGATTCTGTACAAGGGGAGATTCTGTACAAGGGGCGATTCTGTACAAGGGGAGATTCAGTGTATTTCCATGGGGAGATTCTGTACGTGGGGAGATTCTGTACATGGGGAAATTCTGTACAAAGGGAGATTCTGTACAAAGGGAGACTCTGTACAAGGGGAGATTCTGTGTATTTACATGGGGATATTCTGTACAAGGGGAGATTCTGTACAAGGGGAGACTCTCTACAAGGGGAGACTCTGTGTATTTACATGGGGAGATTCTGTACACGGGGAGATTGTGTACAATGGGAGATTCTGTACAAGGGGAGATACTGTGCAAGGGGAGATTCAGTGTATCTACATGGGGAGATTTTGTACATGGGGAGATTCTGTACATGGGGAAATTCTGTACAAGGGGAGATTCTGTACAAGGGGAGACTCTGTACAAGGGGAGACTCTGTACAAGGGGAGTCTCTGTGTATTTACATGGGAGTTTCTGTAAATGGGGAGATTCTGTACAAGGGGAGATTCTGTACAAGGGGAGATTCTGTACAAGGGGAGATTCAGTGTATTTACATGGGGAGATTCTGTACATGTGGAGATTCTGTACATGGGGAAATTCTGTACAAGGGGAGATTCTGTACAAAGGGAGACTCTGTACAAGGGGAGACTCTGTGTATTTACATGGGGAGATTCTGTACAAGGGGAGACTCTCTACAAGGGGACATTCTGTGTATTTACATGGGGAGATTCTGTACATGGGGAGATTGTGTACAAGGGGAGATTCTGTACAAGGGGAGACTCTGTACAAGGGGAGACTCTGTACAAGGGGAGACTCTGTGTATTTACATGGGGAGATTCTGTACATGGGTAGATTGTGTACAAGGGGAAATTCTGTACAAGGGGAGATACTGTACAAGGGGAGATTCAGTGTAATTACATGGGGAGATTGTGTACATGGGGAGATTCTGTACATGGGTAAATTCAGTACAAGGGGAGATTCTGTACAAGGGGAGACTCTGTACAGGGGGAGACTCTGTGTATTTACATGGGGAGATTCTGTACATGGGGAGATTGTGTGCAATGGGAGATTCTGTCCAAGGGGAGATACTGTTCAAGGGGAGATTCAGTGTATTTACATGGGGAGATTTTGTACATGGGGAGATTCTGTACATGGGGAAATTCTGTACAAGGGGAGATTCTGTACAAGGGGAGACTCTGTGTAATTACATGGGGAGATTCTGTACAAGGGGAGATTCTGTCCAAGGGGAGAGTCTGTAGAAGGGGAGACTCTGTACAAGGGGAGACTCTGTGTATTTACATGGAGAGATTCTGTACATGGGGAGATTGTGTACAAGGGGAGACTTTGTACAAGGGAAGATTCTGTACAAGGGGGATTCTGTGCATTTACATGGGGAGATTCTGTACATGGGGAGATTCTGTACACGGGAGATTCTGTACAAGGGGAGACTCTGTACAAGGGGAGGCTCTCCCTGTGTGCAAGGGGAGATTTGTGTATTTACAAAAGGCGATTCTGTATATTTACATGGGGAGATTCTGTACATGGGGAGATTGTATACAATGGGAGATTCTGTACAAGGGGTGATTCTGTACAAGGGGAGACTCTGTACAAGGGGAGACTCAGTGTATTTACATGGGGAGATTCTGTACATGGGGAAATTGTGTACAAAGGGACTTTCTGTACATGGGTCGATTCTGTACAAGGGGAGATTCTGTGCAAGGGGAGACTCTGTACAAGGGGAGACTCTGTGTATTTACATGGGGAGATTCTGTACATGGGGAGATTCTGTACATGGGGAAATTCTGTACAAGGGGAGATTCTGTACAAAGGGAGACTCTGTACAAGGGGAGACTCTGTGTATTTACATGGGGAGATTCTGGACAAGGGGAGATTCTGTTCAAGGGGAGACTCTCTACAAGGGGAGACTCTGTGTATTTACATGGGGAGATTCTGTACATGGGGTGATTGGGTACAAGGGGAGATTCTGCACAAGGGGAGATTCTGTCTATTTACATGGGGAGATTCTGTACATGGGGAGATTGTGTACAAGGGGAGATTCTGTACAAGGGGAGACTCTGTACAAGGGGAGACTCTGTCCAAGGGGAGACTCTGTGTATTTACATGGGGAGATTCTGTACAAGGGGAGATTCTGTACAAGGGGAGACTCTGTACAAGGGGAGACTCTGTACAAGGGGAGACTCTGTGGATTTACATGGGGAGATTCTGTACATGGGGAGATTCTGTACATGGGGAAATTCTGTACAAGGGGAGATTCTGTACAAAGGGAGACACTCTACAAGGGGAGACTCTGTGTATTTACATGGGGAGATTCTGTACATGGGGAAATTCTGTACAAAGGGAGATTCTGTACAAGGGGAGACTCTGTACAAGGGGAGACTCTGTGTATTTACATGGGGAGATTCTGTACAAGGGGAGATTCTGTACAAGGGGAGACTCTGTACAAGGGGAGACTCTGTACAAGGGGAGACTCTGTGTATTTACATGGGGAGATTCTGTTCATGGGGAGATTGTGTACAAGAGGAGACTTTGTACAAGGGAAGATTCTGTACAAGGGGAGATTCTGTGCATTTACATGGGGAGATTCTGTACATGGGGAGATTCTGTACACGGGAGATTCTGTACAAGGGGAAACTCTGTACAAGGGGAGGCTCTCCCTGTGTGCAAGGGGAGATGTATGTATTTACAAAAGGCGATTCTGTATATTTACATGGGGAGATTCTGCACATGGGGAGATTGTGTACAATGGGAGATTCTGTACAAGGGGAGATTCTGTACAAGGGGAGATTCTGTACAAGGGGAGACTCTGTACAAGGGGAGACTCTGTGTATTTACATGGGGAGATTCTGTACATGGGGAGATTCTGTACATGGGGAAATTCTGTACAAGGGGAGATTCTGTACAAAGGGAGACTCTGTACAAGGGGAGACTCTGTGTTTTTACATGGGGAGATTCTGTACAAGGGGAGATTCTGTACAAGGGGAGACTCTCTACAAGAGGAGACTCTGTGTATTTACATGGGGAGATTCTGTACATGGGGTCATTGTGTACAAGGGGAGATTCTGCACAAGAGGAGACTCTGTGTATTTACATGGGGAGATTCTGTACATGGGTAGATTGTGTACAAGGGGAGATTCTGTACAAGGGGAGACTCTGTACAAGGGGAGACTCTGTGTATTTACAAGGGGAGATTCTGTACAAGGGAAGATTCTGTACAAGGGGAGACTCTGTACAAGGGGAGACTCTGTACAAGGGGAGACTCTGTGTATTTACATGGGGAGATTCTGTACATGGGGAGATTGTGTACAAGGGGAGACTTTGTACAAGGGAAGATTCTGTACAAGGGGAGATTCTGTGCATTTACATGGGGAGATTCTGTACATGGGGAGATTCTGTACACGGGGGATTCTGTACAAGGGGAGACTCTGTACAAGGAGAGGCACTCCCTGTGTGCAAGGGGAGATTTGTGTATTCACAAAAGGCGATTCTGTGTATTTACATGGGGAGATTCTGTACATGTGGCGATTGTGTACAATGGGAGATTCTGTACAAGGGAAGATTCTGTACAAGGGGACATTCTGTACAAGGGGAGACTCTGTACAAGGGGAGACTCTGTACAAGGGGAGACTCTGTGTATTTACATGGGGAGATTCTGTACATGGCGAGATTTTGTACAAGGGGAGACTCTATACAAGGGGAGACTCTGTGTATTTACATGGGGAGATTCTGTACATGGGGTGATTGGGTACAAGGGGAGATTCTGCACAAGGGGAGATTCTGTCTATTTACATGGGGAGATTCTGTACATGGGGAGATTGTGTCCAAGGGGAGATTCTGTACAAGGGGAGACTCTGTACAAGGGGAGACTCTGTACAAGGGGAGACTCTGTGTATTTACATGGGGAGATTCTGTACATGGGTAGATTGTGTACAAGGGGGGATTCTGTACAAGCGGAGATACTGTACAAGGGGAGATTCAGTGTATTTACATGGGGAGATTCTGTACATGGGGAGATTCTGTACATGGGGAAATTCTGTCCAAGGGGAGATTCTGTACAAGGGGAGACTCTGTACAAGGGGAGACTCTGTGTATTTACATGGGGAGATTCTGTACAAGGGGAGATTCTGTACAAGGGGAGACTCTGTACAAGGAGAGGCACTCCCTGTGTGCAAGGGGAGATTTGTGTATTTACAAAAGTCGATTCTGTGTATTTACATGGGGACATTCTGTCCATGGGGCGATTGTGTACAATGGGAGATTCTGTACAAGGGAAGATTCTGTACAAGGGGACATTCTGTACAAGGGGAGACTCTGTACAAGGGGAGACTCTGTACAAGGGGAGACTCTGTGTATTTACATGGGGAGATTCTGTACATGGCGAGATTGTGTACAAAGGTACATTCTGTACATGGGGAGATTCTGTACAAGGGGAGACTCTGTACAAGGGGAGACTCTGTGTATGTACATGGGGAGATTCTGTACAAGGGGAGATTCTGTACAAGGGGAGACTCTCTACAAGGGGAGACTCTGTGTATTTACATGGGGAGATTCTGTACATGGGGAGATTGTGAACAAGGGGAGATTCTGTACAAGGCGAGATTCTGTACAAGGGGAGACTCTGTGTATTTACATGGGGAGATTCTGTACATGGGGAGATTGTGTACAAGGGGAGATTCTGTACAGGGGAGATTCTGTACAAGGGTAGACTCTGTACAAGGGGAGACTCTGTACAAGGGGAGACTCTCCCTGTGTGCAAGGGGAGATTTGTGTATTTACAAGAGGAGATTCTGTGTATTTACATGGGGAGATTCTGTACAAGGGGAGATTCTGTCCAAGGGGAGATTCTGTACACGGGGAGACTCTGTACAAGGGGAGACTCTGTACAAGTGGAGACTCTGTGTATTTACAAGGGGAGACTGTGTTCAATGGGAGATTGTGTACATGGGGAGATTGTGTACAAGGGGAGATTCTGTACAAGGGGAGACTCTGTACAAGGGGAGACTCTGTACAAGGGGAGACTCTGTGTATTTACAAGGGGAGATTCTGTACAAGGGAAGATTCTGTACAAGGGGAGACTCTGTACAAGGGGAGACTCTGTACAAGGGGAGACTCTGTGTATTTACATGGGGAGATTCTGTACATGGGGAGATTGTGTACAAGGGGAGACTTTGTACAAGGGAAGATTCTGTACAAGGGGAGATTCTGTGCATTTACATGGGGAGATTCTGTACATGGGGAGATTCTGTACACGGGGGATTCTGTACAAGGGGAGACTCTGTACAAGGAGAGGCACTCCCTGTGTGCAAGGGGAGATTTGTGTATTCACAAAAGGCGATTCTGTGTATTTACATGGGGAGATTCTGTACATGTGGCGATTGTGTACAATGGGAGATTCTGTACAAGGGAAGATTCTGTACAAGGGGACATTCTGTACAAGGGGAGACTCTGTACAAGGGGAGACTCTGTACAAGGGGAGACTCTGTGTATTTACATGGGGAGATTCTGTACATGGCGAGATTTTGTACAAGGGGAGACTCTATACAAGGGGAGACTCTGTGTATTTACATGGGGAGATTCTGTACATGGGGTGATTGGGTACAAGGGGAGATTCTGCACAAGGGGAGATTCTGTCTATTTACATGGGGAGATTCTGTACATGGGGAGATTGTGTCCAAGGGGAGATTCTGTACAAGGGGAGACTCTGTACAAGGGGAGACTCTGTACAAGGGGAGACTCTGTGTATTTACATGGGGAGATTCTGTACATGGGTAGATTGTGTACAAGGGGGGATTCTGTACAAGCGGAGATACTGTACAAGGGGAGATTCAGTGTATTTACATGGGGAGATTCTGTACATGGGGAGATTCTGTACATGGGGAAATTCTGTACAAGGGGAGATTCTGTACAAGGGGAGACTCTGTACAAGGGGAGACTCTGTGTATTTACATGGGGAGATTCTGTACAAGGGGAGATTCTGTACAAGGGGAGACTCTGTACAAGGAGAGGCACTCCCTGTGTGCAAGGGGAGATTTGTGTATTTACAAAAGGCGATTCTGTGTATTTACATGGGGACATTCTGTCCATGGGGCGATTGTGTACAATGGGAGATTCTGTACAAGGGAAGATTCTGTACAAGGGGACATTCTGTACAAGGGGAGACTCTGTACAAGGGGAGACTCTCTACAAGGGGAGACTCTGTGTATTTACATGGGGAGATTCTGTACATGGGGAGATTGTGTGCAAGGGGAGATTCTGTACAAGGGGAGATTCTGTACAAGGGGAGACTCTGTGTATTTACATGGGGAGATTCTGTACATGGGGAGATTGTGTACAATGGGAGATTCTGTACAAGGGGAGATACTGTGCAAGGGGAGATTCAGTGTATTTACATGGGGAGATTTTGTACATGGGGAGACTCTGTACATGGGGAAATTCTGTACAAGGGGATATTCTGTACAAGGGGAGACTCTGTACAAGGGGAGACTCTGTACAAGGGGAGTCTCTGTGTATTTACATGGGAGTTTCTGTAAATGGGGAGATTCTGTACAAGGGGAGACTCTGTACAAGGGGAGACTCTGTGTATTTCCATGGGGAGATTCTGTACATGGGCTGATTGTGTACAAGGGGAGATTCTGTACAAGGGGAGATTCTGTACAAGGGGAGACTCTGTACAAGGGGAGACTCTGTGTATTTACATGGGGAGATTCTGTACAAGGGGAGATTCTGTACAAGGGGAGACTCTGTACAAGGGGAGACTCTGTACAAGGGGAGACTCTGTGTATTTACATTGGAGATTCTGTACATGGGGAGAATGTGTACAAGGGGAGATTCTGTACAAGGGGCGATTCTGTACAAGGGGAGATTCAGTGTATTTACATGGGGAGATTCTGTACGTGGGGAGATTCTGTACATGGGGAAATTCTGTACAAAGGGAGATTCTGTACAAAGGGAGACTCTGTACAAGGGGAGATTCTGTGTATTTACATGGGGATATTCTGTACAAGGGGAGATTCTGTACAAGGGGAGACTCTCTACAAGGGGAGACTCTGTGTATTTACATGGGGAGATTCTGTACATGGGGAGATTGTGTGCAAGGGGAGATTCTGTACAAGGGGAGATTCTGTACAAGGGGAGACTCTGTGTATTTACATGGGGAGATTCTGTACATGGGGAGATTGTGTACAATGGGAGATTCTGTACAAGGGGAGATACTGTGCAAGGGGAGATTCAGTGTATTTCCATGGGGAGATTTTGTACATGGGGAGATTCTGTACATGGGGAAATTCTGTACAAGGGGATATTCTGTACAAGGGGAGACTCTGTACAAGGGGAGACTCTGTACAAGGGGAGTCTCTGTGTATTTACATGGGAGTTTCTGTAAATGGGGAGATTCTGTACAAGGGGAGATTCTGTACAAGGGGAGATTCTGTACAAGGGGAGATTCAGTGTATTTACATGGGGAGATTCTGTACATGTGGAGATTCTGTACATGGGGAAATTCTGGACAAGGGGAGATTCTGTACAAAGGGAGACTCTGTACAAGGGGAGACTCTGTGTATTTACATGGGGAGATTCTGTACAAGGGGAGACTCTCTACAAGGGGACATTCTGTGTATTTACATGGGGAGATTCTGTACATGGGGAGATTGTGTACAAGGGGAGATTCTGTACAAGGGGAGACGCTGTACAAGGGGAGACTCTGTACAAGGGGAGACTCTGTGTATTTACATGGGGAGATTCTGTACATGGGTAGATTGTGTACAAGGGGAAATTCTGTACAAGGGGAGATACTGTACAAGGGGAGATTCAGTGTATTTACATGGGGAGATTGTGTACATGGGGAGATTCTGTACATGGGGAAATTCTGTACAAGGGGAGATTCTGTACAAGGGGAGACTCTGTACAAGGGGAGACTCTGTGTATTTACATGGGGAGATTCTGTACATGGGGAGATTGTGTGCAATGGGAGATTCTGTACAAGGGGAGATACTGTTCAAGGGGAGATTCAGTGTATTTACATGGGGAGATTTTGTACATGGGGAGATTCTGTACATGGGGAAATTCTGTACAAGGGGAGATTCTGTACAAGGGGAGACTCTGTGTATTTACATGGGGAGATTCTGTACAAGGGGAGATTCTGTACAAGGGGAGAGTCTGTAGAAGGGGAGACTCTGTACAAGGGGAGACTCTGTGTATTTACATGGAGAGATTCTGTACATGGGGAGATTGTGTGCAAGGGGAGATTCTGTACAAGGGGAGATTCTGTACAAGGGGAGACTCTGTGTATTTACATGGGGAGATTCTGTACATGGGGAGATTGTGTACAATGGGAGATTCTGTACAAGGGGAGATACTGTGCAAGGGGAGATTCAGTGTATTTCCATGGGGAGATTTTGTACATGGGGAGATTCTGTACATGGGGAAATTCTGTACAAGGGGATATTCTGTACAAGGGGAGACTCTGTACAAGGGGAGACTCTGTACAAGGGGAGTCTCTGTGTATTTACATGGGAGTTTCTGTAAATGGGGAGATTCTGTACAAGGGGAGATTCTGTACAAGGGGAGATTCTGTACAAGGGGAGATTCAGTGTATTTACATGGGGAGATTCTGTACATGTGGAGATTCTGTACATGGGGAAATTCTGGACAAGGGGAGATTCTGTACAAAGGGAGACTCTGTACAAGGGGAGACTCTGTGTATTTACATGGGGAGATTCTGTACAAGGGGAGACTCTCTACAAGGGGACATTCTGTGTATTTACATGGGGAGATTCTGTACATGGGGAGATTGTGTACAAGGGGAGATTCTGTACAAGGGGAGACGCTGTACAAGGGGAGACTCTGTACAAGGGGAGACTCTGTGTATTTACATGGGGAGATTCTGTACATGGGTAGATTGTGTACAAGGGGAAATTCTGTACAAGGGGAGATACTGTACAAGGGGAGATTCAGTGTATTTACATGGGGAGATTGTGTACATGGGGAGATTCTGTACATGGGGAAATTCTGTACAAGTGGAGATTCTGTACAAGGGGAGACTCTGTACAAGGGGAGACTCTGTGTATTTACATGGGGAGATTCTGTACATGGGGAGATTGTGTGCAATGGGAGATTCTGTACAAGGGGAGATACTGTTCAAGGGGAGATTCAGTGTATTTACATGGGGAGATTTTGTACATGGGGAGATTCTGTACATGGGGAAATTCTGTACAAGGGGAGATTCTGTACAAGGGGAGACTCTGTGTATTTACATGGGGAGATTCTGTACAAGGGGAGATTCTGTACAAGGGGAGAGTCTGTAGAAGGGGAGACTCTGTACAAGGGGAGACTCTGTGTATTTACATGGAGAGATTCTGTACATGGGGAGATTGTGTACAAGGGGAGACTTTGTACAAGGGAAGATTCTGTACAAGGGGAGATTCTGTGCATTTACATGGGGAGATTCTGTACATGGGGAGATTCTGTACAAGGGGAGACTCTGTACAAGGGGAGACTCTGTACAAGGGGAGACTCTGTGTATTTACATGGAGAGAGTCTGTACATGGGGAGATTGTGTACAAGGGGAGACTTTGTACAAGGGAAGATTCTGTACAAGGGGAGATTCTGTGCATTTACATGGGGAGATTCTGTACATGGGTAGATTGTGTACAAGGGGAGATTCTGTACAAGGGGAGGCTCTCCCTGTGTGCAAGGGGAGATTTGTGTATTTACAAAAGGCGATTCTGTATATTTACATGGGGAGATTCTGTACATGGGGAGATTGTGTACAATGGGAGATTCTGTACAAGGGGAGATTCTGTACAAGGGGAGATTCTGTACAAGGGGAGACTCTGTACAAGGGGAGACTCTGTGTATTTACATGGGGAGGTTCTGTACATGGGGAGATTGTGTACAAAGGGACATTCTGTACATGGGGAGATTCTGTACAAGGGGAGATTCTGTACAAGGGGAGACTCTGTACAAGGGGAGACTCTGTGTATTTACATGGGGAGATTCTGTACATGGGGAGATTCTGTACATGGGGAAATTCTGTACAAGGGGAGATTCTGTACAAAGGGAGACTCTGTACAAGGGTAGACTCTGTACAAGGGGAGACTCTGTGTATTTACATGGGGAGATTCTGTACATGGGGAGATTCTGTACATGGGGAGATTCTGTACATGGGGAAATTCTGTACAAGGGGAGATTCTGTACAAGGGGAGACTCTGTGTATTTACATGGGGAGATTGTGTACAAGGGGAGATTCTGTACAAGGGGAGACTCTCTACAAGGGGAGACTCTGTGTATTTACATGGGGAGATTCTGTACATGGGGAGATTCTGTACAAGGGGAGATTCTGTACAAGGGGAGACTCTGTACAAGGGGAGACTCTGTGTATTTACATGGGGAGATTCTGTACATGGGGAGATTCTGTACATGGGGAAATTCTGTACATGGGGAGATTCTGTACAAGGGGAGATTCTGTACAAGGGGAGACTCTGTACAAGGGGAGACTCTGTGTATTTACATGGGGAGATTCTGTACATGGGGAGATTCTGTACATGGGGAAATTCTGTACAAGGGGAGATTCTGTACAAGGGGAGACTCTGTGTATTTACATGGGGAGATTGTGTACAAGGGGAGATTCTGTACAAGGGGAGACTCTCTACAAGGGGAGACTCTGTGTATTTACATGGGGAGATTCTGTACATGGGGAGATTCTGTACATGGGGAAATTCTGTACAAGGGGAGACTCTGTACAAGGGGAGACTCTGTACAAGGGGAGACTCTGTCCAAGGGGAAACTCTGTGTATTTACATGGGGAGATTCTGTACAAGGGGAGATTCTGTACAAGGGGAGATTCTGTACACGGGGAGACTCTGTACAAGGGGAGACTCTGTACAAGGGGAGACTCTGTGTATTTACAAGGGGAGACTGTGTTCAATGGGAGATTGTGTACATGGGGAGATTGTGTACAAGGGGAGATTCTGTACAAGGGGAGACTCTGTACAAGGGGAGACTCTGTACAAGGGGAGACTCTGTGTATTTACATGGGGAGATTCTGTACAAGGGGAGATTCTGTACAAGGGGAGTTTCTGTGTATTTACATGGGGAGATTCTGTACATGGGGTGATTGTGTACAAGGGGAGATTCTGTACAAGGGAAGATACTGTACAAGGGGAGACACTCTCTCTGTTCAAGGGGAGATTCTGTGTATTTACAAGGGCAGACTCTGTACAAGGGGTGAGTCTGTCTGTCTACAAGGGGTGACTCTGTCTGTGTACAAGGGGTGACTCTGTCTGTCTACAAGGGGTGACTCTGTCTGTGTACAAGGGGAGACTCTGGGCAGAATTTTAACACCCAACCCTCTGTCTCTGTACAAAGATGGATTCCGTATGAGGGGAGACTCTGTCTCTGTACAAGGGGAGAGTCTGTTTCTGTATAATTGGAGATTGCGCCTTTGTACAATTTGAGACTCTGTACAAGATGTTGATGGGTGAGGGAAGGTTAGATTTGTAGATGATTTGTAACCGACGTGATTTTGGGCGGGAATTCCTGAGGACTACACTGTCCCCAGCTGTGTTCAGTGAGCTCTGAGAAAGCAGTATCCCATGGGACATCTGGGACATTAATCTAGGCCTTCATCACCTCCAGAGTTAGAGTTTCATTCAGGGCAGCAAGGGCATTGATGGAGAATGGTGCAGCCAATTGCTCCATCAGGAAAAGTAATCCGGTTTTCTACGAGCAAGTGGTCAGCTATTTGCTTCAGCCTCAAGCTCAGGACTCTATGTGTGGACCCGAGTCCTCAGTGTTTCACACTGGCTCACGGGGTCTGTGGAAAGAACCCCCCGTCTCCCCCCACCCGCCCCTATCCACTCCCCAGAACTGTTCCAGCCCAACCTCACCATGTCCCAGAGGGTGAGAGTTCACTTTGGTTCGCAAACAGACTGCCGACCAGGTTTGCAACATCTGACACATGCTCAGACCCTCAGTCTGGCGTTAGCTTGGGGTTGGTGGGGCGGTGGGGCGGGGTGGGGGCTGTATGGTACGCAGTGAGTTTGAGCACCAGCTCTGTTGCTCCCGGGCACCCCGCCCCCTCCCCCGTTCCAGTTCCTTTTGTCGTGGCCTTTACTACAACAATTAATTCCTGATGTGGGCCCGTTTACACGGTAACCTCGGTCTTGCTGTTTGTGGACAGGTGTCGCTGGGGTTGCTTGTAGTGAGGAGGCGGGCTGAAGATCTCTGGTAGGTGCTCGATGCTGTATTGCCTCTTGCTGGCATGCATGTGCCTTCGTCCCACTGGCTGGCACTGCTCCCAGCCCTTGTAGCCGGGGTTTAACAGAGGGTGCGTGTTCATCTTGCTGACTTTCGTTTTCGGCCCTGGTGTGGAGGTCACAAAGCCACAGGTGTCCCCAGTCTGCCTCTCCTTCTGATAGTGAGCCAATGCTGGGAATGCAGTCCCTGGCTGAGCTAGCTCCATCACCGGGTACCTCTTTGAATAAAACTCATCTGCAGCAGTTTCTGCTGTAAGAGAAAGGAAACATTGAGAAATAGTTCATATGTGTGAGCATGTGTGAATGTCCCTGTGTGTATATGTTTGTGTGCTCATGTGTAGGTGTACATCTATGTGCATGCGCTAGTACGTATATGGGCCCTGAGATGCATACAGCTTAGTGTTCCCCAGAGAGGGCAGGAAAATACAGACAAATAGAGGTGTTCAAAATCAGGAGGGCTCTGGACAGAGTCGAGAGGGAGAAACTGTTCCCATTGGTGGAAGGATCGAGGCCAGGCAGCATGAATTGAGGATACTGGCACAAGAAGCGATGGAGACAGGAGGAGAAACTTTCTCACACAGCGAGTGGTGAGGATCTGGAATGTACTGTCTGAGAGTGTGGTGGAGACAGATTCACACAGTGAGTAATTAGGATCGGGAATGCACCGTCTGAGAGTGTGGTGGAAACAGATTCACACAGCGAGTGGTTAGGATCGGGAATGCACTGTCTGAGAGTGCGGTGGAGACAGATTCACACAGCGAGTGGTTAGGATCGGGAATGCACTGTCTGAGAGTGCGGTGGAGACAGATTCACGCAGTGAGTGGTCAGGATCGGGGATGCACTGTCTGAAAGTGTGGTGGAAACAGATTTACACAGCGAGTGGTTAGGATCTGGGATGCACTGTCTGAGAGTGTGGTTTGAGACAGATTCACACAGCGAGTGGTTAGGATCTGGGATGCACTGTCTGAGAGTGTGGTTTGAGACAGATTCACACAGCGAGTGGTTAGGATCTGGGATGCACTGTCTGAGAGTGTGGTTTGAGACAGATTCACACAGCGAGTGGTTAGGATCTGGAATGTACTGTCTGAGAGTGTGGTGGAGACAGATTCACACAGCGAGTGGTGAGGATCTGGAATGTACTGTCTGAGAGTGTGGTGGAGACAGGGTCACACAGTGAGTGGTTAGGATCCACTTTGGTAGCAATAATATGAAGACAGATTATTACTTGAATGGGTGTAAATTGAGAGAGGTGGATACTCAATGAGACCTTGGAGCCCTCATGCATCAGTCGCTGAAAGTAAGTACACAGGTACAGCAGGTAGTAAAGAAGGCAAATCGTATGTTGGTCTTCATAGTGAGAGGATTTGAGTATAGGGATAGGGATGTTTTACTGCAATTGTATAAGGCATTGGTGAGGCCACACCTGGAGTATTGTGCCAGTTGTGGTATCCTTATCTGAGGAAGGATGTCCTTGCTATTGAGGGAATACAGCAAAGGTTTACCAGGCTGATTCCTGGGATGGCAGGTTTGTCATGTGAGAAGAATCTAAGTGAGTTAAGATTATATTCAGTGGAGTTTAGAAAAGTGAGAGGGGATCTCATAGAAACTTATAAAATTCTAACAGAATAGATTCAGAAAGAATGTTCCCAATGGTGGGGGAGTTCAGAACTAGGGGTAGGATAAGGGGAGAACCTTTTAGGACTGAGGTGAGGTGAAATTTCTTCACTTAGAGGGTGGTGAATGTGTGGAATTCACTCCCACAGAAAGTAGTTGAGGCCAAAATGATTTCAAGAATAAATTATATATATAGCTCGATCAAGGGATAGGGGGAAAGGAAAGATATCCATGCCTTTTCACAAAAGAGGACACAAATCAGATATCAGAAATGTTGGCGAATGCAAAGTTTAGTGAGAGGGAAGAACTGAGGGAGATCAATATTAGTAGAGAAATGGTGCTGGGAAAATTGATGGGATTGAAGGCGGATACAGCCCCAGGGCCTGATAATCTACATCCCAGAGTACTTAAGGAAGTGGCTCTTGAAATAGTGGATGCATTGCTGGTCACCTTCCAGGATTCTATAGATTCTGGAACAGTCCCTGCAGATTGGAGGGTAGCGAATGTCACTCCAATATTCAAAAAGGGAGGTAGGGAGAAAACAGGGAATCATAGACCAGAAAGCCTAACATCGGTAGTGGGGAAGATTCTCAAATCCGTTATCAAGGACTTTATAGCAGAGTATTTAGAAAGCAGTGGCAGGATCAGACAGAGTCAGCATGGATTTATGAAGGGGAAATCATGCTTGACAAATCTGTTGGAATTCTTTGAAGATGTAACTTAGTGGAGTTGACAAGGGGGAGCCAGTCGATGTGGAATATTTGGACTTTCAGAAAGCATTTAACAAAGTCCCGCATAAGAGATTATCGTGCAAGATTAAAGCGCATGGGATTGGGGGAAGTGTATTGAGATGGATAGAAAACTGGTTGGCAGAGAGGAAATAAAGAGTAGGAATTAATGGGTCCTTTTCAAATTGGCAGGCAGTAACTAGTGGGATCAGTGCTGGGACCCCAGCTATTCACAATTTATATTACTTGGATGAGGGAACAAAATGTAACATCTCAAAGTTTGCAGATGATACCAAGTTGGGTGGGAGGGTGAACTGTGACGAGGATGCAGAGATCCTTCAGAATGATCTGGACAGGTTGCGTGAGTGGACAAATCAATGGCAGATGCAGTATAATTTGGATAAATGTGAGGTTATTCACTTTGGCAGCAAAAACAAGAAGGCAGATTACTACCTGAATGGCTGTAAATTGGGAGAGGGGAGTGTGCAGCGGGACCTGGGTGTCCTTGTGCACCAGTCGCTGAAGGTAAGCATGCAGGTGCAGCAGGCGGTAAAGAAGGCAAATGGTATGTTGGCCTTCATTGCGAGAGGTTTCGAGTACAGGAGCAGGGATGTGTTGTTGCAATTATACAGGGCCTTGGTGAGGCCACACCTAGAGTATTGTGTACAGTTTTGTCTCCTTTCTGAGGAAGGATGTTCTTGCTCTCGAGGGAATGCAGCGAAGGTTTACCAGGCTGATTCCGGGGATGGCGGGACTGATGTATGAGGAGAGATTAACAAGATTAGGATTGTTTTTGCTGGAGCTCAGATGAATGAGGGGGGAATCTCATAGAGGCTTTTAAAATTCTAACAGGACTAGGCAGGGTAGATGCAGGGAGGATGTTCCTGATGGTGGGGGAGTCCAGAACCAGGAGTCACAATCTGAGGATTCAGGGTAGACCATTTAGGACGGAGATGAGGAGACATTTCTTCACCCAAAGAGTGGTGAGCCTGTGGAATTCATTACCACAGGAAGTAGTTAATGCCAAAACATTGAATGTATTCAAGAGGCGGCTGGATATAGCACTTGGGGCGAATGGGATCAAAGGTTATGGGGAGATAGCAGGATTAGGCTATAAGAGTCGGGAAGTCTTGCTGCAGCTGTACAAGTACTGGTGAGACCACATCTGGAGCACTGGGAGCAGCTTTAGTTCCCTTATTTAAGGAAAGATATTATTCCATTGGAGGCCGTTCAGAGAAGGTTCACTGGGATGATCCCGGTATGGAGGGATTGTCTTATGAGGAAAGGTTAAACAGGTTGGGACTCGACCCATTGGAATTTAGAAGAATGAGAGGTGATCTCATTGAAACCTAGAGGATTCGAATGGGGCTTTGACAGGGTAAATGCTGAGGGGGTGTTTCCCCTGATGGGAGAGTCTGGGACCAGAGGGAACAGTCTGAGAATAAAGGGGCCCCAATTTAAGACTGAGATGAGGAGGAATTTCTTCTCTCAGAGAGTTGTCAGTCTTTGGAACTCCTTGCCACAGAGAGCTGTGGGGGGCAGAGTCCTTGTGTATGTTTAAGGCTGAGATAGATTTTTGATCAGTAAGGGAATCAAGGGTAATGGGGAAAGAGCAGGAAAGTGGACGTGAGGAATGTCGAATCAGCTATGATTCTATTCAATGGAGTAACAGGCTCGAGGGGCTGAACGGCCTCCTACAGTTCCTATTTCTTATGGTGCACTCAGACAGACATTGACATATGTACTCTTGGACATACACATTCATATATGTATACTTAGACATGCTCACACATATACATTTAAGCACACTCATATATGTACACTTAGAAAGACACATATATGTACACTTAGATATTCCTGCATGTACATTTATTCATGCTCACTCATGCATGAACATTTAGACGGACACACACACATGTTCACTTGGACAGACACATTCCTACATGTTCACTTTATCAGACATACTTATGCATGAACATTTAGACAGACACACATATGTGTCCGCATGGACAGACGCATTCCTACATGTTCACTCAGACACACTCATACATGTGCACTTTGTCAGACACACTCATAAAAGTATGGGGTAATGATTTTTTTAAATTCTCCAAATGACTTGGGGAGGCTCAGTGAGAAATGGCTGACTGAGTGGAGGAAGGAAGTCATGTGACGAATCCTCCAGGAATGCCCCCAAGCGCAATGGCAACCCAGCAGGGAACGTCTCTCGAGGGGTCGGCTGGCGACACTGCGACATGCCCCTGAGTTTCAGTTGCTGCTTCCTCCTAATCACTCATTGTGATGTCAGAAATTAGAATTGACTCTCACCCCAGAAAGCGCAAGTTATCGTCAGTCAACCTAAAAACCATCGGGTTTTGCACCTCTGTAATGTTATATCTAGCCTCAATCAGAACAACTCAGAATCAAACAATGCCATTGCCTCTGAAACCCTATAACAACAACTTGAATGTGTATAGCACCTTTAACACAATGAGAGGCCCCAAGGCGATTCACAAAAGCATTATGAAGCAAAAACTAGTTTCAGAACCGCACCAGGCCTTATCAGGAAAGTGAGTCAGAGGAGGGAAGTGAGACAGAGAGGTATAGCAAGGAAATTCCAGGGCTCACGGTCGCCAATGGGAGAGCGATCACGATTAGGAATGTATAAGAGGCCAGAATCCGAGGAGCACGGATACCTCAGAGGGTTGTGGGACAGGAGGAGGTGACAGGTAAAGGGATGGGCGAGGCCATGGAGGGATTTGAAAACAAGAATGAGAATTTTTTAAGATCAAGACGTATCTTGACTGGGAGCCAGTGTGTGTCAGCGAGCGCAGGGGGTAAGGAGCAATGGGACTTAGTGTGAGGAAGGATACAGGGAGCAGGGTTTTGGATGAGCTCAGGTTTATAAAGGATAGAATATGGCTGACCCAGACAGGTGTGTGCTGGGATGGTCAGGCCCGGGAGAGGGAATGTAGGCATGGATGAGGGAGGTCTTCAGCAGCAGATGAGCTGAGATGGGTTGAAGTCAGGTGACGGTACAGAGGTGGAAATAGATGGTTTTAGTGATGGGGTAAATCCGAGGTTAGAACTTTACCTTGGGGTCAGATGTGACACAGGTTGCGAATGATCTGGTTCTGTCTAGCATTGGATGAACTCGGTCTGCTCTCACTGGAATGACGGAGGTTGAGGGGTGACCTGATAGAGGCTTATAAGATTATGAGTGGCATGGACAGAGTGGATAGTCAAATCTCTTTCCTAGGGTAGAAAAGTCAAGTACTAGGGGACATGGGTTTAAGGTGTGTGGGGAAAGTTTAGAGGAGATGTGCGAGGCAAGTCTTTTACATAGAGGGTGGTGAATGTCTGGAACGCGCTGCCTGGGGAGGTGGTGGGAGCAGGTACGATAGCACATGGGATTGGGGGAAGTGTACTGAGATGGATAGAAAACTGGTTGGCAGAGAGGAAATAAAGAGTAGGAATTAATGGTTGCTTTTCAAATTGGCAGGCAGTAACTAGTGGGGTGCCACAGGGATCGGTGCTGGGACCCCAGATATTCACAATATATATTAATGATTTGGATGAGGGAACAAAATGTAACATCTCAAAGTTTGCAGATGATACCAAGTTGGGTGGGAGGGTGAACTGTGACGAGGATGCAGAGATCCTTCAGAATGATCTGGACAGGTTGGGTGAGTGGACAAATCAATGGCAGATGCAGTATAATTTGGATAAATGTGAGGTTATTCACTTTGGAAGCAAAAACAAGAAGGCAGATTACTACCTGAATGGCTGTAAATTGGGAGAGGGGAGTGTGCAGCGGGACCTGGGTGTCCTTGTGCACCAGTCGCTGAAGGTAAGCATGCAGGTGCAGCAGGCGGTAAAGAAGGCAAATGGTATGTTGGCCTTCATTGCGAGAGGTTTCGAGTACAGGAGCAGGGATGTGTTGTTACAATTATACAGGGCCTTGGTGAGGCCACACCTAGAGTATTGTGTGCAGTTTTGGTCTCCTTTCTGAGGAAGGATGTTCTTGCTCTCGAGGGAATGCAGCGAAGGTTTACCAGGCTGATTCCGGGGATAGCGGGACTGATGTATGAGGGGAGATTAACAAGATTAGGATTGTTTTTGCTGGAGTTCAGATGAATGAGGGGGGAATCTCATAGAGGCTTTTAAAATTCTAACAGGACTAGGCAGGGTAGATGCAGGGAGGATGTTCCTGATGGTGGGGTAGCCCAGAACCAGGAGTCATAATCTGAGGATTCAGGGTAGACCATTTAGGATGGAGATGAGGAGACATTTCTTCACCCAAAGAGTGGTGAGCCTGTGGAATTCATTACCACAGGAAGTAGTTGATGCCAAAACATTTAATGTATTCAAGAGGCGGCTGGATATAGCACTTGGGGCGAATGGGATCAAAGGTTATGGGGAGATAGCAGGATTAGGCTATAAGAGTCGGGAAGTCTTGCTGCAGCTGTACAAGGTACTGGTGGGACCACATCTGGAGCACTGGGAGCAGCTTTAGTTCCCTTATTTAAGGAAAGACATTATTCCATTGGAGGCCATTCAGAGAAGGTTCACTGGGATGATCCCGGTATGGAGGGATTGTCTTATGAGGAAAGGTTAAACAGGTTGGGACTCGACCCATTGGAATTTAGAAGAATGAGAGGTGATCTCATTGAAACCTAGAGGATTCGAATGGGGCTTTGACAGGGTAAATGCTGAGGGGGTGTTTCCCCTGATGGGAGAGTCTGGGACCAGAGGGAACAGTCTGAGAATAAAGGAGCCCCAATTTAAGACTGAGATGAGGAGGAATTTCTTCTCTCAGAGGGTTGTGAGTCTTTGGAACTCCTTGCCACAGAGAGCTGTGGGGGGCAGAGTCCTTGTGTATGTTTAAGGCTGAGATAGATTTTTGATCAGTAAGGGAATCAAGGGTAATGGGGAAAGAGCAGGAAAGTGGACGTGAGGAATGTCGAATCAGCTATGATTCTATTCAATGGAGTAACAGGCTCGAGGGGCTGAACGGCCTCCTACAGTTCCTATTTCTTATGGTGCACTCAGACAGACATTGACATATGTACTCTTGGACATACACATTCATATATGTATACTTAGACATGCTCACACATATACATTTAAGCACACTCATATATGTACACTTAGAAAGACACATATATGTACACTTAGATACCCCTACATGTACATTTATTCATCCTCATACATGTGCACTTAGCTCCTCCTGAATGTTCTCAGAGGTTGACTGAAACTAATTTGTTATGTATGTTGGTGCGTGGCCCCTTTAAGGGAACAGGTCAGGTGACCTGAGGTGTGGGGTGATCTGCCCGGGACCACCCTGAGATGGCAGTTGTCAGTTTACTGTGGTCCACCATGGCCAGGTTTCCATGGAGACTCCACCATGTGTCTGTATTGGTGCTGGGGACCTGGATCTGCACATCCCGCCCCCCATTTCCAACAGGTCTTGTTTTCATTGGGAACGGAGGCAGGATATGATTCACACATGGGGAAACCTAAACTTAGGAGGACCATTCGAACTCCACACTGAGTTCAAACAGACCCCATTTTCACTGGAATGTGGGTCTTATCCCACAGTGTGAGAGTCAGAATCTTTTAGGGTACATGTAAATGCTCGTAAGGAGTGGATAAAGTTGATGGAGTTGTCAAGTTATTTAAATCCCCTGCCCTTTTAAAGCTGAAAAAATATACAGTCTAAACTGTGTGAGGGATGCTTGCAGTTTCAATAGCTGTTTGATAATGTAACCCTAAATGCGATCATTATGGAACTATTACTGCTTGATTGCTTCCACAACCTATCATTATCACAGTGAAGTCTAGTAGATATTTAGAACTTTATTTTATTTCATATCAGCATGGCTCCTGAGGTTTGCCTGCTTTGGATACTGGGTGAGTTGGCCTGGAAGGAGTGAGGGTACAGTGTGGTAGGTAGGGTCATGGGTTGGCATGAAGTTGGCATGGGGGATATAAGGGGCCATGGGAGTGAGTGGCATGGGCTGGCATATACAGGCATGGGGAGTAGTTGGGGAGGTGAGGCCTTGAGGGCCTAATATTTAACAAAGCGACTGGAATAAATCTCCAAAGAGCCAAAAGCCAAAATGGGCCTTTAAAATAGCCCACCTCACCACCCATTTGCCCCGGTAGCCACCTCCAGTCTGTGTCCAGTAGAGGGGGGAGTGGGGTTGCTGAGTCCATTCTCCACGCCCCCCCCCCCCTCCCCCCCGCCCTCCACCCTTCCCCTGGAGCTGCGATGAGTGTGGTGATCCAGGGGATTTCCCAGCCCTGAGCACCTGTTCGGGGAGTGGGGGTCCTGGCTCCTGAGAGATCCATAGCCTGAGGGAAATTAGGCGGATTATTGTGGGGTTGGCAGATGGTGTTTCTCAATCTCTACTTACCCACCGCCTTGAGGGTGGCATATTTACTGTAGTCCTGACCCTGGGGAGGAGCGGAGCGGAGGCCATCCGCTGTAAGATGTTGTGTGGGTGAGATGGTCCCATCTGCGAGATATTTGGTGAGGTAACGGCTGCGTTATTCAAGTGAGGGTGATCTGTGGAGGAAAACAAGACACTGAGTACCATGTGAGTGAAGCAATCGCAGCTTTCTGGCCCATTCACACCGGCTTCAGAAGACCGCATCAAACCAGTCAAAGATCAATTTGGGGAGGGTCGGGGGGGGGGGGGGGTTGGGGGGCGGGGGCAATGGGCTAGGACGTTATTCTCAGTTCCCCCACACAAACCCCGGACAGAGCAGAGCCACTGGTTCACCCCCTGCTGAGTGAACAGATTCTAACATGGAGAGTAAGGGCCTCCCTGAGTTCACAAAGGACAAATTCAGCCATTGTTTCTGGCTGAGTGAGTTTTGAGTTGGTCTCCCTCACTCTCCCCTCAGTGAATTTGCATGCACGACCTTATTCAAACACATAAGATCCCAAGGTGGCTTTACAGGGTAAATGGTTTCACGAGTGGGAGAGTCTTGAACACGGGGGACATGGCGACAAGATAAAGGGCCGGTCATTTCAAACTGAGGTGCGTAAAAATTTCTTCTTGCAGAGGGTAGTGAATCTCTGGAATTCTCTGCCCCAAAGGGTGCTGGAGGTTGGATCATTAGAAGTATTTAAAATGGAGGTGGATAAATATTTGATAGATTGAGGGATAGAGGGCAATGGGGAAGTGGCACAGAAAAGGAGCTGAGGCCGACATAGATCAGCCATGCTGGTACTGCATGGCGGGGCAGGCATGAAGGGACTGGTGGCCAACTCCTGTTTCTATTTCATGTGTGATGGTAGAGGCTCCAACATTCTTTCCATCAGGTCTGACTCAGAATCTCTGCCATTGGTGTGTGTTTGGAAGGGTTTGTAGGTTGACACTCAACCCTGTTTGGCCATGTCATGAACGCATCTTCCAATGGACATCAAGTCCTTAGAAACTTAGAAACAAACTTAGCAACCCTACAGCACAGAGAGAGACCATTCGGCCCATCGAGTCTGCACCGACCACAATCCCATCCAGGCTCTATCCCCATATCCCTAAATATTTATCCATTAATCCCTCTAACCTACGCATCCCAGGACACTAAGGGCAATTTTAGCATGGCCAATCAACCTAACCCGCACATCTTTGGACTGTGGGAGGAAAACGGAGCATCCGGAGGAAACCCACGCAGACACGAGGAGAATGTGCAAACTCCACACAGACAGTGACCCGAGCCTGGAATCGAACCCAGGTCCCTGGAGCTGTGAAGCAGCAGTGCTAACCACTGTGCTACCGTGCCGCCCTGTCCTGAGGTGGGACTCGAACCCAGAGCTTCTGGCTCAGAGGCAGGGACACTAACCCACTGCACCACAAGACCTCTCACATAGATAAGCGTGAGAGAGAAAGGAAGAGAAGGATAGGTTGATAGACTGGGCTGAGCGGTGCGGGTGGCGGGGGGGGGGAGAGGGGGGGAGGTGTGCAGCATAAATAACCCAGTAAGGACCAGTTTGGCTGAATGTTTATCTAACACATTAAAATAGTCACACAAATGAACCAGCTGCAAACTTTGAGAGCAGAAAAATATGAAGGGTTAAAGTAAAGTTATTGCAGCATTTTTATTGATAGCAAGTCAACAGCAGCAATAAAGGGAAGGGCTTGAGGCGGGTGCGTAACAAGCAGCAGAGAGGAAGCAGCACATCTGCATTCCCGGCCTCATCCCATGTGTCAGCTCCCATCTAATTCCACAGGAACCATTTGTAACCGGGAAATTAATGAATTCAGCTGCACAGCCCAACTACAGCGACGAGGAGATTTTGGAGTGGCTCCCATTCGCTGCCCAGATTGTGACATCTCCTCATTCCCGATGGTGTGAAACCCCCTGCCCTCACCCCCCAGGCCAAACCTAGTGTAGCCTCCTGCCCTCACCCCCCAGGCCAAACCTAGTGTAGCCCCTGCCCTCACCCCCCAGGCCAAACCTAGTGTAGCCCCTGCCCTCACCCCCCAGGCCAAACCTAGTGTAGCCTCCTGCCCTCACCCCCCAGGCCAAACCTAGTGTAGCCTCCTGCCCTCACCCCCCAGTCCAAACCTAGTGTAGCCCACTGTCCAGGAGACACCAAGAATGGCCCAGCTTGGAGGCCTCACTCTCTCCTTTTCCTGGATTTGATTCCCACTTTCACTCCCCTCAGCTCCCAGCACAACATTCTGGGTGAGAGGTGGGTGGAGACTTTAATATAGAGGCTTCAGAAAGACCCTGTCCCAGTGAACCGGGGGGTGCTGTGTTGGACGCTGGCACACCCCACACTGGGCCCCGTTCACCTGAGGCTGGTCTGCGGGGCAGCCGGCAGTCCAGAGGAGATCCTGGGCTGGGTGGGGGCAGAGGGAAGGAGGCGGAAAGGTGGGGATTGAGAGAGAGGTGCACGGTTGGGTGAGGGGTAAGGAACAATCGGGTGGGAGGGGGATTGGGAAATGGTGCACAGTGGGGAGAGGGGTGGGGGTGATTGGAAACAAGGGCTGGGTTCTTGAGCAGGAGTTTGCAATAGTTTTCAACATTCCTGTTATTCCAGGCTCCAGATTCCGTTTTCTATATGAAATATTGGATAGGATATCTGGCACCGCCCTCCCCCTCTCCCCCCACTCCTCCCCCCACCATCCGCAGCATGTCTTTCGGGGAGAGGAGGCAGCCTGCCATTGGTCGGTGGCAGAATCTTCTCTCAATGGGATTTGCCAATGATTCCACAGGCTTCTCCATGGCGGGGGTGCACCCTCGGTGGGAATGGAAGATCCCGCTGGCAGGAAAATCCCACCATATGTATCGCTTTAACGAATCACCAAATTGTTACGGTGCAGAGGAGGCCATTCAGCCCATCGTGTCAGCACCAGCTCTCTAAATGTGCATTATGGCTTAGTGCCATTCTGCTGCCTTTTCCCCGTCTCCATGCACATTGTTTCTATTCAAATAATCATCTCATGCCCCCCTTGAAAGCCTCGATTGAAGCTGCCTCCACCACACTCCCAGGCAGCGCATTCCGGACCCCGACCACTCGCTGGGTGAAAAAGGTTTTTCTCAAATCACATTTACTTTTTTTGTAAATCACTTTAAATCTGTGCCCTCTCGTTCTCGATCCTTTTATGAGGGGGAACAGTTTCTCCCGATCGACTCTGTCCAGCCCGCTCAGGATTTTGAACATCTCGATCGGATCTCCTCTTTGCCTTCTTCTCTCCAAGGCAAACAGTCCCAACCGCTCCAATCAATAGAATCATAAGAAGAGGCCCTTCGGCCCATCGAGTCTGCACTGTCAAAACTACTCTAAATTTCCAGCATTGGCCCATAGCCTTGAATAGAACAAAGAACAAAGAACAGTACAGCACAGGAAACAGGCCCTTCGGCCCTCCAAGCCTGTGCCGCTCCTTGGTCCAACTAGACCAATCATTTGTATCCCTCCATTCCCAGGCTGCTCATGTGACTATCCAGGTAAGTCTTAAACGATGTCAGCGTGTCTGCCTCCACCACCCTACTTGGCAGCGCATTCCAGGCCCCCACCACCCTCTGTGTAAAAAACGTCCCTCTGATATCTGAGTTATACCTCGCCCCTCTCACCTTGAGCCCGTGATCCCTCGTGATCGTCACCTCCGACCTGGGAAAAAGCTTCCCACTGTTCACCCTATCTATACCCTTCATAATTTTGTACACCTCTATTAGGTCTCCCCTCATTTTCCGTCTTTCCAGAGAGAACAAGCCCAGTTTACCCAATCTCTCCTCATAGCTAAGACCCTCCATACCAGGCAACATTCTGGTAAACCTTCTCTGCACTCTCTCTAAAGCCTCCACGTCCTACTGGTAGTGCGGCGACCAGAACTGGACGCAGTACTCCAAATGTGGCCTAACCAGCGTTCTATACAGCTGCATCATCAGACTCCAGCTTTTATACTCTATACCCCGTCCTATGAAGGCAAGCATACCATATGCCTTCTTCACCACCTTCTCCACCTGTGCTGCCACCTTCAAGGATTTGTGGACTTGCACACCTAGGTCCCTCTGTGTTTCTATACTCTTGATGGCTCTGCCATTTATTGTATAACTCCCCCCTACATTAGTTCTTCCAAAATGCATCACTTCGCATTTATCTGGATTAAATTCCATCTGCCATTTCTCCGCCCAATTTTCCAGCCTATCTATATCCTATTGATAGCAGGTTATATCTGGTGAATATATACGTGGCTGGAGAGATGTGGGAGGGAGAGGGTTTCCGATTCCTGGGGCGTTGGGAGTGGTTCTGGGAGAGGTGGGGCCTGTACAAACTGGAAGGGTTACACCTGGGCAGGACCGGGACTGATGTCTGAGGGAAAGTATTTTTTTTAGAGTGATTGGGGAGGGTTTAAACTAAAATGGAAGGGGGATGGGAACCTATGCAAGGAGTTAGAGGAGGGGGAAAATCAACGACAATAAATAAAAGACAGTCAGGGGAATGAGAAAAGGGATAGGCAGAGAAACCAAGGGCCAGATTCAAATCGGGCCTCAGTGAAAAATAAGTTGATTTTTGATTTGATTTGATTTATTATTGTTATATGTATTGGGATACAGTAAAAAGTAATGTTTCTTTTTTAAATTTTATTTATTAGTCACAAGTAAGGCTTACTTGTTGCAATGACGTTACTGTAAAATTCTTGCGCGTTACACAAACAAAGCATACCATTCATAGAGAAGGAGAGGAGAGAGTGCAGAATCATAGAATCCGACAGTACAGAAGGAGCCATTCTACCCATTGAGTCTGTACCGACCACAATCCCACCCAGGCCCTATTCCCGTAACCCATACATTTACCCTGCTAATCCCCCTGACAGCATGGCCAATCAACCTAACCCGCACATCTTTGGATTCTGGGAGGAAACCGGAGCACCTGGAGGAAACCCACGCAGACACGGGGAGAATGTGCAGACTCCGCACAGACAGTGACCCGAGGCCGGAATTGAACTGGCGTCGTGAGGCAGCAGGGCTAACCACTGTGCCACCGTGCCGCAGTGTTACAGTCAGAGCTATGGTGTAGAGAAAGATTAATGCGAGGTAGGTCGATTCAAAAGTCTGATGGCAGCAGGGAAAAAGCTGTTTTTGAGTCGGTAGGTACGTGTCCTCAGACTTTTGTATCTTTTTCCCGACAGAAGAAGGTGGAAGAGAGAATGTCCGGAGTGTGTGGGGTCCTTGATTGTGCCGGCTGCTTTTCCGAGGCAGCGGGAAGTGAACGGGACCAGCAATGTTGAAAAGACGAACCTTCAGGCTTTGTGCCTTAATGCCTGGAGCATTCGCTATAAAGTGGATGAATTAATCGCTTGGTTGTGATTACACAAACATGGCTGCAGGGTGAGCAGGGATGGGAACTGAACATCCAGGGATATTCAGTATTGAGGAAGGACAGACAGAAAGGTGAAGGCAGTGGAGTTGCATTGCTGGTTAAAGAGGAAATTAATACCATACTGAGGAAGGATATTAGCTCCGACAATGCAGATTGAAATGGGTGGAGCTGAGAAACACTAAGGAGCAAAAATCATCAGTGGGATTTGTACATAGACCCCCCAAACTGTAGTGGCGATATTGGGAATGACATTAAACAGGAAATTAGAGACGCATATGATTAAGAAACATTTGTAATTATGGGTGACTTTAATCTGCATATAGATTGGGCAAATCAAATTAGTCACAATATCGTAGAGGAGGAATTCCTGGAGTGTGTATGGGATGGTCTTCTGGACAAATACGTTGAGGAACCAATTAGAGAGTGAGCCATCCTAGACTGGGTATGTGCAATGAGGAAGGAATAATTGGCAATCTAGTTGTGTGAAACCCCCTTGGGGATGAACGACCATAACATGATAGAATTCCTCATCAAGATGGAAAGTGACACAGTTGATTCTGAGATTAGGGTCCTGAATCTTAATAAAGGAAACCAAGATGATGTGAGGCATGAGTTGGCTCTGATGGATTGGGGAACGTTACTTAAAGGGATGACGGTGGATAGGCAATGGGAAACATTCAAAGAACGCGTGGGTGAACTGCAGCAACTGTTCATTCCTGTCTGGGGCAAAAGTAAAATGGGAAAGGTGGCCAAAGCATGGCTTCCAAGAGAAATTAGAGATAGTATTAGATCCAGGGAAGAGGCGAGAATAAACAACAGAGCTGAGGATTGGGAGCTGCTTAGAATTCAAAGTGGGTGCAGCGAGGGGGGAGAGGGGGTGCAGCGAGGGGGGAAGAGGGGGTGCAGCGAGGGGGGAGAGGGGGTGCAGCGAGGGGGGAGAGGGGGTGCAGCGAGGGGGGAGAGGGGGTGCAGCGAGGGGGGAGAGGGGGTGCAGCGAGGGGGGAGAGTGGGTGCGGGGAGGGGGGTGCGGGGAGGGGGGTGCAGGGAAGGGGTTGCAGTGAGGGGGGAGAGGGGGTGCAGCGAGGGAGGGGGTTGCAGTGAGGGGGGAGAGGGGGCACAGCGAGGGGGGAAGAGGGGGTGCAGCGAGGGGTGGGGAGAGGGAGTGCAGCGAGGGGGGAGAGGGGGTGCAGCGAGGGGTGGGGAGAGGGGGTGCAGCGAGGGGGGAAAGGGGGTGCAGTGAGGGGGAAGAGGGAGTGCAGCGAGGGGTGGGGAGAGGGGGTGCAGTGAGGGGGTGCAGCGAGGGGGGGAAAGGGGGTGCAGCGAGGGGGAAGAGGGGGTGCAGCGAGGGAGGAGAGAGGGTGCAGCGAGGGGGGGGTTGCAGTGAGGGGGGAGGGGGGGTGCACTGGGCAGTTTGTGTTGCATGAGTTGTGGATTGTAAAGAAAAGCATAAAATGACCGAATCAAAACAAGGTCTGCTTTTTGATGTTTGAAACTATCGGAATTTATAAATGTGGAAAGTGAATGTTCTGATTGTTTTTAGTGTCCAGATGTTTCAGTGACAGGTGCGAATCGCAAATATTCCAGCCTCATGGTTTAGGTTAATTGATGACATTGGTGTCAGTTATGATGTTAAATGTTAAATGAAAGCCAACTGATTGGTTTCGAGTGCAAATGATGTCCAATAGAAGCTAAGAGTGTAATTGATGTAAAATGAATGAAAATGGACATTGTTGATGATGTCAAACATTCGGGTCGGGCTGGATGCCTCTTTGTTCCACCTTTACCTATCCGGTGAACGGTGTGTTTCCAGTGTGGAATGGGGGCGTGCAAACTGTCGCCACATTGGAGGATTTAGTGCCAATTTTTGACGAGAAAATCTGTAAATCCAACAGTCTCTTTGTTACGCTGAGGAACTGAGTTTGCAAAATACAAGATATCTTTGCCCACCCTCCCCTATCCGTGTTCCCATCTCCACTCCGGAATGTATTGACTAAAGCTGGACCTTGGTTCCGACCGCTCCCCTCGGACCTCGGTTCCGACCGCGCCGCCCCCCCCCCCCCCCCCCCCGCCCCGCCACTCCTCACGAGCTACTCCCACTGCAGTGGGATCTACCTCCAGCCTTCTGGATTTGCCTTGCCAATGGATCTAGGGAGGTCAGGATGAGAGATTAAGGCTGATGGTGCAACTCTCCCTCGCTAATCCAATTCACATGCAAGACATGTTCTCAATTTTTCTATCGTTTGTTATCGACCATCTTTCTGTCATAAGTCCTGTGGCGATGGGTGAGTGGCAATGCTGCCAATTGTGGATTGACTGGGAACTGTGGCCGTGAATCTGCCCACAAGGTGGCTCAGATTATAGAGACACTTTCCGCTGAAGTGACACAGAATTGGAACTTGACAACACCGAGCGACTGGGCAGCTCTTCACAGGACCACACTGCTCACCTCCCTAGTGTGAGGATGGGTTAGAAAAGGTGTCCTAAACATTGCCGGCCCCCAGCAAGCAGGGATCCCAACAAGGCGGACATACATCAATCTCAAAAAAAGGGTCACTATTGGCACACAGAATGTGAGCCCTCATGGACAATGCGACAACCTACAGACTGGAGGGATTGAACTGCAGGCTGGGTACAACCTCTCTTCAGCAAGATTTGTCTACCTGAGGAAGGCCAACTCAAGAAAACCGGTGCAGGTTACGCATTCTTTGGAATTAGAAACCATAAAATCCCTTTCGTGCAGAAGGAGGCCATTCAGCCCATCGGGTCTGCACCGACCACAATCCCACCCAGGCCCTATCCCCATAATCCCATGCATTTACCCTGTTAATCCCTCTAACACTAAGGGGTGATTTAACATGGCCAATCACCTAACTGGCACATCTTTGAAGTGTGGGAGGAAACCGGAGCACCTGGAGGAAACCCACGCAGACATGGGAAGAACGTGCAAACTCCACGGTGATCCAAGCGGGGAATCGAACCCAGGCCCCTGGTGCTGTGAGGCAGCAGTGCTAACCACTGTGCCACCGTGCTGCCCAATTGTAGAAATGAATGGCGTAAAGCTCGTGTAGGCTTTGCTGTTCTGAACCATCTCGTCAGGAAGTTAATTTACTTTCCGAAGGATGTTAATCATCCTCCAATGGTGCTTAAACTCCCCCAGCAGGCAACAGGCAAGCATCTCTCATTGGGTACCACGACCAACCCTGGTGAAGTTAAGGGTAAATTCAATGATCAACTCTAGTCCTTGATTGTGGCAAAGCCAGAAAGGCTCATCATTCTTGGTGACTTCAGTGTAAGAGTTGGTGCAGATCAGGTGTGGGATGGGGTCATTGTAAAAACAGGGTTCTTAGAATCCCTACAGTGCAGAAAGAGGCCATTCAGCCCATGAAAGTTGTAACATCAATGGTCTCCTCTTGCTAAAGCTGTGTGCTGAGCTCTTAATACCAACACTTTCCCACCTCTTTAATTGCAACAAGACATCTTGGATGAACCCCCATTCTATTTGCATCTAACTGACTACATGCGAAATAGGAGTAGGCCATTTGGCCCCTCGAGCCTGCTCCCCCATTCAATAAAGTCATGGCCAATCTGATTATAACTTCAACCCCACATTCCTGCCTACTCCCCAAAACCCCTTGTTAATCAAGAATCTATCTCACTGTGCCTTAAAAATATTCAAAGACTCTGCTTCCACTGCCTTTGGAGGAAGAGAATTCCAGAGACTCACGACCTTCTGAGAGAAAGGGTCTTTTGAGAGACTTCTGGATGAGTACTTGGGAATTAATAGGATTGGGGTTTTTAGGTAAGCCCATATATAGGCCTAGGTAGGTAGGGACATGACCGGCACAACTTGTGGGCCGAAGGGCCTGTTTGTGCTGTAGTTTTTCTATGTTCTATGTTCTAGAAAGAAAATTCCCCTCATTCTCCTAAATGAGTGACATTTTGTTTTCAGATAGTGACTCCTAGTTCTAGATTCTCCCAGAACACCACTCATCCATTCTGTACCCCTCAGAATCTTAAAGGTTTTGATCAAGTCGCCTCTTACTCTTCTAAACTCTACAAACCTAACCTCTCCAACATTTCCTCATAAGACAACCTGCCCAATCCTGGAATTTGTCTCTTGAACCTTCTCTGAACTGCTCCTGATGCATTTACATCCTTCCTTAATTAGCTGGTCAATAGTGTACACCATACTCACAGCTGTGGCCTCACCAATGCCGGGTACAATTGAAGCAAAACCTCACTATTTTTATCTTCAATTCCCCTCACAATTCTTCCCCTCCTGCATTCTAGCCTTTTGTGATCCATGCACTCGGACACCCAGCTCCCTCTACGCCTCAGAGCTCTGCCATCTCCCACCGTTTAGAAAATAAGCTTCTTTTTTTATTCTTCCTGTCAAAGATGGACTTTTTCACATTTTTCCATATTATACTCCATTTGCAGATTTTTGCCCACTCACTCAACCTATCCATGTCTCTTTGCAGCCTCATTATGCCCTCTTCACAATTTATTTTCCTCCTTATCTTTATGCCATCAGCAAATTTAGCAACCATACCCCACAGTCCCTTAATTCAAGTCATTTATATCAATTGTAAAATGTTGAGGTGCTGGCACTGATCTCTGTGGCACACCGCTCAACACATCCTGCCAACCAGAAAAACACCCATTTATGCCAATGTAATAATCTCACTGAGGCCAGTCTTCCGTCACCATCACCCTTTATTTACAGCGTAAATAAGGTACCGCTTCTGCGGCTATAGTGGGCGGCATGGTGGCACAGTGGTTAGCACTGCTGCCTCACAGCGCCAGGGACCCGGGTTCAATTCCGGCCTCGAGTTTGCACATTGTCCCCGTGTCTGCGTGAGTTTCCTCCGGGTGCTCTGGTTTCCTCCCACACTCCAAAGATGTACGGGTTAGGTGGATTGGCCGTGCTAAATTGCCCCTTAGTGTTAGGGAGACTAGCTAGGGTAAATGCATGGGGCTGTGGGAATAGGACTTGAGGGATTGTGGTCGGTGCAGACTCGATGGGCTGAATGGCTTCCTTCTGCACTGTAGGGATTCGATGTTTACAGACCGAGTCCTTCGACTGCTGGCCTGAGTGGAACCAGCTGGTTTTAAACACCCTGTTGCTCTTTCCCCACTGGGCGAGCCTCCACTCCACAGGGTCCGTGGGGAAATCTATCGATGATCCCCCGTGGCCAACTCTCTGCTTTCTCTTAACTAACCCCAATCTTCAATCTGTGCCATTTCCCCCACACCAGGATGTGTGTGAAACAAAATCCCTGTGTGGTGCTGACTGCTGCACTGGCCAGCTGTCTTCCCATTTCAAAACTACACATTGAGCTCTATCCCCAGAAGCACCCAGGGCAATGAGATCCAGGAACAGCTCAATGTCCCAAAGGCTCAGCAGACAATGATGAAGGAACCTCTGTGGGAGAAAGTGAAGAGCTGTCTTTGTACAGTGAGTGCAGACACTTGCTGCATCATCGAGGAGGACTGAGTGAGCCTCAGGGAGATGGCCTCCTCCTCCCAATGCTCCAGAGGCTCATTGCCCAACTCCCAGCAGCATCAAGACAGGTCCGATGAAGACAATGAAGTCACCCAGAAGCTCTGGGAGGAGAAGCATCGCCTCTACAGGGTTTACCCCAATGAGAAGTCACTATTATCCAAGCACAAAAACACCCACCCCACTCTCCAGTGACAGCTCAGGAAGTGCAGGAGACTTGGCTGAACCAGAAAGCAGATGAATTTCAGTCAACTGCAGACCACACTAGGACCAGACAATGACCAGCCCCGACATTGGAGAATGCCTTGGGATCTCCAACATCCCCAACCATCTTCAACAAGAGAGAATCTAATCATGGCCCCATGACATTCAATGGCATTACCACTACTGAACCTCCCACTATCAACATCCTGGGAGTAACCATTGACCAGAAACTCAGCTGGAATTCTACCGCTACCTTTTTGTACTCAGTCACGAGTCGCTTTGTGATCACAATTCATGTCCGCCAGGTGGCTGCACCCGAGTGATCCCACATCATTTCACTTGGACCAGGAAGACGGCCATTCTGTCCCTCAAACCCCTTCCGCTGCTAAATTCGATCATGGTTGATCTGTATCTGAACTCTTGGTTTCATGTCCAGTTTTAAAACGGGAACAGAGGCGGAGAGCTCAGTGATTGTGTACACAACTCTTCGAAAGTGTTGGCTTTCAATCCAGTGGCTGAGACCGCTGCTCATTGTGTCCCATTCTGGGAATAACTCTACAGGGAGGATGTCGAGGTGTTGGAGGATACGGAGGAGATGAGGGAACGAGGGGACTTTAGCTAATGTGCAGAGCCTGAAGAAGATGGGATTGTTCTCCTTCGAGCAGAGAAGGTGAGAGGGAGATTTAATTGAGGCATTTTAGGGGATAGGGAGAAACTGTTTGCAATGGCAGGTGAAACAGTATCCAGACAACATGGATATAAAAGCAAAAGAGGCAATTTTTTAACACATTGAGTTATTGTGATCTGGAAGGTGCTGCCTGAAAGGACAGTGGAAGCAGAGTCAATGACAACTGTCGCAAAGGGAATTAGAGGAATAGTCTACAAAGGAAAGGTTTACAGATCTCGGAGGGCAGCACGGTGGCACAGCGGGTTAGCGCTGCTGCCTCACAGCGCCAGGGACCTGGATTCAATTCCAGCCTTGGATCACTGTCTGGTTGGAGTCTGCACGTTCTCCCCGTGTCTGCGTGGGTTTCCTCCGGGTGCTCCGGTTTCCTCCCACAGTCCAAAGATGTGCGGGTTAGGTGGATTGGCCACGATAAATTACCCCTTCGTGTCAGGGGAACTAGCAGGGTAAATATGTGGTCTTACGAGAATAGGGCCTGGGTGGGATTGTGGTCGGTGCAGACTCGATGGGCCGAATGGCCTCCTCCTGCACAGTAGGGATTCTATGAATGTTGCAGGGGAGTGGATCTGATTGGATAACTTAGTCAAAAAGTGCATGTTGATGCAAGTTGTCATATATCCCTTCAAACCTTCACTGAACATAAATCAATTCATCTGAGTTCTGAAAATTCCAACTGAGTCCTGGCCTCAACGGTTTATTGAGGGGGAGGTGGGGGGGGGGGGGCAGCCCTCCAAGCCTGCGCCGATCATGATGCTGCCTAAACTAAAACCGTCTGCACTTACAGAGCCCGTATCCTCCCATTCCCATCCTATTCATGTATTTGTCTAATTGCCCCTTAAATGCCGCTATCGTACCTGCTCCCACCACCTCCCCGGGCAGCGCGTTCCAGACATTCACCACCCGCTGCGTAAAAAACTTGCCTCGCACATCTCCTCTAAACTTTACCCCACGCACCTTAAACCCATGTCCCTGAGTACTTGACTTTTCTACCCTAGGAAAGAGCATCTGACGATCCACTCTGTCCGTGCCCCTCATAATCTTGTAAACCTCTATCAGGTCACCCCTCAACCTCCGTCGTTCCAGTGAGAACGAACCGAGTTTCTCCAACCTCTCCTCATAGCTAATACCCTCCAGACCAGGCAACATCCTGATAAACCTCTTCTGTACCCTCTTCAAAGAATCCACACCCTTCTGGTAGTGTGGCGACCAGAATTGTACACAATATTCCAAATGAGGCCTAACTAAGGTTCTGTACAGCTGCAGCACGACCTGCCAATTTCTATACTCAATGCCCCGACCGATGAAGGCAAGCATGCCATATGCCTTCTTGACAACCTTATCCACCTGGGTTGCCACTTTCAGTGATTGGTGGACATGGACCAGTGGGGTTCTACAGGGGTCAGTGCGGGGACCACAACTGTTTACAATGTATATGAATGACTTGGAGGAAGGAAGCGAATGTATTGCAACCAAATTTACAGACGACACAAAAGTAGGTGGAAAGGCAAGTTGCGAGAGGAACACAAACAGTTTACAAAGGTATTGATAGGTTAACTAAGTGGGCAAAAAGTTGGCAAATAGGGTAAAATGTGGAAAATATGAGTCCTTGGAACTCGTTGCCACAGAGAGCGGTGGGGGCAGAGTCCTTGTATCGGTTCAAGGCCGTGATGGATAGACTTTTTATCAGTAAAGATCATAGAATCCCTACAGTGCAGAAGGACGTCATTCGGCCCCTCGAGCTTGCATCGACAACAATCCCCGTAACTGCTGCCAATCCCCCTGACACTAAGGGGCAATTTATCATGGCCGATCCACGTAATCTTTAGACTGTGGGAGGAACCCCGAAGCACCCGGAGGAAACCCACGCAGACACGGGGAGAAAGTGCAGACTCCGCACAGACAGTGACCCGAGGCTGGATTTGACCCCGGGTCCCTGGCGCTGTGAGGCAGCAGTGCTAACCCACAGTGCCACCCGTGCCGCCCTGGGATCAGGGGTTATGGGAAAAGGGCAGGAAAGTGGACATGAGGAATGTCAGTCAGCCATGATCCTATTGAATGGAGCAGCAGGCTCCGGGGGCTGAATGGCCTACTCCTGTTCCTATTTCTTATGATCTTGTTAAACATGTCCAATAGCCGTCAAAAGAGGAATTCTCCCATTAAATTCCCAGCCGGGCTGTGAGCTGGGATGATCTGAAGTGGAGAGCACTGTTCTCTTTTTCCATTGTCACATTAGATCTGCCTTTAATATGAGGGTCACAGCAATGCGGCAGGGAATATGTGGAGAAGACATTTTATCTGGATGGCATTCAGCCATATTGACAACTGCAAGAGGCTCACAGACATTCACACGGCCACAGACGGTGGTTGTTCTATTTATACAGGAGATGTTAGGGAGTTAGCTCGCTACTAAATGCTCAGACGGCTGAAGTTCAGCGTTGTTGCCTGACTGCTCTGCACATCTGCAGGCTGCCAGCTGTTGGATTAGCCGCAGGGCACAGTAACCGGCTCCAGCTGCCAGCATTGTGGGGTGGGGAAGGGGCGGGGGGGGGAAATGCAGCACCTTCAAGGAGCAGGGAACGTGGTGAAGTGTTCAGCTCCCCCCTCCAGCCCCTCCCTCCGTGTCCCCCACCCACATGGCACTTGTTGTCTAATCCAGATGGTGACAGTTGTTCGACACTGATTGGTGTCAGTCGGGTGCTGGTCTGACCCTGCGAGGGAGTGGAGGTGGGGGGGCGGGGGGGGGGGGGCTGTTTTTGAGGCTAAGTGCCCACACCGGTGGGAAAACCGGAGTGTTTCCCCGCTGGCACCGGCAGCATCTGTCAGCTAGGGTTCGCACACCTGAACAATGTTAATGAGGCCATCTCGAACAACCCTCCAGACAGCCGACACCCAGATGCCCCAATCTCAGAGACAGGCCTCACCGCCCCCCCCCCCCCCCCCCTTTCACTGAGCAGGGAAGCCCCTCATCCTTCCCCTCTGCCACACCACACAGGCATGAGGGTAACCTGACCTGATATTTACCACATATTGTCAGGGGCCATTCCCCTGACACTAAGGGGCAAATTAGCATGGTCAATCCACCTAACCCGCACATCTTTGGACTGTGGGAGGAAACCGGAGCACCCGGAGGAAACCCACGCAGACACGGGGAGAACGTGCAAACTCCACACAGGCAGTCACCCGTGGCTGGAATTGAACCTGGGTCCCTGGTGCTGTGAGGCAGCAGTGCTAACCATTGTGCCACCCCAATGGGTGGATTGGTTTGGATAGCCAAGGTGCCCCTTTGGATAGGGTCTCGGGACATCTTTGGTGGAGGCAAGGCATCTTTTGGGATTGTTAAATGTAAATGCGAGCGTAAAAATGCAAAAACACATAGGAACTGTCGAAGGATGCCTGGTGAGTTGGAATGGAGAGGGCTGGGGCAATGGGTGGGAGATGGTGGAATATGACTTGGCATTGAGTTGGAAGTAGGTTTGTATGGGGCTATGAAGGGGTGGGCGGAGGTGGCATGGGTGTGTTTGTGGGGGTGAGGGCTGGGGTTGCTGTTCTTTGCTTTATTCTTACTTTCACTGAATTGAACCGACTGACAGAGCAGAGAGGAAGGTCTCCCGCTCAGCTTGCCTCCATACCCATCCTGGGAGCAGTGAGTTCAACCTCCAAACCAGCCCAACCTCTCACCCCGGAATGATCAATCACAACTGCAGGCGGCCCATCATCTTTCAGGTCAGGCTCAGAGAGCGGGGAAATCGCCCCTCACTCTGCAGCCCAGACAGGAGCAATAAACGGAGCCAAGAAACCCAACATTCTCCAGATCTGACCGTCTGTCTGAAGAACAATATATTCCACACACATTCCCAATGGGATTTAAAATCCACTTCTCTCTGGATGCTGTAATCTAGGTTGTAGCACAAGCAGGAACCATAATTATATAATTCATAAACCCTGCATGTCCCCGCCCCCAGACCTCCCAGCATCCTTTGCCCAAAATCTTAAACCTGTGTGACCTAGTCTTTGTCCTATCAGCCCAATGGCAACAGCTTTTCCTTATCCAAATCTGTAATACTCTTGTTCACATCCTTCAAATCTCCCCTCAATCTCCTTCGCTCCAAGAGGAACAACCGCTTCTTCCCCAACCCTAAGCCCGGAGCTAAAATGCCCCCATCCCGGCCCTGGAACCATTCTGGTGAATCCCCTCTGCACCCTCTCACATTCTTCCTAAATTGAGCAGAATCGGGGCCTAAACCCGGGCTTTGTACAGGTTCAACATCATTTTCCTCCTTTTGTCCTCAGTGCCTTTATGTATGAAGCCCAAGATGCTTTGCAAACCGCTCTCAATATGTCCGGCCGCCTTCATTGATCGGTGCTCATGAACCTGCAGGTGTCTCTGTCCCTGCTCACTCTCCAGAATTGTGCCATTGGCTCGATCCTGTCTCTCTCTATCCCTTTGCCAAAACGTATCACCTCACACCTCCCTGTATTAGATTCCATCTGCCACTTCTCTGCCCATTCAGTCAGCCGATCTGTGTCCTGTTCCAGCTGATTTGTATCACCCGGATTCTGTCACTGGCCCACGTTTGGTATCATTGGCAGAGTTTAAAATTTTACCATGATTCCAATATCCAAATCATTGACTCTTGTTTCGTCAAAACCATCAATGAGATTGGCCAAGCACAAACTGTCTTCTCAAACCCTTGCTGGCTCTGCTAAATTAACTCGAACATCTCCAAGTGCCTGTTGATTTTTCCCTCTCATTAACGATTCCAAAACCTTCCCCATCACCGATGTTAAACTAACTGGCCTGCAGTTGCTTGGACTGTCTTTTCTTGAATATGGGCGTTACTTCCTGGTAAACCTTTTCTGTATCCTCTCCAAAGCCTCCACATCCTACTGGTTGTGTGGCGACCAAAACTGTACACAATATTCTAAATGTGGCTTAAGAAAACCTCGATACAGCCACAACATGACTTGCCAATTTTTACACTCTATGCCCCGACTGATGAAGGCAAGCATGCCATGCGCCATCTTAACCACCTTATCCAGTTGTGTTGCCACTTTCAGGGAACTGTGGGCCTGTACGCCCAGATCCCTCTGCATGTTAAGCTTCTGATGGTTCTGCCATTTGCTGTATAATTCCATAAAGGCAGGCAAGCTGGGACGATTGAGCGCCGGGTTCGCTAAACACATTCAACATGCGATTTCCATCAATTTAAATAAATTAACCAGCCGCTTGCCCATTTCCAGCGAAGAGCTGACCGTGTCGGACATCCTGCGCTGGTAAAATGGCAGCGGTGGTGAAAACAGGCACCAGTCGCGCTATTGGCTTGACACCACACTTTACCACTGCGTCGTGCCTGAAAGCGGGATGGTAAAATACAGAGTACAGCTCCGTGGGGTCCTGTACTGACTTTCTTTTAAACTGAATTCCAAACTGCCCTGTGAATGAACTTAGCCCTGCTGTCCGGCATCAAATTCTGACACAACCCTCACATAACCCTGGTTCAGAGTCAGGCCCTTTAATTGTCTGCTCAGGAAATGATCCCAGAGGCTTGATTCTCATTTATAAAAAGGATGCAAAAGTTGCCAGTGACGGCAGTCTTTCTACTTCCTGTGGAACTGTTGGGAGGAGCCAGTGGGAGCAGCAGCTGTGAGCGGTAATGATAGTGCAGGGCCATGTTAGGCCATCGTCATTAGGAAGGGCAGTGGGAACCGTCACGGTCGACTGGACTCCAGTCCGCTGACAGGAAGCTTCACATCTTGGGGTCATCACACATGCTGAAGCCACCCTGTTAGACTGAGACATTTTTCACTCCGAGGGAGGGGATAGAGAGGCATTAGGTCAAGAAAGACTTGTGTTTTTATAGAGCCTTAGCAAAAAAATCCCAAGCTGCTTCACATTATTCAGAACTGGCTTGCCCAAAGGAGGCAGAGAGTGGGTATAGATGGGTCTTTTTCTAAATGGAGGTCGGTCACCAGTGGTGTGCCCCAGGGATCTGTTCTGGGACCCTTGCTGTTTGTCATTTTCATAAATGACCTGGATGAGGAAGTGGAGGGATGGGTTGGTAAGTTTGCCGACGACACGAAGGTTGGTGGGGTTGTGGATAGTCTGGAGGGATGTCAGAAGCTGCAGCATGACATAGATAGGATGCAAGACTGGGCGGAGAAGTGGCAGATGGACTTCAAACCAGATAAATGCGTCGTGGTCCATTTTGGTAGGTCAAATGGGATGATGGAGTACAATATAAAGGGAAAGACTCTTCGTACGGTAGAGGATCAGAAGGACCTTGGGGTCCAGGTCCATAGGACTCTAAAATCGGCCCCGCAGGTGGAGGAGGTGGTTAAGAAGGCGTACGGTGTGCTGAGTTTAGGAGTCCGGGGATAATGATGCAGCTATATAAGACCCTTGTCAGACCCCACTTGGAGTACTGTGCTCAGTTCTGGTCGCCTCATTACAGGAAGGATGTGGAAAAGATTGAAAGGGTGAAGAGGAGATTTACAAGGATGTTGCCTGGATTGAGTGGCATGTCTTATGAGGATAGGCTGAGCTCGGTCTTTTCTCCTTGGAGAGACGTAGGATGAGAGGAGACCTAATAGAGGTATATAAGATGTTGAGAGGCATAGATCGGGTGGACTCTCAGAGGCTTTTTCCCAGGGTGGAAATGGCTGCTACAAGAGGACACAGGTTTAAGGTGCTGGGGGGTAGGTACAGGGGAAATGTTAGGGGGAAGTTTTTCACTCAGAGGGTGGTGGGCGAGTGGAATCGGCTGCCGTCAGTGGTGGTGGAGGCGAACTCAATAGGGTCTTTTAAGAGACTCCTGGATGAGTACATGGGACTTAATAGGATGGAGGGTTATAGGTAGGCCTAGAAGGTAGGGATATGTTCGGCACAACTTGTGGGGCTGAAGGGCCTGTTTTGTGCTGTAGTTTTCTATGTTTCTATTATTATTAATCCAGCTCACAGAACAGTTAATGCACAGGAGAAGGCCATTTGGCCCGTCATGTTTGCCCTGCCTCTCTGAAAGTACAACTCAGCCGGCCACCACTCCTCCTGCCTCATTCCCACAGCCCTCTTCAGCCAGGGAAAGCACCCTCCAAGTATCTATTCTGTTGAGCCCCTTCAGAATTTTACACATTTAATAGAATCCTAGAATCACCAAATGGTTACACAGCACAGGGGGAGGCCATTCGGCCTGCCCTATCCATCCTTGCTCTCTGCAAGAGCCATTCACTGAGTCTCACCCTTGCCTTATCTACCAGAGAATATAGGTTCAGCCCACCCTTTCTTTGCCAATATTCATTTATTTTAAGTTCCACATTATTTCTGAAGAGAGAGACACGTTGCCAAAGAATTTCATCTCGTATGGGCCAAGTGCTTGATGGGCCGAAGGGCCTCTTCTGCACTGTATGATTCTATAATAATGTTGAGAGATCAGTATGGGTTAGATAAAATCACAACATTATATAGGTCTGAGTGGGAGGAAGCAGGTTTAATATTGAGTGTTAGAAACAGCTACTTTGGCATTCATTCAAGGCCTGGCCATTGAGTCGAGAACTGTAATGTGTGAATTCTCCAGTGAAGACATAAGCTCCGAGCTCCAGTGGTTATATAACTATTATCCAAAGACATTATCACTGTGTGCTTAATTTCCGTGGTGATCATAAATCTTTTGGATCCTGATTATTTGGAGGCGATTCCATTCTTATCTTCAGCCGTGCTTCTCCGATCTCCCCTGAGTGTTAATGGAGATTATAGGGAACCGGAGGGAGGGAGGCAGCGAGCAGTGAAACTGTTACTGCTCAGCGTCAAGAAGTGAAGATCAGGCCTCACTTAATGCAACTGCAGCCCCTCATCAGGACTAGATTGGAAACACCACCATTGGCAGGTGGGCAGCCACGTTGCTTATGTCAGCCCCACCTAAACCATTCAGCACACAAACAGGCCATTTGGCCCCTCTGGACCATGCTGGTATTTATGCTCCACATGAGGCTCTTGCCACTCTACACCAGCTCACCAGATCCTTCTATTCCTCTCTCACGCTTGTGTTTATCCAGTTTCCCCCTTAAATGTATCCATGCTATTCACCGTAGCTGTCCCCCATGAGAGCGAGTCCCACATTCTCCCCACTCCCCGTGGGAGCGAATTCCACATTCTCCCCACTCCCCGTGGGAGTGAGTCCCACATTCTCCCCCACTCCCCGTGGGAATGACTCCCACATTCTCCCCCACTCCCCGTGGGAGTGAATTCCACATTCTCCCCGACTCCCTGTGGGAGCGAGTCACACATTCTCCCCCACTCCCCGTGGGAGTGAATTCCACATTCTCCCCGACTCCCTGTGGGAGTGAGTCCCACATTCTCCCCATTCTCTGCGGGAGTGAGTCCCACATTCTCCTCCACTCCCCGTGGGAGTGAGTCCCACATTCTCCCCATTCTCTGCGGGAGTGAGTCCCACATTCTCCTCCACTCCCCGTGGGAGCGAGTCCCACATTCTCCCCCACTCCCCGTGGGAGCGAGTCCCACATTCTCCCCCACTCCCCGTGGGAGTGAATTCCACATTCTCCCCGACTCCCTGTGGGAGTGAGTCCCACATTCTCCCCATTCTCTGCGGGAGTGAGTCCCACATTCTCCTCCACTCCCCGTGGGAGTGAGTCCCACATTCTCCCCATTCTCTGCGGGAGTGAGTCCCACATTCTCCCCCACTCCCCGTGGGAGTGAGTCCCACATTCTCCCCATTCTCTGCGGGAGTGAGTCCCACATTCTCCCCCACTCCCCGTGGGAGCGAGTCCCACATTCTCCCCCACTCCCCGTGGGAGTGAATTCCACATTCTCCCCGACTCCCTGTGGGAGCGAGTCCCACATTCTCCCCCACTCCCCGTGGGAGTGAATTCCACATTCTCCCCGACTCCCTGCGGGAGTGAGTCCCACATTCTCCTCCACTCCCCGTGGGAGTGAGTCCCACATTCTCCCCCACTCCCCGTGGGAGTGAGTCCCATATTCTCCCCATTCTCTGCGGGAGTGAGTCCCACATTCTCCCCCACTCCCCGTGGGAGTGAGTCCCACATTCTTCCCATTCTCTGCGGGAGTGAGTCCCACATTCTCCCCCACTCCCCGTGGGAGTGAGTCCCACATTCTCCTCCACTCCCCGTGGGAGTGAGTCCCACATTCTCCCCATTCTCTGCGGGAGTGAGTCCCACATTCTCCTCCACTCCCCGTGGGAGTGAGTCCCACATTCTCCCCACTGCCTGGGAAAAAAGGTTTCTCCTGAATTCCTGATTTAATTTATTAACGACTCTTATGGCCCCTTGTTTGGGTCGCTCCCCCCCCCCGGCCCCCCCTCAATGAAAACATCTCGGAGTTACGTAACCGATCTCATGGTGTACAAATCTAGACCCTCTTTGGAGATTAGGCCAAAAGTAACCCCCCCCCCGCCCCCCCCCCTCCCCCCGCCTCCCCCTCCCCCCCCCCCCCCCCCCCCCCCCAACATCTCCTCCATGAACCCGGTTTACAGCAGCTTTCAGTGTGACAGTGTTGCAGTTCCATTGGGAGACGGTGGCCGGAGGTAATAATTCAAGGTCAGTCATCTAGAGGCCCAGGCTCACGCTGTGAGGCGACGCCTTCAAATCCCACCACACTTCAATTCTATTCATCAATCTGGAATTGAAAGTTAGCCTCAGTAATGGTCACCTTCAAACTATCATTGATTGTTATAAAAACCCATCTGGTTCACTGATGTTCTTTCGGGAAGGAAATCTGCTGTCCTTACCTGGTCTGGCCTACATGTGACTCCAGAGCCACAGCAATGCGGTTGACGCTTAACTGCCCCTGGCTCAGCCCAGGGGGCAAATTGGTACCGCCCACCAGGCATCTGGCAGTGCCAAGGAGGGGGGTGGGGGCAGAGGGGCAGGGCTTATAGGGGCGATCGGTTGAGGTGGGGTATCCCGCTGCCACAGGGATCGCAGGTAGTGGGATGGAGGACAGCGATCAGGGCTGGCCATCCAGTTGGTGGGGGGGGGGGGGTCTGGGCTGCCGGGGGAGGGGACTCTTGGGGGGAGAGGGAACATTGGGGATTGCCGCGGAGGTCAGTGATCGGGAGGGGAGGGTTGGGGGGCTGAAGGAGCAGCGATGGGGGGCTCTGGGGCTGGCCAGTGACTGGGAGGCTGGCAGTGCGGGGCTACTGTGCATGTGCCGATCTCAGAGCTGACGGATTGGCGCGTGTGCAGTGGCCCACTCAGCGCTATTCTGCCGGCCTTTCCAGCAGGAATAGGTCCCGCTCCCCTGATTTTCAGAGTGAATCCCTCTCGGGCTCTCTGCAGAGCTCAGAGTGTCACAGATTCGATCTGAAACTCCCACTAAAAAAAACAGCGGGAGTTACTCCCGTTTTGATGCAAATTGGGGACTTAGAATTTCTTTGGGAGAATCCCAGCCGTTGAATTCAAGGGGCAATTAGGGATGGGCAATAAATGCTGGCCCAGCCAGCGACGCCCACACCCTGTGGATAAAGAACGCCACCTTTACACAGACTAAAATAAAAGGACAGAAAATGGTCAAAGTGAATGTGTTATTTTCCTAAGTTGGTGATGGACTTCCGACCTGTAACTCGAGATCAGAAAACCATTTTCACTGGCCAATCGGCTGAGGGCCAAATGCATATCCATGGAATCAGACTTGTTAGCACAACGCGGCTGCAGACCCTTCCTACATGGGCTCAGGTATCTTTCCTTAATACAGGAGTCACCTCACCTTCACCTTGTGGCGGCACGGTGGCAAAGCAGTTCGCACTGCTGCCTCACAGCGTCAGGGACTCGGGTTCGATTCCCGGCTTGGGTCACTGTCTGTGTGGAGTTTGCACGTTCGTCCAGTGTCTGCGTGGGTTTCCTCCGGGTTCTCCGGTTTCCTCCCACAGTCCAAAAGACAGGCTGGTTAGGGTGCATTGGCCGTGCTAAATTCTCCCTCAGTGTACCCGAACAGGCGCCAGAGTGTGGCGACTGGGGGATTTTCACAGTAACTTCATTGCAGTGTTAATGTAAGCCTACTTGTGACACTAATAAATAAACTTTTCAATCACTGAACATTAATGTGTGGCATTGCCCAGACAAGGCCGGCCATCCAGCCAGGGAGTTACCTACCTATGCTGCTCCTTGATGTTCTGGGTGTCAGGCTGATGGGGACCTGGACTGTCCCAAAACTCCCACCCCGCTCGATGTAATCCATGGTGTTGTTTTCCTGTTGTTTGAGGATATCTGTAAGGGCTCTGGAAAGAGAAGAGAGAAAACTCACCAACACGCTCTGATTTGAAGAGGTTTTTAACCTCGGTAAAGCTTCTTCACTCCGTTCCCTCCTGAAGGACTCCCGGAGAAGTCACAGTGGAACATCCCCACTGGAATCCCACCTGCCCCTGGTGAACATGCTACTGAAAAGCCATTGGGAGCAGGAACCATGTCAGATTCATGTCCTCCTTACCTTGATGAACTCAATCCAGCCTGAAACACTGCAGGCCACAGGAACCACTCTACACACCAGCCCAGTCATCCACCTTAACCTTCTTAACAAATCACATCACCACTAACAACCTGGGTGGCATCGCTTAACAAATTCTCCTAGTCACCGAGCATAACTAGCATAACTAGCATGGCTCCAGTGGTGTTAATGCTGTTTGGCGACCCTACCTCAGCTGTGGCATTTCAGTGAGGCATGGTTTTGTGTTGTGGAGCTGTACCAGCAAGGCCACACCATGGAGCTGCACCACAGAGCCACATTGCTGTGTCATGGAGCCGTATGGTGGAGCTGCACCACAGAGCCACATTGCTGTGTCATGGAGCTGTATGGTGGAGCTGCACCACAGAGCCACATTGCCGTGCCATGGAGCCGTATGGTGGAGCTGCACCACAGAGCCACATTGCTGCGCCATGGAGCCATATCATGGGGTTGTACTGTGGAGCTTTGCGGTGGGGCCGCACCATTGAGGAAAGAATTGGGGTGGCACGGTGGCTAGCATTGCTGCCTCACAGCGCCAGGGACCCGGGTTCAATTCCAGCCTCAGTCACTGTCTGTGTGGATGCCATGATGTGGAGTTGCCGGCGTTGGACTGAGGTGAACACAGTAAGAAGTCTCACAACGCCAGGTTAAAGTTCAACACGTTTATTTGGTGGCACAAACTTTCGGAGCGCTGCCCCTTCATCAGGTGAGAGCTCCAAAAGCTTGTGATTCCAAATAAACCTGTTGGACTTTAACCTGGTGTTGTGAGACTACTTACAGTGTGTGTGTGTGTGTGTGGAGTTTGCTCATTCTCCCCGTGTCTGCGTGGGTTTCCTCCGGGTGCTCCGGTTTCCTCCCACACTCCAAAGATGTGCGGGTTAGGTGGATTGGCCACGCTAAATTGCCCCTTAGTGTCAGGGGGACTAGCTCGGGTAAATATGTGGGGTTACGGGGATAGGACCTGGATGGGATTGTAGTCGGTGCAGACTCGATGGGCCGAATGGCCTCCTTCTGCACTGTCGGATTCTAAGATTCTTTGACCATTTCAAATTGTAAGATCTGAATTTTGAAGGAAAGTTTTTTCTAGTCCTCGACATTGGGAATCAATCCAGCAGAAACATATATTTAGATTGCAGTCGGAGCCTGCGGCCCTCAGCTTGCTCTGATCTCACTGTTTTCTCTGTTCATTTGGATCTTCCAGCTCTGTGACCTTCCGAACATAACACACAAAAACATTTCAGCAACAACTCCAAGGCTTTGACTTTGTTTTTCTCCCAATTTCTCCTCAAGCTGTTGCTTCAATGGCCAAGAAATATGACTGATGACCAAAACACAGCTGGTGGGATGGCTCCACAATGCAGCTCCATGTTGACCATCTACCTTGTCTATGTCCCTCATTATTTTATAGACCTCTATAAGATCACCCCTAAGCCTCCTACGCTCCAGGGAAAAAAGTCCCAGTCTATCCAGCCTCCCCTTATAACTCAATCCATCAAGTCCCGGTAGCATCCTAGTAAATCTTTTCTGCACTCTTTCTAGTTTAATAATATCCTTCACCCTGAGTTCGCAAAGTGGCTGGGAACTTTAAACAAACCCGCTTTACGGCAGCTAGTGCTGTAAAAAGGGGGGGGGGGGCTGGTTTCACTGTGTACGGGGTGGGGGGAGACACTCAGGAGACAGGTAAAGGGCACATTTTTCTCCAGGTCCAGGTAGGAAGTTTGGGCGAGAAACTTGCAGCTCCTGACCTGGGTGAGGGAAATGCCTGTTTGAGAGCAGATTTCCACTCCATCTGACGAAGGAGCAGCACCCCGAAAGCTAATGGCATTTGCTACCAAATAAACCTGTTGGACTTTAACCTGGTGTTGTTAAAACTCTTACTGAGAGAAATGGGACAGAGTGGCCAGCCGACAGTGAGTGACGGCCAGTCCACAGGCGTTCGAGGCCAATTGGATCGATTTATTTCAAATAAAAATGTGGAAATCGGTGGCACAGTGGCTAGCACTGCTTCCTCACAGCGCCAGGGATCTGGGTTTGATTCCTGGCTTGGGTCTGTGTGGAGTCTGCACATTCTCCCCGTGTCTGCGTGGGTTTCCTCCGGGTGCTCCGGCTTCCTCCCACAGTCTGAAAGACGTGCTGGTTCGGTGGATTGGCCGTGCTAAATTCTCCCTCAGTGTACCCGAGCAGGTGCCGGAGTGTGGCGACTTGGGGAATTTCACAGTAACTTCATTGCGGTGTTAATGCAAGCCTTACTTGTGACACTAATAAATAAACTTAACTTAAATGGCCAAAACTGGCCATTGACAAAATGGCCTCTTGCAGAAATGTAGCTGTTGTGTTTGCCTTGATGATACCGTGTCGCTGAGCTCGAAAATAACTCATTGTATTGAGCTGAAGACACTAAAACTTTGGCAGAAATGCAAATCTCTTCTTTGCAGCCTGCTGCTGCAGAGAAGAAGAAGCTATAATGAAATGATGTCACCCCGACACCCTGACCCTTGGGAACGCTGCATAATTGCCTCACAGTTTGATTAACATCCAGTCTGCCTTAAGGTGAACGTTAAGGAGGCCGCTGCGTGATTTGGGAGCGAGGGAGAGGTCTGGCGTCCTGGCCAACGTTCCGCGCTCCGTCATCGCCACAAAACAAACTAACTGACCGGCCTTCCCAACGCATTGTGAAGCACGAGGCCCACTTTGTTTCAAATCAAAACCGAACGAGTGGCTTTCTAATCGGGTGAGATAACATTTGAGTGCACATGTACATCACTCACTTACAAGCATGAGGGTCAGTGGATTGTTTGATAAATGAGTCAAGCGTCATTGACAGGGCTTCAGGGAAAGGCGCAGTCACAGCAATGTGAATTAACTCTGTCACGGTATCTCTGCGCTGCTGAGCCACATTTACACAACTCAAGCACCATCTTCCATTTATTGCAATTGTCAATAATTCATCCGGCCTATCATCCCGCCCTGAGTGACAGGCAGGGTTTAGCAGCCAGTAAAACACATTCTTCCCTCAGCACTGGAGTAATGTGTCCGGGGGGAAGATTCCGGAACACTGTCCACTCCCCACACCCCCAGCAAACCCGCCCCCCTCACATAGTCCTGAAGGACCTGCCACTGAGAGGAGGTGAAAATAACATCGACACAGCAATCAAAAATGCAGACTTGCATTTAGATAGTGCCTTTCTTAAGAACTCCTTTAAAGGCACGGTGGCGCAGTGGTTAGCACGGCTGCCTCGCCTCACCCCCATTTCTTGCCTTCAAACAACCGCACAACCTCAAACAGGCCATTGTCCGCAGCAAACTACCCAGCCTTCAGGAGAACAGTGACCACGACGCCACACAACCCTGCCACAGCAACCTCTGCAAGACGTGCTGGATCATCGACACGGAGGCCATCATCTCACGTGAGAACACCATCCACCAGGTACACGGTACATACTCTTGCAACTCGGCCAACGTTGTCTACCTGATATGCTGCAGGAAAGGATGTCCCGAGGCATGGTACATTGGGGAAACCAAGCAGACGCTTCGACAACGGATGAATGAACACCGCTCAACAATCACCAGGCAAGAGTGTTCTCTTCCTGTTGGGGAACACTTCAGCATTCTGATCTTGGGTAAGTGTTCTCCAAGGCGCCTTCACGACACATGACAATGCAGAGTCGCTGAGTAGAGACTGATAGCCAATTTCCGCACACATGAGGACGGCCTCAACCGGGATCTTGGGTTCATGTCACACTATCTGTAACCCCCACGACATGCCTGGGCTTGCAAAATCTCACTAACTGTCCTGTCTGGAGACAATACACATCTCTTTAACCTGTGCTTAACCCTCTCTCCACTCACATTGTCTGTACCTTTAAGACTTGATTACCTGTAAAGACTCGCATTCCAACCATTATTTTGTAAATTGAGTTTGTGTCTTTATATGCCCTGTTTGTGAACAGAACTCCCACTTACCTGATGAAGGAGCAGCGCTCCGAAAGCTAGTGGCTTGTGCTACCAAATAAACCTGTTGGACTTTAACCTGGTGTTGTGAGACTTCTTACTGGATAAATAGCGGCCAGGACAATGTGAGGGGAGATACCTTTCTCTGAAATTGTGCCAAGGGATCTGTTGCATCCACCTGACAGGGCAGACAGGATACCCATTTAACATCTCCTTCAAATAGCAGCACCTCCAACACTGCGGCACTCCTTCAGTGCAGAGTGCCAGCCTGGTTTCATTACACAGGGCTCTGGATAGGGACTTGGGCCCATAACCTCCCACCCTAAAGGGGAGATGGCCACTCAGCCACACCTAATGTGGCCCTGGATTAAATTAGGCCCCCATTCGGGAAGCAAGTTGTACTTTGGTTGATGTTCAATCAAACAGCCGTCAGACCTCTGTCCATTTTCAGTTCTAATGAAGCCAGTGCAGAGATGTGCAAAACTGACCCCAACATCACCCAATATGGCCCCTACTGTGTTAGAGGGTCAGGTGACTGTTTGCTTTTTGACCTCTGAATGGCCATATCCTGTCTGTGATCAGTGTCCAGTGAATGGGGCTTCTGGCATTCGGATAGGGAGGCAAGCAATTCGGAAAGCGGGATTAGGCTATTGAGTTGGACAATCAGCCATGATCGTAATGAATGGCGGAGCAGGCTCGAAGGGCCAAATGGCCTCCTCCTGCTTCTATATTTCTCTGTTTCTATGGAATCGCAGCCTGATTTACATATTAAAGAGGTGCGTGACTCCATCGTGGAGGGCAGTCTGGGCCATGGTAAGATGATAGTGAAGGCGAGACTGGTACACTAGTCATTACCCTGCCATTTCCGAGGTGCTATACCCTGTTAGAACATAGAACATAGAACAGTACAGCACAGAACAGGCCCTTCGGCCCACGTTGTTGTGCCGAGCTTTGTCTGAAACCCAGATCAAGCTATTTCCTCCCTATCATCCCGAAGTACTCCATGTGCCTATCCAATAGCTTCTTAAATGTTCCTAAAGTTTCTGACTCCACTATCCCTGCAGGCAGTCATTCCACACCCCAACCACTCTCTGAGTAAAAAACCTACCTCGGACATCCTTCCTATATCTCCCACCATGAACACTATAGTTATGCCCCCTAGTTACCACTCCATTCACCCGAGAAATAGTCTTTGAACGTTCACTCTATCTATCCCCCTCATCATCTTATAAACCTCTATCAAGTCTCCTCTCAACCTCCTCCGCTCCAAAGAGAAAAGCCCAAGTTCCCTCAACCTTTCCTCATAAGACCTACCCTCCAAACCAGGCAGCATCCTGGTAAATCTCCTTTGCACTCTTTCCAGTGTCCCCACATCCTTCTTATAGTGAGGTGACCAGAACTGCACACAATATTCCAAATGTGGTCTCACCAAGGTCCTGTACAGTTGCAGCATAACACCACGGCTCTTAAACTCAAACCCCCTGTTAAGGAACGCCAACACACTATAGGCCTTCTTCACGGCTCTATCCACTTGAGTGGCAACCTTCAGAGATCTATGGATATGAACCCCAAGATCTCTCTGTTCCTCCACATTCTTCAGAACCCTACCTTTGACCCTGTAATCCACATTTAAATTTGTCCTACCAAAATGAATCACCTCGCATTTGTCAGGGTTAAACTCCATTTGCCATTTTTCAGCCCAGCTCTGCATCCTATCTATATCTCTTTGCAGCCTACAACAGCCCTCCACCTCATCCACTACTCCACCAATCTTGGTGTCATCAGCAAATTTACTGATCCACCCTTCAGCCCCCTCCTCCAAGTCATTTATAAAAATCACAAAGAGCAGAGGACCAAGCACTGATCCCTGTGGCACTCCGCTGGTAACCGGTTTCCAGTCCGAAAATTTTCCATCCACCACCACCCTCTGTCTTCTGTTAGATAGCCAGTTACCTATCCAATCGGCCAAACTTCCCTCTATCCCACACATCCTTACTTTCTTCATAAGCCAACCATGGGGGACTTTATCAAACGCCTTACTAAAATCCATGTGTATGACATCAACTGCACTACCTTCACCTACATACTTAGTTACCTCCTCAAAAGATTCTATCAAATTTGTGAGGCAAGACTTGCCCTTCACAAATCCGTGCTGACTATCCCGGATTAAGCTGCATCTTTTTAAATGGTCGTAAATCCTATCCCTAAGGACCTTTTCCATCAACTTACCGACCACCGAAGTAAGACTAACCGGCCTATAATTACCAGGGTCATTTCTGTTCCCTTTCTTAAACAGAGGAACCACATTCGCCACTCTCCAGTCCTCTGGCACCACCCCCGTGGACAGTGAGGACGCAAAGATCAATGCCAAAGGCTCTGCTATCTCATCCCTTGCCTCCCAAAGACTCCTAGGATATATTTCATTAGGCCCAGGGGACTTAACAACTTTCAGTTTATTCAAAATTGCTAGTACACCTTCCCTCCGAACATCTACTTCCTCCAGCCTATCAGCCTGTGACACCCTCTCTTCCTCAAAAACATGGCCCCTCTCCTTGGTGAACACCGAACAAAAGTATTCATTCATCACCTCTCCTATCTCTTCTGACTCCATGCACAAATTCCCACTGCCGTCCTTGACCGGCCCCAACCTCACCCTGGTCATTCTTTTATTCCTCACATAAGAGTAAAAAGCCTTGGGGTTTTCCTTGATCCGACCCACCAAGGACTTCTCATGCCCCCTCCTAGCTCTCCTAAGCCCCTTTTTCAGCTCATTTCTTGCTAACTTGTAACCCTCCATCGAGCCAACTGAACCTTGTTTTCTCAACCTTACATATGCTTCCTTCTTCCTCTTGACAAGACATTCCACCTCTTTTGTGAACCATGGTTCCCTCAATCGGCCATTTCCTCTCTGCCTGGCAGGGACATACCTATCAAGGACACGCAGTATTTGTTCCTTGAAAAAGTTCCACTTTTCATGAGTGTCTTTTCCTGACAATTTTTGTTCCCATCCGATGCTTCCTAATTCCCGCCTGATTGCATCATAATTACCTCTCCCCCAATTGTAAACTATGCCCTGCCGCATGGCCCTCTCCCTCTCCATTGCAAGAACAAAAGACACCGAATTGTGGTCACTATCTCCAAAGTGCTCTCCCACAACCAAATCCAACACTTGGCCCGGTTCATTTCCCATTACCAAATCCAATGTGGCCCCACCTCTTGTCGGCTTATCCACACATTGTGTCAGGAACCCCTCCTGCACACACTGCACAAAAACTGCCCCATCCGAACTGTTCGACCTATAAAGGCTCCAATCAATATTTGGAAAGTTAAAGTCCCCCATGACAACTACCCTGTGACCTCCACACCTATCCATAATCTGCTTAGCAATTTCTTGCTCCACATCTCTATAGTAAACTCCGAACAACGTGACCGCTCCTTTCCTATTCCTAACCTCAGCCCATATTACCTCTGTAGGCAGATCCCCTTCGAAATGCCTTTCTGCAGCCGTTACACTCTCCATGATTAACAGTGCCACTCCTCCATCTCTTTTACCAGCTACCCTACACTTACTGAAACATCTATACCCCGGAACTTCCAACAACCATTCCTGTCCTTGTTCTACCCATGTCTCTGTAATGGCCACAACATCGTAGTCCCAAGTGCCAATCCACGTCCCAAGTTCACCTACCTTATTTCGGATGCTCCTTGCATTGAAGTAGACACACTTCAACCCACCTTTTTGTCGCTGGTACCCACCTTTGACCATGATACCCTTCCCAGTACCTCACTACACTCACTGACCTCCGGACTACAACTCATTTTCCCATCCCCCTGACAAATTAGTTTAAACCCCCCCGAAGAGCTGTAGCAAATTTCCCTCCCAGGATATTGGTGCCCGTCTGGTTCAGGTGCACCCCGTCCTATTGGTACAGGTCCCACTTTCCCCAGAAAGTGTTCCAATTATCCACATAGCTGAAACCCTCCCTCCTACACCACCCCTGCATCCATGTGTTTAACTGCACTCTCTCCCTGTTCCTCAACTCGCTATCCCGTGGCACCGGCAACATACCAGAGATGACAACCTGTTTTGTCCTGGCTCTCAGCTTCCACCCTAGCTCCCTGAATTCCTGTTTTAAATCCCCGTCCCCTCTCTTACCTATGTCTTTGGTGCCAACGTGCTTCCCCCTTCCCCCTCCCCCTTTAGAATCCTGAAGACACGGTCGGAGATGTCACAGACCCTGGCATCCGGGAGGCAACATACCATCCATGAGTCTCTCTTGTTGCCACAGAACCTCCTATCTATCCCTCTAACAAACGAGTCCCCAATAACTCTAGCTCTACCGCTCTCCCCCTTTCCCTTCTGAGCCACAGGGACGGACTCAGCGCTGGCGATCTGGTCACTGCGGCTTACCACTGGTAGGTCGCCCCCCTCACCTGTATTCAAAGTGGAATACTTGTTGCTAAGGGGAACGACCACAGGGGATCCCCGCACCGACTGCTTCCTCCCAGCCCCTCTCACTGTCACCCATCTATTTTCATTCCCTGGAGCAACTATATCCCTGAAGCTTGTGTCTATGGCCCTCTCTGCCTCCCTGATGACCCTAAGCTCATCCAACTCCAGCTCCAGCTCCCTAACGCGGTCTTGGAGGAGCTGCAGATGGGTGCACCTCCCACAGGTGTAATCAGCAGGGACACTGACGGTGTCCCTCACCTCAAACATTCTGCAGGAGGTACATTGCACTGCCTTCACTTCCATCCCCTCCATATAACTTACTGCTACAAAGAAAAAGAATTGCTCCAATGGAACACTGAACCCTTTTTCCCCTTCCTCAGAGTGCACTGGGAAAGAAGTTTAAAAAGCAGGAACACAGAGCGGTGACAGTTTAAAGAGTGGGAACACAGAGCGGTGACAGTTTAAAAAGCAGGAACACAGAGCCAAACAGAGATGTTTGGTCAAACAGGTCAAAACAGGTCAAACAGCCAAACAGAGCCAAACAGAAGACAGAGCCAACCCTCCTGTTCCAGGCTGATTCTGTCACTTAAAGCAAGGATCAGGTTTCATCATATTGCCTCATTGGCGGAGTTAACGTTGTCACTGCTTGAAGTGGGATGGTGAGGGTCGAAGGTCAGAGGAAAGTCTCCACATGGACCGTGAGCAGCAAGCTGGATTCCCAAGTATCATCCTCCAAGCCCCTTTGATACAAACAGGAATCAAACAGATCCGAGACTTCCGAACCCACAGATCGCACAATCAGTAAGGATAGGCAACAACACCTCCTCCACGATTATCCTCAACACCGGTGCCCCACAAGGCTGTGTTCTCAGCCCCCTACTATACTCCTTGTACACCTATGACTGTGTGGCCAAATTCCCCTCCAACTCGATTTTCAAGTTTGCTGATGACACCACCGTAGTGGTGGTTCGGATCCCAAACAATGACGAGACAGAGTACAGGAATGAGATAGAGAATCTGGTGAACTGGTGCGGCAACAATAATCTCTCCCTCAATGTCAACAAAATGAAGGAGATTGTCATTGACTTCAGGAAGTGTAGTGAAGAACATGCCCCTGTCTACATGAACGGGGATGAAGTAGAAATGGTCAAGAGCTTCAAGATTCTAGGTGTCCAGATCACCAACAACCTGTCCTGGTGCCCCCCATGCCGACACTATAGTTAAGAAAGCCCACCAACACCTCTACTTTCTCAGGTGGCTAAGAAAATTTGGCATGTCCACTACGACTCTCACCAACCTTTACAGATGCACCATAGAAAGCATTCTTTCTGGTTGTATCACAGCTTGGTATGGCTCCTGCTCTGACTAAGATTGCAAGAAACTACAAAAGGTCGTGAATGTAGCCCAATCCATCACGCAAACCAGCCTCCATCCATTGACTCTGTCTACACTTCCCGCTGCCTCGGCAAGGCAGCCAGCATAATTAAGGACCCCATGCACCTTCTCCCTTCCACCTTCTTCCGTTGAGAAAAAGATACAAAAGTCTGAGGTCACGTATCAACCGACTCAAGAACAGCTTCTTCCCTGCTGCCATCAGACGTTTGAATGGACCTACCTTGCATTAAGTTGATCTTTCTCTGCACCCTAGCTATGACTGTAACACTACATTCTGCACTCTCTCCTTTCCTTCTCTATGAACGGTATGCTTTGTCTGTATAGCCCGCAAGAAACAATACTTTTCACTGTATGCTGACGTATGTGACAATAATAAATCAAATCAAAAGGTAGCCTGCCAGCTAGTTCTCCTGTCTCTGTTAAATATGGTCTGGCTTTGTGCTTTCTGGGTTAAATCTGTTCTTCCGTCACACCCACGCCTCCCCTTAAACTCCACACCGACAGCCACCCAGATGTCACTGGTGGGTTTCAGGCACTGATTACAGAGCCTGTCCTGGGTTTATCTTAGAGACTTGGCAACTTCATCCATCTGTTCTTGCCAGCACCTGTTTACACCTCAGGTCAACCAGCCATCGCCAGCCCACCGCCCCACCTTAACGGAATGAAACCGCACTGACCTTGTGGCAAGGCCATTGATGAAGCAGCTGAAGATGGCTGGGCCTAGCACACTAACCCTGAGGAATTCCTGCAGCGATGTCCTCGAGCTGAGGTGATTGGCTAACAATCACCACAACCATCTTCCTTTGTGCCGGGTATGACTCCAACCAACGGAGAGATTTCCCCGATTCCCATTGACCTCAGTTTCTCCAGGGCTCTTTGAAGCTATGATTGGTCAGATTCTGCCCAATGTCAGGGCAGTCACTCTTCACCATCACCTTCTCAAGGGCAACAAATGTCTGGAGATTGCTAATCTGCCACATTCATCTACATCTTCCATTAATGAACAAATGTTTCTCTTTGGCTGTGACTTTTAAGCGATAATTAACTGCAAATAGCTTTCATTTTTCATATGCGCCAGTCTCACCAATCAATGTAGCACAATCTCCAAATCTCCAAATCTGTGCTGTTTGTACTTATGAAAGCTGAAACTCCCCGTCACCCAGAGTGCTGAGTAAAGCCGCTACCTTCTCTGGATCAGAGGAGGCTTAGGACTATCGTATTCCCTCACTAGCTCCACCAATTCCTGGAAGGGTTTGGTATCTGGTGCCTCCGGGAAGGTTAAGCTGCAAATAGCCGCAAATGAAGAACAACCCGCTGCTTTCCATCTGCCACAATGTCATTCACCCTAAAAAGGTAACTCATGCATTCGACATACTGGGCCCAGTCCTCCCCCCACAGCTGGGTTAAAACAGTCCAGTTTCCCAAACAGAGGCACAATCCCTGACAATGGCTTACCCACAATGCTGCTTGCAAACAAGTTCCTTCGGGTCATTCTTTTTCCTCTGCAATCGTTCTTCAGCCGGTGTCCCTTCACTATTCCCTGTATTTTCCCACTCCACTCCACTCCACTCCACTCCACTCCACTCCACTCCACTCCACTCCACTCCACTCCACTCCACTCCACTCCACTCGAGTGCTTTAGGTTGAAAATCAGAGTCAGGCATGTGAGTGGACCTGAACCCCCATATTTATATACAGGTGAGGCTCTGTCATTGGGCAAGCAATTATGACCTCAATCAGTGACAATATTTTGTCATGACCTCAATCAGGGTGCTCATAATCCAACAGTACAACCTCACAGGGCTTGCTGAACTTATCACACAAAAGAGATCACCAAGGCCCTTTAGACAACATCTTCCCAACCTCGCAGATACCTGGGAACATCATCATCTGAAGGTTCCCCTCCCAGTCACTCACCATCTCCGTTCCTTCACTGTCGCTGGGTCAAAATCCCGGAACTCCCTCCCTAACAGCACTTTGGGTGTACCTACACCACAAGGACTGCAGCGGTTCAATAAGACAGCTCACCACCACCTTCTTAAGGGCAATTAGGGATGGGCAATAAATGCTGGCCTAGCCAGCGACGTCCACATCCCATAAATGAATTAAAATTTATAAAAGATTATTTCAGGGTAGGCCTCATGCCCCACTCTATTGGGGAAAACTCTGTATTCGCCCCGTGTGTTATTTTTAGTGAATGGATTCATCCTGTCTGTGCTGTTTCCCACAATCCGTAATTTCTAGAATAAAGTAGACAGAACGAAGAACAGTACAGCACAGAAACAGGCCCTTCGGCCCTCCAAGCCTGCGCCAATCATGATACCTGCCTAAACTAAAACCGCATGCACTTACAGAGTCCGTATCCTTCCATTCCCATCCTATTCATGTATTCGTCTCGATGCCCCTTAAATGCCGCTTTCGTACCTGCTCCCACCACCTCCCCGGGCAGCGCGTTCCAGACATTCACCACCCTCTGTGTAAAAAACTTGCCTCGCACATCTCCTCTAAACTTTTCCCCACGCACCTTAAACCCATGTCCCCTAGTACTTGACTTTTCTACCCTAGGAAAGGGCATCTGACTATTCACTCTGTCCATGCCCCTCATAATCTTGTAAACCTCTATCAGGTCACCCTCAACCTCCGTCGTTCCAGTGAGAACAAACCGAGTTTATCCAACCTCTCCTCATAGCTAATACCCTCCAGACCAGGCAACATCCTGGTAAACCTCTTCTGTGCCCTCTCCAAAGCATCCACATCCTTCTGGTAGTGTGGTGACCAGAATTGTACACAATATTCTAAATGAAGCCTAACTAAGGTTCTGTACAGCTGCAGCATGACCTGCCAATTTCTATCCTCAATGCCCCGGCCGATGAAGGCAAGCATGCCGTATGCCTTCTTGACAACCTTATCCACCTGCGTTGCCACTTTCAGTGATCGATGGACATGTACACCCAGATCTCTCTGCCTGTCAATACTCCTAAGGGTTCGACCATTTACTGTATAATTCCTACATGCATTGGACCTTCCAAAATGCATTATCTCACACTTGTCCGGATTAAACTCCATCTGCCATTTCTCTGTCCAAGTCTCCAACCGGTCTATATCTTGCTGTATCCTCTGACAATCCTCTTCACTATCCACAACTCCACCAAACACATGACCTTTCCTCCAAACAATGCAGGATGGTAAAACTAATCCCAGAGTAAACACAAACAACCCCATTTAAACTATTTAAGAAGCAATAAAAGGACTCATCGTAGTCAAATCGGCACCAATGACATCACTGAAGCTATTGGTTGAGAAGCCACAGAAACTGAGAGAGCTGCAGTAATCATGTTTAAAAAAACCTTTCTTAAAGGGACACTAACGTCACAGATGAAACTACGTCACGTTATCCTAAGGATGGACCGCAGAGCCTCCTATGGAGGATTTGAAACCTTATCTCTCTAAATATCAGGAGTTGAGTGTAGAAGATGGCATCATCTAATGGGGAGCACAGGTGATTGTCCCACATCCAGACCATGACCAATACTTCAAGAATTGCACAATGGCCACCCAGGAATTTATTTAGAATCACAGAATCCCTACAGTGCAGAAGGAGGCCATTCGGCCCATCGAGTCTGCACCGACCACAATCCCACCCAGGCCCTATCCCCGTAACCCCACGTATTTACCCTGCTAATTCCCTGACACTAGTGTAAATTTATCATGGCCAATCAACCTAACCCGCACATTACTGGAGTGTGGGAGGAAACCGGAGCACCTGGAGGAAACCCGCGCAGACATGGGAAGAATGTGCAAACTCCACACAGGCAGTGACCCGAGGCTGGAATTGAACCCAGGTCCCTGGCGCTGTGAGGCAGCAGTGCTAACCACTGTGCCACCGTGCCGCCCCAGAAAAGGATTTCTAAGATGCCATTTCCAAACTTAAATTGAAAGATTTTGTGTTAGGCAAAGGGTACGAAGGCCAATGGAACTAAAACAGGTAGATGGAGGTAATATACAAACCAGCCATTGTCTAACTGAGTGGTGGAACAGGCTTGAACGGCTGAATTTATGAGGAGAGATTGAGCAGATTAGGTTTGTACCCGTTAGAGTTTAGAAGGCTGAGGGGGGATCTTATAGAGACATATAAGATAATGAAGGGGCTGGATAGGGTAGAAGTGGAGAGATTCTTTCCACTTAGAAAGGAAACCAGAACTAGAGGGCACAGCCTCAAAATAAAGGGGGGTCAGTTTAGGACAGAGTTAAGGAGGAACTTCTTCTCTCAGAGGGTGGTGAATCTCTGGAATTCTCTGCCCGCTGAAGTGGTGGAGGCTACCTCGTTGAATATGTTTAAGTCACGGATAGATGGATTTCCGATCGGTAAGGGAATTAAGGGTTATGGGGAGCAGGCGGGTAAGTGGAACTGATTCACTTCAGATCAGCCATGATCTTATTGAATGGCGGGGCAGGCTCGAGGGGCTAGATGGCCTACTCCTGCTCCTATTTCTTATGTTCTTATGAATGGCCTCCTCCTGTTCTGGTCTCCCAGAGAGAAACACAGCCAAAAAGATCAAGCGGGTACAGGAAATGAGGGAGGATAAGAGCTCAAAGTTTGCAGCAATGTCCCTGAGACTTGCAGCTTGACATTGCAGTGAGATTGAAGGGTTAGTACAAGGAATGGGTGAAGAACAAAGCAGGGGAGGAAATCACAGCTGGTGACAGAGTGAGAGCGAAGGGCGAGGGGGAAATAAGGAGATATCCTGGATAAGAAATGGAGTTAGAGAGTAAATGACCGGTGGCGCGGTGGTTAGCGCTGCTGCCTTACAGTGTTCCAGGGACACGGGTTCAATTCCAGCCTCGGGTCACTGTCTGTGTGGAGTTTGCACGTTCTCCCCGTGTCTGCGTGGGTTTCCTCCGGGTGATCTGGTTTCCTCCCACAGTCTGAAGGAACTGTGCTGGTTAGGTACATTTACCCAAAGAGACGCCGGAGTGTGGCGACGAGGGGAATTTCACAGTAAGTTTGTTGCAGTGTTAATGTAAGCCTTACTTGTGACTAATAAATAAACTTTACTTGAAATGATTAACAGAAATACGAAAATAATGGCCGAGACAAAGTTAACCACAAAGGGAAAAAGAACTGGATAGTAATAAATATTTTCAGCGTGGATACAGCCAGAATAATTCAGCTCAAGAGACAGAGAAAGAGAGAGAGAGAGAGAGACACCACCAACTGCCGTAAGCACAGCATCTCCTCACTGCAGTTAATTAGCACATTTCGGGCTTGTGGAATTAACATTAATTCAGTTTATTTTTGTCATGATCCCTGGATTGTGCAGTCGGAACCTTGGGAAAAAGGTGACCTGGGTTCCTTGGCATTGGGAGAAAGGGTTCTGGGCTGGAGGTAGAGCTGTGGGCTTGGCACTCCCTCATTGATGAGGATTTGCGATGATGCCCGGTGGTGAGGGTGGGGGGAGCAGTGATGTTGGCAGGTGGCGTAAAGACCTGAACCACAATAAGGCAGAAAGGGACAGACTGAGTAATTTAAAAGGCAGTCGAGTCGGCCTAATCTCGGGGCTTAGGAAAGCTAATAAATAAACTAATGACTAATAAATAAACTTTACTTTTACTATTGGAAAGAACCCTGAGAGACATTGGGAAAAATATGGGCTGATCAAAGACAGTCGGCACGGATTTGTTAAGAGAAGATCGGGGATGAGTTAAATAATTGAAACTTTTGAGGTGGTGATGAGAAGGGCCAATGAGGGCAGCATGTTTGATGTAGTCTATTTGGATTTTAGCAAAGCTTTGGATAAGGTTCCACATGACAGACTGCTCATGAAGCAGAAAGACTGTGGGATCCAAGACAAAGTTGAATCCAAAATTGATGCCGTTGTTGTAGGGAAAAATCCCTTGTACCAGTGCATTCAAGAGGTCGAGTCGCAAGGCAAAGTTCAAAGCGTTTTTCTTTATTGTACAATTACTGGGATCCCAGGGAGACCCCTGTAGCCAGCTCAGAAACAGTGGCTTGGCCACGTTGATCTCCATGGTTATACATTTGCTCTGGATATTTATAGGGATCCAAATTCGAGCGGGAACATTTGCTCATACATTTTTACAATACTTATAAAGTGGCCTGTCTGGTCAGGAAGTTCCCTGAGAGGCTTGTCAATTTGCATCTGTATGGTGTGTGTCCGTGTTAATGGGACTGCCTGTTCTTGCCCCGGTGTTTTAATGTGTTTCCCATTATCCTCTCGATGTGTCCCCTTATCTAAATCGATCTCTACTGTTTTGTGTCTGTATTCTATGCTTGCGAGATTAGGTGTGAATGTCATTTTGTCCTGCTGTGTGTAGGGGGGTTTAATCTAATCTTTTATTCTTTTTATCCTAGTTTATTAAGTTTCTTTGCCTGCCTTGGCCATTTTATTCCTGTAATATTTTATTGACAGTCCGGTTATGCCATATAACCCACTCCAGGTCTTGACTCGCAGATATCCCGATCTTTTAGCCAAAGGCCGGTTTAAAATGCAGCTTCGTGCTGTTGCTGGGCAGAATAAGGATCTTTTGTCGGCTTTGAAATTAAAGGTCTCTCAGCTGTGCAGAGGGGGATTTAAACGAATGTCCATTCGGGTGTTCCCCTCTGCATTGTGGGCACGTTATGAATGGTGCCAATCAGTCCAATAAATGAATATGTTTAATGAGGTGAATATTGATGAGATAATAAAAATATGGCTCTTGGAAAATGGCCTACTTCAGTCCCTCCTCTCGTCCAGGGGGTCCCATTCATGGCTGACCCCCCATGGACGATCTTCAGAGGTACAGTGACTTGTACAGATGTCGTCCTTGCCGTTGTTCCTCTTCCTCTGTGGTGTGGTTAAATTCTTGCATCTGGATACTGGCAGTGGGTAGCATTCTTGATGCAATATTTGCACATATCACTTTAATACAGGTTAGGCCCAGGCAGAGTGTGAACAGGATGGCTACTACTAAAATTAATCCCTTCATAATGTATGCTCCCCAAACTGTGTTAAACAGCCACCCTAACCACCCATCAGTCCCTGTAAATCCCTGTTCAAAGCTATCCAATTGCTTTTGTATCCCGGACATGGCTGCTGTTATGTTTAATGTCTCGTCGTGTACATATGTGATGCATTTTCCTTTGATGATGGTGCATACCCCTCCTTGTCTGGCTGGCTGATAGTCTACTGCATATCTCGTTTGCTGTGTGTATAGTCTGAGTTCTGCGAGTTCTTGGTCAATTGCACCCAGTGCTTGTAGGGTGTTGTTTCCTAAGATGGTAAGTCCACATATGAAGAAATTCCTATTACTGGCACTGATCACCCCTGCGGCGCCCCCTAGGGATAGTGTCCCCAGAAATCCATACCCCAAAGAAGATCCTAATGTGACAGGGGCCTGCCAGTCGGCGCAGAATTCTGCGCTGATGGCCCTGGTCACTATGCGTTTCTGGACATGCCCTTCGCTTGGGCACGGAACCGTGAGAGGTCTGATTGTCCCTACGGAAAAGAACCTTGGAGGCCTGTCTGTGGCCGTCATGTATACATTTTTGAATAAAAACACATAACCTTCTTTAACCCGATAACATGCATTACCCCGGGGTCGTTTGACCACTAGGACCCATGTTGTGGAACCTTCCCTCCCCCGGGACTGTCCACTTGATTGTACCCCTTGGTGAGAATCAAATGGGTATGTCCCCAAGGCTGAGCTTACGTGGGTGCCGTTGCACTTGCCACACATAAGCTGCCTACCCGCGGTGACTGCAATGCATTTTTGTTGCTTGCAGTCACAAGTGAAGTGTCCTTCCCGGACCCGGCACTCCTGGAGAGCACAATGTGCCTCAGCGCACGAATCATTTTTAGGGACAAAGGCATGCACGCACCCCCATCCCTCTCCCTTAAAACATTGTGGGTAGTTCCCATGTGTCTCCTCCCGTTGGGGTCCCATCCCCCCTAGAATTCCCGGCTCAGTGAGCTCTACACACCTTCCTTGTATCCCTTGTTTAAAGTACCCAATATGTTCCTTGCAGGGTGCCCCCGATGTGTCAATAGTGAATAACTCTTGTGGGAGCCACCCCGGTGTTGCGATGAATAGGGAGTTTACTGATCGCGCTGAAGGGTAACAAGCGGTCCTATTCCCATAGATCTGGATGTGTGTTTTCAGGAATAGGTTTTCTTCCATGATTGGTGGTTCTGCTCCCCTAACCCCCATGTGTTGGAGCGTATTTACAATGGTCATGGTTATTATCAAATATGTCCCTATTCCCATATTGTTTTTTTTCAACAGTATTTTTACAGTGATAGTATATACAGAAAATAGACAGGCAATCAAATTAAAAGTAGTTTGTTCCGACGTCTTGATAGTAGATCTGGTCCTGGTTCCTGTGGAATTTGAACGAACGAAAACGGTATCTATAGTTTATTTGTCTTCATACAGCTTTAATGGGTCCAATGTTTCCAGACCCCCTGTCCCCTTATATCTATACAGGCACAGGTATCTCCGCTAATAATGACCTCGTAAGGTCCGTGCCATCTTGGGGCAAATCCTGGTTTTGCAGGAAGCACTTTTGTTAATACCCGGCTCCCGGCTTTTGGGACCTCTGGTAATATTTCTGAGTCCTCCTCTGTATCGACCTGTGCCTGATTAAAAATTACGGACCGGCGCATCCCCTTCAATTGGGTGCTAAGGTCTCGGATGTATTGACGGATCTTATCCTTTATTGGACCCACATCTGTCCAGCCTGTAATAATGTTTTCGGGTAAGTGCATTGCTCGCCCGGTCATCAGCTCGTATGGAGTCAAGCCGATAGTTCGATTTGTGGTCGCCCTAAGCCTCATCAGAACTGCAGGTAGGACTTCTGTCCAATTTCTACCTGAGGATTGCATTGCTTTTGCCATGGTTATTTCTAGAGTCCGATTCACCCTCTCCACCATCCCGGAACTTTGTGGGTGATAGGGGATGTGAAATTTCTGTTTTATTCCTAATAGTTGGCAAATGTTTTTCATAACCTTTCCTGTGAAATGTGTTCCCTGGTCCGAATCAACTTGAATTGGCATCCCCCATCGGGGAATGACTTCTGCTGCCAATATCCTGGCTACCGTTAGGGCTGTACAATTGGTTGTGGGGAATGCTTCTACCCACCTGGTGAATTGATCTACTATTACCAGGCAGTATGTTTTCCTGTGAGAGGGGGGCAATGGTCCTATGAAGTCCATTTGTATCTGTTCCCAGGGTCCCTTTGGTCTGGGTTGGTGTCCCATCTTTACCTTTATGGGCTTCCCGGGGTTGTGCTGTGCACATATAGTGCATCTGCGGCAGTATGCGGCCACATCCCGTCCCAATCCTTTCCACCACCACTCTCTCCCCAGGCTCTGTATCATTGCATCCCTGCCTGTATGGGGAAGTCCGTGGTGTAGTTCCAGTAATGTGTTCTGGATACATCCTGGTGCCATTACCCGGTTATCTTTTCTCCACACCCCGTCAGTCCCTTTAACTGCGCCCAGCTCCTCCCATCTATCTCGTTCCTGTTGGGGAATGTCCCCCTGTAATTTCTGTATGTCAATTTCTTCCGGTTCTACCACTATCGCTGCAAGGGGCAGGCTTTTAATGTCGCTGTTTTCTAGTGCTTGCTGTGCCGCTGTGTCTGCGGCTTGATTCCCTTTGAAATGAATCCACCCCGGGGTGTCCCTTCCGGGTTCCCGCTGGTGGGCTTTTATTTTAATTACTGCAGCCTCTGTAGGCTGTTCACGAGCTGCTAGCAGCGCCTTTATCTGCTGTTGGTGTTTAATGGGGGTACCTCCTGTAGTAATGAACCCCCTTCTCCCCCATGCGGACATGTAATCATGGATCACACCAAACGCGTATTGGCTGTCTGTATACACATTTACTGTTTTCCCTGCTGCTAATCTTAAGGCTTGGGTGAGGGCAACTAATTCTGCTACCTGAGCGGACTGATCCCCGTCGATCCGTCCTGATTCTAGGGTTTCCAGGTTCTGGTCTACTACTGCCCACCCTGTCCTTGGTGATCCGGATACATATTTGCGGGACCCATCCACATAGAAGGTCTTATTTGCTGTTGGAAGGGGTTCGTCTCTAATCTTTCCTTCCTTGCTATCTTCGTCAATTTCTCCACAGCTGTGCGCTTCCCCAATATCTAAAATCCCTTCCGCGGGGTTTTCTCCCGTGTCCCTAATGATGGTGACTGACTTGTTAGGTGGTAGGAGTGTGGCCTCCCACCTTGCCCTCCTTATATTTGGGACTGTTTTGAGTTTGCCCGTGTTTAGCGTTTCTACCAATGTATGTTTTGTGTGTAGCACAATATCTCCTGTCATGACAATGGGCTCACTTATCCTCACAGCCCATGCTGCACAATCTAGGGCGGCTATGCACCTGGGCATCCCGGTGACTACTGGTCCCTCAGCCGTTGAATAATACCCTACGGGTCTCTTTCTATCTCCATGAGTCTGTGCCACTACGGCAGAATAGAACCCGTCCTGGTTATCACAGAAGATGTGGAACTTCTTGCTTCCATCTGGCAGTCCCAGCCCTGGGGCTGAAACTAACCTAGCTTTCAACTCTGCATATGCTGTCTCTTGCTCTTGTCCCCACTCTATACTTTCCAAGGCTGGCTTTCCTCCCTTCACTAGTCTCTGAATTGGCTCCGCGATTCTTGCGAAGTCAAGGATAAAACTCCTACTGTAATTGAATCGTCCTAAAATTATTCGGACCCCTCTTACTGTAACTGGTCGCGGCATTTCTTTAATCGCCGTTTTGCGATCTGCGGGCATTTCTTTAATTCCCTGGGAAATTAGGTGTCCTAAGTACAGGACCTGGGGTTTTGCAATTTGTGCCTTATGTGGGCTGACTTTCAGCCCGGCTTTTGCCAATCCTTCTAGTACTGCATACAGGGCTGCCTTGTGCCCTTCTTCTGTTTTGGACGCTATTAACACATCGTCCACATACTGGAGGACCGTATTGTCCTCATGCAATTTCACCCTACTCAGGATATCGCTCATTGTTCTGTGAAATATGGCAGGACTGTTCTGAAATCCCTGTGGGAGGCGAGTCCATGGATACTGTTTCTCTCCCACAGTGAAGGCGAATTTGTTTTGGGATTCTATGTCCAGTGGAAGGGACCAGAACCCATTTGCTATATCTAGCACCGTGAAAATTTTGTGGTCTTGTGCCAATCCGTTTAAAATAGTCGAGGGGTTTGCCACAATGGGGTGTTACCTTGTTCAAACCTGTGTAATCGATGGTGAGCCGGTAGCTCCCGTCAGGTTTTATAACTGGCCATGTGGGGGAATTGGTGGTACTGGTGGTTTCCCTGAGGATTCCCTTTTCTATTAAACCCTTGACTATTTCTACCACTGCCCCTTGCGCTTCTCTCTTGATAGGGTATTATCGGTGGGGCTTGTGTTCCGGTCCTGGGACTTTTATCGGTTCTGTGTTGGTTAGTCCGGTATCTAATTTCGTCCTAGCCCAGGCTTCGGGAATGGAAGCGCAGATGGCTCCGAACCCTTTTTCCTGATCCCAATCTCGGGCCACGATGGTGGCTACCCCAACCGTCCCCAGGTGGCTAGCTAATGTCCCTATTCCGGTCTTCCTACCGTCAGGTTGTGGCCAAATTAGTTTCCCTTTCCCACAATCTATCAGCACCTGATATTCCCTCATTAAATCGTTCCCCATTATTGTGCCTTCATTATTCTGACAAACGTAAAATTGCATTTGAATATACTTGTGGTTGATTTCTACTAGTGTGGTTTCGCTAAGGTAGGCGGGTATTCTCTCTCCCCCTACCCCGGTTATTTGTATTCTTTTGTTGGTCAGTGGCAGGGGTAGGTTTGTAATTGATATGGCTGCCCCCGTATCTACTAACATGTGGCATTCCCTACCCCCTACCAAGGCTTCTACATATATTCTCTCCCCCTCTTTCCTGTTTTGGATGGGAGCTACGGGTTGTGAGATTTCGACCAGTGTTGGCCGATAAGTGGGGTGGACGGACACCGGCTTCTGTCGGGATTCACTGTCCTCTGTGGGCGTGGCCACACTAATCCTCTCTTGTCTCCCATCTCCCTGGTTTGGGGTTTCTTCTAGTCACCCTAGTGGATTCCGGGAATGTGGTGCCCCCGGGGTTGGTCTATAGTTGTCTTGGGGTCTCCCATGTTGCCCCCAACACGTTGCCTCGGTGTGCCCTGCCCTGTGGCAGTGGTCACAGCGGGGCCCGCCATTCTCGGGTTTCCCTTTGAATGATGCTCCCCTGCAGAATCTAGCCATATGCCCTGGCTGGCCACATGTGTAGCAGCTGAGCCCGGTTCTCCCCTTATCTCCGTTATGGGGGGTTCCAGTTCTCTCTCGTCTGGGCTTTGCCTGGGCAACCTTCCCTTCGTTTATCCCGCTAGCCCACTCGACTAGCTCGTCATAGTCTTGGGATGCTATCACCCCCATCTTAAGGATTTCTTGGTGTACCTCTGATAGCCCGTCCTTGAATGCCTGGATAAAAGCCCTGTCTCTCCTATCCACATTGTCCTGTCCTGAACATTCCCTATATACCTGGAATAATCTCTCTCCAAATTCCGGTGCACTTTCCCCCTGTCCTTGTTTAGTATTTGTGATCCTGCTCCAATTAGTGGGGGAGTTCCCTAAGACCCGTTGGATTTCGGTCTTAAATAATGTGAAGGGTGCCTGCTGGTCGTCTATCTCAGCCGTTGTAGCAATGGCATGTGTCCACCTTCCTCCATTATAGTCCTGTGTTGCTTGGGCTGCTGGCCCTCCTGCCACCAACCTCCATTTATCCGCTGGACAGGCTGCCCTTACCAGCTGGTGTATGTCCCTTAAATGTAACTGGTGTCCTACCCAGAGTGAATCTAATTCGCCCCAAAATCCCAGGTTTGCGCTTCTGGGTTTTAACTTCCCCAGGGATGCCATAATCTGCTGCCTTTCCCCTGGGGTAAAAGGCTTATAGGTTGCTTTTGGTTGTGCTAACGTCCCTCCTCTGGTTACTGGCGCTAGATTATAATTTTTTATGTCTCCTTCTGATACTGGAGCGGTTGTATGTTTCTGCACTGACTCGTATGAGCGCCGAGGGTCCGTTTCCTCTGATCTCTGCGTTATCTCCACAGTGTGGCTTCTGTGTTCTAATTCCCTCATTCTCTCCTGCAATACCTTAATTTGTTCTGTCTCTTTGTGTCTCTCCTCCATGGAGGCATTTACCTTCTCAATTAGTCCAGCTAACTGGGTCACTAACATTACTCCCATTACTTTTGTTTTGTCCCGTTTAACTCCGTCTACCCACTCTCTCTGATCTTCTAAAGTTTGTGATGCGTTCCACCCGTTCCGTTTCATCTTTGCAACAATCGCTTCTCTGGCTAACAGATACTTAAAAATGAGAGCTACTGCAGTTTCTCCTTCAATAACGTGGTCTGCCATTTTTCTGTCTAGCAGTCCTGCAACCCCCGTATGCTGGTTCCAACAGTAAAAGTGCCCCAACTCTCTCTCTCTTATCTCCTGTCACTGATACTGCTCCAGCACCGTCTGTATTGCTGTAGGGTCTCGTAGTGGGGTCCCAGTGGGTCTCTTCTCCTGTGCTCCCCCAACTATTCCTGACACCTCACGCTTGGTCTATTTTGTGTTGTCTTATTGGGATGTGTGCTGGTCTTTTAGTGGGTTTGTCGGCCCCTGTCCCCAGCCCCTTTAAGTACAACGCCTCCCGCTTGGCCACCACCTCCACTAGCAAGGTTGATCCGTTACCCCAAAAAGGGAGTTTCAGCTCCCTGGTACCCTGCTATGGACTGTGGTGTTCCCTACAGACGAGCAAGGTTATCAAACTCCGCCCGGGTCCCTAATGGATTCTCCGTCGTTGTGTCTCTTGGTCAGGATGGATCGGGTCCCCTCTTCCTCAACACTTACACATATGTATCTGTTATCAAAGTCCCTGTTATAATTAGTAACTGTATCGACTCTGAGGTTGTTCATCCCTTCAGAGTCTGTGTTGTTACCCGATTTACACTGTCCGTGCCTTGCACCCTGAGTGCCTGTGCCTCTTAGCGCCCGCTTCAAAACCCAACCTTAGCGTGGGAGATTTCTCCTCCTAACGTCCAGTTTAGGGTAGGGCACCTTGAGTCAAGCACTCCCTTGTCCTATTGCCTTGGCACAGACAGCGGTTTCGTTTACAATCCTGGGTTAGTTACACCAATTAGTTCTGCATGCGGTTCTTATCTTTATATTAGTCTTAATTCCTTATTCCCGTTTTCAAATAGCCCAAAACCTGTTATCTTTACCTCTGGTAAAGTTACTTACCTTCTTCCACGCGGTCGTTCTGACCTATACCTCTTTAGTGCAGAATTCTGTTTCAATTTAAAAAACTTAGGCAAGATTATACAGTTCTACAAGACAACAATATTTAAAACAGACAAACCCTAACCCTTAAAGGTACCTCACTTTGAACGGAGACTTGTACTCGCCCTTGACTGCTCTGGATTTTTATCAGATTCATTTAAATTTGATCCCGGCTTCCAGACCGTGGCCACCAGTCAGAAGTCAGATATCAAATCCTGAGCCGACTACGCCATTTGTTGTAGGGAAAAATCCCTGTACCAGTGCATTCAAGGAGGTCGAGTCGCAAGGCAAAGTTCAAAGCGTTTTTCTTTACTGTACAATTACTGGGAACCCAGGGAGACCCCTGTAGCCAGCTCAGAAACAGTGCTTGGCCACGTTGATCTCAATAGTTATACATTTGCTCTGGATATTTATAGGGATCCAAATTCGAACGGGAACATTTGCTCATACATTTTTACAATACTTATAAAGTGGCCTGTCTGGTCAGGAAGTTCCCTGAGAGGCTTGTCAATTTGCATCTGTATGGTGTGTGTCCGTGTTAATGGGACTGCCTGTTCTTGCCCCGGTGTTTTAATGTGTTTCCCATTATCCTCTCGATGTGTCCCCTTATCTACATCGACCTCTACTGTTTTGTGTCTGTATTCTATGCTTGCGAGATTAGGTGTTAATGTCATTTTGTCCTCTGTGTGTAGGGGGATTTAATCTAATCTTTTATTCTTTTTATCCTAGTTTATTAAGTTTCTTTGCCTGCCTTGGCCATTTTATTCCTGTAATATTTTATTGACAGTCCGGTTATGCCATATAACCCACTCCAGGTCTTGACTCGCAGATATCCCGATCTTTTAGCCAAAGGCCGGTTTAAAATGCAGCTTCGTGCTGTTGCTGGGCAGAATAAGGATCTTTTGTCGGCTTTGAAATTAAAGGTCTCTCAGCTGTGCAGAGGGGGATTTAAACGAATGTCCATTCGGGTGTTCCCCTCTGCATTGTGGGCACGTTATGAATGGTGCCAATCAGTCCAATAAATGAATATGTTTAATGAGGTGAATATTGATGAGATAATAAAAATGTGGCTTTTGGAAAATGGCCTACTTCACTCCACTATTCCAATATCATCCATATGTTTATCCAATGACCCTTTAAATGCCCTTAATGTTGACGAGTCCACTACTGTTGCAGGCAGGGCATTCCACGCCCTTACTACTCTCTGAGTAAAGAACCTACCTCTGACATCTGTCCTATATCTCTCACCCCTCAATTTAAAGCTATGTCCCCTCGTGCTAACCATCACCGTCCGAGGAAAAAGGCTTACACTGTCCACCCTATCTAATCCTCTGATCATCTTGTATGCCTCAATTAAGTCACCTCTTAACCTTCTTCTCTCTAACGAAAACAGCCTCAAGTCACTCAGCCTTTCCTCATACGATTTTCCCACCATACCAGGCAACATCCTAGTAAATCTCCTCTGCACCCTTTCCAATGCTTCCAATCCTTCCTATAATGCGGCGACCAGAACTGTATGCAATACTCCAAGTGCGGCCGTACCAGAGTTTTGTACAGCTGCAACATGACATCTTGGCTCCGAAACTCAATCCCTCTACCAATAAAAGCTAACACACTGTACGCCTTCTTAACAACCCTATCAACCTGGGTGCCAACTTTCAGGGATCTATGCACATGGACACCGAGATCTCTCTACTCATCCACATGACCAAGTAGCTTAGCATTAGCCCAGTATTCTGTATTCCTGTTACTCCTTCCAAAGTGAATCACCTCACACTTTTCTGCATTAAACTCCATTTGCCACCTCTCAGCCCAGCTCAGCAGCTTATCTATGTCCCTCTGTAACCTGCAACATCCTTCCGCACTGTCCACAACTCCACCGACTTTAGTGTCATCTGCAAATTTACTAACCCAGCCTTCTACCCTGGGGACCCCCCTGTAAATACTGACACACTCCCCGGAGACCCCCTGTAAATACTGATACACTCCCCCGGGGACCACCCTGGAAATACTGACACACTCCCCTGGAAATACTGACACACTCCCCGGGGATCCCCTGGAAATACTGACACACTCCCCTGGAAATACTGACACACTCCCCGGGGACCCCCTGTAAATACTGACACACTCCCCGGGGACCCCCCTGTAAATACTGACACACTCCCCGAGATCCCCTGTAAATACTGACACACTCCCCGAGATCCCCTGTAAATACTGACACATTCCCCGGGGACCCCCCTGTAAATACTGACACGCTCCCCGGGGACCTCCCCTGTCAATGGGATTAGCTTAATGGTAAAAACTGGGCAGCATGGGGGCACGGTAGCACAGTGGTTAGCACTGCTGCTTCACAGCTCCAGGGACCTGGGTTCGATTCCCGGCTCGGGTCACTGTCTGTGTGGAGTTTGCACATTCTCCTCGTGTCTCTCCTTTTTTTGGCCTTTACTTTTGCAGTTGTATTTTAAGTTTAAAGTGAAAACTGGAAGTGGGCTGCTAAGGAGTCTGGGAAGGGTTTTTTAAGCGCGTGAAGTATAAAAGGTAGGCTGCAGTATACAGCGGGCAGCGTCGGGAGCGGGCAGGGGAGTGTGTGGGAAGCAGAGTGTGAGCTATAAGGCTTTGGCTCACAGGGCTCAGGCAGAAAGGGCGAGCAGGGGTGAGTTTAAATTCATTTTTGCTGTTTCTACCTGGTACTGGCAAGGTATCGAGAGGGGATGGGTGTGCAGGCAGTGCTATGTTCCTCTTGCACTATGTTTGAGGTGAGGGACGACGACAGTGTCCCTGCTGATTACACCTGTGGGAAGTGCACCCATCTGCAGCTCCTCCAAAACCGTGTTAGGGAACTGGAGCTGGAGTTGGATGAACGTAGGATCATTAGGGACGCAGAGGTGGCCATAGACAGAAGCTTTAGGGATACAGTTACTCCGAGGAATGAAAACAGATGGGTGACGGTGAGAGGGGCTGGGAGGAAGCAGTCCGTGCAGGGATCCCCGGTGGTCGTTCCCCTTAGCAACAAGTATTCCGCTTTGGATACGGTTGAGGGGGATGACATACCAGTGGCGAGCCGCAGTGAGAGGATCTCCAGCACTGTGTCCGTCTCTGTGGCTCGGGAGGGTAAGGGGCAGAGCGGGAGGGCAATAGTAATTGGGGACTCGTTAGTTAGAGGGATAGATAGGAGGTTCTGTGGCAGCAAAAGAGACTCACGGATGGTATGTTGCCTACCGGATGCCAAGGTCCGTGACGTCTCAGACCGTGTTTTCCGGATTCTGAAGGGGGAGGGGAAACAGTCACAAGTCGTGGTACACATTGGTACCAATGACATAGGTAAGAGAAGGGACGGGGATTTAAAGCAGGAATTTCTGGAGCTGGGCTGGAAGCTGAGAGCCAAGACAAAAAATGTGGTCATCTCTGGTACGTTGCCGGTGCCACTTGATAGCGAGTTGAGGAACAGGGAGAGAGTGCAGTTAAACATGTGGTTGCAGGGATGGTGTAGGAGGGAGGGTTTCAGATACGTGGATAATTGGAACACATTCTGGGGAAGGTGGGACCTGTACAAACAGGACGGGGTGCACCTGAACCAGAGGGGTACCAATATCCTAGGAGGGAAATTTGTTACAGCTCTTCAGGGGGGTTTAAACTAATTTGTCAGGGGAGTGGGAAAAGGAGTTGTATTCCAGAAGTCAGTGAGGGTGGTGAGGTATTGGGGAAGGTATCAGGGTCAAGGGTGGGTACCGGTAGACAGGAAGGTGGGTTGAAGTGTGTCTCCTTCAATGCAAGGAGCATCTGGAACAAGGTAGATGAACTTGGGGCGTGGATTGGTACTTGGGACTACAATGTTGTGGCCATTACGGAGACGTGGGTAGAAGAAGGACAGGAATGGTTGTTGGACGTTCCGGGGTATAGATGTTTCACTAAGTGTAGGGAAGCTGGTAAAAGAGGTGGAGGAGTGGCATTGTTAATCAAGGATAGTTTAACGGCTGCGGAAAGACACTTCGAGGGGGATCTGCACACTGAGGTAATATGGGCTGAGGTTAGAAATAGGAAAGGAGCGGTCACGTTGTTAGGAGTTTACTATAGGCCCCCAAATAGTAATAGAGATGTGGAGGAAGAAATTGCTAAACAGATTATGGATATGTGTAGGGGTCACAGGGTAGTTGTCATGGGGGACTTTAACTTTCCAAATATTGATTGGAACCTTTGTAGGTCAAATAGTTCGGATGGGGCAGTTTTTGTGCAGTGTGTACAGGAGGGTTTCCTGACACAATATGTGGATGGCCGACAAGAGGTGAGGCCACATTGGATTTGGTACTGGGAAATGAACCGGGCCAAGTGTTAGATTTGGTTGTGGGAGAGCACTTTGGAGATAGTGACCACAATTTGGTGTCTTTTGTTATTGCAATGGAGAGAGATAGGGCCGTACGGCAGGGCAAGGTTTACAATTGGGGGAGAGGTAATTATGATGCGATTAGGCAAGAATTAGGGGGCATAAGTTAGGAACAGAAACTGTCAGGGAAAGGAACTAATGAAAAGTGGAACTTTTTCAAGGAACAAATACTAGATGTCCTTGATAGGTATGTCCCTGTCGGGCAGGGAGGAAATGGCCGAGTGAGGGAACCATGGTTCACGAAAGAGGTGGAATGTCTTGTGAAAAGGAAGAGGGAAGCTTATGTAGGGATGAGGAAACAAGGTTCAGATGGCTCGATTGAGGGTTACAAGTTAGCAAGGAATGAGCTGAAAAAGGGGCTTAGGAGAGCTAGGAGGGGACACGAGAAGTCCTTGGCGTGTCGGATCAAGGAAAACCCCAAGGCTTTTTACTCTTATGTGAGGAATAAAAGAATGACCAGGGTGAGGTTAGGGCCGGTCAAGGACAGTAGTGGGAACTTGTGTATGGATTCAGTAGAGATCGGCGAGGTGATGAATGAATACGTTTCGTCAGTGTTCACCAAGGAGAGGGGCCATGTTTTTGAGCAAGAGAAGGTGTTACAGGCTAATAGGCTGGAGGAAATAGATGTTCGGAGGGAGGATGTCCTGGCAGTTTTGAATAAACTGAAGGTCGATAAGTCCCCTGGGCCTGATGAAATGTATCCTAGGATTCTTTGGGAGGCAAGGGATGAGATTGCAGAGCCTTTGGCTTTGATCTTTGGGTCCTCGATCTCTACGGGGATGGTGCCAGAGGACTGGAGAATGGCGAATGTTGTTCCTCTGTTTAAGAAAGGGCATAGAAATGACCCTGGTAATTATAGACCGGTTAGTCTTACTTTGGTGGTTGGTAAATTGATGGAAAAGGTCCTTAGAGATGGGATTTACGACCATTTAGAAAGATGCGGATTGATCTGGGATAGTCAGCATGGATTCGTGAAGGGCAAGTCGTGCCTCACAAATTTGATAGAATTTTTTGAGGAGGTAACTAAGTGTGTTGATGAAGGTAGGGCAGTTGATGTCATATACATGGATTTTAGTAAGGCGTTTGATAAGGTCCCCCATGGTCGGCTTATGATGAAAGTGAGGAGGTGTGGGATAGAGGGAAAGTTGGCCGATTGGATAGGTAACTGGCTGTCTGATCGAAGACAGAGGGTGGTGGTCGATGGAAAATTTTCGGATTGGAGGCAGGTTGCTAGCGGAGTGCCGCAGGGTTCAGTGCTTGGTCCTCTGCTCTTTGTGATTTTTATTAATGACTTAGAGGAGGGGGCTGAAGGGTGGATCAGTAAATTTGCTGATGACACCAAGATTGGTGGAGTAGTGGATGAGGTGGAGGGCTGTTGTAGGCTGCAAAGAGACATAGATAGGATGCAAAGCTGGGCTGAAAAATGGCAAATGGAGTTTAACCCTGATAAATGTGAGGTGATTCATTTTGGTAGGACTAATTTAAATGTGGATTACAGGGTCAAAGGTAGGGTTCTGAAGACTGTGGAGGAACAGAGAGATCTTGGGGTTCATATCCACAGATCTCTAAAGGTTGCCACTCAAGTGGATAGAGCTGTGAAGAAGGCCTATAGTGTGTTAGCTTTTATTAACAGGGGGTTGGAGTTTAAGAGCTGTGGGGTTATGCTGCAACTCTACAGGACCTTGGTGAGACCACATTTGGAGTATTGTGTGCAGTTCTGGTCACCTCACTATAGGAAGGATGTGGAAGCGCTGGAAAGAGTGCAGAGGAGATTTACCAGGATGCTGCCTGGTTTGGAGGGTGGGTCTTATGAGGAAAGGTTGCGGGAGCTAGGGCTGTTCTCTCTGGAGCGGAGGAGGCTGAGGGGAGACTTAATAGAGGTGTATAAAATGATGAAGGGGATAGATAGAGTGAACGTTCAAAGACTATTTCCTCGGATGGATGGAGCTATTACAAGGGGGCATAACTATAGGGTTCGTGGTGGGAGATACAGGAAGGATATCAGAGGTAGGTTCTTTACGCAGAGAGTGGTTGGGGTGTGGAATGGACTGCCTGCAGTGATAGTGGAGTCAGACACTTTAGGAACATTTAAGCGGTTATTGGATAGGCACATGGAGCACACCAGGATGATAGGGAGTGGGATAGCCTGATCTTGGTTTCAGATAAAGCTCGGCACAACATCGTGGGCCGAAGGGCCTGTTCTGTGCTGTACTGTTCTATGTTCTATGTTCTATGTCTGCGTGGGTTTCCTCTGGGTGCTCCGGTTTCCTCCCACAGTCCAAAGATGTGTGGGTTAGGTTGATTGGCCATGATAAATTGCCCCTTAGAGTCCTGGGATGCGTAGGTTAGAGGGATCAGCGGGTAAATATGTAGGGATATGGGGGTAGGGCCTGGGTGGGATTGTGGTCGGTGCAGACTCGATGGGCCGAATGGCCTCTTTCTGTACTGTAGGGTTTCTATGATTCTATGAATATGATAGAATTTACCCTGTAGTTTGAGAGGGAGAAGCTGGAATCAGATGTAACGGTATTACAATTAAATAAAGGTAACTAATAGTGGGAGGAGTTGGCCAGAGTTGATTGGAAAGGGAGTCTAGCAGGGAAGACAGTGGAACAACAATGGCAGGAGGTTTTGAGTTATTCGGGAGGCACAACAGAAATTCATCCCAAGGAGGAGGAAACATGCTGAGCGGAGGATGAGGCATCCATGGCTGACGAGGGAAGTCAAGGACAGCTTAAAAGCAAAAGAAAAAGCAAAGTGGCGAGGATTAGTGGGAAGCCAGAGGATTGGGAAGCCTTTAAAATCGAGCAGAGGACAACTAAAAAAGCAATAAGGGGGGCAGAAGATGAAATATGAGTGTAAGATAGCTAGTAATATAAAAGAAGAGTTTTTTCAAGATATAAAAGGTAAGAGAGAGGCAAAAATAGCCACTGGACCACTGGAAAATTAGGCTGGAGAAGTAATAATAGGAAACAAAGCAATGGCAGAGGAATTGAATAGTTACTTTGCATCAGTCTTCACAGTGGAAGATACCAGTGGGATGCCAGAGCTCCAGGAGAGTCGGGGGCACAGGTGAGTGTAGTGGCCATCACTAAGGAGAAGGTTCTGGGGAAACTGGAAGGTCTGAAAGTGGATAAATCGCCTGGGCCGGATGGACTACACCCCAGGGTTCTTAAAGAGATAGCTGCGGAAATTGTGCAGGCATTGGTGGTGATCTTTCAGGAATCACTGGAGGCAGGTAGGGTCATGATGTGGAGATGCCGGCATTGGACTGGGGTAAACACAGTAAGAAGTTTAACAACACCAGGTTAAAGTCCAACAGGTTTATTTGGGAGCAAAAGCCACACAAGCTTTCGGAGCTCCAAGCCCCTTCTTCAGGTGAGTGGGAATTCTGTTCACAAACAGGGCATATAAAGACACAAACTCAATTTACATGAATAATGGTTGGAATGCGAATACTTACAGCTAATCAAGTCTTTAAGAAACAAAACAACGTGAGTGAAGAGAGCATCAAGACAGGCTAAAAAGATGCGTATTGTCTCCAGACAAGACAGCCAGTGAAACTCTGCAGGTCCAGGCAACTGTGGGGGGAACAGATAGTGTGACATGAACCCAATATCCCGATTGAGGCCGTCCTCGTGTGTGCGGAACTTGGCTATCAGTTTCTGCTCATATGATATGATACGCTGCAGAAAAGGATGTCCCGAGGCATGGTACATTGGGGAAACTATGCAGACGCTGCGACAACGGATGAATGAACACCGCTCGACAATCACCAGGCAAGACTGTTCTCTTCCTGTTGGGGAGCACTTCAGCGGTCACGGGCATTCGGCCTCTGATATTCGGGTACGCGTTCTCCAAGGCGGCCTTCGCGACACACGATGGCGCAGAATCGCTGAGCAGAAACTGATAGCCAAGTTCCGCACACACGAGGACGGCCTTAACTGGGATATTGGGTTCATGTCACACTATTTGTAACCCACAACCCCCACAGTTGCCTGGACCTGCAGAGTTTCACTGGCTGTCTTGTCTGGAGACAATACACATCTTTTTAGCCTGTCTTGATGCTCTCTCCACTCACGTTGTTTTGTTTCTTAAAGACTTGATTAGCTGTAAGTATTCGCATTCCAACCATTATTCATGTAAATTGAGTCTGTGTCTTTATATGCCCTGTTTGTGAACAGGATTCCCACTCACCTGAAGAAGGGGCTTGGAGCTCCGAAAGCTTGTGTGGCTTTTGCTACCAAATAAACCTGTTGGACCTTAACCGGTGTTGTTAAACTTCTTACTGGGCAGGGAGGGTACCAGAGGACTGGAAAGTAGCTAATGTAACACTGCTGTTTAAGAAGGGAGGGAGGCAGCAGATGGGAAATTATAGGCCGGTTCGCCTGACTTCGGCAAGATTTTAGAGTCCATTATTAAAGATGAGATCACAGAGTACTTGGAAGTGCATGATAAAGTAGGACTGAGTCAGCACGGCTTTGTCAAGGGGAGGTCATGTCTGACAAATCTGTTAGGAGTTCTTTGAGGAGGTAACAAGGAAGTTAGATAAAGGAGAACCAGTGGATGTGATTTATTTAGATTTCCAGAAGGCCTTTGACAAGGTGCCGCATAGGAGACTATTAAATAAGTTAGGAGCCCATAGTGTTAAGGGTAAGATCCTGGCGTGGATAGAGGATTGGCTGACTGGCAGAAGGCAGAGAGTGAGGATAAAGGGGTCTTTTTCAGGATGGCAGCCGGTTACTAGTGGTGTGCCTCAGGGGTCAGTGCTGGGACCACAACTTTTCACAATATACATTACCAATTTGGAGGAAGGAACTGAAGACACTGTTGCTAAGTTTGCAGATGATACAAAGATACGTAGAGAGACAGGTAGTATTGAGGAAGCAGGGGGGCTGCAGAAGGACTTGGACAGGTTAGGAGAGTGGGAAAGAAGTGGCAGATGGAATACAATGTGGAAAAGTGTGAGGTTATGCACTTTGGAAGGAGGAATGGAGGCATAGACTATTTTCTAAATGGGAAAATGCTTAGGAAATGGGAAACACAAAGGCACTTGGGAGTCCTTGTTCAAGATTCTCTTAAGGTTAACGTGCAGGTTCAGTTGACAGTTAGTGAGGCAAATGCAATGTTAGCATTCATGTCGAGAGAGCTAGAATACAAGAGCAGGGATGTACTTCTGAGGCTGTATAAGGCTCTGGTCAGACCCCATTTGGAGTATTGTGAGCAGATTTGGACCCCATATCTAAGGAAGGATGTGCTGGCCTTGGAAAGGGTCCAGAGGAGGTTCACAAGAATGATCTCTGGAATGAAGAGCTTGTCGTATGAGGAACGGTTGAGGACTCTGGGTCTGTACTCGCTGGAGTTCAGAAGGATGAGGGGGGAACTTATTGAAACTTACAGGATACTGCAAGGCCTGGATAGGGTGGACATGGAGAGGATGTTTCCACTAGTGGGAAAAACTAGTACCAGAGGGCACAACCTCAGGCTGAAGGGACGATCCTTTAAAACAGAGATGTGGAGGAATTTCTTCAGCCAGAGAGTGGTGAATCTGAGGAACTCTTTGCCGCAGAAGGCTGTGGAGACCAGGTCATTGAGTGTCTTTAAGACAGAGATAGATAGGTTCTTGATTAATAAGGGGATCAGGGGTTATGGGGAAAAGACAGAAGAATGGGGATGAGAAAAATATCAGCCATGATTGAATGGCAGAGCAGACTCGATGGGTCGAGTGGCCTCATTCTGCTCCTATGTCTTATGGGCTGAAGAGGGTCGGTTTCCATGCTGTAAATCTCTATGACTCTATGCTGTTAGAGAGGGAGTTCCAGGATTCTGACCCAGCGACAGTGACCGATATATTTCCAAGTCAGGATGGTGAGTGACTTGGAGGGGAACTTCCAGCTGGTGGTGTTCCCAGGTATCTGCTGCCCTTGTCCTTCTAGATAGTAGTGTGGTGAACCATCGTTGGTTCCCATGAGATAGTACTGAGCCAGGGTCTGGCCAGTACTACAAGTATGTATATATGTTGCTGTTGGGGTTAGGGATGGGTTGTTCTACTTGTTGCTGTTGGGGTTAGGGTTGGGCTGTTACACCTTGTATTATAGTTATTGTGGTACATCCCAGTCGGGCTCCGCCTCCTGGGAGAGGTATAAAGGTCACTGCTCTGTCTGGGACCCCTCAGTCTGGGATCGTGTATATAATTAGTAGCTTCGTTGTAACAGCAAATAAAAGCCTTTATTTCCTGAGCATCTCAAGCCTCGTGTGTGATAACGCGCATCAAGTAGTGGTCGTGGGTTTGGAAGGTGCTGTTAAAGGAGTCTTGGTGAGTTGCTGCAGTGCATCTTGTTAATGGTACACACTGCTGCGACTGAGCAACGGTGGTGGAGGGAGTGAATGTTTGTGGATGTGGTGCCAATCAAGCTTGTCCTGGATGGTGTTGAGCTTCTTGAGTGTTGTTGGAGCTGCAGCCATCCCGGCAAGTGGGGAGCATTCTATCACACTCCTGACTTGTCCCTTGTAGATGGTGGACAGGCTTTGGGGAGTCAGGACGTGAGTTACAGGATTCCAAGTCTCAGACCTGCTCTTGTAGCCACAGTATTTATTTGGCTGGGTCCAGTTCAGTTTCTGGTCAACGGTGACTTCAGGATGACTTGGTTTGTAGTCCCTCGAATATCGAAGATTAGTGAGTGATGAAACTGGAATGTGTAAGCTGAGTATAGGATTTGATGGGTTAGATTGAAGCTAGTTCCTGTTGTGTAGTCCGGAACATTGGGGTGGAAATATATAATTAACCAGGTGGTTGAAGGGGTGAGGTCAGGAAGCAGTTTTTCACACCAAGGTGGAGGTGGAAATCTGGAAAAGTCTTTCCCCAAAAAGTTGTTGTGGTTGGAGCGAGGGGCGAAGGGGGGGGGAGGGGACAAAAGGGGGAGGGGGTAAGGGGGGTTGACAAAGTGCCAACGCTGAATTTGAAAGACGCCGGTTCGGGAAGGACACTGAGGGTTACAGAACCACAGCAGGCAGATGGAATGAAAGGGTCAGTTCCAGAATTCAGTTAGATCGAGGGGCTGAATGGCCTCTTCCCATGATTCCCTTGGAGAGAGTGCAGAGCCGATTTTCTGGAATGTTGTCGGAGATTGAGGATCAAGTGGAGAATCTCGGATTATTCTCCTCGGAACGGGGGAGTTGAAGAGAAGATAGTGGTTATGAGGGGATTTCACAGAGCGAGATTGGGGGGGGGGGGTGGCGGGGGGGGGGGGGGGGGGGGGCAGGGTGGTGGTTACCACCGTCAGGAAGGTCAGAGGAGACAGATTAAAAATGTTTGACAAAAAGCCAGTGGGAGGGTTTACTCAAACTCTGCTTCATGGGCAGCAAATGGAGGCAGCGAGGAGAAGCAATGGCCTAGTGGTATTATCACGAGTCTATTAATCCAGAAACTCAGCTAATATTCTGGGAACCTGGGTTCGAATCCCGTCACGGCAGATGGTGGAATTTGAATTCAATACAAAAAATATCTGGAATTAAGAATCTACTGATGACCATGAAACCATTGTCGATTGTCGGAAAACCCACCTGGTTCACTAATGTCCCTTGAGGGAAGGAAATCTGCCGTCCTTACCCGGTCTGGCCTACATGTGACTCCAGAGCCACAGCATTGTTGTTGACCCTAACTGCCCTCGGGCAACTAGGAATGGGCAATAAATGCTGGCCCAGCCAGCGACGCCCATGTCTCACGAATGAATAAAAACCTACCTACCAGAGATAAAACCCATCGTGAGGTCCTTGCTGTTGGTGGAGGCGTGACCTTTGACCCAGATTCCCTTCAAGGCGTTGAAGGTGTAGAAGTAGACAAAGTTGGAGCAGCAGAGGCTGGAGATGACGGAAAGCCAGCTACGATACACCGCCAATCTGGAACCAGATGTGATTTGATTTATTATTGCCACATGTATTCACGTACAGTGAAACGTATTGTTTCTTGCGCGCTATACAGACAAAGCATACCGTTCATAGAGAAGGAAAGGAGAGGGTGCAGAATGTAGTTTTACAGTCATAGTTAGGGGTGTAGAGAAAGATCAACGTAATGCGAGGTAGGTCCATTCAAAAAGTCTGATGGCAGCAGGGAAGAAGCTGTTCTTGAGCCGGTTGGTACGCGACCTCAGACTTTTGTATTTTTTTCCCGATGGAAGAAGGTGGAAGAGAGAATGTCCGGGGTGCATGGGGTCCTTAATTATGCTGGCTGCTTTACCGAGGCAGCAGGAAGTGTAGACAGAGTTAATGGATGGGAGGCTGGTTAGCGTGATGGATTGGGCTACATTCATCTTTTGTAGTTCCTTGCAGTCTCGGGCAGAGCAGGAGCCCATACCAAGCTGTGATACAACCAGAAAGGATGCTTTCTATGGTGCATCTGTAAACGTTGGTGAGAGTCGTAGCTGACATGCCAAATTTCCTTAGTCTTCTGAGAAAGTAGAGACGTTGGTGGGGCTTTCTTAACGATAGTGTCAGCATGGGGGGGACCAGGACAGGTTGTTGGTGATCTGGACACCTAAAAACTTGAAGCTCTCGACCCTTTCTACTTCGTCCCTATTGATGTAGACAGGGGCATGTTCTCCTTTACGCTTCCTGAAGTCAATGACAATCTCCTTCATGAGATTGTCGAGGAGAGAAGGTCATGGAGCCAGCGTTGATATTTACGTAGACAGCGCCAGGAAGTGGTCACTGGAATACAAGGGTGGGGGGTACAAGATATTCTATTAGAGAGTTGGTGCAGACTCGATGGGCCAAATGGCCCCTTCTGCACTATCGGGGTTCTTTCCGAGCCGTGCATTATCCAACCCAGCCACTAGAGGAGCTTCTGAGCTTCCACTCGGCTCCTGGGGCAACATCGTTAGGGAAATATATGCAAATGTATGCAAACGATAGCCCTGTTTACACTCACACTCCCTCCTCACGGATGATCTTTGCCAGGACGAAGGGGGCTGATTCCGACTTCATCTTCTCATCGACTGCAACAAGAGAGAGGGGGCGGGTGGGGGGGGACACAGACAGACAGAGAGAGAGATGGGGGACAGAGAGGGACAGAGAGAGAGAGTGAGAGAGATGGGGGGACAGAGAGGGAGAGAGAGGGGGGGACAGGGACAGAGAGAGAGGGGGAGACAGGGACAGAGAGAGAGAGAGAGAGGGGGGGAACAGGAACAAAGAGAGGGGTGGACAGAGAGGGGGGGAAACCAGAGGAGGGGGGGAAAACCAGAGGAGGGGGGAAAACCAGAGGAGGGGGGGGGGGGGAACCAGAGGAGGGGGGAGGAACCAGAGGAGGGGGGGGGAACCAGAGGAGGGGGGGGAAACCAGAGGAGGCGGGGGGGAAACCAGAGGAGGGGGGGAAACCAGAGGAGGGGGGGAAACCAGAGGGGGGGGGGAAACCAGAGGGGGGGGGAAACCAGAGGGGGGGGGGAAACCAGAGGAGGGGGGGGAAACCAGAGGAGGGGGCGGGAACCAGAGGAGGAGGGGGGAACCAGAGGAGGGGGGGGGGAACCAGAGGAGGGGGGGGAACCAGAGGAGGGGGGGAGGGGAAACCAGAGGAGGGGGGAACCAGAGGAGGGGGGGAAACAGGGAGGGGGGAAACAGGGAGTATCAGAAACAGAGAATTCAGCATTATCAATTTTCTTGTCTGAAAACACCGACTCTTGGTGCAGGGAGTGGGGGATACAGAGCGTGTTCTGCCCCACCCCCGCCTCAGTCACATGGCCATTCCTCGATCTTCCAGCCTGAGGCAGGCCATTCAGCCCATCTGGTTCCTGCCAGTGTTTATGTCCCACACCAGCCCCCTCTTCAGTACATTCCTCTGCCCCCTTCTCCCCACGCCTGCCCCCTTCTCCCCTGCGCCTGCCCCCTTCTCCCCTGCGCCTGCCCCCTTCTCCCCGCGCCTGCCCCCTTCTCCCCGCGCCTGCCCCCTTCTCCCCGCGCCTGCCCCCTTCTCCCCGCGCCTGCCCCCCTTCTCCCCGCGCCTGCCCCCCTTCTCCCCGCGCCTGCCCCCCTTCTCCCCGTGCCTGCCCCCCTTCTCCCCGCGCCTGCCCCCTTCTCCCCCGCGCCTGCCCCCCTTCTCCCCGCGCCTGCCCCCCTTCTCCCCGCGCCTGCCCCCTTCTCCCCTGCGCCTGCCCCCTTCTCCCCGCGCCTGCCCCCCTTCTCCCCGCGCCTGCCCCCTTCTCCCCGCGCCTGCCCCCTTCTCCCCGCGCCTGCCCCCCTTCTCCCCGCGCCTGCCCCCTTCTCCCCGCGCCTGCCCCCTTCTCCCCGCGCCTGCCCCCTTCTCCCCCGCGCCTGCCCCCCTTCTCCCCGCGCCTGCCCCCTTCTCCCCTGCGCATGTCCCCTTCTCCCCGCGCCTGCCCCCCTTCTCCCCGCGCCTGCCCCCCTTCTCCCCGCGCCTGCCCCCCTTCTCCCCGCGCCTGCCCCCTTTTCCCCACGCCTGCCCCCTTCTCCCCGTGCCTGCCCCCTTCTCCCCGCGCCTGCCCCCTTCTCCCCGCGCCTGTCCAGCTCACCCTTTGCGGTAACTTGAAACCACAATAAAAGGATTGTTGAGCGTGTGGTCAGGAGAACAATCTGCTTTATATCATAGAACAAAATACAGTTTTAACTCGGCCGCAGTACTAACTATGAAAACAGGAGCACTAGTAAAACGGGTCTTACTCGGAGAACACACTCTGGCAGACTGTAAAGCCCATCAAAACCCGCACATGCTCAGAACCCTTAACAGACACCATTAAAACAACCACATCGGAGAAAAGGCTGTAGTGCGGGACTTTCCCGCCACACTCGACCTCAAACCGGAAAATCCTGCCGGAGGTCAACGGACCTCGGCATGGTCCGACCCCCCTCCCGTTCACTACGATTCCCGTGGCGGGCGGGACAGGAAAACTCCCCCATAGAGTCATACAGCGCAGGAAAGGCCCTTCAGCCCATTGAAGAACATTCTATACTCAAAATGCCACTCTGTGACACCCTTAAATGTATCTGTGTTATTTTACCCCAATGACTCGCTCTGGTAGCAAGTTCCACATTCTAAACGCTTCTGAATTTATTAGCAAGCATCTGATAATCATGAGCCCTGATGTTGGGCTGCTACAGAACTGGAAGCATCTTCTCTCTGTAAACCCCCTTTATAATTTTAATTATCTCGATCAGTTCATTCTGCTGTCTTTTCCATTCCAAAGATGTGCAGGTCAGGTGGATTGGCCATGCTACATTAGTGGGTGGCACAGTGGTTAGCACTGCTGCCTCACAGCACCAGGGACCCAAGTTCAATTCCCAGCTTGGGTCACTGTCTGTGCGGAGTCTGCACATTCTCCCCGTGTCTGCGTGGGTTTCCTCCGGGTGCTCCGGTTTCCTCCCACAGTCCAAAAGACGTGTGGGTTAGGTGGATTGGCCAGGCTAAATTGCCCCCTTAGTGTCAGGGGGATTAGCAGGGTAAATACATGGGGTTATGGGGATGGGGCCTGGGTTCAGGCTTGATGGGTTGAATGGCCTCCTTCTGCACTGTAGGGATTCTATGATTCTAATTGTCCCTTGGTGTCCAAAGATGTGTAGGTTAGATGCATTGGTCATGGGAAATGTGGGGGTTATGGTGATAGGGCGGGGAAGATGGCCTGGGTAAGATACTCTCTGTCAGAGTTGGTGCAGACTTGATGGGCCAAATGGCCTCTTCCGCGCCGTCTCCCCTTGGAATCTCGTGAGGGCTGACACCCGGAACAGATTCTTACCTTGAAGCCTGAGGCAGGCCGTGTCTAGTGGATAGAATACGGTCATCGCTGTCACACCTCCCTGGAGAATAAACAAACACCAGATAGGAGTGAAGGTACAGACTCTAAACACTGGGATCCTGTCATGGTGAGTGTGGGGAGGTTAGCACTCACCAGTGGACACTCCCAGTGTGATACTGAGAGAATGCTGCACTGCCAGAGGTGCCATACTCGGAGGGAGGGGGGGTGGGGGGGGGGGCGGTGGGAGACGTCTGCTGTCTCAGGTGGATGTGAAAGATCCCAGGGCAGTAATCTGAACAGGGGCCGGGACTTCAGAGCATCAGATCTCCCCAGGATCCTGCCCCATCACTCAGTCCTGGTATCGTTGCTGTAAATCCTTCCTGCACCTTCTCTGGAACCTTCACCCAGAACCGTGTGCAGTGCTCCCGGCGTGATTTGAACAACCAAGAGCTAGAAGTAACGGGTATTTGGTTATTGCAGCAGTGGGATCTTGCTGTGCGTGAATTTGGTGCCACTTTTCGGACATTACAATGGTGACAACAATTCTGAAAGTATTTCTTTAGCTGCAATGGGACACAAGGAAACAGCTCACAGCGACATTCCCTTATAAACGCTCAACTATAAAATTCCAGTCACATTATCCAAGACAAAACTGCCGTCACTATAAGGAGGCACACCTCATCACCTCACAAACTCGCCCTCACTCTGCTGTGGAAATCCAATTGGATATCTGATTCAAGTTCCACACACTCCCAGCCCACAGCTGTTTTCATCAGCTGGTCTCACTCACACAGCCAGCTATAAATCTTCTCCTGAAATATTTGTTTTACAAAGAAACATAGAAGATAGGAGCAGGAGGAGGCCATTCGGCCCTTCGAGGCTGCTGCACCATTCATCACGGTCATGGCTGATCGTCCAACTCAAGAGCCTAATCCTGCTTTCTCCCCATAACCTTTAATCCCATTCACCCCAAGTGCTATATCCAGCCGCCTCTTGAATGCATTCAATGTTTTGGCATCAACTACTTCCTGTGGTAATGAATTCCACAGGCTCACCACTCTTTGGGTGAAGAAATGTCTCCTCATCTCCATCCTAAATGGTCTACCCTGAATCCTCAGACTGTGACCCCTGGTTCTGGACTCCCCCACCATCAGGAACATCCTCCCTGCATCTACCCTGCCTAGTCCTGTTAGAATTTTATAAGTCTCTATGGGATTCCCCCCTCATTCGTCTGAACTCCAGCGAAAACAATCCCAACCTAGTCAATCTCTCCTCACACATCAGTCCCGCCATCCCCGGAATCAGCCTGGTAAACCTTCGCTGCACTCCCTCGAGAGCAAGAACATCCTTCCTCAGAAAAGGAGACCAAAACTGCACACAATACTCTAGGTGTGGCTTCACCAAGACCCTGTATAATTGCAACAACACATCCCTGCTCCTGTACTCGAAACCTCTCGCAATGAAGACCAACATACCATTTGCCTTCTTTACCGCCTGCTACACCTGCATGCTTACCTTCAGCGACTGGTGCACAAGGACACCCAGATCCCTCTGCACACTCCTCTCTCCCATTCAGGTAGGTAGACATAAAATTCCATTGTCCTCAGAACTGTTCTGAACTCAACCTTTCCAAAATATTTAAAAAACTTTCATGTGGGTGGCACTGCTGCTTCACAGCTCCAAGGACCTGGGTTCAAATCCTGACTTGGATCACTGTCTGTGTGAAGTTTGCACATTCTCCCCATGTCTGCGTGGGTTTCCTCCGGGTGCTCCGGTTTCCTCCCACAGTCCAAAGATGTGCGGGTTAGGTGCATTGACCATGCTAAATTGCCCCTTAGTGTCTTAACATGTGTAGGTTAGGGGGATTAGCTGTGGAAAATGCGCAGGGTTACGGGGATAGGACAGAGGGGTGGCCCTGGAGAAGATCCTCTTTCAGTGAGACAGTGCAGACTTGATGGGCTGAATAGCCTCCTTCTACACTGTAGGGATTTGATGGTGGGGGCTGTCCTCGGTGTGCAGGGTGTTGCGGTCAGGGCCACAGGATTTCAGGTGGGTGGGTCAGTGCTATTTAAGGCTCTGTCATTGGAGCTCAGTGAGCGTTACGGGAGGATTTACACAGCGGACATGAGCAGGTTGCCACACAGAGAAAACCAGTGACCCAGAAATAATCCCCGTGACTAGCCGGAGCGGAATATCTCGCGTGTGTGACAGCTGTTGATCCAGGAAGAACAGTATTGGCTCTGGTTGGGTAAACTCGGGCCAGTGGAGTAGAGAGAGGGAGGCAGCAACTCTCACCTAAAGAAAAGCTTCCAACCTGACAACTAATGCTGTCAGGACAGAGAGGGCGAGTCAGCCACAGGGCTCCCAGCACACGCAGTAACACCCACTCAGGCTCAGGTTAAATGACTTGAAATTCACCTTTACTATTTTCCAACATAGATTCTCCGCCGCACCCGCCCCACCCCCCCCCCCCCCCCTCCACCAAGCTTTAGAAAGACCACAGACTGTGGGTGGAGGTTATATTCCAGGGACAGAGTCTGGCCTTATAATCCAGAGACAGGGTGTGGGTTTATAATCCAGGGACAGGGTGTGGGTTTCTAATCCAGAGACAGGGTGTGGGTTTATAATTTAGGGGCGGGTTCCGGGTTTATAATTTAGGGGCGGGGTCCGGGTTTATAATTTAGAGACAGGGTCCGGGTTTATAATTTAGGGGCGGGGTCCGGGTTTATAATTTAGGGGCGGGGTCCGGGTTTATAATTTAGGGGCGGGGTCCGGGTTTATAATTTAGGGGCGGGGTCCGGGTTTATAATTTAGGGGCGGGGTCCGGGTTTATAATTTAGAGACAGGGTCTGGGTTTATAATCCAGGGACAGGGTGCAGCTGGAGTTGCCCCAGCCTGGCCCTGGGAGCAAGGGCAGGGTCTGGATTTATTGTCCAGGGATAGGATCTGGGTTTATAATGCAGGATCTGTATTTATGTTCCAGGTTTATTTGGTCGCAAAAGCCACACAAGCTTTTGGAGCCCCGAGCCACTTCTTCAGGTGAAGGGGCTCGGGGCTCCAAAAGCTTGTGTAGCTTTTGCTACAAAATAAACCTGTTGGACTTTAACCTGGTGTTGTTAAACTTCTTACTGTGTTTACCCCAGTCCAACGCCAGCATCTCCACATCATTATTTTCCAGGGACAGGGTTCCGGTTGGCGTGGGTGCAGCTGGAGTTGCTCCAGCCTGGCTCTGGGAGCAGGGACAGGGTCTTAAAGATATCTTGAAGACCTGATTAGCTGTAAAGATTCGCATTCTGATCAGTATTCTGTAACTTGATTTTGTGTCTCTGTGCCCTGTTTGATGTGGAGATGCCGGCGTTGGACTGGGGTGAACACAGTAAGAGTTTTAACAACACCAGGTTAAAGTCCAACAGGTTTAGTTGGTAGCAAATACCATTAGCTTTTGGAGCGCTGCTCCTTGAGAGCAGATTTCCACTCCATCTGACGAAGGAGCAGCGCTCCGAAAGCTAATGGCATTTGCTACCAACTAAACCTGTTGGACTTTAACCTGGTGTTGTTAAAACTCTTTCTGGGAGCAGGGACAGGGTCTGGGTTTATATTCCAGGGACTGGGTGCAAGTTGGTGTGGGTGTAACTGGAGTTGCCCCAGCCTGGATCAGGGACAGGGTCTGGGTTTATAACCCAGGGACTGGATGCAGGTTGGTGTGGGTGCAGCTCTGGGGGCAGGGACAGGGTGTGGGTGTAACTGGAATTGCCCCAGCCCGGATCAGGGACAGGGTCTGGGTTCAGGTTGGTGTGGGGGCAGCTCTGGGAGCAGGGACATGGACTGGGTTTATAATCCAGGGACTGGGAGCCCGGCTCCGGGAGCAGCACTTACCGCAGCCCCGGCCACAGTGTGGACCAGACTCTGATAGGAAAGGACCGGGGACCCCGGCTGCCCCCTCATCCTCTCCCCGCCTCTCAGCGCCTTTTCCCGGGTCCGGCAATCAGCTGGAGCCGCTCGGCCCGCACAATGGATACTCTCCCCTCCGCCGCCTGCTGATTGGCTGCTGCCTCGGATTGCTACAGTCCCCGCTCGCCGCTCATTGGACCAGAGCGGAGCCACGCCCCCGGAAGCAGTTGATTGGTTTAATGCTGCTTCCGGGTGCACGTGATTGGCTGGTTCCCTTGTCAATAGCTCTGGGGAAAGGAACCTGATTGGCTTTGGGTTTCTGGTCCCGAGGACCACCGACCCCAGGGTCCCGAACACCACCAACCCCCAGGATCCCGAGCACCACCGACCCCGGGGTCCCGAACACCACCGACCCCCAGGATCCCGAGTACCACCGACCCCGGGGTCCCGAACACCACCGACCCCCAGGATCCCGAGCACCACCGACCCCGGGGTCCCGAACACCACCGACCCCCAGGGTCCCGAACACCACCGACCCCCAGGGTCCCAAACACCACCGACCCCCAGGATCCCGAGCACCACCGACCCCGGGGTCCCGAACACCACCGACCCCCAGGGTCCCGAAGACCACCAACCCCCAGGGTACCGAACACCACCGACCCCGGGGTCTCGAACACCACCGACCCTCGGGGTCCCAAACACCACCGACCCTCGGGGTCCAGAACACCACCGACCCCGGGGTCCAAAACAGCACCGACCCCGGGGTCCCGAACACCACTGACCCCAGGTCCCGAGGACCACTGACCCCGGGGTCCCGAACACCACTGATCCCGGGGTCCCGTACACCACCGACCCCGGGGTCCCGAACACCACCGACCCTCGGGGTCCCGAACACCACCGACCCCGGGGTCCCGAACACCACCGACCCCGGGGTCCCGAACACCACCGACCCCGGGGTCCCGAACACCACCGACCCCGGGGTCCCGAACACCACCGACCCCGGGGTCCCGAGCACCACCGACCCCGGGGTCCCGTACACCACCGACCCCGGGGTCCCGTACACCACCGACCCCGGGGTCCCGAACACCACCGACCCCGGGGTCCCGAACACCACCGACCCCGGGGTCCCGAACACCACCGACCCCGGGGTCCCGAACACCACCGACCCCGGGGTCCCGAACACCACCGACCCCGGGGTCCCGAGCACCACCGACCCCGGGGTCCCGAGCACCACCGACCCCGAGGTCCAGAACACCACCGACCCCGGGGTCCCGAACACCACCGACCCCGGGGTCCCGAACACCACCGACCCCGGGGTCCTGAACACCACCGACCCCGGGGTCCCGAACACCACCGATCCCGGGGTCCCGAACACCACCGATCCCGGGGTCCCGAACACCACCGACCCCGGGGTCCCGAACACCACCGATCCCGGGGTCCCGAACACCACCGACCCCGGGGTCCCGAGCACCACCGACCCCGGGGTCCCGAACACCACCGATCCCGGGGTCCCGAACACCACCGACCCCGGGGTCCCGAGCACCACCGACCCCGGGGTCCTGAACACCACCGACCCCGGGGTCCCGAGGACCACTGACCCCGGGGTCCCGAACACCACCGACCCTGGGGTCCCAAGGACCACTGACCCTGGGGTCCTGAGCATCACCGACCCAGGGGTCCTGAGGACCACCAACCCCGGGGTCCCAAACACCACCGACCCCGGGTCCCGAGCATCACCGACCCCGGGGTCCGAGGACCACCGACCCCGGGTCCTGAGGACCACCGACCCCGGGGTCCCGAACACAGCTGACCCCGGGGTCCCGAGGACCACTGAACCCGAGGTCCTGAGGACCACTGACCACAGGGTTCCAAACACCACTGACCCCGGGGTCCCGAGCATCACCGACCCCGGGGTCCCAAGGACCGCCGACGTCGGGGTCCCGGGCACCGCCGACCCCGGGGTCCCAAGGGCCGCTGACCTGGGGGTCCCGAGCACCACTGACCCTGTGGCCCACGGACCACCAACCCCGGGGTTCCGAGCATCACTGACCCCGGGGACCCGAGGACCACTGACCCCGGGGGACCGAGGACCACTGACCCCACGGCCCCGAGGACCACTGACCCCGGGGTCCCGAGCATCACCGACCCCAGGGCCCGAGGACCACCAACCCCGGGGTCCCGAGGAGCACCGACCCCGGTGTCCCGAGCATCACTGACCCCTTGGTCCTGAGTTCCATACCCTGATATCTTCCTTTGCAGTGTTTGTGACTGTGTTGCTGCCACTTGCTGGAGCTGTCAGCAATATTGTTTCAAACTCGCATTAACACATCTTCACATTTAATGTGAGGTAATGCTTTTTGGAAGGTCTAATACAGATGGGAAATACACAGTAAATGGCAGAACCCTTTGGAGTATTGATAGGCAGAGGGATTGGGAGTACAGGTACACAGTCACTGAAAGTGGCAACGCAGGTGGAGAAGGCAGTCAAGAAAGCATACGGCATGCTTGCCTTCATTGGCCAGGGCATTGAGTTTAAAAATTGGCAAGTCATGTTGCAGCTTTATAGAACCTTAGTTAGGCCGCACTTGGAATATAGTGTTCAACTCTGGTCGCCACACTACCAGAAGAATGTGGAGGCTTTGGAGAGGGTACAGAAAAGATTTACCAGGATGTTGCCTGGTATGGAGGGCATTAGAACATAGCACAGTACAGGCCCTTCGGCCCTCGATGTTGTGCCGAGCTTTGTCCGAAACCAAGATCAAGCTATCCCACTCCCTATCATTCTGGTTTGCTCCATGTGCCTATCCAATAACCACTTGAAAGTTCCGAAAGTGTCCGACTCCACTATCACAGCAGGCAGTCCATTCCACACCCCAACCACTCTCTGAGTAAAGAACCTACCTCGGACATCCCTCCTATATCTCCCACCATGAACCTTATAGTTATGCCCCCTAGTAACAGCTACATTCACCTGAGGAAATAGACTCTGAACGTCCACTCTATCTATCCCCCTTATCATCTTATAAACCTCTATTAAGTTGCCTCTCATCCTCCTTCGCCCGAGCTCCCTCAACCTTTCCTCATAAGACCTACCCTCCAAATCAGGCAGCATCCTGGTAAATCTCCTCTGCACTCTCTTCCACATCCTTCTTATAGTGAGGTGACCAGAACTGCACACGCTATTCCAAATGTGGTCTCACCAAGGTCCTGTACAGTTGCAGCATAACCCCACGGCTCTTAAACTCAAACCCCCTGTTAATAAACGCAAACACACTATAGGCCTTCTTCACGGCTCTATCCACTTGAGTGGCAACCTTCAGAGATCTGTGGATATGAACCCCAAGATCTCTCTGTTCCTCCATATTCCTCAGAACCCTGCCGTTGACCCTGTAATCCGCATTCAAATTTGTCCTACCAAAATGAATCACCTCACACTTATCAGGGTTAAAATCCATCTGCCATTTTTCATTAATTTTTCATTAGCTATGAGGAGAGGTTGGAGAAACTTGGTTTGTTCTCACTGGAACGATGGAGGTTGAGGGGAGACCTGATAGAAGTCTACAAGATTATGAGAGGCATGGACAGAGTGGATAGTCAGAAGCTTTTTCCCAGGGTGGAACAGTCAATTACTAGGGAGCATAGGTTTAAGGTGCGAGGGGCAAGGTTTAAAGGAGATGTACGAGGCAAGTGTTTACACTGAGGGTGTTGGTGCCTGGAACTCGCTGCCGGGATAGGTAGGTGGAAGCGGATACGATAGTGATTTTTGGGGGGGCGTCTTGACAAATACATGACTAAGATGGGAATAGAGGGATATGGTCCCCGGAAGGGTAGGGGGTTTTAGTTCAGTTGGGCAGCATGGTCAGTGCAGGCTTGGAGGGCCAAAGGGCCTGTTCCTGTGCTGTAATTTTCTTTGTTCTTTGTAATCCTTCTCTGACTCTCCTGGCTTACCTCTGGTGAGAGGCTGGTGATACCTGTTAACAACCTGAGGACTCTCACAACGAACTGGATTCGATTTATTCCCACCTGGTTCCTTCCAAAGACTCGGTTGGCCGTTGGCCGGTTTCTCTCTCCCCGTTCTATGTCGTGTTTCGGAAATGTGCTTCCCTCAGTTGGGGTTTCACAGCCTGGATGGTCACCACCTCAGACGAGTGGGACATCTATCTGCTGCTTTGTCCTCATTCCTGCCGGGGATTTTTTCTCCTCTTTCTGACCCCACCCCCTTCAGCCTCCAGCCCTCACATTAGCCAATGGTTTCCCATGCCCCCCACTCCCCCCCCCCCGCCGCTCCCCGCCCCCGCCGCCCTCCACACCATTCTCGATGCAAAGGAACAGAATCTGTCCAAAGAAGGAAGAAGTTACATTTATATAGCACCTTTCACGGCATCAGGACGTCCCAAAGCACTTGGAGATAATTTTGAAGTGTAGTCGCTACGGTTGCTGCAGGAAATGCAGCGGCCAATTTGTGCAGAGCAAATTCTCACAAACCTCAGTGTGATAAATGAACAGAGTTGGTTGGGGGGGCGGGTGGGGGACGGTGGGGGGGGGGGGGGGGGGGGGGGGCGGGGGGGGTGCGGGGGGGGGCGGGTGAGGGGGGGCGGGGGAGGTAAATGCTGCCCTTCAGGAAGCAGCCATGGCATTTTCCATCCATTTGGTATGGCCGAATGGGGCTTGGTCTAACATCTCATCCAGAAGATGGCATCTGTGACAGCGCAGCACTCCCTCAGCACTGCATCTTTGTGTTCGGGGTAACACGGTGGCACAGTGGTTAGCACTGCTGCCTCACAGCGCCAGGGACCTGGGTTCGATTCCCGGCTTGGGTCACTGTCTGTGTGGAGTTTGCACATTCTCCCCGTGTCTGCATGGGTTTCCTCCGGGTGTTCCAGTTTCCTCCCACAGTCCGAAAGACATGCTGGTTAGGTGCATTGGCCGTGCTAAATTCTTCCTCAGTGTACCCGAACAGGTGCCGGAGTGTGGTGACTCAGGGATTTCTACAGTAACTTCATTGCAGTGTTAATGTAAGCCTGACGTGTGACACTGATAAATAAACTTTAACTTTAACTGTGGACTGGGATTTGAACTTAGCTGGCCAAAGTCCAGAGTGCAGCCATTAACCTTTACCTGAATGAAACATGGAAACATAGAAACATCGAAAAACTACAGCACAAAACAGGCCCTTCGGCCCCACAAGTTGTGCCGAACATATCCCTACCTTTTAGGCCTACCTATAACCCTCCATCCTATTCAGTCCCATGTACTCATCCAGGAGTCTCTTAAAAGACCCTATTGAGTTTGCCTCCACCACCACTGACGGCAACCGATTCCACTCGCCCACCACCCTCTATGTGAAAAACTTTCCCCTAACATTTCCCCTGTACCTACCCCCCAGCACCTTAAACCTGTGTCCTCTCGTAGCAGCCATTTCCACCCTGGGAACAAGCCTCTGAGAGTCCACCTGATCTATGCCTCTCAACATCTTATATACCTCTATTAGGTCTCCTCTCATCCTACGTCTCTCCAAGGAGAAAAGACCGAGCTCCTTCAGCCTATCCTCATAAGGCATGCCACTCAATCCAGGCAACATCCTTGTAAATCTCCTCTGCACCCTTTCAATCTTTTCCACATCCTTCCTGTAATGAGGCGACGAGAACTGAGCACAGTACTCCAAGTGGGGTCTGACGAGGGTCTTATATAGCTGCATCATTATCCCCGGACTCCTAAACTCAATCCCTCGATTGATAAAGGCCAGCACACCATACGCCTTCTTAACCACCTCCTCCACCTGCAGGACCGATTTTAGAGTCCTATGGACCCGGACCCCAAGGTCCTTCTGATCCTCTACAGTACTAAGAGTCTTTCCCTTTATATTGTACTCTTTCATCCCATTTGACCTGCCAAAATGGGCCACTACGCATTTATCTGGGTTGAAGTCCATCTGCCACTTCTCCGCCCAGTCTTGCATCCTATCAATGTCTCTCTGTAACTTCTGACATCCCTCCAGACTATCCACAACCCCACCAACCTTCGTGTCGTCGGCAAACTTACCAACCCATCCCTCCACTTCCTCATCCAGGTCATTTATGAAAATGACAAACAGCAAGGGTCCCAGAGCAGATCCCTGGGGCACACCACTGGTGACCGACCTCCATTTAGAAAAAGACCCATCTATACACACTCTCTGCCTACTTTGGGCAATCACAGTAAGAGTTTTAACAACACCAGGTTAAAGTCCAACAGGTTTATTTGGTAGCAAATACCATTAGCTTTCGGAGCGCTGCTCCTTCATCAGATGGAGTGGAAATCTGCTCTCAAACAGGGCACAGAGACACAAAATCAAGTTACAGAATACTGATTAGAATGCAAATCTCTACAACCAACCAGGTCTTAAAGATACTGACAATGTGAGTGGAGGGAGCATTAAGCACAGGTTAAAGAGATGTGTATTGTCTCCAGACAGGACAGCCAGCAAGTCCAGGAGGCAAGCTGTGGGGGTTACTGATAGTGTGACATAAACCCAACATCCCGGTTTAGGCCGTCCTCATGTGTGCAGAAATTGGCTATCAGTTTCTGTTCAGCGACTCTGCGCTGTCGTGTGTCGTGAAGGCCGCCTTGGAGAACGCTTACCCAAAGATCAGAGGCTGAATGCCCGTGACCGCTGAAGTGCTTCCCCACAGGAAGAGAACAGTCTTGCCTGGTGATTGTCGAGCAGTGTTCATTCATCCGTTGCCGTAGCATCTGCATGGTTTCCCCAATGTACCATGCCTTGGGACATCCTTTCCTGCAGCGTATCAGGTGGACAACGTTGGCCGAGTTGCAAGAGTAGGTACCGTGTACCTGGTAGATGGTGTTCTCACGCGAGATGATGGCATCTGTGTCGATGATCTGGCACATCTTGCAGAGGTGCAAGACCTTTGGGCAAGCCAGTTCTGGATCCACAGGGCAGCAGCCCCTTGGATCCCATGTCCTCTCACTTTTTCTAGAAGCCTTGCATGGGGGACCTTATCGAACGCCTTGCTAAAATCCATATAAACCACATCTACCGCTTTCCCTTCGTCAATGTGTTTCGTCACATTTTCGAAGAATGCTTCATGAATGCTTCATAATATGAATGCTTCATATTAATCTCACAGTGAGAACACTGCATTTCCATAGCTACCTGAGACTTGGCTCCCAGGGTTGGGCTTGGCCCACGGCAGCCCAGATTGGACAATCAGGAGCAGGCTAGGAGCACAGCTCATTCACAGCATTCGCCTACACTCTCTAACTGAGAACCAGTAACAGGAGAGACTGGCGCATTGATCTCTCGAACCCTGGCTCTCATCAAATCCAACAGTGTGACAAGAGAAAAGACAGAGTTTCTGGAGCGGGACTTGAACCCACAAACCTCTGACTCCGAGGAGGGACGGCCACTGCTCAGTGAACACATAGCTGGAGGGCAAGGGTCACTGATAGAATGGTGACAGCACAGAGTGAGGTTATTCACCCTATCACCCTGGCTCTCTGAAGGAGCAATTTACAGAGTGCCACTCCCCACCCCCACCCCCATGTCCCTGTAGCTCTGTGAAATGTTTCATTTTAGACCATGATCGAATTCACTTCCGAAAGCCTCGGCTGCTCCTGTCTCCACCACACTCTCGGGCAGTGAGTTCCAGATCCTACTCACTAACTGCATGAGGAAGATTCCTGTCACACCACCATCGCCAACGGAGGAGAGATTCCCAAATTCCCATTCCTGAACTCCTGCACATTCCGAAAGATGTGCTGGTTAGGAGTGTGGCAACTAGGGGGAGTTTCACAGTAACTTCATTGCAGTGTTAATGTAAGCCTTACTTGTGACTAATAAACGAACTTTACTTTTACTTTACCCTACTCCAGCTGCAGTGATTCCTGCTTTCGACAAACCTTCCCACAACAATTCACAAAACTGTACTCCTGAAAAGAAATATCCTTTCCTTTAAGGTCAAGAAGGCGTACAGCCATCGGCCAGGGCATCAAGTATAAAAGTTGGCAAGTTATGTTACAGCTCTTAAAACTCTAGTTAGACCGTATTTGGAATATTGTGTGCAGTTCTGGTCGCCACACTACCAGAAGGACGTGGATGCTTTGGAGAGGGTGCACAGAAGGTTCACCAGGATGTTGCCTGGTCTCGAGGGTTTTAGGTATGAGGAAAGGTTGGATCAACTCGGATTATTTTCTCTGGAAAGACGGAGGCTAAGGGGTGACCCAATAGAGTTCTACAAAATTATGAGAGGCACAGATAGGGTGGATAGTCAGAGGCTTGTTCCCAGGGTAGAAGGGTCGACTACAAGGGGGCACAGGTTCAAGGTGAGAGGGGGAAAGTTTAAGGGAGATGTGTGGAGGAAGTTTTTCACGCAGAGAGTAGTGGGTGCCTGGAACTCGCTGCCTGTGGAGGTGATGGAAGCAGGCACATTAGCAACGTTCAAGGTGTATCTTGATAGACACATGACCGGAGGGCAAACAGGGGAATAGAAACCGCATATCGGCGCAGGCTTAGTGGGCCGAAGGGCCTGTTCCTGTGCTGTAATGTTATTTGTTCTCACATTTATATCAAAATAGAAAATTGTTGGGGTCTCGTCTCGTTTCAGAATATACCTTGGGGTTCTGACCCGGGACCCGAACAATAGTCAATTTGTAGTTTAGTGAAAAACACCCAATTTGCGCACAGCAAGCTCCCAGCAATATGATAATGACCAGATTTTGCGGTGCCGACTGTAGTATAGATATACTGGAGAGAGCTCTCTCACTGCTCTTCACAATAATGCCATGGGATATTTCACATCCAGCCCAGCAGACAGATGGGGCCTCAGGTTAACATTTTGAACCAAAGCTTGTGCAGCACCTCTGACAGCATCTCCGCAGTGTCCCGCTGTGTGATCCTGCACTTTGTGCACAGATCCCCAAGTGGGATTTGAACCCTCATCCTCCTGACTCAGAGGTGAGAGTGCTACCCACTGAGCCACAGATGACACAGTGCGTGACCTGCCAATGATACTCATTAAATCAGAATATGTGAGCTGCATAATATTGTGCTGACTTCTCACTGAATTCATAGAATCACCATGGAATCATAGAATCCCTACAGTGCAGATGAAGGCCTCTCGGCCCATTGAGTCTGCACCGACCACAATCTCACCCACACCTTATTCCCATAACCCCACATATTTACCCTGCTAATGCCCCTGACGTGAGGGTCAATTTACCAAGGCCAATCAACCAAACTCACACATCTTTGGACTGTGGGAGGAAACCGGAGCGCCCGGAGGAAACCCACGCAGACATGGGGAGAACGTGCGGACTCCACACAGACAGTGACCCAAGCCAGGAATCGAACCCGGGTCCCTGGCGCTGTGAGGCAGGAGTGGCTAACCACTGTGCTACCGTGCCGCCCCAATTCCTTAATCTCTTCATGTCTCCTCCCTCTCTTTTATACCCTGAGGAACACTCAAAGGACATTAATGATCCTGTCACCTTTATAACATCCTTTTCAGTCATCTCTTTGACCTGTCAGCACAGGATTGGTGTGTCGAAGGGCCTATTCCTGTGCTGCACTACTCGGTTACACACTTGCAGCCACCAGATTATTATTACTTATTTGTCACAAGTAGGCTTACATTAACACTGCAATGAAGTTACTGTGAAAATCCCTGAGTCGCCATACTCCAGCACCTGTTCAGGTACACTGAGGGAGAATTTAGCATGGCCAATGCACCTAACCAGCACGTCTTTCGGACTGTGGGAGGAAACCCACGCAGACACGGAGAGAACGTGCAGACTACGCACAGACAGTGACCCAAGCTGGGAATCGAACCCGGGTCCCTGGCGCTGTGAGGCAGCAGTGCTGACCGCTGTACTGCCCCATCAGGGTAATCTGGACAGAGACGGACCTGCACATGATGAGACACTGGGCATTATTGCTCAGGGACTATGGCAGGGGGCAAGGGTAGCATTGATGCCAGTTTGCTGGAGGACATCAGATCTGCTGCTGAGGACTCAGGTGAGGTCTTCACTGGGCCAGGCTTCAGAAGAAGGCTGGTGGGTGTAAACATCCAAATGCTTGGAACAGGGGAATGTCTGCTAAAGAGCATGGAGGAGTCTGGCACCAACGTGGCACATGGTTTTGTGCAGAGCGTGACGGCAACACAAAATACATAGCTACCTTCAGCAACCGTGATGTCGCATCTGACTGCGGACATCTCAGCTGCTACTGCAGTACATGTTGCATCTACCCAATGTCTGAATGCTGAAGGAGACATTCAGTGGGAAGCCTGCTCTGCATGGTCTCTGCTCAGTCTCCCAGTCGCGTTTAATGCCAGGAGTCTTACAGTGGCATGGGGGGTGGGGGGGAGAGGCATGAAGAGGGCCCTGGAAATTCACTTTTTCAAAGGTCCCTCATACACACTGGGATTTGTGACTCCTCTCAGACACTTTGAGCCACAGCTCGTTAAACCCTGGCCTGACTCTGTGAAAATTGCAGAGGACATGACTATCCCTGCAATGGAGTTGGCCAGGCCGGACAATGCACCCTAACCAGTACATCTTTTGGACTGTGGGAGGAAACCAGAGCACCCGGAGGAAACCCACGCAGTCACGGGGAGAACATGCAGAGTCCACACAGATAGAGACCCAAGCTGGGAATTGGACCCAGGTCCCTGGCACTGTGAGGTGGCAGGGCTAACCACTGTGCCACCTCGCTGCCCCTAGATACTAATACCTTTACAAATATGGTGCCCTGCATTCTTCCCATTGCAAGTGTACACATGTCACTGACACCATCTTGGGAGTTTAAGAGGCCTCGTAAAGGCTGAATAATGGGCAGCACAGAGATCAGTTTTAACCACCCTCCCCAGAGCCACCCCACTCGTGTTTATAGTTTAACAACACAACACGTGGTACATTCAGCAACTGCACCAGGAGCAGAACCCAATTGGTCATTTCACAATGTATCAAAGTGCAGTTTTGGGAAGAGAAATGATTACCGTAAGTTTCCGCCGACAGCCTCGATAGCACGACTCAGCTTGAAGGCACTGACTCCTGTAAAAGGATTTAATTCTTCAGTCAATCATACAGCCTAATGTTTAGCAGGAGCAGTAACTGAACCATGGTGAGGTGTGTATCCGCGGTTGTCAGGTTCAAGTTCATGGATTTGGAGTGCGCCATCCGGGGCACGGAATTACGACAGCGCTCACACAGAACGCTGGCCACACCTCATGGAGTTCAGTTCCAGGCACCCTCCCACAGACAGAACACCAGGTTATGGCGTTAGTCCAGGGCAATTCCCCAGGATGATACAGACCATGAGGGGATTGACTTTTGAAATTTGGCTTATTTTTGGGGGTGGCACAGTGGTTAGCACTGCTACCTCACAGCACCCGGGACCCGGGTTCGATTCCCGGCTTGGGCCACTGTCTGTGTGGCGTTTGCACATACTCCCCGTGTCTGTGTGGGTTTCCTCTGGGTGCTCCGGTTTCCTCCCACAGACCGAAAGACATGCTGGTTAGGGTGCATTGGCCGTGCTAAATTCTCCCTCAGTGTACCCGAACAGGCACTGGAGTGTGGCGGCTAGGGGATTTTCACAGTAACTCCATTGCAGTATTAATGTAAGCCTACTTGTGACAATAATAAAGGATTGGAGGGAGCCCTTTTCAACCCTGACACTGGGGCTTTTTTGGGGCCTTTGTACCAACACATCACAACAAAATAAATCACACAAGGTTGTGCTTTTTTTTTTACTTTGTGGGACCCGGGCGTCACTGGCTGCCAGCGTTTATTGCCCGTCCCCAGCTGCCCTTTGGAGGGCAGTTGAGAGCCAACCACATTGCTGCGGCTCTGGAGTCACATGTAGGCCAGACCGGGTAAGGGCGACAGATTTCCTTCCCTAAAGGGACATTAGTGAACCAGATGGGTTTTTCCAACAATTGACGAGTTATAAGGAGAGGCTGGATAGACTGGGACTTTTTTCTCTGGAGCGTAGGTGACTTCGGGGTGATCTTATAGAGGTCTATAAAATAATGAGGGGCACAGATCAGCTAGATAGTCAATATCTTTTCCCAAAGGTAGGGGGGTCTAAAACTATAGGGCATAGGTTTAAGGCAGTGGTTCCCAAAGGGTGCGGCGCGCCACACTGGTGCGGCGAGAGAGGATGGCAAGAGTGGTGGGAAGATTCAAGGACAATCAAAGAAACAGTTAAACATGGTTTAAACAAGCATTGTTTTATACTTTCTGGATGTCCCATGATCATATTATAAAGTAATTGTGTTCTATGTTATGAATTAAGCACTGCTAGGAGTTGTTTTTTTTTAATGTATTTCTTATCAATAAAAAATTCGGTGTGGCGCGAGGAAATTTTTATTCCGAAAGTGCGGCCCAGTGAAAAAAGTTTGGGAATCACTGGTTTAAGGTGAGAGGGGAGAGATACAAAAGTGTCCAGAGGGGCAATTTTTTCACAGAGGGTGGTGAGTGTCTGGAACAAGCTGCCAGAGGTAGTAGTAGATTTTGTCTTTTAAAAAGCGTTTAGACAGTTACATGGGTAAGATGGGTCTAGAGGGATATGGGCCAAATGCAAGCAATTGGGACTAGAGTCATAGAGGTTTACAGCATGGAAACAGGCCCTTCGGCCCAATTTGTCCATGCTGCCCTTTTTTTTAAAAAACCCCTAAGCTAATCCCAATTGCCTGCATTTGGCCCATATCCCTCTATACCCATCGTACCTATGTAACTGTCTAAATGCTTTTTAAAAGATAAAATTGTACCTGCCTCTACTACTACCTCTGGCAGCTTGCTCCAGACACTCACCACCCTCTGTGTGAAATAATTGCCCCTCTGGGCCCTTTTGTATCTCTCCCCTCTCACCTTAAACCCATGCCCTCTAGTTTTAGACTCCCCTACCTTTGGGAAAAGATATTGACGAACTAGCTGATCTATGCCCCTCATTATTTTATAGACCTCTAATAAGATCACCTCTCAGCCTCCTTCGCCCCAGAGAAAAAAGTCCCAGTCTATCCAGCCTCTCCTTATAACTCAATCCATCAAGTCCCGGTAGCATCCTAGTCAATCTTTTCTGCACTCTTTCTAGTTTAATAATATCCTTTCTATAATAGGGTGACCAGAATTGCACACAGTATTCCAAGTGTGGCCCGGCATGGACAAGTTGGGCCGAAGGGCCTGTTTCCATGCTGTAAACCTCTATGACTCTAGTTTCATGGTCATCAGTAGATTCTTAATTCCAGATTTTTTTTATTGAACTTATCTTGATAGACACATTAACAAACGGGGAATAGAGGGATATAAGCGGTTGGTTAGATCGGTAAAAGTGATTGGCGAAGGCTTGGAGGGCTGAAGGGCCTGTTCCTTTGCTGTACTGTTCTTTGTTGTTCAGTCCGATAACACCATGGAGGGGTCACGAGAGGGGGTGATGAGGTAGACTTGGATGTCATCAGCATATTGTGGAGCCTGGCATCATGTCTTCAGATGGTGTCACTGAGGGGCACCAAGTAATGGACAAGACTGGAAAAGGGACATGGAGGCAAATCTAACAGTAACACTTGCACATCCAGCACCAGTGACCATTCCCAATGAGAGAGAATCTCAGCTGCTTCCCTTGACATTCAAATATTACCATTGCTGAATGCTCCATTATTATCATGAGGGGGTCACTAATGACCAGAAACCTAACTGGACCAGCCACGTTCTGCATCTACAAAAGCAGGTCAGTCGCTGTGGCGATGAACTCAGCTCCCGATTCCTCAAAGCCTGTCACCATTCAGGACTCAAAGCAAGCCGCTTGACTGACACTCCATTGACTGGATCCACTACAGTTTGCCTATCGCTGCAACAGGTCCACAGCAGACGCCATCTCCCTGGCCCTGCACTCAACCCTGAAACACCGAGATAACAAGGACACCTGTGTCAGACTCCTATTTATCGACTACAGCTCAGCCTCCAACACCATTATTCCTGCAAAACTCATCTCCAAACTCCGTGGTCTGGGCCTCAGCTTCTCCCTCTGTGACTGGATCCTGAACTTCCTACAGCCCACAATCAGTAAGGATAGGCAATAACACCTCCTCCACGATCATCCTCAACACCGGTGCCCCACAAGACTGTGTTCTCAGCCCCCTACTATACTCCTTATGCACCTATGACTGTGCGGCCAAATTGTCCTCCAACTCGATTTTCAAATTTGCTGATGAAACCACCATAGTGGGTCGGATCTCAAACAATGACGAGACAGAGTACAGGAATGAGATAGAGAATCTGGTGAACTGGTGCGGCAACAATAATCTCTCCCTCAAAGTCAACAAAACGAAGGAGATTGTCATCGACTTCAGGAAGCATAAAGGAGAACATGCCCCTGTCTACATCAATGCGGATGAAGTAGAAAGGGTTGAGAGCTTCAAGTTTTTAGGTGTCCAGATCACCAACAACCTGTCCTGGTCCCCCCATGCCGACACTATAGTTAAGAAAGCCCCACCAACGCCTCTACTTTCTCAGAAAACTAAGGAAATTTGGCATGTCAGCTACGACTCTCACCAACTTTTACAGATGCACCATAGAAAGCATTCTTTCAGGTTGTATCACAGCTTGGTATGGCTCCTGCTCTGTCCAAGACCGCAAGAAACTACAAAGGGTTGTGAATGTAGCCCAGTCCATCATGCAAACCACCCTCCCATCCATTGACTCCGTCTACATTTCCCGCTGCCTTGGAAAAGCAGCCAGCATAATTAAGGACTCCACACGCCCCAGACATTCACTCTGCCACCTTTTTCCTTCGGGAAAATGATACAAAAGTCTGAGGTCACGTTCCAACCGACTCAAGAACAGCTTCTTCCCTGCTGCCATCAGACTTTTGAATGGACCTACCTTGCATTAAGTTGATCTTTCTCTACACCCTAGCTATGACTGTAACACTACATTCTGCACTTTCTCCTTTCCTTCTCTATGAACAGTATGCTTTGTCTGTATAGCGTGCAAAAAACAATACTTTTCACTGTATACTAATAATGTGACAATCATAAATTAAATCAAAATCAGCTCGGATAACAGCAGATACCCGGGAACATCACCACCTGCAAGTTCCCCTTCAAACCACACACCATCCAAACTTGCACTCTATCACCATTCCTTAACTGTCATTGGGTCAAACCCTGAAACTCCCTCCCTAACAGCACTTTAGGTGTACCTACATTACAGGGACTGCAGCGATTCAAGAAGGCAGCTCACCACCACCTTCTCAAGGGCAACTAGGGATGGGCAATAAATGCTAGTCTAGCCAGCGACACCCACATCCCATCAATAAATAAAAATGAATATGGTCGTTATTTTGTGCACAGATGTATCAGTGACCAATCGGTTTTATTTTGGAGTCGGCAGAGGGCGGACTGTTGGGTAGGACACTGAGAATATCACGCCTGACAATTAATTATGCGTTGTCAGAGAGCACGTCTGTATAAGTTTAAACACTGTGGTCCAAGCTCGGGGGCGGGGGCGGAATGGCCTCCCTCAGCACTGTTGGGATTCTACGACTCCATGAAAAGCAGTCCAGGTTTTTGTGTGTGCTGTTGTCCAAAGCTAAAACAGGGGCACATAAACCTGTGTCAATTACTGCCCATCTTATTTAACATCCTTGATGCTTAATAAATCTCCATTTTTCTACAATTTGTCCCCTGCTGTTAACATCTTTGTCGCACTCAAAGTTCCTTACAGCAGTGGGTATGAATCATAGAAACCCTACAATGCAGAAGGAGGCTATTTGGCCCATTGAGTCAACCACAATCCCATCCAGGCCCAATCCCCATAACCCCATGTATTTACCCATAAGACCATAAGACCATAAGACATAGGAGCGGAAGTAAGGCCATTCGGCCCATCGAGTCCACTCCACCATTCAATCATGGTTGATTTCAACTCCATTTACCCGCTCTCTCCCCATAGCCCTTAATTCCTCGAGAAATCAAGAATTTATCAATTTCTGTCTTGAAGACGCTCAACGTCTCGGCCTCCACAGCCCTCTGTGGCAATGAATTCCACAGACCCACCACTCTCTGGCTGAAGAAATTTCTCCTCATCTCTGTTCTAAAGTGACTCCCTTTTATTCTAAGGCTGTGCCCCCGCGTCCTAGTCTCCCCTGTTAATGGAAACAACTTCCCTACGTCCATCCTATCTAAGCCGTTCATTATCTTGTAAGTTTCTATCAGATCTCCCCTCAACCTCCTAAACTCCAATGAATATAATCCCACGATCCTCAGACGTTCATCGTATGTCAGGCCTACCATTCCTGGGATCATCCGTGTGAATCTCCGCTGGACCCGCTCCAGTGCCAGTATGTCCTTCCTGAGGTGTGGGGCCCAAAATTGCTCACAGTACTCCAAATGGGGCCTAACCAGTGCTTTATAAAGCCTCAGAAGTACCCGAGCCAATCCCCCTGAACTAAGGGACAATTTAGCATGGCCAATCCACCTAACCCGCAGACCTTTGGACTGTAGGAGGAAACCCACGCAGACATGGTGAGAATGTGCAAACTCCACACAGTAACCCTGGCTGGGAATTGAACCCGGGTCCCTGGCGCTGTGGGGCAGCAGTGCCAACCAGTGTACCACCGGGTGACTGTGTTTGAATCATAGATCTCGATGCTGCCCTGAAACCAGACAATGGTCAGAATTGATGTTCCATTGGGGGAATGGCACCATTGACAATGCAGCATCCCCCTGGTATCGCCCTGCAGTGCCAGCCTAATGTGCCCAAACCCTGGAGCAGGGTTCTGTCAGCAGACTCCAGTCCCAAAGTGAGAGTGCGATAAATTAATACTGGTGAGCCTGGAGCGAATAACCCCCTCCCTCAGATATGCCAGATAAATGCCACGATGGGCACAGTGGTTGGCACTGCTGCCTCACAACGCCAGGGACCTGAGTTCGATTCCTGGCTTGGGTCATTGTCTGTGTGCAGTTTGCACATTCTCCCTGTGTCTGCGTGGGTTTCCTCCGGGTGCTCCAGTTTCCTCCCACACTCCAAAGATGTATGGGGTAGGTGGATTGGCTGTGCTAAATTGCCCCTTAGTGTCAGGGGGACTAGCAGGGTAAATATGTGGGGTTATGGGGATAGGACCTGGGTGGGATTGTTGTCGGTGCAGACTCGATGGGCCGAATGGCCTTCTGCACTGTAGGGATTCTATGATTCTCATGATAATGGAGCTTCAGAATCACACTGGGCGGAGTTTGCCCCTCACTGTTGTGACACTGAATCCAGCTGCCGCTGGGTAAATCCCAATTTCCCAACAATAGCCGTATCAGAAAAACAGAAACAGATTCTCAAATATTTTACTTCAACAAAACAGTGAATTATTTTAACTTCTCGATATTATGAAGTCCTGACCCGTACACAACCGCTTCTTTAAACAGTTATCTTAGAAACATATAAATGGAAGATTTCCTCCTGGGAGCCAGACTCGTTGCTCGGGTATAATCACCAGCGGCTGCATGTCTTGTCCTCAATATAGGAGGTGAACATCATTACTATGGAACTAGAAGGAGGAAGCTGCAGAGGTGCTGCGAGGGAGCTGCAGGTGGTGCCGTGAGGGAGCTGCAGTGGTGCCGCGAGGGAGCTGCAGTGTGGCTGAGAGGGAGCTGCAGTGGTGCTGAGAGGGAGCTGCAGTGGTGCTGTGAAGCAGCTGCAGGCAGTGCCGTGAGGGAGCTGCAGTGGTTCTGCGAGGGAGCTGCAGTGGTGCTGAGAGAGAGCTTCAGTGGTGCTGTGAAGCAGCTGCAGGCAGTGCCGTGAGGGAGCTGCAGTGGTGCTGCGAGGGAGCTGCAGTGGTGCTGAGAGGGAGCTGCAGAGGTGCTGCGAGGGAACTGCAGTGGTGCTGCGAGGGAACTGCAGGGGTGCTGTGAGGGAGCTGCAGGGGTGCTGTGAGGGAGCTGCAGGGGTGCTGAGAGGGAGCTGCAGAGGTGCTGCGAGGGAGCTGCAGGGGTGCTGAGAGGGAGCTGCAGTGATGCTGCAAGGGAGCTGCAGTGGTGCTGCGAGGGAGCTGCAGGGGTGCTGCGAGGGAGTTGCAGTGATGCTGTGAAGCAGCTGCGATGGGGCTCTGAGAGTGATGCTGTGGAACTCAAGGCAACTATGATGGAGCTCTGAGGAAGCTACAAAAAAATGTTCAGAGTCTGGTTCAATTAAACACTGAGTGAGCAATGGTGGTGGTCTAGAAATGGTGATGTGGAATCTCAGGACTCTGAGGTCCGAGAGAGGAAGTAAATAAGAAAGGGCGGGATTTTACAGACTCACTCGTCCTGAAACCGTAAAATCCCACCCGAGGTCAACGCAACTTTTCGCGTTCCGCCCCTCGCCCGCTCCGATTCCCGTGCCGGGCGGAACGGGAAAATTCTGGCCATAGAGTTTCGAGAAGAAAAACACACAGGAGCGGCAACAAAACAGGCAGGAAGTACCCAAAAAAAATCATCCCCAGTAAACTCTTTAATCTTGTCACTTATATAAAAATACAGACAGCCAAAATCAGGATTGAAGGTTGGTTAGCGTGCGAGGGAAATGCGAGAAGAGATGGTTTGTATTTGATTTGAACTTTTCACCTCAGAGTAACCCTGACTGCCTTCACCCAGAACAGGCTCGAGGGGCTGAATGGCCTGCCTCCGTTTCCAGCGAGAGATTACTGATCTGATACGGTAACTGTTCCCATCAAAGCGAGGTCCCAAAACCTCGTTATTACTTTGTACCGTTGTTAAAAAAAATCATAGAATCCCTTCAGGGCAGAAAGAGGCCATTCGGCCCATCGAGTCTGCACTGACTACAATCCCACCCAAGCCCTATCCCCGTTACCCCACATATTTACCCTGCTAATCCCCCTGACACTAAGGCGCTATTTAGTATGGCCAATCCACCCAGCCCGCACATGGATCTTGCATGTTTAGGTTAACCTTTGCAGCTCCGTGCTGCCTATTTCTCTCTCCACTCACTAGAACTACAAGTGTAAAGAGCGCAGCCAAGGGTCAGTATACTACCCTTGGGCGGTGCCAGCTGGTTGTTAACAGGTACCTTTCTGCCATAAGCAAGTCCGGGGCTTCCTCACCAACCCCCCGGTAAAAATAACAGGGAGGAAAATAATATTCAGACGTGGCAGTGACTTTCCCAGGACTGGGTTTTGTTGGAGGTGAGTAGGTTACAGGTGGCCTGTAAAACACAAAGTACAAAATAAACTTGTGACAAATTCAACAGGTACAAAAATATCCCGGGGGCAGATTTCTGAGTTCCTTGTCAGCGAGGTGGCCTGTATATCCTGGAGGCCTCGGAAGGAGAGTCTGGGCTCTCCTCATTACGCAGATGGTCGGAATCACGGAGTCAGAGCAAGTCCTGGTTCTGTTATATTTGGATCAGAGCTGATTTGGATACTGGCTGCTCGCTGGGGGGGGGGGGGGGGTCACAGTTTGAAGGTTCCTGTGGTGTTTTGATTCAGTTGGGAAGGCCAGTTGGGTCTTTTCCCCAGCTAAACCCGGCAGTCTCCGCTGCTCGTACACGACCCGCAGCCCCCCCCACCCCCCCGCTCCCCCCCAGGCCATGGCCTGAATTCCACCGCGGTCAGTTCTCAGCGAAGTGACCGGTGATGGCGTCGATCAGCTCCTGCTTCTTGCTGCCCCTCAGCCCGTACTGTTTACAGACCTCCTTGAGCACCGGCACGGTCAGCTTGCCCAGCGTCCCGCTCCGCAGGTACTGCCTGACCTCCTCCTTCCCCAGCGACACCTCCACGTTTGGCCTCTTCTCGGCTCCCCCGGCTGCGTCGCCTGATCACAGAGAACAGCAGTTCATTCTTCAGACAGTCACCGTGACAAATCTCCGAAGTACCGAAGACAAACAATGGCCCCACTCTTGAATATTCGGCTAATAAGAAACAGCACCGTGCAATTCCACTTCAGTTAATTATGGCTCGGGTCACTGTCTGTGTGGAGTCTGCACGTCCTCCCCGTGTCTGCGTGGGTTTCCTCTGGGTGCTCCGGTTTCCTCCCACAGTCTGAAAGACATGCTGGTTAGATGCATTGGCCGTGCTAAGTTCTCCCTCAGTGTTACCCGAACAGGCACCGGAGTGTGGCAACTAGGGGATTTTCACAGTAACTTCACTGCGGTGTCAATGTAAGTCTTACTTGCGACACTAATAAGTAAACTTTACTTTTAAATTTACTTTACACCTGTTCATTGTTAATAAGGGACAGTAAAACAATCGTCATTCTGGAGGAGCGGGCATCGCTGGCATTTAGTTGCCATGAATAGGGCAGTTTTGCGTGGGACTTGCCAAGTTAATTCAGAGAACGTTCAACTGTCAGCCACATTGGGACTGGAATCAACAGGAGGACAGGCTGGTAAAGACAGCAAGTTTAAAGTTTATTTATTCGTCACAAGTAGGCTGACATTAACACTGCAATGAAGTTACTGTGAAAATCCCCTAGTCGCCACACTCCAGCGCCTGTTCGGGTAACACTGAGGGAGAATTTAGCATGGCCAATGCACCCTAACCAGCACGTCTTTCGGGACTGTAGGAGGAAACCGGAGTACCCGGAGGAAACCCAAGCAGACACGGGGAGAACGTGCAGACTCTGCACAGAGAGTGACCCAAGTCAGGAATCGAACCCGGGTCCCTGGCGCTGTGAGGCAGCAGTGCTAACCACTGTGCCACCGTGCCACCCCCTTCCATAATAGACATGAGCTCGGTCGTTGGATTTTTCTGACAGGCTTTGGGGTCACTTTTACCGGGAGCTACTTTATATTGATCAAGCTTTTAAAAAACAAACACTAGCTTAGAATTCTCAGACAGTCATGGTGGGCATTTGAACCCACATTTTCCCTCTGGATTTGAATACCGCTGCAAAAACAGAGGCGTGCTGTCGAAGCTTTTCATCTTGCACTCATCAGGACAGACACAAGAATGCCAAATTTCAAAGGGAGTAACAATTTATACTCCCCCAAAAAAAGGGTGCTGATTGGTCAGCATATCGATTTTGATTGGTTGAGGTATTGCCATGGTGGGTGCGTTAGGGAACTATTGACCCCCCCCCTCCCCATGCTTACATTTAATTAAAAAAGGCAGTGCCTGGACATGTTCCTTTTGCCTGTAGAGGACAGGTCCCTCCATATGAATACACGTAATTTCTAGCAGGCGTAAATGGGCCACATTACGAGCCCGACTGATAATCTTTAATTGCTGCTCTTTGAAATTTGATATTCTTGCATCTGTCCTGTATAATAAAACAGCTATTTGTTCCCTGGATTATCTACAGTGGTCCACCCCAGAACCCTGAGGCCGAAAGCATTGCTTGGAAGCTCTGAGGAGCAAGTTGGGTACCTGCCAGCCACCAGAACAAGGAGCTGAACCTCCACAGTCGTGTGATGTTAAATCAAGGTTGGAAGGTTGCTTTGCCAAAAATCAATGGGCAGGATCCCCATAAAATCTTTCCTCAGGAAATAACTAACAGGGAGGAACGATAAAGTGAATTCTGGAGGGCTATGGCATACCTCACGGGCTGGTTTCTACAGAAGTGAATGCACCTTCAATATTCTTGCCACGTATAGGGGAATTCTTGGGCAGGGAGCACAAAGTTGAACTGAGTTCACAGGCATGAGGAATGATAAACTGCAGTGTTGAGTTAATAGTGCTTTGTTTAAGTCTAAAATACAATATAGTATGTTTTTATTTGAAAAAGTTGAAATCTAGTTCTGTCAGGTAATTATGGTCAGTTAATTCTCTATAAATGTTCCTAACAGGGTTGTAATAAATTACAGCGGCCACTACACTTCACTGACTGTAGTGTTTTACAATGTCCTGAGGAAAGGCGCTGAAGAAATGCAATTCTTTGTTTCTTTTGGCGACCAGCTGGTTCAGTTCTGAGAGAATTGAGCAGAGATTTCCGTGTCCGTGTGGCTCACTTGTATCCCACGCGAAGCATTTACTGACACAACGTTTAATTTGCTCCCCTTGCCGCAGTACTCACTGAGCTTCCTCTTCTGTTGGCTCTTTGCACCTGGGTTATAGCCCGGGGGATAAACCAGCTCCAGGAACTCCTCTGCCAGCTGTCCGATTCTCCTGTCCATAACATCATTCTTTGGCACTGTGTGGGGAAAAGACGATTTCCCCTATTACGCTCCTCTATCAAAGTCATTTATTTGCACCTCTCCAGCTTCCTCTCCCCCCCCTCCCCCGCAGCATCCCCCCCTCTCCCCCTGTTCCCCTCCCGCGGCTTTCCCTCTCCAGCCCCCCTTCTCCACCTCTCTACCTTTCCTCCTCCCCCACAGCACCCCATTGGCTCCCCCTCTCCCCCCGGATCCCTCTCTCTCCCCCAGCTCCCCCTCTCTGCCCCCCAGCTCCCCCTCTCTGTCCCCCAGCTCCCCCTCTCTGCCCCCCAGCTCCCCCTCTCTGCCCCCCAGCTCCCCCTCTCTGCCCCCCAGCTCCCCCTCTCTGCCCCCCAGCTCCCCCTCTCTGCCCCCCAGCTCCCCCTCTCTGCCCCCCAGCTCCCCCTCTCTGCCCCCCAGCTCCCCCTCTCTGCCCCCCAGCTCCCCCTCTCTGCCCCCCAGCTCCCCCTCTCTGCCCCCCAGCTCCCCCTCTCTGCCCCCCAGCTCCCCCTCTCTGCCCCCCAGCTCCCCCTCTCTGCCCCCCAGCTCCCCGTCTCTGCCCCCCAGCTCCCCCTCTCTGCCCCCCAGCTCCCCCTCTCTGCCCCCCAGCTCCCCCTCTCTGCCCCCCAGCTCCCCCTCTCTGCCCCCCAGCTCCCCCTCTCTGCCCCCCAGCTCCCCCTCTCTGCCCCCCAGCTCCCCCTCTCTGCCCCCCAGCTCCCCCTCTCTGCCCCCCAGCTCCCCCTCTCTGCCCCCCAGCTCCCCCTCTCTGCCCCCCAGCTCCCCCTCTCTGCCCCCCAGCTCCCCCTCTCTGCCCCCCAGCTCCCCCTCTCTGCCCCCCAGCTCCCCCTCTCTGCCCCCCAGCTCCCCATCTCTGCCCCCCAGCTCAGAATCACAGAATCCTCCAGTGCAGAAGAGGCCCTTCGGCCCACCAAATCTGCACTGATGCATGAAATGCCCTGACCTGCCCACCTAATCCCACTTGCCAGCACTTGGCCCATAGCCCTGAATGTTATGACATGCCAAGTGCTCATCCAGGTACTTTTTAAAGGATGTGAGGCATCCCGCCTCCACCACCCTCCCAGGCAGCGCATTCCAGACCCTCACCACCCTCTGGGGAAAAAACTTTTCCCTCAAATCCTCCCAAAACCTCCCACCCCTCACTTTTAACTTTTGTCCCCTCGTAACTGACCCTTCAACTAAGGGGAACAGCTGCTCCCCATCCACCCTGTCCATGCCCCTCATAATCTTGAACACCTCGATCAGGTCACCCCTCAGTCTTCTCCGCTCCAGAGAAAACAACCCCAAGCCAATCCAAACTCTCTTCATAACTTAAATGTTCCGTCCCAGGCAGCATCCTGGTGAATCTCCTCTGCACCCCCTCCAGTGCAATCACATCCTTCCTATAATATGGCGACGAGAACTGCACACAGTGCTCCAACTGTGGCCTCACCAAAGTTCTATACAACTCCATCATGACCTCTCTGCTTTGTGATCTATACCCCGACTCATAAAGGCGAGTGTGCCATATGCCTTTTTCACCACCCTATTAACCTGCCTTTCCGCCTTCAGAGATCTATGGACAAACGCTCCAAGGTCCCTTTGTTCTTCGCAACTTCCCAGTGTCAGACCTTTCACAGTATACTTCCACCCTCTCCCCACCCCCACTCCCCATCTCCACCCTCAACTCCCCCCCTCTCCACCCCAATTCTCCCTCCCCCCAAGCTCCCCCCTCCCAGCTCCCCCTCTCCAACCCTAGCTCCCCCTCTCTCCCTCCCCCTCCCCGCAGCTTCCCCTCTCCTCCTCCTCCTCCAGCTCCCCCTCTCCCCCCACAGCAACCCCCTCTCTCCCCCCCCCACAGCTCCCCCTCTCTCCCTTCCCCAGCACCCCCTCTCTCCCTCCCCCAGCACCCCCCTCTCTCTTCCCCAGCACCCCCCTCTCTCTTCCCCAGCACCCCCTCTCCCTCCCCCAGCACCCCCTCTCCCTCCCCCAGCACCCCCTCTCCCTCCCCCAGCACCCCCTCTCCCTCCCCCAGCAACCCCTCTCTCTTCCCCAGCAACCCCTCTCTCTTCCCCAGCACCCAATCTCTCTTCCCCAGCACCCCTCTCTCTTCCCCAGCACCCCCTCTCTCTTCCCCAGCACCCCCTCTCTCTTCCCCAGCACCCCCTCTCTCTTCCCCAGCACCCCCTCTCTCTTCCCCAGCACCCCCTCTCTCTTCCCCAGCACCCCCTCTCTCCCTCCCCCAGCACCCCCTCTCTCCCTCCCCCAGCACCCCCTCTCTCCCTTCCCCAGCAACCCCTCTCCCTCCCCCAGCACCCCCTCTCTCTTCCCCAGCACCCCCTCTCTCTTCCCCAGCACCCCCTCTCTCTCGCCCCCAGCATCCCCTCTCTCTTCCCCAGCACCCCCTCTCTCTCTGTCCCCCACTCCCCTCAGCTGCCCTTCTCCAACACGGTAAGAAGTTTAACAACACCAGGTTAAAGTCCAACAAGTTTATTTGGTAGCAAATGCCACTAGCTTTCGGAGCGCTGCCCCTTCGTCAGCTGGAGCTCAACACCCCCAGCTCCCCCTCCCCAGCCAGCTCTCCCTTTCCCTGCCAGCTCCCCCTCTCCCCCCAGCTCCCCCTCTCTCCCCCCTATCTGCTCCTTCCCCCAGCTCTGCCCCCCCCCCTCCCCTGAGCTCTGCACCCCCCCACCCCACCCCCCCCGAGCTCCCTCTTATTAGCAGTGGAGGAATAATACAGCAGCTGGTCTTTTTCCTTCAGCAAGTTTATTCTACATACAGCTCAGTACAGATACAAGCTCCTCTGATTCCCCCACAGTATCTGTTCCTGCTGTGTCCATTTATACTCTTTCAGAGGTTGAGTCAATAACCATCGCCTGTCTTCAATAAGGCAATTACTGTAATTGCCACAGTATGCATTTGCTGATACACTGACTCTCCTCTCCGCATCCCCCAGCTCCCCCACCCTAACCCCCCCCCCCACTTTGCCATATTTCTCCCCTCTTCATGCCCCCAGCAACCCCTCTCTGCCCCCCAGGGAGCATTACAACTGGATTCAACAATTAGCCAATATTCATACCCGCCCCGGGGCCCTGAATCCAATGGGAAATATTCCCGATATACTGCTCTGTTACAGACTACGTGTGAAAGCTGGGCTTTTTTAGTCTTTACAATCACTATCTTATCATAATCACTATCATTCCTTATCATAATCATGGACCCCACGCACCTCGGACATTCTCTCTTCCACCTTCTTCTGTCGGGAAAAAGTCTGAGGTCACGTACCAACCGACTCAAGAACAGCTTAGAACATAGAACATAGAACAGTACAGCACAGAACAGGCCCTTCGGCCCACGATGTTGTGCCGAGCTTTATCTGAAACCAAGATCAAGCTATCCCACTCCCTATCCTCCTGGTGTGCTCCATGTGCCTATCCAATAACCGCTTAAATGTTCTTAAAGTGTCTGACTCCACTATCACTGCAGGCAGTCCATTCCACACCCCAACCACTCTCTGCGTAAAGAACCTACCTCTGATATCCGTCCTGTATCTCCCACCACGAACCCTATAGTTATGCCCCCTTGTAATAGCTCCATCCACCCGAGGAAATAGTATTCATTCATCACCTCGCCTATCTCTACTGCCTCCATACACAAGTTCCCACTACTGTCCTTGACCGGCCCTAACCTCACCCTGGTCGTTCTTTTATTCCTCACATAAGAGTAAAAAGACTTGGGGTTTTCCTTGATCCGACCCGCCAAGGACTTCTCATGTCCCCTCCTAGCTCTCCGAAGCCCCTTTTTCAGCTCATTCCTTGCTAACTTGTAACGCTCAATCGAGCCATCTGAACCTTGTTTCCTCATCCCTACATAAGCTTCCCTCTTCCTTTTCACAAGACATTCCACCTCTTTCGTGAACCATGGTTCCCTCACTCGGCCATTTCCTCCCTGCCTGACAGGAACATACCTATCAAGGACATCCAGTATTTGTTCCTTGAAATGTTCCACTTTTCATTAGTTCCTTTCTCTGACAGTTTCTGTTCCCAACTTATGCCCCCTAATTCTTGCCTAATCGCATCATAATTACCCCTCCCCCAATTGTAAACCTTGCCCTGCCGTACGGCCCTATCCCTCTCCATTGCAATAACAAAAGACACCGAATTGTGGTCACTATCTCCAAATTGCTCTCCCACAACCAAATCTAACACTTGGCCTGGTTCATTTCCCAGTACCAAATCCAATGTGGCCTCACCTCTAGTCGGCCCATCCACATATTGTGTCAGGAAACCCTCCCGCACACACTGCACAAAAACTGCCCCATCCAAACTATTTGACCTACAAAGGTTCCAATCAATATTTGGAAAGTTAAAGTCCCCCATGACAACTACCCTGTGACCCCCACACATATCCATAATCTGCTTAGCAATTTCTTCCTCCACATCTCTATTACTATTTGGGGGCCTATAGTAAACTCCTAGCAACGTGACCGCTCCTTTCCTATTTCTAACTTCAGCCCATATTACCTCAGTGTGCAGATCCCCCACGAAGTGCCTTTCCGCAGCCGTTAAACTATCCTTGATTAACAATGCCACTCCTCCACCTCTTTTACCAGCTTCCCTACACTTAGTGAAACATCTATACCCCGGAACGTCCACCAACCATTCCTGTCCTTTTTCTACCCACGTCTCCGTAATGGCCACAACATCGTAGTCCCAAGTACCAATCCACGCCCCAAGTTCATCTACCTTGTTCCGGATGCTCCTTGCATTGAAGTAGACACACTTCAACCCACCTTCCTGTCTACCAGTACCCACCCTTCTTTCCTGCTGCTGTCAGACTTTTGAATGGACCGACCTCGCATTAAGTTGATCTTTCTCTACACCCTAGCTATGACTGTAACACTACATTCTGCACTCTCTCCTTTCCTTCTCTATGAATGGTATGCTTTGTCTGTATAGTGCGCAAGAAACAATACTTTTCACTGTATGTTAATACATGTGACAATAATAAATCAAATCAAATTAATTCCTTTTGCTGCTGGGCAGTGGGTACGAGCTGTACAGCAGGATACTCACGTGTCAAATCTTCAACTTCTTCCGGTTCCTTCAAATCGAGGGCCAGTGCCTCCAGATTACGGAAATGCCGCTGAAGAACCGGATTCTCAAAGCTCTCAGGCCTAATCCAGAGGGATAGAAATGGTCACCATTTTATTTTAAGGAGAATTTGCAGAAATTTCCTGTTCATCTGCACAGGGGAAATCATAGAAATCCTACAGTGCAGAAGGAGGCCATTCAGCCCATCGAGTCTGCACCGACAACAATCCCACCCCAGGTCCTATCCCCGTAACCCAATGTATTTACCCCGCTAGTCCCTCTAATCTACACATCTGGGTCACTGAGGGGCAATTTAGCACGGCCAATCCCGCACACCTTTCAGACTGTGGGAGGAACCCGGAAGAAACCCATGCCGACACGGGGAGAACGTGCAGACTCTCCGCACAGACAGTGATCCCCTAAAGGCGCAGAAAGTATCGCTGGAACCTCCGACTGACCTGTATTTAAACCGGAGCTTCTGCACCACTGATTTCATCTTCTCGATCTGATCCTCGCTGGCCACTCGCTTCTCCGTAAAGCCGATCTTCCTGACATCGTCGGCGTAAGGCAAAAAAATCAGGTGGAATCCTAATGGGAAAATGACGGAAAGGTTTTGTTTGTACCAGGAATCGGTGAGCATTTCACACGTCCACTCTGCCCGACTCAGGAGTTGCGTTTGATGGAATGACCTGGGATGAACATTCGCGTTTTTGCAGAAATCAGGTCAAAGCTACGACTAGTAAAGTTTTAAAGTTTAAAGTTTCAAAGTTTATTTTATCAGTGTCACAAGTAGGTTTACATTAACACTGCAATGAAGTTACTGTGAAAATCCCCGAGTCGCCACACTCCTGTTCGGGTACACTGAGGGAGAATTTAGCATGGCCAATCCACTCTAACCCGCACGTCTTTCAGACTATGGGAGGAAACCGGAGCACCCGGAGGAAACCCACGCAGACACGGGGAGAACGTGCAGACTCCACACAGACAGTGACCCAAGCTGGGAATTGACCCAAGTCCCTGGGTGTGTGTGTGAGTGGTGATTGCAGCTCCGTGGGGTGTTTGAATTCTTTGCGTACTTTAATGCTTTTCAGACGTGACAGAAAACTGCGGTCCCCACATCCCTCGGAGATGGATGTTAACGACCCTGTTTTGAAGAGCAGCAGGGGAGTTTTCCCTGGTGTCTCGGCCAGTATTCATCCCTCAATCAACATCGCTTAAAAAACTCTGCCTATCGTCAGGTTACTGTTCCCAGGGAGGAAACCACAAGTGAAGACCCACGTCTAAAATCACTGCACTGCCAATGTAATGCAGGACTACAGCGGTGGTAAATGATTCATTGAATGACACTGCATAGAAGCCATTCAGCCCATCATGGCTCTACTGGCTCTTTGAAAGAGCTTATCCAATGCGTCTCAAGAGCCTTCTCTTTCCCCCAGCCCTGCAATCTTTTCTCCTTTATAGATTGGATCAATTTCCTCTCAGCAGTTATTATGTAATCTTCAATTTTCATCCACCCACTGTAACATGTATCCGCTGTAACTCTGAACTATAGAAATCTGAAGTTAGTTCATCTGAGTCCAAGCCCAGGCTGTGGTGCTATCTTTCTCTTACGTTGATCTTTCCCTACACCCCGAGCTGTGACTGTAACACTACGTTCTGCACTCTCTCCTTTCCTTCTCTATGAACGGTATGTTTTGTCTGTATAGCGCGCAAGAAACAATACTTTTTACTGTATACTAATAAATGTGACAATAATAAATCAAATCAAATATCTGGTTTCAGTTCCTCTCTGCATTGGAGCTGCACACAATCAGCCAGGCTCCACTGTGTGTATATATGTGTGTGTACGTGCGGTGCGCGCATACGTGCGGTGCATGCATGTACGTGCGGTGCGCGCTTGTACGTGTGGTGCGTGCGTACGTGTGGTGCGTGCGTACGTGTGGTGCGTGCGTACGTGTGGTGCGTGTGTGTACGTGTGGTGCGTGTATGTGTGGTGTGTGTGTGCACATGTGGTGTGTGTATACACGTGGTATGTGGTGTGTGTGTGTGGAGAAGGTGAGTGGGGGTAGGATAGGCAACAGCTACGATGCCCTCCATAGACAAATAGTGTGTGAATAATTATCATATGTGGTCAGGCAGAAAAGGTGCCGGAGATTCTGTGGCACTGGTGTGACCATAACTCAGTCAGAAAGGAGAGACAAATCAAGTGTACTCACCCAGTCAGTGAGCGATCCGAGAGAGACAGTGTCACTGACCTGGAGGGATGGTCTGCACTTTCTGATCATCCAGCGCCTCCTCCTGTGGGACCAACGCCACAAATCGGGGTGGGGTGTTCCTCCGGGGAGTATAGCGGCAAACAGCATACACGTCCTTCTCCAGGCACTTGGTGAGCAGTGCGCTGAATAAAGTGGTGCTTTCTGTTGGGAATGTGAAACATAAACACAGCTCAGAACAATAAGCACCTGGCACCATGGCTGGCCCAAAGGCTGCTGGAAAGGACCAGGGGGGCTGACCTCTCTGAGCTGCTTAGCAAGTGGTGACGATAAAGTCAAATTGTTACTTCATCCCCTATAACACGATAGAATTCTTCATCAAGGTGGACAGTGAGGTAGTTGATTTTGAGACTAGGGTCCTGAATCTTAATAAAGGAAACTACGATGAATATGAGGCACAAGTTGGCTTTGATAGATTGGGAAATGTTATTTAAGGGGACGATGGTGGATCGGCAACGGCAAACATTCAAAGAATGATTATTTAATCCAGTCTGGCACAAAAATAAAACTGGAAAGGTGGCCAAACTAAGGCTTACAAGGGAAATTAGAGATAGTTAAAGGTCCAAGGGAGAGGCATACAAATGATCCAGAAAAACTGTAGACCTGAGGATTGGGACAGTTTATAATTCAGCAAAGGGACTAATTAATAAGGGGAAAATAGAGTACGAGAGTAAGCTCGCGGGGAACATAAACATTGACCGTAAAAGTTTCTATTAGGTGTGTGAGATGAAAAAGATTGTTAACGACAAACTAGGTCCTTTACAGTCAGAAACAGGGGAATTTATAATGGGGAACAAAGAAATGGCTGACCAACTAAATACATACTCTGGTTCTGTCTTCACAAAGGAGGACACGAATAACGTACCAGAAAAGTTGGGGAACACAGGGTCTAGGGAGAGGGAGGAACTGAAGGAAATTAATATTAGTAGAGAAATGGTGTTGGGGAAATTGAGATTGAAGGCTGATAAATCCCCAGGGCCCGATAATCTCCACCCCGGAGTACTTAAGGAAATGGTCTGAGAAATAGTGGGTATATTGGTATTCATCTTCCAAGGTTCTATAGCCTTTGGGACAGTTCCTATGGATTGGAGGGTAGCTAATGTAACCCCACTATTTAAAAAGGGAGGCAGAGAGAGAACAGGGAATTATAGACCAGTCAGCCTGACGTCGGTAGTGGGGGAGGATTTAATAGCAGAGCACTTGGTAAACAGCGGCTGGACAGGACAGAGTCAGATGGATTTACACGAGGGGAATCATGCTTGACAAATCTACTGGAATTCTTCAAGGATGTAACTAGTAGAGTTGATGAGGGGCAGCCAGTGGATGTGGTTTATTTGAACTTTCAGATAAGGTCCCACATAAGAGATCAGTGTGTGAAATTAAAGTGCATGGGATTGGGTAGTGGATTGAGATGGATAGAAAACTGGTTGGCAGTCAGGAAACAAAGAGTAGGAAATAAACAGGTCTTTTTCCAAATGGCAGGCAGTGATTAGTGGGGTACCGCTGGGATCAGTGCTGGGGCCCCAGCTATTCACTACATATAAATTAATGATTTAGACGAGGGAACTAAATGTAATATCTCCAAATCTGCAGATGACACAAAGCTGGGTGAGCTGTGAGGAAAATGGAGAGATGCTTCAGTGTGATGTGGACAAGTTGAGTGAGTGGGCAAATGAACAGCAGATGCAGTATAATTTGGAGAAATGTGAGGTTATCCACTTTGGGAGCAAAAACGGAAGGCAGATTACTATCTGAAAGGCCATAAATTAGGAGAAAGGAATGTGAAATGAGACCTGGGTGTCCTCATGCACCAGTCGCTGAAGTTAAGCATTCAGGTGCAGCAGGCGGTGAAAAAGGCAAATGGAATGTTGGCCTTCATAGCGAGAGGATTTGAGTACGGGGCAGGGGTGTCTGGTTGCATATATATGGGGCCTTGGTGGGACCACACCTGGAATATTGCGTGCAGCTTTTGTCTCCTTATCTGAGGAAGGACGTTCTTGCTGTAGAGCGGAGGTTTACCAGGCTGATTCCTTGGATGGTGGGACTGACTCCCAAGGTGAGATTGAGTCGGTTAGGATTATATTCACCAGAGTTCAGAAGAATGAGGGTGGGGGGGGAATCTCATAGAAACCCGTGTCTGCGTGGGTTTCCTCCGGGTGCTCCGGTTTCCTCCCATAATCCGAAAGACGTGCATTGGCCATGCTAAATTCTCCCTCGGTGTACCTAAACAGGCGCCAGAGTGTGGCAACTCAGGGATTTTTTGGGGCGGCATACAGAACCATGGATCACAATTTAAGAATACAGGCTAAATCATTTAGGACAGAGATGAGGAAAAATGTCTTCACCCAGAGGGTGGTGAATATGTGGAATTTGCTACCACAGAAAGTAATTGAGGCCAAAATATTGAATGTTTTCAAGATGCAGTTAGATATAGCACTTGGTTGGGGCCAAGAGGATAAAAAGATATGGGGGAGAAGATGGGAACAGAATATCGAGTTGGATGATCAGCCATGATCATAATGAATGATGGAGCAGACTCGAAGGGCTGAATGGCCTCCTCCTGCTCCTATTTTCTATGTTTCTAACCAGGGTAATAGGATTCAGCATCTGACTCCTCGATTCAAAGTGTGAGAAATCGTTGGCGTGATCTATGATCCAGAGCAGTGGAGAGAACACATTAACGCCATTCAGTATGTAACCGCATGCTGTAATGAGAGGAAGTGGACCAGTTACAATGAGCTCAAATTCATCTTCTCATCTCTTAAGATATAATAATGCTCAGGTAGCATCAAACAATCAGTGATACAGCTCCCAAGGATAGGGGATACTCTTCAGGGTATTCTAGGCTAGTGGTATTCTCTGCAGGGTTTTCTAGCGTAGTTATATTTTATACAGAGTATTTTGGGGTAGTGGTATTCTATACAGGGTATTCTAGGGTAGAGGTATTCTATTGAGGGTATTCTAGGGCAGGGGTATTCTATACAGGGTATTCTAGGGTAGCGGTATTCTATACGGGGTATTCTAGGGTAGAGGTATTCTATACGGGGTATCCTAGGATAGAGGTATTCAATACGGGGTATTCTAGGGTAGAGGTATTCTATATGGGATATTCTAGGGGAGAGGTATTCTATATGGGGTATGCTAGGATAGAGATATTCTAGACAGGGTATTTTAGGGTAGAGATATTCTATACGGGGTATCCGAGGATAGAAGTATTCTATATTGGGTATTCTAGGGTAGAGGTATTCTATACGAGGTATTCTAGGGTAGAGGTATTCTATATGGGGTATTCTGGGATAGAGATATTCTAGACAGGGTATTTTATGGTAGAGATATTCTATACGGCGTATCCTAGGATAGAGGTATTCTATACGGGGTATTTTAGGATAGAGGTATTCTAGACAGGGTATTCTAGGATAGAGGTATTCTATTCAGGGTATTTTAGGATAGAGGGATTCAAGACAGGGTATTCTAGGATAGAGGGATTCTAGACAGGGCATTCTAGGGTAGAGGGATTCTAGAGTAGGGGTATTCTATACAGGGTATTTTAGGATCGTGGTATTCTATACAGGGTATTCTGGGATAGAGGGATTCTATACAGGGTATTCTAGGATAGAGGTATTCTATTCAGGGTATTTTAGGATAGAGGGATTCTAGACAGGGTATTCTAGGATAGAGAGATTCTAGAGTAGGGGTATTCGAAACAGGGTATTTTAGGATAGTGTTATTCTATACAGGGTATTCTAGGGTAGAGGGATTCTGGAGGAGGGGTATTCTATGCAGGGTATTTTAGGATAGTGGTATTCTATACAGGGTATTCTAGGGTAGAGGGATTCGAGAGGAGGGGTATTCTATCTGATAACATATTTGCATCTGCTCTCTATTACGGCTGCATTGTAAATATATAAAATGTCACTCTCTCTCTCTCCAGTAGGATTCCTTCATGCTGGAACATTAGCTCCTAACGTTTTAACACTTCTCGCTGCCACTGCAGGGTTTCCCATCATTATCTGCATGAATCTGTCTTGTGAACCATCAGCTAACTGAGGAGAAGGGGGATGAAGTTTGGACCCTGTGCTCTATAAATACCCTGGGTAGAGCCATGCCCACTTGGCCAAAGGGCAGCAGTAACAGCGGCTGAGGGTTACCTGTTATCAGCATCTCATCTGGGTAAATGAACTGTGGGGGTCTGATGTGGTGGTGCTTCTTTAAGAGTGACAATGGCTTGAAACCAATGAGAACCAAGCCTGGGCCATCAAATCTCTTCAATTCCTCGGTTTCCTCTTTCTCCAGAACAATCTGCCTCTGTCCATAAACCTGGGAACCAAAAAGAACAAGAACAGGCTTAAATTATATGAAAGAGCAACATCTTTCGAGTACTCGCCCGCTGACCCTCCCAAAGCCTGTCCACCATCTACAAGGCACAAGTCAGGAGTGATGGAGTACTCTCCACTTGCAGCTCCAGCAACACTCATGAAGCTTGACACCATCCAGGACAAAACAGCCGCTTGACTGGCACTCCTTCTACAAGCATTCACTTCCTCCACCACGGACACATTGGCAGCCGTGTGTACCATCGATAAGATGCACTGCAGGAACTGACCAAGGTTCCTTCAATAGCTCCTTCCAAACCCACAACTACTTCCATCTAGAAGGGCCAGGGCAGCAGATACCTGGGAAGACCATCACCTACAAGTTCCCCTCCAAGCCACTCACTATCCTGACTTGGAAATATATTGGCTGTTCCTTCACTGTCTCTGGGTCAAAATCCCTGAACTCCCTCCCTAACAGCACAGTGGGTGTACCTACACCACATGCACTGTAGCGTTTCAAGAAGGAAGCTCACCACCACCTTCTCAAGGGCAATTAGGGATGGGCAATCATAGAATCCCTGCAGTGCAGAAGGAGGCCATTCAGCCCATTGAGTTTGTACCGACCACAATCCCACCCAGCCCCTATCCCTGTAGCCCCATGTATCTATCCTGATAGTGCCCCTGACACTAAGGAGCAATTTATCATGGCCAATCAACTAACCTGCACATCTTTGGAGTGTGGGAGGAAACCGGAGCACCCGGAGGAAACCCACGCAGACACGGGGAGAACGTGCAGACTCCACACAGACAGTGACCCAAGTCGGGAATCGAACCCGGGTCCCTGGCGCTGTGAGGCACCAGTGCTAACCGCCGTGCCGCCCGAACGGTCCTCTTCTGGATTAGGTCACACTGTGTGATATGAGCAATCAACGTCATGAGTAACACAGCCTCTGTGTTATTTTGTTAAATAACACAGAGGCTCAAGCACGCTCTGTTCATTAGGCTGGACATATTTTGTGGAATATTCCATCAATATAGATGGTCATGTAACCACATCAAGCAGATAAACTCAATGAAGCCAAAGCAAAATACTATGGACGCTGGAAATCTGAAATAAAAACAGAGAATGCTGGAAAAGCTCAGCAGGTGCACGGAGAGAGAAGCAGAGTTAACATTTCGGGTCCGTATGCCTCTTCTTCAAAGAGCTAATCCAGTGAAGGTCTGACTGAAAAATGGAAAGTTAATCTCGGTATAAAAAGAGCAAAGGGATGGAAGACTCTTCCCACTGGATGTCTGGATTACGATGGTACAAAATATTCAGGACATTGGAAGAAGGGTGATGCGTATCCCAGAAACGGGGCGGCACGGTGACACAGTGGTTAGCACTGCTGCTTCACAGCGCCAGGGACGCGAGTTCGATTCCCGGCTTGGGTCACTGTCTGTGTGGAGTCTCTGCACGTTCTCCCCCGTGTCTGCGTGGGTTTCCTCCGGGTGCTCCGGTTTCCTTCCACAGTCCGAATGACGTGCTGGTTAGGGTGCATTGGCCGTGCTAAATTCTCCCTCAGTGTTACCCGAACAGGCGCCGGAGTGTGGCGACTAGGGGATTTTCACAGTAACTTCACTGCAGTGTTAATGTAAGCCTTACTTGTGACACTAATAAATAAACTTTTAACTTTAAACAGGTAACAAGTTAAAGACAGAGCAGAAAATAAAAATGATACCTCGTACTGATCCTTATTTTAAAATAAAAAAGCAAGTTACAGGGAGGGAATCAGTTTGTGGAAGAAAGGGATGGAGAGAGTCAAATGTAAGTAGAAAGATTCCTACATTACAGCAGTGGCTAAACTTCGAAACCAATGCTGAACAAGGAGACAGGTTGTCGAAGTTTTTTGTCTTGCACTCATCAGGACAAACCCCAGAAGGTCAAATTTCAAACAATTGTGACAATTTATACCACAGGAGAAAAGGGTGTTGATTGGTTGACAAGTCGACTCTGATTGGCCGAGGTCTTGCCATGGAGAAAGCAATGGGGAGCTATAGGCTCCTCAAGCTGCCAGATAATTCAAAACAGGTGCAAGGCTTGGGCATATTCCTTTTGTCTGCAGGAAAGTTCAGAAGTACTTCATTGGCTGTGAAGTGCTTTGGGCCATCTTGAAGTTGTGGAAGGCGCTATTTTAATTAATACAAGTTCTTTTTCTCTTTATTTACTCATCTCATTACCATTCTATCTTTGCCTTGCACCATTGTCTCTTCTGTTATTTAATCTCTGCTGCCTCCCCTTTCACTCTTTCCAGCCCTCCGTGCATACCTTCCTTCTGTACCTGTTTGAACCCTGTGGCATGTCTAACGCGGGCTAGTTGTAAAGAAAAGTCATCGACCTAAAACATTAACTCTTGTTTCTCTCTGTACAGTACGCACAAGGGATACAATAAAAGGGGAGTTCTGTTACTGGATGAGTAATTCAGAGGTTTTGACTAATGATAGAATCAGAGAATCCCTACAGTGCAGAAGGAGGCCGTTCAGCCCATCAAGTCTGCACCGACCACAATCCCACCCAGGCCCTATCCCCATAACCCTATGCATTTACTCTAGCTAGTCCCCCTGATACTAAAGGGGCAATTTAGCATGGTCAATCCACCTAACCCGCACATCTTTGGACTGTGGGAGGAAACCAGAGCACCCGGAGGAAACCCATGCAGACATGGGGAGAACATGCAAACTCCAGATAGACAGTGACCCAAACCAGGAATTGAACCCGGGTCCCTGGTGCTGTGAGTCAGCAGTGCTAACCTACTGTGCCACCGTGCCATCGATCTAGAGGCACGAGTTCAAACCACACCACAGCAACTGGGGGAGAAAAAGAGAAGATGCTGGAAAATCTCAGCAGGTTTGGCAGCATCTGTGAATAGAGAAAAGAGCCAACGTTTCGAGTCTGGATGACCCTTCGCCAGAGCTGTATAATAAAGGGGAAATTAGTCTGTGATCATGAAATTACCCGATTGTTGTAAAAACCCATCTGGTTCATTAATGCTCTTTAGAGAAGGAAATCTGCCGTCCTTATCCGGTCTGGCCTGTCTGAGGATCCAGAACCGCATGGCTGACTCTCAACTACCCTCTGATTGACTTAGAAAGCCACTCAGTTGTGTCAAAAGTCATGATGAAACTGCACTGTGGATGTGCCTTCACATCGCAGAGTGCAGCAGTTTTAGAAAACGCCTCATCATCGCCTTCTCGAGGGCAATTAGGGATGCACAATAACTCACATCTCATTCATGAATTAAGAAAGAGCATTTTCTGTTTGTATTTCAGATTACCAGCATCCGCAGTGTTTTGCCTTTGGACAGGCAGGAGTTGACGTTTTAATTCAGCACGGTATAGGTTCACCGTCCTTTACCTGGGCCTTCTTGGTGTCGCTGGGCAGGAGCGGACTGCCCGTCTCCCCGTTAAACCAGCGGGTTTTGGTTTTGACGGGCTCGTTGCTTTCCCGGTACAGGCGGACGGCACTGGGTTTCCTGGCACTCCGCACGAGATTGTAAACTCCGACTGAAAGTTCCACGCCTTCTCCCAGCTTCAGGTTCAGCCTGGCCAAAACAAAACACAAAAAAAACAGGACATCAAATACAAGCGGCACCGGAACAGAGAGTTTAACAGGGGCTGAAACTCAAAGACATTCTGATGCACATTAAGCGGTTGAAGAAGGCAGCAGTTAAGGGATGGGGGGCGGTGGGGTTTAAGCCAAGGTCCTGACGATTTGGTCAGTTCGATGTAAAATATCCCACAGCACCACATGGAGGATGGCACGGTGGCACAGTGGTTAGCACTGCTGCTTCACAGCGCCAGGGACCCGGGTTCGATTCCCGGCTCGGGTCACTGTGTGGCGTTTACACATTCTCCCCGTGTCTGCGTGGGTTTCCTCCGGGTGCTCCAGTTTCCTCCCACATTCTGAAAGATGTGCTGGTTAGGGTGCATTGACCCGAACAGGCGCCGGACTGTGGCAAATAGGGGAATTTCACAGTAACTTCATTGCAGTGTTAATGTAAGCCTTACTTGTGACTAATAAATAAACTTTACTTTGGAGAGCAGGGAAGCTCTGTCCTGTCAAATTAACCTCCAAAAAACAGATCTGGTCATTATCTCACTGTTCAAGTGTGTGTGGAAAATAGTTGCTATGTTTACCAATGTTTGTGAGGAGGATTGTCAGAGGATGCAGCAGGATATAGATAGTCTGGTTAGACTTGGGCGGAGAAATGGCAGATGGAATTTAATCCAGACAAATGCGCCTCTGTTTTCTCAGAAGACTAAGGAAATTTGGCATGTCCACTATGACTCCCACCAACTTCTACAGATACACCATATAAAGCATTCTTTCTGGTTGTATCACAGCTTGGTATGGATCCTGCTCTGCCCAAGACCGCAATAAACTACAAAAGGTTGTGAATGTAGCCCAATCCATCACGCAAACCAGCCTCCCATCCATTGACTCTGTCTATACTTCCCGCTGCCTCAGCAAAGCAGTCAGCATAATTAAGGACCGCACACACCCCGGACATTCTCTCTTCCACCAAAAGATACGGTCACGTACCAACTGACCCAAGAACAGCTTCTTCCCTGCTGCCATCAGACTTTTGAATGGACCTACCTTGCATTAAGTTGATATTTCTCTCCATCCTAGCTATGACTGTAACATTCTACGCTCTCTCCTTTCCTTCTCTATGAATGGTATGTGTTGTCGGTATAGTGCGCAAGAAACAATACTTTTCACTGTATACCAATACATGTGACAATAATAAATCAAATCAAATCAAAGATGATGCATTTTGAAAGGTCCAATGCAGTCGGGAAATACACAGTAAATGGCAGGACCCTTAGAAGCATTAACATACAGAGGGATCTGGGCGTACAGGTCCACAGTTCCCTGAAAGTGGCAACACAAGTGGATAAGGTGGTCAAGATGGCGTATGGCATGCTTGCCTTCATCGGTTGGGCCATAGGGTGCAAAATTTGGCAGGTCAAGTTGCAGCTGTATAGAGCTTTCGTTAGGGCATGTTTGGAATATTGCATACAGTTCTGGTCGCCACATTAAAAGTTTACCAGGATGTTACCTGGTTTGGAGGGTATTAGCTATGAGAAGAGATTGGACAAACTTGATTTGTTTTCATTTGAACGTCAGAGGCTGAGGGGCGACCTGATAGAAGTCTACAAGATTATGAGAGGCGTGGATAGAATGGATAGTCAGAGTCTTTTTCCCAGGGTAGAAATGCCAATTACTAGGGGACAGAGGTTTAAGGCAAAAAGGGGGAAAGTTTAAAGGAGATGTGAGAGGCAAGTTTTTTTACACAGAGGGTGGTAAGTGCCTGGGACGCGCTGCCAAAGGAGGTGGTAGAAGCAGATACAATAGCAACATTTAAGAGGCATCTGGATAGATACATGAAAAGGCTGGGAATGGAGGAATTTGCTATGTAGAGACGAAAGGTCTTTAGTTTAGAAAGGCGTCGTGTGTCGATGCAGGCTTGGAGGGCTGAAGGGCCTGTTCCTGTGCTGTACTATATTCTTTGTATGGCCGATTCCTGTCAAAGTAACATGATGCACTTTATGATGTTTCAAAATAAGAGACGCAGCAGAGAAACAGGCCATTCAGCCCAACAGCTGCATGCCAGTATTTCCGCTTCCCATGAACTTTCTCCCTCCCCTCTCCCTTTAGCGTTATCAGCGTAACCGGCCAATGATTTTCTCTCTCATGCTCATCCAGCTTCTCCCTAAACGCAGCTACACCATTCATTACAACCCTGTGGGAGCCAAGTTCCACATTCCCATCACTCTCTGGGTAATGAAATTTCTCCTGCATTCCTGGCCTGGTCACTACCTGGTGTTGACGGCTTCTGGTTTCGCTCTTCCCTGCGAGTGGAAACATGCCCTGAGTGCCTAATCTATGAAGATCGTCCGTACATTTGAGCAGATTGTGTACATGAACACGGACGTTCTGTCTGCCAAGGTCCGCAGGGAGTACATTAGAAACTCTCCGAGGACCCAGGAGACGCGGTGCTACTCTGAGTGACTGCTGACCTGGTGACGGTCCTCTTCTTGTAGTCCTTGGCCCACACTTGCCGAAGCAGATCGCCCAACCTGGCTGACCCCTCGCCTTGCACAGCTGCATCCCCATCCTCTGATACACTGACAATGTCGCAGTAAAAGAGAGACATGTCAAACCCACCAGGCTTCTTCAGATGCATCAGGTCAAGGATGATCCCTGTACACAGACAAGGGCAGAGACAAAGACACGCCATTCACAGCATAGCAGCAAAAGGCAAAGCTTCTGTTATTATTGCTCGCGAGATGATGGGCGGGATTTTCCAGCCACGCTCACCCCCAAGGGTCCATGTCCCGCTCGCTACGATTCCCGTGGTGGGCGGGACGGGAAAATTCCGCCCAGTCTTTTGACAAAAATGATCGGCAATTTTCCCTGCAACGTTTCTCAGATTCTTTAAGTTGGAGCTGGACCCAGTTCTTGACGAGGGTAAAGATTGTGAAGTACAGAAAATCAGATTTGATCTGTGATCTCCTAGACTGGTTTTGGTTGCCTGACGGGTTTGACTTTGGGCCTGTTTATTTGCCTTGATTAGCAGACTATGTCGGTGACTGGGGGGGGCGGGGGCGGGGGGGATAGAATGAGGAAAGAGAGGAAGAAGTGTTCAGTTCCGGTCTTCGTACCATCACGTCACAGGGCAGGCTGGCGTGGACTGCAGGTCTTACCCTTCCTTTCGTTTTGGATGCTGGCTGGCAGGACACCAACCCATGTTGGGAAACAGCCTTCTGGCCATCCCTACAGAACCACGCTTCAGGTGACAATCAGGACAGTGGAAGCAGTGAAGGGATTGTTCGATGAAGCTCCAATGCACAGTACAACACTGGTCTGGCCACTACACTGTCTAACCCTGCTTCAACACAACTGACTAGTTTGAAAGGGAGAAGAGTGGGTCTAAGGCTAGTATTTTAAACTTAAATAAAGGCAACTATGTGGGCATGAAAGTTGTGCTAGCTAAGTGAACTGGGAGATTAGGCTAGGGGACAGATCAATAGACAACCAGTGGCAGACATTTCAGGGGCTGTTTCAGAATATTCTGAATAAGTAAATTTCTACTATTAAAAAGATTTGGAGGGGGAGGACCCACTTCCGTGGTTAACTAAAGAAGTTAAGGAAACTGTCAAACTTAAGGAAAAAGAAGCATATAACTGCAGGCCAGATGATTGGTTAGAATGTGAAGAACAGCAGAGAATGACCAAAGGTTAATCAGGAGAAAGAAATTAGACTATGAGAGGAAGATGGCTAGAAATGTGAAAACTTAAAGCATGTGTTTCTACAGGTGTTTAAACAGGAAAATAGCAAGTTAAGTGAGTCCTCTAGAGAGTGAGAATGAACCATAGAATCCCTACAGTGCAGAAGGAGACCATTCAGCCCATTGAGTCTGCACCAGCTCTCCGAAAAAACATCTTACTCAGATCCACCCAATCGATTTATCCCTGTAACCCCATGCATTGACCATGGCTAATCCACCTAACCTACAGTATCAGGAGAATTAGCTGGGTAAATACATAAGGTTATGGGGATAGGGCCTGGGTGGGATTGTCAGTGAAGACTCAATGGGCCGAATGGTCTCCTCCTGCACTATAGGGATTCTATGATTCTACACATTTTTGGACACTAAGGGGCAATTTAGCATGGCCAATCCATCTAACCTGCACATCTTTGGACTGTGGGAGGAAACCGGAGCACCCGGAGGAAACCCACGCAGACACGAGGAGAACGTGCAAACTCCACACAGGCTGTCACCCAAGCCGGGAATCAAACTGGGTCTCTGGTGCTGTGAGGCAGCAGTGCTAACCACTGTGCCACCACGTCCCCCAATGGGTAGACAATCGTAGATAATATGAAGATGGCCAACAAAATGAACACATATTTGGATTTTGTCTTCACTGGAGAGGATACATAAACATTCCAGAAATATCTGTAAATCTGGAGGTGGAAAGGGGAGAGGAACTTGGTGAAATTACAATCATTAGAGAAGTGGTTTGAGCAAACTGATGGAGCTAAGGCTGGCAAGTCTCCGGGTCCTGATAGACTTCATCCTAGGGTCTTGAACAAATGAGGTGGTAGATACATTGGTGTTAATTTTGCAAAATTCTCTAGATTCTGGAAAGTTTCCATCAAATTGGAAAGTGGCAAATATAACCCCTCTATTCAAGAAGGGAGGGAGGCCAAAAACAGGAAATTATAGGCCAGTTAGCTTGACATCTGCCGTGGGAAAATTGTTAGAATTGATTGTTAAGTCCAAAGATGCGCGGGTTAGGTTGATTGGCCATGCTAAAATTGCCCTTAGTGTCCTGAGATGCGTAGGTTAGAGGGATTAGTGGGTAAATATGAAGGGATGTGGGGGTAGGGCCTGGGTGGGATTGTGGTCGGTGCAGACTCGATGGGCCGAATGGCTTCTTTTTGTGTTGTAGGGTTTCTATGATTCTGTGAAGGAGGCTATAGCTGGACACTTATAAAATCCCAAGGTAATTGGGAAAAGTCAGCATGATTTTGTGAAAGGGAAATTATGTTTAACCAACTTAATGGCATTCTTTGAAGGAGTACCATATACTGTGGATAAAGGGGAACCTGTAGATGTGCTGTACTTCAATTTCCAGAAAGCAAAGCAAGAAGAACAAAGAAAAGTACAGCACAGGAACAGGCTCTTCGGCCCTCCAAGCTTGTGCCGATCATGATGCCTTTCTAAACTAAAACCGTATGCACTTACGGAGCCCATATCCTTCCATTCCCATCCTATTCATGTATTCGTCTAGTTGCCCCTTAAATGCCGCAATCGTACCCGCTCCCACCACCTCCCCGGGCAGCGCGTTCCAGACATTCATCACCTTCTGTGTAAAAAAAATTTCCTCGGCACATCTCCTCTAAACTTTTCCCCCACGCACCTTAAACCTATGTCTCCTAGTACCTGACTTTCCTACCCTAGAAAAGAGCATCTGACTATCCACTCCGTCCATGCCTCTCATAAGCATTTGATAAGCATCAAAGATTATTGTGAAAAATAAAAGCTCACGATGTAGGGGGTAACATTTGAGCCTAGATAGAAGACTGGCTGGCTGGCAGAAAACAGAGAGTATGTATAAATGGGTCTTTGTCTGATTGGCAGGGCAGGAGGTGATGAGCAGAGTCCTGTCGAGGTCTGTGCTGGGGCCTCAACCTTTTACATCAATGGCTTAGATGAGGGAAGCAAAGGCATGGGAGATACATTTGCAGACAGTACAATGATAGATAGGAAAGTATGTTGTGAAGGGGACGTGAGTTTGCAGATGAATACAGATAGGTTGAGTGGGCAAAAATCTGGCAGATGGAGTATAATGTGGGAAAATGTGAAGTTGTTCACTTTAGCAGGAAGAATAAAAAAATCAGCATTACTTAAATGGAGAATAATTGCAGAATGCCGAGGTGCAGAGGGATCTAGGTGTTCCTGTGCTTGAATCACGAAAAGTTAGTATGCAGGTACAGCATGTAAATGAGAAGGCTAATAGAATGTTATTCCTTATTACAAAAGGAATTGAACACAAAAGTAAGGATGGTGTGCTTCAGTTACACAGGGCATTGGTGAGACCGCATCTCAAATACTGTGTGCAGTTTTTGTCTTATTGAAGGTATGGTGGCACAGCGGTTAGCACTGCTACCTCACAGCGCCACAAACCCCCGGGTTCCATTCCAGCTTTGGGTCACTGTCTGTGGAGTTTGCACATTCTCCCCGTGTCTACGTGGGTTTCCTCCGGGTGCTCCGGTTTCCTCCCACACTCCAAAGACGTGCAGGTTCGGTTGATTGGCTATGCTAAATTGTCCCTAATGTCAGGCGCATTAGCAGGGTAAATATGTGGGGTTACAGGAATAGGGCCTGTGTGGGATTGTGGTTGGTGCAGACTCGATGGCCTCCTTCTGCACTGTAGGGATTCCATGGGATTTTAAGGAAGTGTGTAAATGAGTTGGAGACGTTTCAGAGGGGGTTTGCTGGATCGATAGCTGGAACGAGCGGTTTATCTTATGGGGAAAGGTTGGGCAGACTGGGCTTGTTTCCACTGGAGTTTAGAAGGGTGAGGGGTGACTTGATTGAAGTAACTAAGATCCTGAATGGTCTGGACAAGGTGGGCATGGAAAGGATGTTTCTTCTTGTGGGAGAGTCCAGACCGAGCGGGCACAGTTTTAAAATTAGTGGTCGCCCTTTTAGGACAGAGATGGTGAGAATTTTTTTCTTTCAGAGGGTTGCATGACTTTGGAACTCTCTGGCCGGAATTTACTGGCACGTCCGCTCGAGGTTCGTACGATCCCGCCCGAGACTAACGGAGAATGCCGTTCTCCGAGCCTTGCCCATCCCTGGAATCAGGGCAGGCGTGCCGGTAAAATTCCGGCCTCTGTCTCAGAAGGCAATGGGGGGTCACTGAATATCTTTAAGGCAGGGGTAGAGAGATTCTTGTTTGGCGAGGGAATCAAAGATTATTGTGGGTAGATAGGAATGTGGAATTTGAAACACAAACGTACAAGGCATGATCTCATTGAACGGCACAGCAGGCGGGAGGGGCCGAATGGCCTACTTACGCTCCAATTTTGTGCGAAGCACTATTTTCAATCTTGTCAAATCCATCCATTGCCTCAGCCCTCCCCGTCTCTGCGACCTGCACCCCAGTCCGATAACCCTCTGAAATCTCTGCTCTCAGGTGACAAGCTGAGGAAGAGGGTCTGCAGTGACCCAGAGGGTCAAGGATCGGTGTGGGGGGGGCGGCAGCCATAAGCCAGAGGGCTGGTAGCAAGAGGAAAGGTGAGGGAGTGGAAGAGGCGGGGAGCTGGAGGGGCAACGACAGGGAGGGTCAGCGAGTGGAATGTGTGGCACGTGGGAGATTCGGCAAGCATGATGGGCAGAAAACCGGAGCGAAGTATATTTATATCTTTAAATTGATTTCATTTCAAAAGTTGTTCCATCGACCGCTATAGTAATTCAGCAACATTAAATATTTTCACTCACAGGTTATCATGTTGAGAAATGTCCGACAGACTCTAAAGACAGCTTTCACATTGGTTTCAATGGGAAAACCTGATTTGTTTAAAGTTGTTTCACATAAAGTTGCACTTCACGGCAATGCAACTGCAATCTTAAGTGAGGACTTTGTGATTCAACGTCTTTGAACCAGTCGCTGACAAATGCTTGATGGTAACAGTGGTTTGCCTACCTGTCTCTCGCAGGTCATTGGCCTTTGTTCTGGTCAGTCGTGCTTTGGAGCTGTCTTTAGCATGTGGGTTGTCATTGTTGGTGAACAGCATGATGCGCTTGTGGCTCAGTTTCAGCGTGACGTCACTGAAGAGATTGGAGCAGACCCAGAGAGCATCGCTCAACGAGTCATCGGTACTGTGGCCTATGTTCTTCTTGAAGGACTTGTTCCCCTTCTCCCCCTCATACTGGTCCAACTCCAGTACTCGCTTAGCACCTGAGCCCAGACAGAGAGAGTCAGATTAGAACATCAATCTATTAAACACACCAGGGGAGGCGATGGTCCAGTGGTATTATCGCTAGACTATTAACCCAGAAACTCAGCTCATGTTCTGGGGACCCGGGTTCGAATGGCGCCACGGCAGGCGGTGGAATTTGAATTCAATTTTAAAAAAATCTGGAATTAAGAATCCACTGATGACCATGAACCATGGTCGATTGTCAGAAAAACCCATCTGGTTCACTAATGTCCTTTAGGGAAGGAAATCTGCCGTCCTTACCTGGTCTGGCCTACATGTGACTCCAGAGCCACAGCAATGTGAACAAAGAACAAAGAACAGTACAGCACAGGAAACAGGCCCTTCGGCCCTCCAGGCCTGCGCCGCTCCTTGGTCCAACTAGACCAATCGTTTGTATCCCTCCATTCCCAGGCTGCTCATGTGACTATCCAGGTAAGTCTTAAACGATGTCAGCGCGCCTGCCTCCACCACCCTACTTGGCAGCGCATTCCAGTCCCCCACCACCCTCTGTGTAAAAAACGTCCCTCTGATATCTGAGTTATACTTCGCCCCTCTCACCTTGAGCCCGTGACCCCTCGTGATCGTCACCTCCGACCTGGGAAAAAGCTTCCCACTGTTCACCCTATCTATACTCTTCATAATCTTGTACACCTCTATTAGATCCCCCCTCATTCTCCGTCTTTCCAGGGAGAACAACCCCAGTTTACCCAATCTCTCCTCATAGCTAAGACCCTCCATACCAGGCAACATCCTGGTAAACCTTCTCTGCACTCTCTCTAACGCCTCCACGTCCTTCTGGTAGTGCGGTGACCAGAACTGGACGCAGTACTCCAAATGTGGCCTAACCAGCGTTCTATACAGCTGCATCATCAGACTCCAGCTTTTATACTCTATACCCCGTCCTATAAAGGCAAGCATACCATATGCCTTCTTCACCACCTTCTCCACCTGTGTTGCCACCTTCAAGGATTTGTGGACTTGCACACCTAGGTCCCTCTGTGTTTCTATACTCCTGATGGCTCTGCCATTTATTGTATAACTCCTCCCGACATTATTTCTTCCAAAACGCATCACTTCGCATTTATCTGGATTAAACTCCATCTGCCACCTCTCCGCCCAATTTTCCAGCCTATCTATATCCTGCTGTATTGCCCGACAATGCTCTTCGCTATCCGCAAGTCCAGCCATCTTCGTGTCATCCGCAAACTTGCTGATTACACCAGTTACACCTTCTTCCAAATCATTTATATATATCACAAATAGCAGAGGTCCCAGTACAGAGCCCTGCGGAACACCACTGGTCACAGACCTCCAGCCGGAAAAAGACCCTTCGACCACTACCCTCTGTCTCCTATGGCCAAGCCAGTTCTCCACCCATCTAGCCACTTCTCCTTGTATCCCATGAGCCTTAACCTTCTTAACCAACCTGCCATGTGGGACTTTGTCAAATGCCTTACTGAAATCCATATAGACGACATCCACGGCCCTTCCTTCATCAACCGTTTTTGTCACTTCCTCAAAAAACTCCACCAAATTTGTAAGGCACGACCTCCCTCTTACAAAACCATGCTGTCTGTCACTAATGAGATTGTTCCGTTCTACATGCACATACATCCTGTCTCTAAGAATCCTCTCCAACAACTTCCCTACCACGGACGTCAAGCTCACCGGCCTATAATTTCCTGCTACCCTTCTTAAACAACGGGACCACATTCGCTATCCTCCAATCCTCAGGGACCTCACCCGTGTCCAAAGAAGCGACAAAGATTTCTGTCAGAGGCCCAGCAATTTCATCTCTCGTCTCCCTGAGCAGTCGAGGATAGATGCCATCAGGCCCTGGGGCTTTGTCAGTTTTAATGTTCCCTAAAAAACCTAACACTTCCTCTCTTGTAATGGAGATTTTCTCTAACGGGTCAACACCTCCCTCCGAGACACTCCCGGTTAACACGCCCCTCTCCTTCGTGAATACCAATGCAAAGTATACATTTAGGATCTCCCCTATTCCCTTGGGTTCTAAGCATAATTCCCCTCCTCTGTCCCTGAGAGGTCCGATTTTCTCCCTGACAACTCTTTTGTTCCTAACGTATGAATAGAATGCCTTAGGATTCTCCTTAATCCTGCCTGCCAAGAACATCTCGTGACCTCTTTTTGCCCTTCTAACTCCCCGTTTGAGTTCTTTCCTACTCTCTCTGTATTCCTCCAGAGCTCCATCTGTCTTCTGTTGCCTGGACTTAACGTACGCCTCCCTTTTCATTTTAATCAGATCCTCAATTCCCCTGGTTATCCACGGCTCTCGAATCCTACCTTTCCTATCTTTCCTTTTTACAGGCACATGCCTATCCTGCAGCCTTATCAATAGTTCCTTAAAAGACTCCCACATGCCAGACGCGGACTTACCCTCGAACATCCTCTCCCAATCAACATCCACCAATTCCTGCCTAATCCGGCTATAGTTAGCCTTCCCCCAATTTAGCACCCTGTCCGTAGGACAGCACTCATCCTTGTCCATTACTATCCTAAAGTTAACAGAGTTGTGGTCACTATTTGCCACATGTTCCCCTACCGAAACTCTGACGACCTGACCGGGCTCATTTCCCAGAACTAGGTCCAGTATAGCCCCCTCTCTAGTCGGGCTATCTACATACTGTTCCAAAGAACCTTCCAGTACGCATTTTACAAATTCCTCCCCGTCCGGACCCCCAGCTCTAAGCACTTTCCAGTCTGTGCCAGGGAAATTAAAGTCCCCCACTACAACAACCCTATTTTTTCTGCACCTATCCAGAATCTCCTGACATATCCTTTCCTCCACTTCCCGTGGGCTGTTGGGTGGTCTGTAGTACCCCCCAGCATAGTGACTGCACCCTTCCTGTTTCTGAGTTCCACCCACAGCGACTCAGTACATGACCCCTCTAAGTTGTCTACCCTCTGCACCGCGGTAATATGCTCCTTAACTAATATCGCTACTCCCCCACCTTTTTTAGCCCCTCCTCTGTCTCGCCTAAAATACTTATACCCCGGAATATTCAGCTGCCAGTCCTGTCCTTCTTTTAACCAAGTTTCCGTCACCGCAACCACATCCAAATTCCGCATAAGCATTAAGGCCCTAAGTTCGTCTGTTTTACCCGTTACGCTCCTCGCATTGAAGCAGATGCACTCCAGACCTCCAGGCCCACTCAGGTCATCCTCCTCCAGAGTGCTCCTCTTCTTAGCTAGCCTTGCCCTGGCCCCCAGCTCAACCTCAGCCTCAGTATTTACTGACCTACTGTTTTGTTCCCCACCCCCCTGCCACACTAGTTTAAATCCTGCCGAAACACTCCAGCAAAACTCCCAGCCAGGATATTTGCTCCCTTCCAGTTAAGGTGTAACCCATCCTTTCTGTACAGTTGCCATCCTGACTTGAAGATTTCCCAGTCATCTATGAATTAAAAACCCTCCCTCTTGCACCAGTCCTTTAGCCACGCGTTCAACTGTAGAATCTCCCTGTTCCGAGCCTCACTTGCACTAGACACCGGGAGCAGTCCAGAGATTGCTACCCTGGAGGCCTTACTTTTTAGCCTAGCACCCAACTCCCTGAATTTCTCTCGTATGACCCCCCTGCTCTTCCTACCTACATCATTTTCACCAATGTGTATAATCACATCCGTTTGACTACCTTCCTTTTTAAATATGCTTCCTACCCTCTCGGAGACATCCAGTACCCCGGCACCAGGGAGGCAGACTACCATCCTGGATTCTCGTTCACTCCCACAGAACCGCCTGTGGTTGGCTCTCAACTGCCCTCCAAGGGCAACTAGGGATGGGCAATAAATGTTGGCCCAGCCAGCGACGCCCGTGTCCCACAAATGAATAAAAAACAGGGAATGGCCCATGTTCTTTTTACATAGATACAGGATGATGACCTATTAGGGACAGAGGCCTCAGAAACCTGCTCTTACACTTTCAAACTTAAGGATCCTGGGGCTAGAACTCTCCTCCTCCTCTTGGCTTTTTAATTTTTCTTTTATAGGATGTGGGTGTTGCTGGCTAGACCATCTCTTATTGCCCTCAAGAAAGTAGGTGGTGAGCCGCCATCTTGAACCGCTGCAGTCCCTGTGGTGTAGGTACACCCACAGTGCTGTTAGGGAGGGACTTCCAGGATTTTGACCCAGTGACAGTGAAGGAACAGCCGATATATTTCCAAGTCAGGATGGTGAGTGGCTTGGAGAGGAACTTGCAGGTGGCGGAGTTCCAAGATATGTGCTGCCTTTTTCCTTCTAGATGGTAGAAGTCATGGGTTTGGAAGGTGCTGTTCATAAGTTGATAAGATATAGGAGCAGAATTAGGCCATTTGGCCCATCGGGTCTGCTCCGCCATTCAATCATGGCTGATATGCTCCTCATCCCCATTTTCCTGCCTTCTCCCCATAACCTTTCAACCCATTCCCAATTAAAAAATCTGTCTAACTCCTCCTTAATTTTACTCACTGTTCCAGCATCCGCTGCACTTTGGGGCAGCGAATTCCAGAGTTTCACAAGCCTTTGGGAGAAGTAGTTTCTCCTCAACTCTGTTTTAAATTTGCTGCCCCTTATCTTAAGACTATGACCTCTCGTCCTAGAATGCCCCACCGGCAGAAGCATCCGCTCCACGTCTACTTTATCCTGTTGAAGGAGCCTTAGGTGAGTTGCTGCAGAGCATCTTACAGATGGTACACACGGCTGCCACTCGGTGGAGGAGAGTGAGAGTGTTGAAGGTGGTAGATGTGATGCCAATCAAGTGGACCACTTTGTCCTGGATGGTGTCGTGTTTCTTGCGTGAAGTTGGAGCCGGACTCATCCGGGCAAGTGGGGAGTATTCCATTACACTCCTGACTTGTACCCTGTAGATGGTGGACAGATATTGGGGGAGTCAGAAGGTGAGTTACTCCCCGCAGAGTTCCCAGCATCTGACCTGCATTTGTAACCACAATATTTCTATTCCACCAGGACCTCAAAACAATGCATCCAAAACTTGTGCGTTTTGAACCTCAGTCTGAGCCGTTCTGCAAAATGGTGCCAGCCAGAGTTCCCCACACCTCCAGTGGAAGTGGACTCGAGGAGACACATGTTCTGCTCCACGGAAACAGAATCTCATCTGGACTTGAGCCGTCCGCTTAGCGGCTCTGGACCGGCTGAGATTGCGGTAATTAGCAATTAGGTCCAAGAATGGGCGTTAAATCTGGAGTTTCAAATAGACTATTCTTATTTGCAGAATATTCATTCCGTTCCTGTGGTCCAGACAAGTCCTGGAGAATTGTGAGTTGTAAACATGTGAAATTTATTTTCAAGTTTTGTGGCTGAGGCAGAAAGGATGTTAACCCAACTGGACAGAGGGACAAAGGAAGTGGGATCAAGGAAATATCGAATTTTACATACATGATGGCACGGGTGGCACAGTGGATAGCACTGCCGTCTCACTGCGCCAGGGGCCCGGGTTCGATTCCCGACTTCGGTCACTGTCTGTGTGGAGTCTGCATGTTCTCCCCGTGGGTTTCTTCTGGGTGCTCTGGTTTCCCCCCACAGTCTGAAAGACGTAGTTAGATGGAATGGCCATGCTAAATTAACCCTTAGTGTCAGGGGATTAGCAGGGTAAAGACATGGGGTTGCAGGGATAGGGCCTGGGATTGTTGTCAGTGTTGACTCGAATGGCCTCTTTCTGCACTGTAGGATTCGATGATGAGGAGGCCATTCAGTCCATCATGCCTGTTGCCTGCTCTTCATATCAGTGATCCAATGAGAAGACGGTGGGTAAATGTGAAAAGTGCAACCGAAAGGCACCAAATGCATTGATATAGCGCCTTTCCCAATCCCAGATGTCCCAAAATGCTTTACAGTCAATACTTCTGAAGTGTATTCCCAGTATTCCGGCCAATAGTTACTTCTCAATCAACATCACTGAATCAGATTGCCTGGTTATTGTCACTTTACTGCTCCCAGCTGCGTACCTACACCACAATTTGCACAGAGCAGAGTCCCAAGGGAGGGACATACCCCACACCGAGTTTAAACAGACTTGCTCCAGATCTGGGGGATAAACTTGCCTGGTGTGTCCAAGTCGTGGAGGACATAAACATGCTTGAAGTCAACAGAGTTCTTGTGCTTCTGAGTCCCGAAGAACACGACAGCCAGGAGGTCACGGTCGCTGCTAATAATCTTACTGGTGTAAACCCTGTGGACACACTGCAAGTAGAGAGAGTCTAATCAGTCAGCAGCACTATCAACCGACCTTTGCGGAAGGATGTATTGGCCTTGGAGGGAGTACAGAGAAGGTTGACCAGGTTGATACCGGAGATGAGGGGGTGAGTTTATGAGGAGAGATTGGGTAGATTGGGCCTGTACTCGTTGGAGTTTAGAAGGCTGAGGGGAGATCTAATAGAGACATATAAGATAATGAAGGGGCTCGACAGGGTAGAGGCAGAGAGATTCTTTCCACTTAGAAAGGAAACAAGAACACAGCCTCAAAATAAGGGGGAGTCAGTTTAGGACAGAGTTGAGGAGGAACTTCTTCTCTCAGAGGGTAGGGAATCTCTGCCCATTGAAGCAGTGGAGGCTACCTTGTTAAATATGTTTAAAGTCACAGGTAGATAGATTTCTGATCAATAAGGGAATTAAGGGTTATGGGGAGCGGGCGGGTAAGTGGAACTAAACCATGATCAGATCGGCCATGATCTTATTGAATGGCGGGGCAGGCTCGAGGGGCTAGATGGCCTACTCCTGCTCCTATTTCTTATGTTCTTAAAACACTCAGCACACGCAGACACGGGGAGAACTCCACACAGACAGTGACCCAAGCCGGGAATCGAACCTGGGTCCCTGGCGCTGTGAAGCAGCAGTGCTAACCACTGTGCCACCGTGCCAACCACTGTGCCACCGTGCCAACCACTGTGCCACCGTGCTGTCCCTTTTGCACGGTAGATTTTCTTCGCAGTATTTTTGAAAAACATCAGGACAAATTTCAAAAACCTTTTTTGAGGTAAAAATGTGCCTTGAATGTTTTCAAGAAGAGGGACTGTGTGTGTGTGTCTCTCAGAGATGTGAGGGAGAGACAGACATCTGGTTTTATAGGACCATTAGAGTATCAGGCATAGGAACAGAAGGAGGCCATTCAGCCCATCGAGTCTGTTCCACCATTCAATGAGATCATGACTGATGTGATAATCCTCAACTCCACTTTCCCGCCTTATCCCCAAGACCCTCGATTCCCTGACTGATTAAAAATCTGTCTACCTCAGCCCTGAACATACTTAACGACTGTCACCTACAGCACTGTCACTGGTCTCCTCTTACCTGAATAGTCATGTCGAATGCTGAAGTGGCCTCACCATTCATTTCAAACATGGCCTCCGAGGCATCAATGAGGAAGACTAAGCTGTCCCTGCCTGCGTATCGAACGTCCTCTGAAACATAAATCAACACGTCACAACCTTAACTGATAGAAAAGAGCGGCCAGTGACAAAACTGAGTAATCGCAGCTTGTGATCATTCTCCAACCACTACACGCTTCTTTGTATTAGGAGGGATTTATGGTGTTTGTAACAGCTGGACATCTCTGTGAGTGGATGTAATACATTCTCTTTTGTAAAAAAAAATTGATAGCTGTGGCTCAACGACCTTCTAAACGACCTGCTAGAACTGCAGTGACATCACTCAGAGAAGGCCCCGGAAAGACTGCAGGGGTGGAGGGTGGGGGGGTGTCACTCTGGTTTGATTTGATTTATTGTCACATGGATTAGTATACAGTGAAAAGTATTGTTTCTTGCGCACATACCATTTATAGAGAAGGAAATGAGAGAGTGCAGAATGTAGTGTTACAATCATAGCTAGGGTGTAGAGAAAGATCAACTTAATGCGAGGTAGGTCCATTCAAAAGTCTGATGGTAGCAGGGGTGCACGGTGGCACAGTGGTTAGCACTACTGCTTCACAGCGCCAGGGACCCGGGTTCAATTCCAGCCTCCGGTCACTGTCTGTGTGGAGTTTGCCCGTTCTCCCCGTGGGTTTCCTCCGGGTGCTCCGGTTTCCTCCCACACTCCAATGATGTGCAGGTTAGGTTGATTGGCTATGCTAAATTGTCCCTTAGTGTCAGGGGGATTAGCAAGGTAAATATGTGGGGTTATGGGGATAGGGCCTGGGTGGGATAGTTGGCGGTGCAGACTCGATGGGCCAAATGGCCTCCTCCTGCACTGTAGGATTCTATGATTCTAAGAAACTGTTTTTGAGTCGGTTGGTACATGATCTCAGACTTTTGCATCTTTTTCCCGACGGAAGAACAAAGAACAAAGAACAAAGAACAGTACAGCACAGGAAACAGGCCCTTCGGCCCTCCAAGCCTGTGCCGCTCCTTGGTCCAACTAGACCAATCGTTTGTATCCCTCCATTCCCAGGCTGCTCATGTGACTATCCAGGTAAGTCTTAAACGATGTCAGCGTGCCTGCCTCCACCACCCTACTTGGCAGCGCATTCCAGGCCCCCACCACCCTCTGTGTAAAAAACGTCCCTCTGATGTCTGAGTTATACCTCGCCCCTCTCAGCTTGAGCCCGTGACCCCTCGTGATCGTCACCTCCGACCTGGGAAAAAGCTTCCCACTGTTCACCCTATCTATACCCTTCATAATCTTGTATACCTCTATTAGATCTCCCCTCATTCTCCGTCTTTCCAAGGAGAACAACCCCAGTCTACCCAATCTCTCCTCATAGCTAAGACCCTCCATACCAGGCAACATCCTGGTAGGTGGAAGAGAGAATGTCCAGGGTGTGTGGGGTCCTTGATTGTGCTGGCTGCTTTGCCAAGGCAGCAGGAAGTGTAGACAGAGTCAATGGATGGCAGGCTGGTTTGTGTGATGGATTGGGCTACCTTCACGACCTTTTGTAGTTCCTTGCAGTCTTGGGCAGAGCAGGAGCCACACCAAGCTGTGATACAACCAGAAAGAATGCTTTCTATCTTGCATCTGTAAAAGTTGGTGAGAGTCGTGGCGGACATACGACTCTCACCAACTTCTACAGATGCATCATCGAAAGCATTCTTCCAGTTGTATTTCCTTAGTCTCCTCAGAAAATAGAGGCGTTGGTGGGTTTCTTAATGATAGCGTTTTACTCATCTCATAAAATCAAATAACTGGGGATGCTGGAAATCTGAAATAAAAATGGAAAATGCTGGAAAAATTCAGCAGGTCTGGCAGTGTCTGTGGAGAGAGAAAGGATTCAGATCTTTCTGAAGTTGTGGCTGAGTCACATGGGAGGAATACCTTCACGGTGCCACCTGTCATGAAGCTGGAAATGTGTTTGCAAAAATTGAATTAAGAAAGACTTGGAAGTACTGTGAACTGTCAGGGAGATAGTGTTCAACTTGAAGAGGACAAAGACGGGGCTGATGGAATGGACAAGTATCAGATTAAATGTAATGCTGAGAAACGCGAAATGATTCGGCACGATAGCACAGTGGTTAGCACTGCTGCTTCACAGCTCCAGGGACCTGGGTTCGATTCCCGGCTTGGGTCACGGTCTGTGTGGAGTTTGCACATTCTCCTCGTGTCTGCGTGGGTTTCCTCCGGGTGCTCCGGTTTCCTCCCACAGTCCAAAGATGTGCGGGTTAGGTTGATTGGCCATGCTAAAAATTGCCCTTAGTGTCCTGAGATGCGTAGGTTAGAGGGATTAGTGGGTAAATATGTAGGGATATGGGGGTAGGGCCTGGGTGGGATTGTGGTCGGTGCAGACTCGATGGGCCGAATAGCCTCTTTCTGATTCATTTTGGTAGGAAGAATGCATAGGACACAATATAAAATAAAACAAACAATTCTAAAGTGGGTGCTGGAGCAGAGAGACCTGGGTGTATATGTGCATAAATCACTGAAGGTGGCAGGACAAGTTGAGAAAGTGGATAAAAAGGCACATGGGATCTTGGTCTTTATAAATAACAGCACAGAGTACAACAGCAAGGGAGTGAAAATGAATTTTTACAAAACACTGGTCCAGCATCAACTGGAGTATTGCGTCCAATTCTGGAGATTGCAATTTAGGAAAGATATGACGGTTTCAGAAAAGGTCCAGGTGGTTCCAGGGATGAGGGACTTCAGTTATGTGGATAGATTGGAGAAGTTGGAACTGTTTTCCTTGGAAAAGTTCAAAATCACGAGGAATCTGGACAGAGTCAAGAGGGAGAAACTGTTCCCATTGGTGGAAGGATCAAGAACCAGAGGACCAATGCACCTAACCAGCACATCTTTCCGGAGGAAACTGGAGCACCTGGAGGAAACCCACACAGACACGGGGAGAATGTGCAGACTCCGCACAGTCACCCAAGCCGAGAGTCAAACACGGATCCCTGGTGCTGTGAGGGAGTAGTGCTAACTACTGTGCCACCCTATATAACATCTGGGGGAAGCACTGGTGAGTACTGTTCTGTCACTCATTGAGGCTATGGTTTCAGGTCAGGGTTAGAATTATCAAAACGTGCGCAGTGTGTTGTACTTAAACATAATAAACAGGAACAGGAATGCTCCACCATTCAATAAGATCACGGCTGATTTGATTGTGGCCTTAACTCCACTTCCCTGCCTGTTTCCCTCTCCTATCAAAAACCCGTCTCATCAGCCTCGAATGTTCTTATTATCGAGAGGTGTACAGCATGTTAGAATCGTAGAATCCTACAGTGCAGAAGGAGGCCATTTGGCCCATCAGGTCAAGGGTCGGGTTCTGAAGACTGTGGAGGAACAGAGAGATCTTGGGGTCCATATCCACAGATCTCTGAAGGTTGCCTCTCAAGTGGATAGAGCTGTGAAGAAGGCCTACAGTGTGTTAGCTTTTATTAACAGGGGTTTAAGAGCCGTGGGGTTATGCTGCAACTGTACAGGACCTTGGTGAGACCACATTTGGAATATTGTGTGCAGTTCTGGTCACCTCACTATAAGAAGGATGTGGAAGCGCTGGAAAGTGTGCAAAGGAGATTTACCAGGAAGCTGCCTGGTTTGGAGGGTAGGTCTTATGAGGAAAGGTTGAGGGAGCTAGGGCTGTTCTCTCTGGAGTGGAGGAGGTTGAGGGGAGACTTAATAGAGGTTTATAAAATGATGAAGGGGATAGATAGAGTGAACGTTCAAAGACTATTTCCTCGGGTGGATGGAGCTATTACAAGGGGGCATAAATATAGGGTTCATGGTGGGAGATATAGGAAGGATGTCCGAGGTAGGTTCTTTACTCAGAGAGTGGTTGGGGTGTGGAATGGCCTGCAGTGAGAGTGGAGTCAGACACTTTAGGAACATTTAAGCGGTTATTGGATAGACACATGGAGCACACCAGGATGATAGGGAGTGGGATAGCTTGATCTTGGTTTCAGAGAAAGCTCGGCACAACATCGTGGGCCGAAGGGCCTGTTCTGTGCTGTACTGTTCTATGTTAGAACATAAGAAATAGGAGCAGGAGTAGGCCATCTAGCCCCTCGAGCCTGCCCCGCCATTCAATAAGATCATGGCTGATCTGACGTGGATCAGTACCACTTACCCGCCTGATCCCCATAACCCTTAATTCCCTTACCGATCAGGAACCCATCCATCCGCGCTTTAAACATATTCAGCGAGGTAGCCTCCACCACCTCAGTGGGCAGAGAATTCCTTGTTCTATCAAGTCTGCTCTGACCACAATCCCACCAGGCCCTATCCCCATGCAATTACCTTAACTAGCCCCCCTGACACTGAGGTGCAATTTAGCATGGACAATACATCTAACTCGCACATCTTTGGACTGTGGGAGGAAACCAGAGGACCCAGAGGAAACCCACACAGACACGGGGAGAATGTGCAAACTCTACACAGACAGTGACCAAAGCCGGGAATTGAACCCGGGTCCCTGGCGCTGTGAGGCAGCAGTGCTAACCACTGTGCCACCGTGCCGTTGTAAACCTAGGGTTCACATTTGACCTACCTTCGTTTTCCTCTGCCTCCTCTGGATCCTCCTCATCTTCATTCCGAAAGTGTGACTGCCAATCCGCCATATCGGCTGTGGAGGAAGTGCCAACTCCCCTGTCAGGTAGAAGTACAAGGGACAACATTAACCAAAGGAGACATTCCTGGATCATGGGATTAGCCCAGAGAAGTGACAGAGACAAGGTGGCAGAATAATTCAGTCACTTTGGACTGAAAAAGATTTAAAAACAAAACAGTGCCTTGATTGGTTTCACTTCTTCAAGGGCATACAGCTCTCTCAATCGGAGCTAGTGTAGACCATTCGGCCCCTCAAGCCTGTCCTGCCATTCAATAAGATCATGACTAATCATCTACCTCAACTCCACCTCCCTGCATTATCCCCATCTCCTTTGGCACCCAAAGTTCTATTGATTTCTGCCTGGACTATGCTCATCGAGTGAGCATCCACAGTCCACAGTGGGGTGGAGCGTTCCAAAGGGAGATGTACAGCTCCCAGCCTCATCCAGTGCTGGCCTCACTGTGGCTGATTAATTTTCTCCAGGCAAAGGGTATTAACAGATTCAAGGTAGGTGACCCAGATCAGTCATGAATTAGCTGAATGATGGAACAGACTCGAGGGACCGAATGGCTCCTCCTCGGTGGAAAGTGAGACTTGGTGTTGGGAAATGTGCCCAATATAAGTCTCTTTTAAATTACACATCTGGATTTTAAATGTTTGGAATGATATACAACAGAGAAGAGCAATGGGAGAAGAAATATAAGTTAGTATTAAAGCAGCAGTTATTGAAATGTGTTCCCCTGGAGGGAGCTGTCCCTTTAAGAGGAGAATATGGCGCTTTAAGAGTGCAGTAAGAAGTCTCACAACACCAGGTTAAAGTCCAACAGGTTTATTTGGTAGCAAAAGCCACTAGCTTTCGGAGCGCTGCTCCTTCATCAGGTGAGTGGGAGTTCTGTTCACAAACAGGGCATATAAAGGCACAAACTCAATTTACAAAATAATGGTTGGAATGCGAGTCTTTACAGGTAATCAAGTCTCAAAGATACAGACAATGTGAGTGGAGAGAGGGTTAAGCACAGGTTAAAGAGATGTGTATTGTCTCCAGACAGGACAGTTAGTGAGATTTTGCAAGCCCAGGCAAGTCGTGGATTACAGATAGTGTGACATGAACCCAAGATCCCGGTTGAGGCCGTCCTCATGTGTGCGGAACTTGGCTATCAGTCTCTGCTCAGAGACTCTGCGCTGTCGCATGTCGTGAAGGCTGCCTTGGAGAACGCTTACCCGGAAATCAGAGGCCGAATGCCCGTGACTGCTGAAGTGTTCCCCAACAGGAAGAGAACACTCTTGCCTGATGATTGTTGAGCGGTGTTCATTCATCCGTTGTCGTAGCGTCTGCATGGTCTCCCCAGTGTACCATGCCTCGGGACATCCTTTCCTGCAGTGTATCAGGAAGACAACGTTGGCTGAGTTGCAAGAGTATGTACCGTGTACCTGGTGGATGGTGCTCTCACGTGAGATGATGGCATCCATGTCGATGATCCGGCACGTCTTGCAGAGGTTGCTGTGGCAGGGTTGTGTGGTGTCGTGGTCACTGTTCTCCTGAAGGCTGGGTAGTTTGCTGCGGACAATGGTCTGTTTGTGGTTGTGCGGTTGTTTGAAGGCAAGAAGTAGGGGTGTGGGGATGGCCTTGGTGAGATGTTTGTCTTCATCAATGACATGTTGAAGGCTCTGAAGAAGATGTCATAGCTTCTCCGCTCCGGGGAAGTACTGGACGATGAAGGGTACTTTGTCTGCCGTGTCCCGTGTTTGTCTTCTGAGGAGGTTGGTGCGATTTTTCACTGTGGCGCGTTGGAACTATCGATCGATGAGTCAAGCGCCATATCCTGTTCTTATGAGGGCATCTTTCAGCGTCTGGAGGTGTCTGTTGCGATCCTCCTCATCTGAGCAGATCCTGTGTATACGGAGGGCTTGTCCATAGGGGATGGCTTCGTTAACGTGTTTAGGGTGGAAGCTGGAGAAGTGGAGCATCGTGAGGTTATCTGTGGCCTTGCGGTACAGTGAAGTGCTGAGGTGACCATCCTTGATGGAGATGCGTATGTCCAAGAATGCAACCGATTCTGGAGAGTAGTCTATGGTGAGTTTGATGGTGGGATGGAACTTGTTGATGTCATCATATAGTTGTTTCAGTGATTGTTCACCATGAGTCTAAAGGAAGAAAATGTCATCGATGTATCTAGTGTAAAGCATCAGTTGAAGGTCCTGTGCGGTGAAGAGGTCCACTTCACCAGGCAAGAGTGTTCTCTTCCTGTTGGGGAACACTTCAGCGGTCACGGGCATTCAGCCTCTGATCTTCGGGTAAGCGCTCTCCAAGATGGCCTTCACGACAACGCAGAGTCGCTGAGCAGAGAGTGATAGCCACGTTCCACACACATGAGGACGACCTCAACCGGGATCCTGGGTTCATGTCACACTACCTGTAACCCCCATGACTTGCAAAATCTCACTAACTGTCCTGTCTGGAGACAATACACATCTCTTTAACCTGTGCTTAACGCTCTCTCCACTCACAATGTCTGTACCTTTAAGATTACCTGTAAAGACTCACATTCCAACCATTATTCTGTAAATTGAGTTTGAGTCTTTATATGCCCTGTTTGTGAGGAGATCTCCCACTCACCTGACGAAGGAGCAGCGCTCCGAAAGCTAGTGGCGTTTGCTACCAAATAAACCTGTTGGACTTTAACCTGGTGTTGTTAGACTCCTTACTGTGTTTACCCCAGTCCAACGCCGACATCTCCACATCATCAATAACCAGGGCATAGATTTAAGTTAAGGGGCAGGTTGTTTAAAAGAGATGTGAGGAAAAGCTTTTTCACCCAGAGGCTGGTGGGAATTTAGAGCTGACTGCCTGAAAGGGTGGTAAAGGCAGGAACCCTCAGAAGAAGCATTTAGATGAGCACACGAAACACCATAGAATGCAAGGCTACAAATCAAGTGCTGGAAAATAGGATTAGAATAGATAAGTGTTTGATGGCCAGCGTGGAAACAATGAGCCAAAGGGCCTATTTCTGTGCAGTAAAACTCTATGTCTCTATGACTGTATGTATGTAAAGTGATCACTGAGTGTGTGGGTGAGGGCACTCAAGGTGGTGCAGGGTGGTGAGAGGGGTGAGGGGGGGGGGCTGCTTTACAATGGTCTTCAGAACTGGGCTAATGTCTCTGTGAATGCCACCTTAGCATCCACTACCTCCATTTCTGTCTCAGGCAGATGGATATCCCGCGGAGGGGCACTACAGGGATGGAGAGAAAATACTCAACTCCCAATTCTCGCCTGCACGATGAATTTCCGGCCCAATGTTCCAGATCAGGAGCCTTCCATAAATTCATTTAAAACAGGGAAGCTGGATAAACCACCTGAGAGAGAAAGGGTACGTTGAGAAGCGGAGAGGAAGCAGAGTGGGCAGTAACTTGTGTGGAACTTACAAACTAGCACAACCTCGTTTGGCTGAATGGCTGTAGACTTCATGTTACAGTTCACTCAGAGAGTCCGAGTTGCCTTGGTAACCTGCACTTTTCCATGCGTGTTGTAGTCTGGAGCTATGGTCAGTGACGGTCGAGGCTCCAACATTCTTTCCATCACATGTCTGACCAGGAATCTCTCCCACTCTCACCACCTGACATTGGCGTGCGTTTGGAAGGATTTTGCAGGCTGATTCTCAACCTGTTTGGCCGCATTATGAACTCACCTTCCTTGGACATCAAGTCCTGGGGTGGGACTCGAACCCGGAGCTTCTGGATCAGAGGCAGGGACACCAACCCACTGTGCCACAGGATCTCGTACATTTGATGTAATTCTATATATAGAACAAGAAGTTGTTGATGATGAACTGTTTTTAAGCACATACAGAACCAGGGAGGAAGGTGGAAGGAACAAATAGAAGTTGTATTGGAAAGAAGAGATTTTTTGGATATTCCTTAATGGCAGAAATCCGGAGAGTGAGCAGGGACAGAGACACTTGTGGGTTCATATGCATCTTTCAAGGTGGCTGGACAGATTGAGAGCGGTTCGCAAAGCATCTTGGGCTTCATTATTCGAGGCACTGAGGACAAAAGTAGGGAAGTTATGCTGAACCTGTATAAAGCTTGGGTTAAGCACCAATTAGAAGACTGCACTGAGTTCTGGTCGCTTTAGGAAGGGTGTGAGGGTCCTTGTGACAGTGAAGAGGGAGATTTATCAGAATGGTGCCAGGGATGGGGAGGATTTTAGCTACAGGGTTAGGTTGGAGAAGTTGGGGTTGTTCTCGTTGGAGTGAAGGAGATTGAGAGGAGATTTGCCAAGGGTGTACAAGGTTTAGATCAAGTGGACAAAGAAAAGCTATTGCCGTTAGCTGAGGGTACAAGGACTGAAGGAGACAGAGATGAGGTTTCGGGCAAGGTGTGCAGGGAGTAAAATGAGGAACGGGGTGAAATCAGATATAATGAAAGATTTCAAAAGGAAATTGGATGGGCACTTGGGGGAAGATAAACTTGTGGGGAGACGGGGATAGAGCGGGGGAGTGGGACTGACTGGATTGTTCGACAGAGAGCTGGCACTAACTCAATGGTCCCTTTCTGTGTCGTGACGATTCTAACTCGCTCAGTTACACACATCTACCCTCAGGAACCTCTGGCTCAGGGAGCAGTAAATAAAATCAGCCAGCAGTCTCTAACTAACAGCGAGAGTGTGTGTTGGGTATGCACAGGGCCAGACTGCGATACCTCTCACAGTCAAATTGCCTGGCAATACATGCTGGGCCCGATTCTACCATCGCGTTGCGCCCGTTTTCGCCCGTTGCGAAAACTTGGTAAAGTCAGGCGTGAGGCAAGTAGCGCAAACCACGCCTGCCTTTGTGCCGGTTCCCCCTTTACCAAGGCCCGAAAATGGCCACGATTAGGACCGCCAGGGGAGGCATTATCCGGCCCAGGAGGGGTGTGGTGGGGAGGGGCATTCTATCACGTTTTTTTTACTGCGCATGCGCAGTTGGAAGCACTGATCGGAGTTGCAGGGTTTCAGGCGCATTAAGCCCCACCCACAGACTTCTACAGCGCAATTCGGAATCGCTGATATTTTTGCAGGCAGAGTGTGTATGGAGGCGCCTGAGAATGGGTCTAAAAGTCAGATCTGAAACACTCCCAGTTTCAAGTCCCCCCCCGTCCAGCACTGAGAATCAAAATGGTAAAATAGGGCCCGCTGTCTGACCTCACTCATAAAAACCACACTTTCAGCAAGGAACCAATTGTTGCCAACACTTGTGACCGGAGCACAGGTCAGCACCTCTAAGAGGAGAGAAAGAGCATCGGTCTGTTGTCCTAAAATCTGTTTAATGTTTATTTATTAGTGTCACAAGCGTGCTTACATTAACACTGCAATGAAGTTACTGTGAAAATCCCCGAGTCGCCACACTCTGGCACCCGTTCGGGTACACTGAGGGAGAATTTAGCACGGCCAATGCACCGAAGCAGCACGTCTTTCAGATGTGGGAGAAAACCAGAGCACCCGGAGGAAACCCACGCAGACACGGGGAGAACATGCAGACTCCACACAGACAGTCACCCAAGCCGAGAATCGAACTCGGGTCCCTGGCACTGTGAGGCAGCAGTGCTAACCACTGTGCTGCCGTGCCGCCCGATTGAATATCTCAGTGGGGAAGAATGGTGGGTCATCAATATCTTTAGAACATCTTCACCTCGCTTCTCCCTGACCCAAGACAGGGTTGGAATAACACTGTAAGGTGTATCTTTACACAACACCTTTCATAACATCAGGACACCCACCATCAGCAACGTACCTTTGAAGTGTAGCCACTATTATAATGTAGGGAAGACAGTCACTCATTTGGGCATGGCAAGATCCCACAAAACAGCCAGCAGATGACCAGGTTTTAGCGATGTTGGTTCAGGGCTTGGCTGGAAGTCCCCCGGATGACTCTTCCAAAGAGAATGCCACCTGAGAGGGCAGATACATGGCCTCCCTTTACTGTCTCGTCCAAGATGCAGCAGCTCCAATCTCGCCTTTTGCACCCAAGCCTCTGGAGTGGGACTGAAACCACAGCCGACCGAAATGGAGTTAAGAGTGTGAGCCCCCTGAAGCACCCCCAAATCGAGTGAGTGAGATTGCCCCTCCATTCCCCCCAGTCAGTACTCTGGGTATTTGAAACGGGGAAAGTTTCCCATTTCCCCAGCACCAATAATTGCAAGCTTACTGAGTGTTAATCACCACAGTTAGCAACTGCACTCAAAACTATCTGGAGCAGAATGAACAAATGGAAACAGGATTTAACGCAACAAAATGCACATTCTTAATTACACTGCAAAGGATTCCAGGAAATGGTACATGTGTTTATTGAGAATGAAAGACAAGCTGCACTGAAGCTGCCATTCAAATAAGATTAACACACTCCCAACCTCAGCGTACCGAAGGGCGGCATGGTGGCACAGTGGTTAGCACTGCTGCCTCATAGTTCCAGAGACCCGGGTTCAATTCTGGCCTTGGGACACTGTCTGTGTGGAGTTTGCACGTTCTCCCCATGTCGGCATGGGTTTCCTCCGGATGCTCCGGTTTCCTCCCACACTCCAAAGAAGTGCAAGTAAGGTGGATTAAGCATGCTAAATTGACCCTTAGTGTCAGGGGGATTAGCTAGGGTAAATGCATGGGGTTACGGGGATAGGGCTTGGGTGGGATTGTTGTCAGTGAAGACTCGATGGGATGAATGGCCGCCTTCTGCACTGTAGGGATTCTATGATTCAAAGTGGGTTAGAGAGAGATTATATCAGAAATGGAGAGTTAAGTGAGCAAATATGTTAACAGTTAAAAGGTCCTCTTTCTTTCTTCAGTTCCGCTGAAGCATTTTACTGTCAGGATTGTATCTCCCCCCAGCTCCTGGCCTTGCAATTCCATCCTCAAACTAGCCTTGTCCGCCTCTGCCATCTCCTGGTATTCAGTTGCATTGCCGCCCGCAGTCTCACTCTCGGCTCAACATAACTCCTGATTACTGAGGACCTCAGGCCGTCCCTACCAACCTCACAGCCAGGGAAGGCATGCTCACTGTTCTGAAACAGGGAGGAACGTGTCATGTGCACAGCAAGCTCCCATAAATGGCAATGAGATAAACGAACCAACAATCTGTGACGCTGGTGGCGGGATAAGCGATGATCCATACCATCACTAATAGGATCTTTAAAATTATGAAAAGTTTTTGATAGTGGGAGAATGTTTACTCTTGTTTATTTATTTAAGGAAGGATGTAAATGCATTGGAAACAGTTCGGAGAATGTTTACTGGACTCATACCAGGAATGGGTGGGTGGTGTTTTGAGCAAGGTTTGGAGAGGTGAACCTTGTATCCGCTGGAGTTTCGAAGAATAAGAGGCGACTTGATTGAAACAGATAAGATCCTGAGGGGGTGTTGACAGGGTGGATGTGGAGAGGATGTTTCCTCTTGTGGGAGAACGTAGAACTAGAGACTCACTGTTAAAAAGTAAGTGGTCACCCGTTTAAAATGGAGAAAAGGTGAAACATTTTCTCTCTGGGGGTTCAGTGTCTTTGGAAGTCTCTCTTGAAATGGTGGTGGAAGCAGAGTTTTTGAATTAATGCTATTTTAAACCCCTAAGCTAATCCCAATTGCCCACGTTTATTAATGACAAATAACAGTGGACCCAACACCGATCCCTGAGGCACACCGCTGGTCACAGGTCTCCAGTTTGAAAAACAACCCTCTACAACCACCCTCTCGCTTCTGTCATCAAGCCAATTTTGTATCCATTTAGCTACCTCACCCTGGATCCCGTGAGATTTAACCTTATGCAACAACCTACCGTGCGATACCTTGTCAAAGGCCTTGCTAAAGTTCATGTAGACTACATCAACTGCACTGCCCTCATCGACCTTCCTGGTTACCCCTTCAAAAACACTCAATCAAATCTGTGAGACATGATTTTCCACTCACAAAGCCATGCTGACTGTCCCTAATCAGTCCTTGCCTCTCTTAAATAATTTAGCAGTAAAATTGGACCCTTCGTTTGACTGAATCTCCCTGGGAAATCCATAACGGGTAAAGAAAGCAAGCAAATCCCCCACAACCTTTTTTGCCTTGACATTCCATAATGGAATTGCGTCTGGAAACCTGGTAGACACATTCATTACGGTTAAAAAAATACTGGTTCCCACTTCTGGTTTTAGAGAGGGGACCTAAACAATCAATGATAACCCGTGTAAAAGGTTCTTCAAATGCGAGAAGTGGCATCAAAGGTGCTGGTTTTATCACTGCCTGTGGTTTTCCTACCATCTGATACGTATGACAGGTACGGCAAGATTCAATCACATCTTTATGTAGTCCAGACCAATAGAAATGCTTCTGTATCTTAGCCTGAGTCTTCCTCACCCCTAGATGACCTCCTACGGATAACTCTTGTGCTACCCGCAATACTTCCTGTCTGTATTCTACCAGCAACACAATCTGGTGAACTTCTGCCTATTTCTCATCTGCACTAACTTGCCAAGGTCTCTATTTTCACCTTAAGATTTTACTATTAAGGTAATAGCATTCTAGAATACACTCTGATTCCTTTTCCGAGTCGGCTTTATGAGCCTCATTTTTATCACCTCATTTTTTTGTTATAACTCCATTAATCTTTTAGAGCTAGACACCTCTGCCTGATCCTCTACCTGCTTAGGTCTTTCCTTTACCATCTCATCAGAGTGTCAGCTAGCTGGACCTCAATTCCTTCATCTTCCTCTTTTGTTCTCCCACTCCAGTTTTAACTAATGGCTGTGGGATCTTGTCAACACACGATCTGGAAAAATTCCAGGGTATTTTTCTTTTAACTCCTCAGTTCCCTGGTTTTCTTTTGGCTTTTCCACTACAGTGAGCATCAGTCCCTCCTGTGAACCAGCGATATCATTTCCAAGGATAAACTGTATTCCTGGAATAGCCAAGTTTTCCATCACTCCCACTATCACTTCCCCAGTCTTGATTGGACTTTCTAGCCTTATCTTACACAGGGGACATACTCCTGTCTCCATTTATTCCACAGATTACCACTCTCTCGGGCAATATTTCAGGAGTGCAAATATTTTCATCTCTTACTATTGGAGACAGACTAGCTCCCATATCTCTCAATATTTTAACTTCTTTACCTGAGGGAGAATTTAGCACGGCCAATGCACCCTAACTAGTACATCTTTTGGACTGTGGGAGGAAACCAGAGCACCCGGAGGAAACCCACACAGTCACGGGGAGAACGTGCAGACTCCACACAGATAGTGACCCAAGCTGGGAATTGAACCCGGGTCCCTGGCACTGTGAGGTGGCAGGGCTAACCACTGTGCCACCTCGCTGCCCCTAGATACTAATACCTTTACAAATATGGTGTCCTGCATTCTTTCCATTGCAAGTGTACACATGTCACTGACACCATCTTGGGAGTTTAAGAGGCCTCGTAAAGGCTGAATAATGGGCAGCACAGAGATCAGTTTTAACCACCCTCCCCAGAGCCACCCCACTCGTGTTTATAGTTTAACAATACAACACGTGGTACATTCAGCAACTGCACCAGGAGCAGAACCCAATTGGTCATTTCACAATGTATCAAAGTGCAGTTTTGGGAAGAGAAATGATTACCGTAAGTTTCCGCCGACAGCCTCGATAGCACGACTCAGCTTGAAGGCACTGACTCCTGTAAAAGGATTTAATTCTTCAGTCAATCATACAGCCTAATGTTTAGCAGGAGCAGTAACTGAACCATGGTGAGGTGTGTATCCGCAGTTGTCAGGGTCAAGTTCATGGATTTGGAGTGCGCCATCCGGGGCACGAAATTACGACAGCGCTCACACAGAACGCTGGCCTCACCTCAGTTCCAGGCACCCTCCCACAGACAGAACACCAGGTTATGGCGTTAGTCCAGGGCAATTCCCCAGGATGATACAGACCATGAGGGGATTGACTTTTGAAATTTGGCTTATTTTTGGGGGCGGCATGGTGGCACAGTGGTTAGCACTGCTACCTCACAGCACCCGGGACCCGGGTTCGATTCCCGGCTTGGGCCACTGTCTGTGTGGAGTTTGCACATTCTCCCCGTGTCTGTGTGGGTTTCCTCTGGGTGCTCCGGTTTCCTCCCACAGACCGAAAGACATGCTGGTTAGGGTGCATTGGCCGTGCTAAATTCTCCCTCAGTGTACCCGAACAGGCACCGGAGTGTGGCGACTAGGGGATTTTCACAGTAACTCCATTGCAGTATTAATGTCAGCCTACTTGTGACAATAATAAAGGATTGGAGGGAGCCCTTTTCAACCCTGACACTGGGGCTTATTTGGGGCCTTTGTACCAACACATCACAACAAAATAAATCACACAAGGTTGTGCTTTTTTTTTCATTAATTTGTGGGACCCGGGTGTCACTGGCTGCCAGCATTTATTGCCCGTCCCCAGCTGCGGCTCTGGAGTCACATGTAGGCCAGACCGGGTAAGGGCGACAGATTTCCTTCCCTAAAGGGACATTAGTGAACCAGATGGGTTTTTCCAACAATTGGCGAGTTACAAGGAGAGGCTGGATCGACTGGGACTTTCTCCTCTGGAGCGTAGGTGACTGAGGTGTGATCTTATAGAGGTCTATAAAATAATGAGGGGCACAGATCAGCTAGATAGTCAATATCTTTTCCCAAAGGTAGGGGGGTCTAAAACTATAGGGCATAGGTTTAAGCAGTGGTTCCCAAAGGGTGTGGCGAGAGAGGATGGCAAGAGTGGTGGGAAGATTCAAGGACAATCAAAGAAACAGTTAAACATGGTTTAAACAAGCATTGTTTTATACTTTCTGGATGTCCCATGATCATATTATAAAGTAGTTGTGTTCTATGTTATGAATCAAGCACTGCTCGGAGTTGTTTTTTTTTTGTTTTTGGATGTATTTCTTATCAATAAAAAATTCGGTGTGGCGCGAGCAAATTTTTATTCCGAAAATGCGGCCCAGTGAAAAACGTTTGGGAACCACTGGTTTAAGGTGAGAGGGGAGAGATACAAAAGTGTCCAGAGGGGCAATTTTTTCACAGAGGGTGGTGAGTGTCTGGAACAAGCTGCCAGAGATAGTAGTAGACGTGGGTACAATTTTGTCTTTTAAAAAGCATTTAGACAGTTACATGGGTAAGATGGGTCTAGAGGGATATGGGCCAAATGCAAGCAATTGGGACTAGAGTCATAGAGGTTTACAGCATGGAAACAGGCCCTTCGGCCCAATTTGTCCATGCTGCCCTTTTTTAAAAAAAAACCCTAAGCTAATCCCAATTGCCTGCATTTGGCCCATATCCCTCTATACCCACCGTACCTATAAAGAACAAAGAACAAAGAACAATACAGCACAGGAACAGGCCCTTCGGCCCTCCAAGCCCGCGCCGCTCCCCGGTCCAGGATTGAATCCTGAATCCAGGATCCCCGCCCAATTTTCCAGCCTATCTACATACCAATATCCTATCCACCGAGCTGTCCCTCACAGCTACGATGCTTTGTTCATTACAACCTATTAACTCACCCCCACCCCCCTATTCCAGACCATGTGATCCCCAGGGAGAGGCGAAAACCCAGAGTGAAAAACCCCAGGGCCAATATGGGGAAAAAAAAAATCTGGGAAATTCCTCTCCGACCCCCTGAGGCGATCGAAACGAGTCCAGGAGATCACAATGGCCCTGATCGGAAAATGCTTCCCAACCCTAGTCATTTCCACTTCCATGAACACCATATGAATTCCCTGCCCCCGAGACAGGTTCCCAACTATCCGCAGTCTCGCTCTGTACTGGCACCAGCAAGATAGTAAGAAGTTTAACAACACCAGGTTAAAGTCAGAGAATGAAGCCTTGAAACGAGAAACAAGGAACAATTAGCCCGCGCCGCTCCCTGGTCCAAACTAGACCACTCTTTTGTATCCCTCCATTCCCACTCCGGTCATATAGCTGTCTAGATAAGTCTTAAACGTTCCCAGTGTGTCCACCTCCACCACCTTGCCCGGCAACACATTCCAGGCCCCCACGACCCTCTGTGTGAAATATGTCCTTCTGATATCTGTGTTAAACCTCCCCCCCTTCAAAGAACAAAGAACAAAGAACAGTACAGCACAGGAAACAGGCCTTCGGCCCTCCAAGCCTGTGCCGCTCCTTGGTCCAACTAGACCAATCGTTTGTATCCCTCCATTCCCAGGCTGCTCATGTGACTATCCAGGTAAGTCTTAAACGATGTCAGCGTGCCTGCCTCCACCACCCTACTTGGCAGCGCATTCCAGGCCCCCACCACCCTCTGTGTAAAAAACGTCCCTCTGATGTCTGAGTTATACTTCGCCCCTCTCAGCTTGAGCCCGTGACCCCTCGTGATCGTCACCTCCGACCTGGGAAAAAGCTTCCCACTGTTCACCCTATCTATACCCTTCATAATCTTGTATACCTCTATTAGATCTCCCCTCATTCTCCGTCTTTCCAAGGAGAACAACCCCAGTCTACCCAATCTCTCCTCATAGCTAAGACCCTCCATACCAGGCAACATCCTGGTAAACCTTCTCTGCACTCTCTCCAATGCCTCCACGTCCTTCTGGTAGTGCGGCGACCAGAACTGGACGCAGTACTCCAAATGCGGCCTAACCAGCGTTCTATACAGCTGCATCATCAGACTCCAGCTTTTATACTCTATACCCCGTCCTATAAAGGCAAGCATACCATATGCCTTCTTCACCACCTTCTCCACCTGTGTTGCCACCTTCAAGGATTTGTGGACTTGCACACCTAGGTCCCTCTGTGTTTCTATACTCCTGATGACTCTGCCATTTATTGCATAACTCCTCCCTACATTATTTCTTCCAAAATGCATCACTTCGCATTTATCCGGATTAAATTCCATCTGCCACCTCTCCGCCCAATTTTCCAGCCTATCTATATCCTGCTGTATTGCCCGACAATGCTCTTCGCTATCCGCAATTCCAGCCATCTTTGTGTCATCCGCAAACTTGCTGATTACACCAGTTACACCTTCTTCCAAATCATTTATATATATCACAAATAGCAGAGGTCCCAGTACAGAGCCCTGCGGAACACCACTGGTCACAGACCTCCAGCCGGAAAAAGACCCTTCGACCACTACCCTCTGTCTCCTATGGCCAAGCCAGTTCTCCACCCATCTAGCCACTTCTCCTTGTATCCCATGAGCCTTAACCTTCTTAACCAACCTGCCATGTGGGACTTTGTCAAATGCCTTACTGAAATCCATATAGACGACATCCACGGCCCTTCCTTCATCAACCGTTTTTGTCACTTCCTCAAAAAACTCCACCAAATTTGTAAGGCACGACCTCCCTCTTACAAAACCATGCTGTCTGTCACTAATGAGATTGTTCCGTTCTAAATGCACATACATCCTGTCTCTAAGAATCCTCTCCAACAACTTCCCTACCACGGACGTCAAGCTCACCGGCCTATAATTTCCTGGGTTATCCCTGCTACCCTTCTTAAACAACGGGACCACATTCGCTATCCTCCAATCCTCAGGGACCTCACCCGTGTCCAAAGAAGCGACAAAGATTTCCGTCAGAGGCCCAGCAATTTCCTCTCTCGTCTCCCTGAGCAGTCGAGGATAGATGCCATCAGGCCCTGGGGCTTTGTCAGTTTTAATGTTCCCTAAAAAACCTAACACTTCCTCTCTCGTAATGGAGATTTTCTCTAACGGGTCAACACCTCCCTCCGAGACACTCCCGGTTAACACGCCCCTCTCCTTCGTGAATACCGATGCAAAGTATTCATTTAGGATCTCCCCTATTCCCTTGGGTTCTAAGCATAATTCCCCTCCTTTGTCCCTGAGAGGTCCGATTTTCTCCCTGACAACTCTTTTGTTCCTAACGTAAAATTTATGTAACTGTCCAAATGCTTTTTAAAAGATAAAATTGTACCTGCCTCTACTACTACCTCTGGCAGCTCGTTCCAGACACTCACCACCCTCTGTGTGAAAAAATTGCCCCTCTGGGCACTTTTGTATCTCTCCCCTCTCACCTTAAACCTATGTCCTCCAGTTTTAGACTCCCCTACCTTTGGGAAAAGATATTGACTAACTAGCTGATCTATGCTCCTCATTATTTTATAGACCTCTAATAAGATCACCTCTCAGCCTCCTTCGCCCCAGAGAAAAAAGTCCCAGTCTATCCAGCCTCTCCTTATAACTCAATCCATCAAGTCCCGGTAGCATCCTAGTCAATCTTTTCTGCACTCTTTCTAGTTTAATAATATCCTTTCTATAATAGGGTGACCAGAATTGCACACAGTATTCCAAGTGTGGCCCGGCATGGACAAGTTGGGCCGAAGGGCCTGTTTCCATGCTGTAAACCTCTATGACTCTAGTTTCATGGTCATCAGTAGATTCTTAATTCCAGATTTTTTTTATTGAACTTATCTTGATAGACACATTAACAAACGGGGAATAGAGGGATATAAGCGGTTGGTTAGATCGGTAAAAGTGATTGGCGAAGGCTTGGAGGGCTGAAGGGCCTGTTCCTTTGCTGTACTGTTCTTTGTTGTTCAGTCCGATAACACCATGGAGGGGTTACGAGAGGGGGTGATGAGGTAGACTTGGATGTCATCAGCATATTGTGGAGCCTGGCATCATGTCTTCAGATGGTGTCACTGAGGGGCACCAAGTAATGGACAAGACTGGAAAAGGGACATGGAGGCAAATCTAACAGTAACACTTGCATCACCAGCACCAGTGACCATTCCCAATGAGAGAGAATCTCAGCTGCTTCCCTTGACATTCAAATATTACCATTGCTGAATGCTCCATTATTATCACGAGGGGGTCACTAATGACTAGAAACCTAACTGGACCAGCCACGTTCTGCATCTACAAAAGCAGGTCAGTCGCTGTGGCGTTGAACTCAGCTCCCGATTCCTCAAAGCCTGTCACCATTCAGGACTCAAAGCAAGCCGCTTGACTGACACTCCATTGACTGGATCCACTACAGTTTGCCTATCGCTGCAACAGGTCCACAGCAGACGCCATCTCCCTGGCCCTGCACTCAACCCTGAAACACCGAGATAACAAGGACACCTGTGTCAGACTCCTATTTATCGACTAAAGCTCAGCCTCCAACACCATTATTCCCACAAAACTCATCTCCAAACTCCGTGGTCTGGGCCTCAGCTTCTCCCTCTGTGACTGGATCCTGAACTTCCTACAGCCCACAATCAGTAAGGATAGGCAATAACACCTCCTCCACGATCATCCTCAACACCGGTGCCCCACTAGACTGTGTTCTCAGCCCCCTACTATACTCCTTATGCACCTATGACTGTGCGGCCAAATTCCTCTCCAACTCGATTTTCAAATTTGCTGATGAAACCACCATAGTGGGTCGGATCTCAAACAATGACGAGACAGAGTACAGGAATGAGATAGAGAATCTGGTGAACTGGTGCGGCAACAATAATCTCTCCCTCAAAGTCAACAAAACGAAGGAGGTTGTCATCGACTTCAGGAAGCATAAAGGAGAACATGCCCCTGTCTACATCAATGCGGATGAAGTAGAAAGGGTTGAGAGCTTCAAGTTTTTAGGTGTCCAGATCACCAACAACCTGTCCTGGTCCCCCCATGCCGACACTATAGTTAAGAAAGCCCCACCAACGCCTCTACTTTCTCAGAAAACTAAGGAAATTTGGCATGTCAGCTACGACTCTCACCAACTTTTACAGATGCACCATAGAAAGCATTCTTTCTGGTTGTATCACATCTTGGTATGGCTCCTGCTCTGTCCAAGACCGCAAGTAACTACAAAGGGTTGTGAATGTAGCCCAGTCCATCATGCAAACCAGCCTCCCATCCATTGACTCCGTCTACATTTCCCGCTGCCTTGGAAAAGCAGCCAGCATAATTAAGGACTCCACACGCCCCAGACATTCTCTCTTCCACCTTTCTCCTTCGGGAAAAAGATACAAAAGTCTGAGGTCACGTTCCAACCGACTCAAGAACAGCTTCTTCCCTGCTGCCATCAGACTTTTGAATGGACCTACCTTGCATTAAGTTGATCTTTCTCTACACCCTAGCTATGACTGTAACACTACATTCTGCACTTTCTCCTTTCCTTCTCTATGAACAGTATGCTTTGTCTGTATAGCGTGCAAAAAACAATACTTTTCACTGTATACTAATAATGTGACAATAATAAATTAAATCAAAATCAGCTAGGATAACAGCAGATACCCGGGAACATCACCACCTGCAAGTTCCCCTTCAAACCACACACCATCCAAACTTGCACTCTATCACCATTCCTTAACTGTCATTGGGTCAAACCCTGAAACTCCCTCCCTAACAGCACTTTAGGTGTACCTACATTACAGGGACTGCAGCGATTCAATAAGGCAGCTCACCACCACCTTCTCAAGGGCAACTAGGGATGGGCAATAAATGCTAGTCTAGCCAGCGACACCCACATCCCATCAATAAATAAAAATGAATATGGTCGTTATTTTGTGCACAGATGTATCAGTGACCAATCGGTTTTATTTTGGAGTTGGCAGAGGGCGGACTGTTGGGTAGGACACTGAGAATATCACGCCTGACAATTAATTATGCGTTGTCAGAGAGCACGTCTGTATAAGTTTAAACACTGTGGTCCAAGCTCGGGGGCGGGGGCGGAATGGCCTCCCTCAGCACTGTAGGGATTCTACGACTCCATGAAAAGCAGTCCAGGTTTTTGTGTGTGCTGTTGTCCAAAGCTAAAACAGGGGCACATAAACCTGTGTCAATTACTGCCCATCTTATTTAACATCCTTGATGCTTAATAAATCTCCATTTTTCTACAATTTGTCCCCTGCTGTTAACATCTTTGTCGCACTCAAAGTTCCTTACAGCAGTGGGTATGAATCATAGAAACCCTACAATGCAGAAGGAGGCCATTTGGCCCATTGAGTCAACCACAATCCCATCCAGGCCCTATCCCCATAACCCCATGTATTTACCCTAGCCAATCCCCCTGAACTAAGGGACAATTTAGCATGGCCAATCCACCTAACACGCAGACCTTTGGACTGTGGGAGGAAACCCATGCAGACATGGTGAGAATGTGCAAACTCCACACAGTAACCCTGGCTGGGAATTGAACCCGGGTCCCTGGCGCTGTGGGGCAGCAGTGCCAACCAGTGTGCCACTGGGTGACTGTGTTTGAATCATAGATCTCGATGCTGCCCTGAAACCAGACAATGGTCAGAATTGATGTTCCACTGGGGGAATGGCACCATTGACAATGCAGCATACCCCTTGGTATCGCCCTGCAGTGCCAGCCTAATGTGCCCAAACCCTGGAGCAGGGTTCTGTCAGCAGACTCCAGTCCCAAAGTGAGAGTGCGATAAATTAATACTGGCTGAGCCTGGAGAGAATCACCCCCTCCCTCAGATATGCCAGATAAATGCCACGATGGCATGGTGGTTGGCACTGCTGCCTCACAGCGACAGGGACCCGAGTTCGATTCCCAGCTTGGGTCACTGTCTGTGTGGAGTTTGCACATTCTCCCCGTGTCTGCGTGGGCTTCCTCCGGGTGCTCCGGTTTCCTCCCACACTCCAAAGATGTATGGGGTAGGTGGATTGGCCGTGCTAAATTGCCCTTAGTGTCAGGGGGACTAGCAGGGTAAATATGTGGGGTTACGGGGATAGGACCTGGGTGGGATTGTTGTCGGTGCAGACTCGATGGGCCGAATGGCCTTCTGCACTGTAGGGATTCTATGATTCTCGTGATAATGGAGCTTCAGAATCACACTGGGCGGAGTTTGCCCCTCACTGTCGTGACACTGAATCCAGCTGCCGCTGGGTAAATCCCAATTTCCCAACAATAGCCGTATCAGAAAAACAGAAACAGATTCTCAAATATTTTACTTCAACAAAACAGTGAATTATTTTAACTTCTCGATATTATGAAGTCCTGACCCGTACACAACCGCTTCCTTAAACAGTTATCTTAGAAACATATCAATGGAAGATTTCCTCCTGGGAGCCAGACTCGTTGCTCGGGTATAATCACCAGCGGCTGCATGTCTTTCCTCAATATAGGAGGTGAACATCATTACTATGGAACTAGAAGGAGGAAGCTGCAGAGGTGCTGCGAGGGAGCTGCAGGTGGTGCCGTGAGGGAGCTGCAGAGGTGCTGCGAGGGAGCTGCAGGTGGTGCCGTGAGGGAGCTGCAGGGGTGCTGCGAGGGAGCTGCAGGTGGTGCCATGAGGGAGCTGCAGATGTGCTGCGAGGGAGCTGCAGTGGTGCTGTGAAGCAGCTGCAGGCAGTGCCGTGAGGGAGCTGCAGTGGTGCTGTGAATCAGCTGCAGGCAGTGCCATGAGGGAGCTGCAGTGGTGCTGAGAGGGAGCTGCAGTGGTGCTGAGAGGGAGCTGCAGTGGTGCTGACATGGAGCTGCAGAGGTGCTGCGAGGGAGCTGCAGTGGTGCTGAGGGAGCTGCAGTGATGCTGTGAGGGAGCTGCAGTGGTGCTGTGAGGGAGCTGCAGTGTTGCTGTGAGGAAGCTGCAGTGGTGCTGCGAGGGAGCTGCAGTCGGTGCTGCGAGAAGGCTGCAGGCGGTGCTGCGAGGGAGCTGCAGGCGGTGCTGCGAGGAAGCTGCAGGCGGTGCCGTGAGGGAGCTGCAGGGGTGCTGCGAGGGAGCTGCAGGGGTGCTGCGAGGGAGTTGCAGTGATGCTGTGAAGCAGCTGCGATGGGGCTCTGAGAGTGATGCTGTGGGACTCAAGGCAACTATGATGGAGTTCTGGGGAAGCTACAAAAAAATGTTTAGAGTCTGGTTCAATTAAACACTGAGTGAGCAATGGTGGTGGTCTGGAGATGGTGATGTGGAATCTCAGGACTCTGAGGTCCGAGAGAGGAAGTAAATAAGAAAGGGCGGGATTTTACAGACTCACTCGTCCTGAAACCGTAAAATCCCACCCGAGGTCAACGCACCTTTTCGCGTTCCGCCCCTCGCCCGCTCCGATTCCCGTGCCGGGCGGAACGGGAAAATTCCAGCCATAGAGTTTCGAGAAGAAAAACACACAGGAGCGGCAACAAAACAGGCAGGAAGTACCCCCAAAAAATCATCCCCAGTAAACTCTTTAATCTTGTCACTTATATAAAAATACAGACAGCCAAAATCAGGATTGGAGGTTGGTTAGCGTGCGAGGGAAATGCGAGAAGAGATGGTTTGTATTTGATTTGAACTTTTCACCTCAGAGCAACCCTAACTGCCTTCACCCAGAACAGGCTCGAGGGGCTGAATGGCCTGCCTCTGTTTCCAGCGAGAGATTATTGATCTGATACGGTAACTGTTCCCATCAAAGCGAGGTCCCAAAACCTCGTTATTACTTTGTACCGTTGTTAAAAAAAATCATAGAATCCCTTCAGGGCAGAAAGAGGCCATTCGGCCCATCGAGTCTGCACTGACTACAATCCCACCCAAGCCCTATCCCCGTTACCCCACATATTTACCCTGCTAATCCCCCTGACACTAAGGCGCTATTTAGTATGGCCAATCCACCCAGCCCGCACATGGATCTTGCATGTTTAGGTTAACCTTTGCAGCTCCGTGCTGCCTATTTCTCTCTCCACTCACTAGAACTACAAGTGTAAAGAGCGCAGCCAAGGGTCAGTATACTACCCTTGGGCGGTGCCAGCTGGTTGTTAACAGGTACCTTTCTGCCATAACCAAGTCCGGGGCTTCCTCACCAACCCCCCGGTAAAAATAACAGGGAGGAAAATAATATTCAGACGTGGCAGTGACTTTCCCAGGACTGGGTTTTGTTGGAGGTGAGTAGGTTACAGGTGGCCTGTAAAACACAAAGTACAAAATAAACTTGTGACAAATTCAACAGGTACAAAAATATCCCGGGGGCAGATTTCTGAGTTCCTTGTCAGCGAGGTGGCCTGTATATCCTGGAGGCCTCGGAAGGAGAGTCTGGGCTCTCCTCATTACGCAGATGGTCGGAATCATGGAGTCAGAGCAAGTCCTGGTTCTGTTATATTAGGATCAGAGCTGATTTGGATACTGGCTGCTCGCTGCGGTGGGGGTGGGGGTTGGGGGGGGGGATGTTGGGGGCGGGGTGGGAGGGGGGGTGGTTGGGGGCGGTGGAGTCACAGTTTGAAGGTTCCTGTGATGTTTTGATTCAGTTGGGAAGGCCAGTTGGGTCTTTTCCCCAGCTAAACCCGGCAGTCTCCGCTGCTCGTACACGACCCGCAGCCCCCCCCACCCCCCCCCACCCCCCCGCTCCCCCCCAGGCCATGGCCTGAATTCCACCGCGGTCAGTTCTCAGCGAAGTGACCGGTGATGGCGTCGATCAGCTCCTGCTTCTTGCTGCCCCTCAGCCCGTACTGTTTACAGACCTCCTTGAGCACCGGCACGGTCAGCTTGCCCAGCGTCCCGCTCCGCAGGTACTGCCTGACCTCCTCCTTCCCCAGCGACACCTCCACGTTTGGCCTCTTCTCGGCTCCCCCGGCTGCGTCGCCTGATCACAGAGAACAGCAGTTCATTCTTCAGACAGTCACCGTGACAAATCTCCGAAGTACCGAAGACAAACAATGGCCCCACTCTTGAATATTCGGCTAATAAGAAACAGCACCGTGCAATTCCACTTCAGTTAATTATGGCTCGGGTCACTGTCTGTGTGGAGTCTGCATGTTCTCCCCGTGTCTGCGTGGGTTTCCTCCGGGTGCTCCGGTTTCCACCCACAGTCCGAAAGATGTGCTGGTTAGGATGCATTGGCCGTGCTAAATTCCCCCTCAGTGTTACCCGAACAGGCGCCGGAGTGTGGCAACTAGGGGATTTTCACAGTAACTTCATTGCGGTGTCAATGTAAGTCTTACTTGCGACACTAATAAATAAACTTTACTTTTAAATTTACTTTACACCTGTTCATTGTTTATAATTTGGAATTACATTTGGAATATTGTGTGCAGTTCTGGTCACCTCACTATAAGAAGGATGTGGAAGCGCTGGAAAGAGTGCAGAGGAGATTTACCAGGATGCTGCCTGGTTTGGAGGGTAGGTCTTATGAGGAAAGGTTGAGGGAGCTAGGGCTGTTCTCTCTGGAGCGGAGGAGGCTGAGGGGAGACTTAATAGAGGTTTATAACATGATGAAGGGGATAGATAGAGTGAACGTTCAAAGACTATTTCCTCGGGTGGATGGAGCTATTATAAGGGGGCATAACTATAGGGTTCATGGTGGGAGATATAGGAAGGATGTCCGAGGTAGGTTCTTTACTCAGAGAGTGGTTGGGGTGTGGAATGGACTGCCTGCAGTGATAGTAGAGTCGGACACTTTAGGAACATTTAAGCGGTTATTGGATAGGCACATGGAGCACACCAGGATGATAGGGAGTGGGATAGCTTGATCTTGGTTTCAGATAAAGCTCGGCACAACATCATGGGCCGAATGGCCTGTTCTGTGCTGTACTGTTCTATGTTCTATAAGGGACAGTAAAACAATGATCATTCTGGAGGAGCGGGCATCGCTGGCATTTATTGCCCTTCTTTAGTTGCCATGAATAGGGCAGTTTTGTGTGGGACTTGCCAAGTTAATTCAGAGAACGTTCAGCTGTCAGCCTCATTGGGACTGGAATCACCAGGAGGACAGGCTGGTAAAGACAGCAAGTTTAAAGTTTATTTATTAGTCACAAGTAGGCTGACATTAACACTGCAATGAAGTTACTGTGAAAATCCCCTAGTCGCCACACTCCAGCGCCTGTTCGGGTAACACTGAGGGAGAATTTAGCACGGCCAATGCACCCTAACCAGCACGTCTTTCGGGACTGTAGGAGGAAACCGGAGTACCCGGAGGCAACCCACGCAGACACGGGGAGAACGTGCAGACTCTGCACAGAGAGTGACCCAAGTCGGGAATCGAACCCGGGTCCCTGGCGCTGTGGGGCAGCAGTGCCAACCAGTGTGCCACTGGGTGACTGTGTTTGAATCATAGATCTCGATGCTGCCCTGAAACCAGACAATGGTCAGAATTGATGTTCCATTGGGGGAATGGCACCATTGACAATGCAGCATCCGCCTGGTATCGCCCTGCAGTGCCAGCCTAATGTGCACCAACCCTGGAGCAGGGTTCTGTCAGCAGACTCCAGTCCCACAGTGAGAGTGCAATAAATTAATACTGGCTGAGCCTGGAGAGAATCACCCCCTCCCTCAGATATGCCAGATAAATGCCAGGATGGCACAGTGGTTAGCACTGCTGCCTCACAGTGCCAGGGACCCGAGTTCGATTCCCGGCTTGGGTCACTGTCTGTGTGGAGTTTGCACATTCTCCCCGTGTCTGCGTGGGTTTCCTCTGGGTGCTCCGGTTTCCTCCCACACTCCAAAGATGCATGGGGTAGGTGGATTGGCCGTGCTAAATTGCCCCTTAGTGTCAGGGGGACTAGCAGGGTAAATATGTGGGGTTATGGGGATAGGACCTGGGTGGGATTGTTGTCGGTGCAGACTCGATGGGCGGAATGGCCTCTTTCTGCCCTGAAGGGGGGGTGGGCGGGTTGGGGGCGGTGGGGTCACAGTTTGAAGGTTCCTGTGATGTTTTGATTCAGTTGGGAAGGCCAGTTGGGTCTTTTCCCCAGCTAAACCCGACAGTCTCCGCTGCTCGTACACGACCCGCACCCCACCCCCCCCCCCGCCCTCCCCCCGCTCCCCCCCAGGCCATGGCCTGAATTCCACCGCGGTCAGTTCTCAGCGAAGTGACCGGTGATGGCGTCGATCAGCTCCTGCTTCTTGCTGCCCCTCAGCCCGTACTGTTTACAGACCTCCTTGAGCACCGGCACGGTCAGCTTGCCCAGCGTCCCGCTCCGCAGGTACTGCCTGACCTCCTCCTTCCCCAGCGACACCTCCACGTTTGGCCTCTTCTCGGCTCCCCCGGCTGCGTCGCCTGATCACAGAGAACAGCAGTTCATTCTTCAGACAGTCACCGTGACAAATCTCCGAAGTACCGAAGACAAACAATGGCCCCACTCTTGAATATTCGGCTAATAAGAAACAGCACCGTGCAATTCCACTTCAGTTAATTATGGCTCGGGTCACTGTCTGTGTGGAGTCTGCACGTTCTCCCCGTGTCTGCGTGGGTTTCCTCCGGGGTTGCTCCGGTTTCCTCCCACAGTCAGAAAGACATGCTGGTTAGATGCATTGGCCGTGCTAAATTCTCCCCCAGCGTACCCGAACAGGCGCCGGAGTGTGGCAACTAGGGGAATTTCACAGTAACTTCATTGCGGTGTCAATGTAAGTCTTACTTGCGACACTAATAAATAAACTTTACTTTTAAATTTACTTTACACCTGTTCATTGTTTATAAGGGACAGTAAAACAATAATCATTCTGGAGGAGCGGGCATCGCTGGCATTTAGTTGCCATGAATAGGGCAGTTTTGCGTGGGACTTGCCAAGTTAATTCAGAGAACGTTCAGCTGTCAGCCTCATTGGGACTGGAATCACCAGGAGGACAGGCTGGTAAAGACAGCAAGTTTAAAGTTTATTTATTCGTCACAAGTAGGCTGACATGAACACTGCAATGAAGTTACTGTGAAAATCCCCTAGTCGCCACACTCCAGCGCCTGTTCGGGTAACACTGAGGGAGAATTTAGCACGGCCAATGCACCCTAACCAGCACGTCTTTCGGGACTGTAGGAGGAAACCGGAGTACCCGGAGGAAACCCACACAGACACGGGGAGAACGTGCAGACTCTGCACAGAGAGTGACCCAAGTCGGGAATCGAACCCGGGTCCCTGGCGCTGTGAGGCAGCGGTGCTAACCACTGTGCCGCCGTGCCACCCCCTTCCATAATAGACATGAGCTCGGTCGTTGGATTTTTCTGACAATTTGACAGGCTTTGGGGTCACTTTTACCGGGAGCTACTTTTTATTGATCAAGCTTTTAAAAAACAAACACGAGCTTAGAATTCTCAGACAGTCATGGTGGGCATTTGAACCCACATTTTCCCTCTGGATTTGAATACCGCTGCAAAAACAGAGGCGTGCTGTCGAAGCTTTTCATCTTGCACTCATCAGGACAGACACAAGAATGCCAAATTTCAAAGGGAGTAAAAATTTATACTCCACGAAAAAAAGGGTGCTGATTGGTCAGCATATCGATTTTGATTGGTTGAGGTATTGCCATGGTGGGTGCGCCAGGGAACTATTGACCCCCCTTCCCATGCTTCCATTTAATTAAAAAAGGCAGTGCCTGGACATGTTCCTTTTGCCTGTAGAGGACAGGTCCCTCCATATGAATACATGTAATTTCTAGCAGGCGTAAATGGGCCGCATTGCGAGCCCGACTGATAATCTTTAATTGCTGCTCTTTGAAATTTGATATTCTTGCATCTGCCCTGTATAATAAAACCGCTATTTGTTCCCTGGATTATCTACAGTGGTCCACCCCAGAACCCTGAGGCCGAAAGCAGTCAACAGAATTGTTTGGAAACTCTGAGGAGCAAGTTGGGTAACTGCCAGCCACCAGAACAAGGAGCTGAACCTCCACAGTCGTGTGATGTTAAATAAAGGTTGGAAGGTTGCTTTGCCAAAAAGCAATGGGCAGGATCCCCATAAAATCTTTCCTCAGGAAATAACTAACAGGGAGGAACGATAAAGTGAATTCTGGAGGGCTGTGGCATACCTCACAGGCTGGTTTCTACAGAAGTGAATGCACCTTCAATATTCTTGCCACGGAGAGGGGAATTCTTGGGCAGGGAGCACAAAGTTGAACTGAGTTCACAGGCATGAGGAATGATAAACTGCGGTGTTGAGTTAATAGTGCTTTGGTTAACTCTAAAATACAATAAAGTTTGTTTTTATTTGAAAAAGTTGAAATCTAGTGGCGTAGTTCTGTCAGGTAATTATGGTCAGTTAATTCTCTATAAATGTTCCTAACAGGGTTGTAATAAATTGCAGCGGCCACTACACTTCACTGACCGTAGTGTTTTACAATGTCCTGAGGAAAGGCGCTAAAAAAATGCAATTCTTTGTTTCTTTTGGCAACCAGCTGGTTCAGTTCTGAGAGAATTGAGCAGAGATTTCCGTGTCCATGTGGCTCACTTGTATCTCACGCGAAGCATTTACTGACACAACGTTTAATTTGCTCCCCTTGCCGCAGTACTCACTGAGCTTCCTCTTCTGTTGGCTCTTTGCACCTGGGTTATAGCCCGGGGGATAAACCAGCTCCAGGAACTCCTCTGCCAGCTGTCCGATTCCCCTGTCCATAACATCATTCTTTGGCACTGTGTGGGGAAAAGACGATTTCCCCTATTACGCTCCTCTATCAAAGTCATTTATTTGCACCTCTCCAGCTTCCTCTCCCCCCCCTACCCCCAGCATCCCCCCCTCTCCCCCATTTCCCCTCCCGCGGCTTTCCCTCTCCAGCCCACCTTCTCCACCTCTCTACCTTTCCTCCTCCCCCACAGCACCCCATCGGCTCCCCATCTCCCCCCGGTTCCCTCTCTCTCCCCCAGCTCCCCCTCTCTGCCCCCCAGCTCCCCCTCTCTGCCCCCCAGCTCCCCCTCTCTGCCCCCCAGCACAGATTCACAGAATCCTACAATGCAGAAGAGGCCCATCGGCCCACCAAATCTGCACTGATGCATGAAAGGCCCTGACCTGCCCACCTAATCCCACTTGCCAGCACTTGGCCCATAGCCTTGAATGTTATGACGTGCCAAGTGCTCATCCAGGTACTTTTTAAAGGATGTGAGGCGTCCCGCCTCCACCACCCCCCCAGGCAGCGCATTCCAGACCCTCACCACCCTCTGGGTAAAAACCTTTTTCCTCAAATCCCTCTTAAACCTCCCACCCCTCACTTTTAACTTGTGTCCCCTCGTAACTGACCCTTCAACTAAGGGGAACAGCTGCTCCCTATCCACCCTGTCCATGTCCCTCATAATCTTGAACACCTCAATCAGGGCACCCCTCAGTCTTCTCCGCTCCAGAGAAAACAACGCAAGCTTATCCAACCTTTCTTCATAACATAAATGTTCCGTCCCAGGCAGCATCCTGGTGAATCTCCTCTGCACCCCCTCCAGTGCAATCACATCCTTCCTATAAGGTGGCGACCAGAACTGCACACAGTGCTCCAGCTGTGGCCTCACCAAAGTTCTATACAACTCCATCATGACCTCTCTGCTTTGTGATCTATACCCCGATTGATAAAGGCGAGTGTGCCATATGCCTTTTTCACCACCCTATTAACCTGCCTTTCCACCTTCAGAGATCTATGGACAAACACGCCAAGGTCCCTTTGTTCTTCGGAACTTCCCAGTGTCAGACCTTTCACAGTATACTTCCACCCTCTCCCCACCCCCACTCCCCATCTCCACCCCCACCTCTCCACCCCAATTCTCCCTCCCCCCAGCTCCCCCATATCCAACCGTAGGTCACCCCCTCTCCCCCCCCCTCCCCCCACCCCCAGCTCCCCCTCTCTCCCCCCCCCCCCAGCTCCCCCTCTTCCCCCCCCAGCTCCCCCTCTTCCCCCCCCCAGCTCCCCCTCTTCCCCCCCCCAGCTCCCCCTCTCCCCCCCCAGCTCTCCCCGCCCCAGCTCCCCCTCTCCCCCCCGCCAAGCTCCCCCTCTACCCCCCCCAGCTCCCCCTCTGCTCTCCCCCCCAAGCTAACCCTCTCTTCCCCAGCACCCCCTCTCTCTTCCCCAGCACCCCCTCTCTCTTCCCCAGCACCCCCTCTCTCCTCCCCAGCACCCCCTCTCTCTCTTCCCCAGCACCCCCTCTCTCTTCCCCAGCACCCCCTCTCTCTTCCCCAGCACCCCCTCTCTCTCTTCCCCAGCACCCCCTCTCTCTTCCCCAGCACCCCCTCTCTCTTCCCCAGCACCCCCTCTCTCTTCCCCAGCACCCCCACTCTCTTCCCCAGCATCCCCTCTCTCTTCCCCAGCACCCCCTCTCTCTTCCCTAGCACCCCCTCTCTCTTCCCCAGCACCCCCTCTCTCTTCCCTAGCACCCCCTCTCTCTTCCCCAGCACCCCCTCTCTCTCGCCCCCAGCATCCCCTCTCTCTTCCCCAGCACCCCCTCTCTCTCGCCCCCACTCCCCTCAGCTGCCCTTCTCCAACACGGTAAGAAGTTTAACAACACCAGGTTAAAGTCCAACAAGTTGATTTGGTAGCAAATGCCACTCGCTTTCGGAGCGCTGCCCCTTCGTCAGCTGGAGCTCAACACCCCCAGCTCCCCCTCCCCGCCAGCTCCCCCTTTCCCTGCCAGCTCCCCCTCTCCCCCCAGCTCCCCCTCTCTCCCCCCTGTCTGCTCCTCCCCCCAGCTCTGCCCCCACCTCCCCTGAGCTCTGCACCGCCCCCCCCCCCCCCACCCCGAGCTCCCTCTTATTAACAGTGGAGGAATAATACAGCAGCTGGTCTTTTTCCTTCAGCAAGTTTATTCTACATACAGCTCAGTACAGATACAAGCTCCTCTGATTCCCCCACAGTATCTGTTCCCGCTGTGTCCATTTATACTCTTTCAGAGGTTGAGTCAATAACCATCGCCTGTCTTCAATAAGGCAATTACTGTAATTGCCACAATATGCATTTGCTGATACAGTGACTCTCCTCTCCGCATCCCCCAGCTCCCCCACCCTAACCCCCCCCACTTTGCCATATTTCTCCCCTCTTCATGCCCCCAGCAACCCCTCTCTGCCCCCCAGGGAGCATTACAACTGGATTCAACAATTACCCAATATTCATACCCGCCCCGGGGCCCTGAATCCAATGGGAAATATTCCCGATATACTGCTCTGTTACAGACTACGTGTGAAAGCTGGGCTTTTTTCGTCTTTACAATCACTATCTTATCATAATCACTATCATTCCTTATCATAATCAAGGACCCCACGCACCTCGGACATTCTCTCTTCCACCTTCTTCTGTCGGGAAAAGGTCTGAGGTCACGTACCAACCGACTCAAGAACAGCTTCTTCCCTGCTGCTGTCAGACTTTTGAACGGACCGACCTCGCATTAAGTTGATCTTTCTCTCCACCCGAGCTATGACTGTAACACTACATTCTGCACTCTCTCCTTTCCTTCTCTATGAACGGTATGCTTTGTCTGTATAGTGCGCAAGAAACAATACTTTTCACTGTATGTTAATACATGTGACAATAATAAATCAAATCAAATTAATTCCTTTTGCTGCTGGGCAGTGGGTACGAGCTGTACAGCAGGATACTCACGTGTCAAATCTTCAACTTCTTCCGGTTCCTTCAAATCGAGGGCCAGTGCCTCCAGATTACGGAAATGCCGCTGAATAACCGGATTCTCAAAGCTCTCAGGCCTAATCCAGAGGGATAGAAATGGTCACCATTTTATTTTAAGGAGAATTTGCAGAAATTTCCTGTTCATCTGCACAGGGGAAATCATAGAAATCCTACAGTGCAGGAGGAGGCCATTCAGCCCATCGAGTCTGCACCGACAACAATCCCACCCCAGGTCCTATCCCCGTAACCCAATGTATTTACCCCGCTAGTCCCTCTAATCTACACATCTGGGTCACTGAGGGGCAATTTAGCACGGCCAATCCTGCACACCTTTCAGACTGTGGGAGGAACCCGGAGGAAACCCATGCAGACACGGGGAGAACGTGCAGACTCTCCGCACAGACAGTGATCCTCTAATGGCGCAGAAAGTATCGCTGGAACCTCCGACTGACCTGTATTTAAACCGGAGCTTCTGCACCACTGATTTCATCTTCTCGATCTGATCCTCGCTGGCCACTCGCTTCTCCGTAAAGCCGATCTTCCTGACATCGTCGGCATAATGCAAAAAAATCAGGTGGAATCCTGATGGGAAAACAATACTTTTTGTTTTGTTTGTACCAGGAATCGGTGAGCATTTCACACGTCCACTCTGCCCGACTCAGGAGTTGCGTTTGATGGGATGACCTGGGATGAACATTCGCGTTTTTGCAGAAATCAGGTCAAAGCTACGACTAGTAAAGTTTTAAAGTTTAAAGTTTCAAAGTTTATTTTATTAGTGTCACAAGTAGGTTTACATTAACACTGCAATGAAGTTACTGTGAAAATCCCCTAGTCGCCACACTCCTGTTCGGGTACACTGAGGGAGAATTTAGCACGGCCAATCCACCCTAACCCGCACGTCTTTCAGACTGTGGGAGGAAACCGGAGCACCCGGAGGAAACCCACGCAGACACGGGGAGAACGTGCAAACTCCGCACAGAGAGTGACCCAAGCTGGGAATTGACCCAGGTCCCTGGGTGCGTGTGTGAGTGGGGATTGCAGCTCTGTGGGGTGTTTGGATTCTTTGCGTACTTCAATGCTTTTCAGACGTGACAGAAAACTGCGGTCCCCACATCCCTCGGAGGTGGATGTTAACGACCCTGTTTTGAAGAGCAGCAGGGGAGTTTTCCTTGGTGTCTCGGCCAGTATTCATCCCTCAATCAACATCGCTTAAAAAACTCTGCCTATCGTCAGGTTACTGTTCCCAGGGAGGAAACCACAAGTGAAGACCCACGTCTAAAATCACTGCACTGCCAATGTAATGCAGGACTACAGCGATGGTAAATGATTCATTGAATGACACTGCATAGAAGCCATTCAGCCCATCATGGCTATACTGGCTCTTTGAAAGAGCTTATCCAATGCGTCTCAAGAGCCTTCTCTTTCCCCCAGCCCTGCAATCTTTTCCCCTTTATAGATTGGATCAATTTCCTCTCAGCAGTTATTATGTAATCTTCAATTTTCATCCATCCACTGTAACATGTATCCGCTGTAACTCTGAACTATAGAAATCTGAAGTTAGTTCATCTGAGTCCAAGCCCAGGCTGTGGTGCTATCTTTCTCTTACGTTGATCTTTCTCTACACCCCGAGCTGTGACTGTAACACTACATTCTGCACTCTCTCCTTTCCTTCTCTATGAACGGTATGTTTTGTCTGTATAGCACGCAAGAAACAATACTTTTTACTGTATACTAATAAACATGACAATAATAAATCAAATCAAATATCTGGTTTCAGTTCCTCTCTGCATTGGAGCTGCACACAATCAGCCAGGCTCCACTGTGTGTATATATGTGTGTGTACGTGCGGTGTGCGCGTACGTGTGGTGCGCGCGTGTACGTGTGGTGCGCTTGCACGTGTGGTGTGCGCGCGCACGTGTGGTGTGCGCACACGTGTGGTGCGCGCGTACGTGTGGTGTGCGCACATGTGTGGTGCGCGCTTGTACGTGTGGTGTGCGCTTGTACGTGTGGTGCGCGCTTGTACGTGTGGTGCACGCTTGTACGTGTTGTGTGCGCGCGTACGTGTGGTGTGCGCGCGTACGTGTGGTGTGCGCACATACGTGTGGTGCGCACGTACATGTGGTGCGCGTGTATGTGTGGTGCGTGCGCGTACGTGTGGTCGTGCGTGTACGTGTGGTGCGTGCATGTACGTGTGGTGCGTGCATGTACGTGTGGTGCGTGCATACGTATGGTGCGCGCATACGTGGTGTGTGCGTATACGTGTGGTGCGTGTGTACGTGTGGTGTGTGCGTGTATGTGTGGTGCGCGTGTACATGTGCTGTGTGCGTGTACGTGTGGTGTGTGTGTGTACGTGTGGTGCACACGTACGTGTGGTGTGTGCGTGTACGTGTGGTGTGTGCGTGTACGTGTGGTGTGTGTATACGTGTGGTGCACGCGTACGTGTGGTGTGCGCGTATGTGGTGCGCGCTTGTACGTGTGGTGCGTGCTTGTACGTGTGGTGTGCGCACGTATGTATGGTGCGCGCGCGTACATGTGTTGTGCGCGCGTACGTGTGGTGTGCGCATGTACGTGTGGTGCGTGTGTATACGTGTGGTGTGTGCGTGTACGTGTGGTGTGTCTGTGTACATGTGGTGCGTGTGTGTATCTGAGATGTGTGCAAATGTGTGCTATGTGTGTACGTGTGGTGTGTGTACGTGTGGTGTGTGGACATGTGATGTGTGTACATGTGATGTGTGTACGTGTGGTGTCTGTACGTGTGGTGTGTGTACATGTGATGTGTGTACATGTGATGTGTGTACGTGTGGTGTGTACGTGTGGTGTGTGTACGTGTGGTGTGTGTACATGAGATGTGTGTACATGATGTGTGTACGTGTGGTGTGTGTACATGTGATGTGTGTACATGTGATGTGTGTACGTGTGATGTACGTACGTGTGGTGTGTATACGTGTGGTGTGTATACGTGTGGTGTGTATATGTGTGGTATGTGGTGTGTGTGTGCGGGTGTGTGTGTGTGAGTGGGGGTAGGATAGGCAACAGCTACGATGCCCTCCATAGACAAATAGTGTGTGAATAATTATCATCTGTGGCCAGGCAGAAAAGGTGCCGGAGATTCAGTGGTACTGGTGTGACCATAACTCAGTCAGAAAGGAGAGACAAATCAAGTGTACTCACCCAGTCAGTGAGCGATCCGAGAGAGACAGTGTCACTGACCTGGAGGGATGGTCTGCACTTTCTGATCATCCAGCGCCTCCTCCTGTGGGACCAACGCCACAAATCGGGGTGGGGTGTTCCTCCGGGGAGTGTAGCGGCAAACAGCATACACGTCCTTCTCCAGGCACTTGGTGAGCAGTGCGCTGAATAAAGTGGTGCTTCCTGTTGGGAATGTGAAACATAAACACAGCTCAGAACAATAAGCACCTGGCACCAGGGCTGGCCCAAAGGCTGCTGGAAAGGACCAGGGGGGCTGACCTCTCTGAGCTGCTTAGCAAGTGGCGACGATAAAGTCAAATTGTTACTTCATCCCCTATAACACGATAGAATTCTTCATCAAGGTGGACAGTGAGGGAGTTGATTTTGAGACGAGGGTCCTGAATCTTAATAAAGGAAACTACGATGAATATGAGGCACAAGTTGGCTTTGATAGATTGGGAAATGTTATTTAAGGGGACGATGGTGGATCGGCAACGGCAAACATTCAAAGAATGATTATTTAATCCAGTCTGGCACAAAAATAAAACTGGAAAGGTGGCCAAACCAAGGCTTACAAGGGAAATTAGAGATAGTTAAAGGTCCAAGGGAGAGGCATACAAATGATCCAGAAAAACTGTAGACCTGAGGATTGGGACAGTTTATAATTCAGCAAAGGGACTAATTAATAAGGGGAAAATGGAGTACGAGAGTAAGCTCGCGGGAAACATAAACATTGACCGTAAAAGTTTAGAAACATAGAATCCTACAGTACAGAAAGAGGCCATTCGGCCCATCGAGTCTGCACCGACCACAATCCCACCCAGGCCCTACCCCCATATCCCTACATATATACCCACTTATCCCTCTAACCGACACATCTCACGACACTAAGGGGCAATTTTTAGCATGGCCAATCAACCTAACCGGCACATCTTTGGACGGTGGGAGGAAACCGGAGCACCCGGAGGAAACCCACGCAGACACGAGGAGAATGTGCAGACTCCACACAGACAGTGACCCAAGCCGGGAATCGAATCCAGGCCCCTGGAGCTATGAAGCAGCAGTGTTAACCACTGTGCTACCGTGCCATCCAACTTCTATTCGGTGTGTGAGGTGAAAAAGATTGTTAACGACAAACTAGGTCCTTTACAGTCAGAAACAGGGGAATTTATAATGGGGAACAAAGAAATGGCTGACCAACTAAATACATACTCTGGTTCTGTCTTCACAAAGGAGGACACAAATAACGTACCAGAAAAGTTGGGGAACACAGGGTCCAGGGAGAGGGAGGAACTGAAGGAAATTAATATTAGTAGAGAAATGGTGTTGGGGAAATTGAGATTGAAGGCTGATAAATCCCCAGGGCCCGATAATCTACACCCCGGAGTACTTAAGGAAATGGTCTGAGAAATAGTGGGTATATTGGTATTCATCTTCCAAGGTTCTATAGCCTTTGGGACAGTTCCTATGGATTGGAGGGTAGCTAATGTAACCCCACTATTTAAAAAGGGAGGCAGAGAGAGAACAGGGAATTATAGACCAGTCAGCCTGACTGTAGTGGGGGAGGATTTAATAGCAGAGCACTTGGTAAACAGCGGCTGGACAGGACAGAGTCAGATGGATTTACACGAGGGGAATCATGCTTGACAAATCTACTGGAATTCTTCAAGGATGTAACTAGTAGAGTTGATGAGGGGCAGCCAGTGGATGTGGTTTATTTGAACTTTCAAATAAGGTCCCACATAAGAGATCAGTGTGTAAAATTAAAGTGCATGGGATTGGGTAGTGTATTGAGATGGATAGAAAACTGGTTGGCAGGCAGGAAACAAAGAGTAGGAAATAAACAGGTCTTTTTCCAAATGGCAGGCAGTGATTAGTGGGGTACCGCTGGGATCAGTGCTGGGGCCCCAGCTATTCACTACATATAAATTAATGATTTAGACGAAGGAACTAAATGTAATATCTCCAAATCTGCAGATGACACAAAGCTGGGTGAGCTGTGAGGAAGATGGAGAGATGCTTCAGTGTGATGTGGACAAGTTGAGTGAGTGGGCAAATGAACAGCAGATGCAGTATAATTTGGAGAAATGTGAGGTTATCCACTTTGGTAGCAAAAACGGAAGGCAGATTACTCTCTGAAAGGCCATAAATTAGGAGAAAGGAATGTGAAATGAGACCTGGGTGTCCTCATGCACCAGTCGCTGAAGTGAAGCATTCAGGTGCAGCAGGCGGTGAAAAAGGCAAATGGAATGTTGGCCTTCATAGCGAGAGGATTTGAGTACGGGGCAGGGGTGTCTGGTTGCATATATATGGGGCCTTGGTGGGACCACACCTGGAATATTGCGTGCAGCTTTTGTCTCCTTATCTGAGGAAGGACGTTCTTGCTGTAGAGTGGAGGTTTACCAGGCTGATTCCTTGGATGGCGGGACTGACTCCCAAGGTGAGATTGTGTCGGTTAGGATTATATTCACCAGAGTTCAGAAGAATGAGGGTGGGGGGGGAATCTCATAGAAACCCGTGTCTGCGTGGGTTTCCTCCGGGTGCTCCGGTTTCCTCCCATAATCCAAAAGACGTGCATTGGCCATGCTAAATTCTCCCTCGGTGTATCTAAACAGGCGCCAGAGTGTGGCAACTCAGGGATATTCACAGTAACTTCATTGCAGTGTTAATGTAATTGTGACACAAATAAATAAACTTGAAATTCTAACAAGACGAGACAATGTAAATGCAGGAAGGATGTTCCCCAATGGCGGGGGGTTGGGGCGGCGTACAGAACCAGGGATCACAATTTAAGAATACAGGCTAAATCATTTAGGACAGAGATGAGGAAAAATGTCTTCACCCAGAGGGTGGTGAATATGTGGAATTTGCTACCACAGAAAGTAATCGAGGCCAAAATATTGAATGTTTTCAAGAAGCAGTTAGATATAGCACTTGGTTGGGGCGAAGAGGATCAAAGGTTATGGGGGGGAAGATGGGAACAGAATATTGAGTTGGATGATCAGCCATGATCATAATGAATGATGGAGCAGACTCGAAGGGCTGAATGGCCTCCTCCTGCTCCTATTTTCTATGTTTCTAACCAGGGTAATAGGATTCAGAGAATAGAATAGAAACCCTACAGTCCAGAAAGAGGCCATTCGGCCCATCGAGTCTGCACCGACCACAATCCCACCCAGGCCCTACCCCCATATCCCTACATATTTACGCGCTAATCCCTCCAACCTACGCATCTCAGGACACTAAGGGAAATTTTAGCATGGCCAATCAACCTAACCCGCACATCTTTGGACTGTGGGAGGAAACCGGAGCACCCGGAGGAAACCCACGCAGACACGAGGAGAATGTGCAAACTCCACACAGACAGTGACCCAAGCCGGGAATCGAACCCAGGTCCATGGAGCTGTGAAGCAGTAGTGCTAACCACTGTGCTACCATGCTGCCCACGATTCAGCATCTGACTCCTCGATTCAAAGTGTGAGAAATCTTTGGCGTGATCTATGATCCAGAGCAGTGGAGAGAACACATTCACGCCATTCAGTATGTAACCGCATGCTGTAATGAGAGAAAGTGGACCAGGTACAATGAGCTCAAATTCATCTTCTCATCTCTTAAGATATAATAATGCTCAGGTAGCATCAAACAATCAGTGATACAGCTCCCAAGGATAGGGGTATACTCTTCAGGGTATTCTAGGGTAGAGGTATTCTATACATGGTATTCTAGGATAGAGGTATTCTATACATGGTATTCTAGGATAGTTATATTCTATACAGGGTATGTTGGGGTAGTGGTATTCTATTCAGGGTATTCTAGGGTAGAGGTATTCTATACATGGTATTCTAGGATAGAGGTATTCTATACATGGTATTCTAGGATAGTTATATTCTATACAGGGTATGTTGGGGTAGTGGTATTCTATACAGGGTATTCTAGGGTAGAGGTATTCTGTACATGGTATTCTAGGATAGAGGTATTCTATACATGGTATTCGAGGATAGTTATATTCTATACAGGGTATGTTGGGGTAGTGGTATTCTATACAGGGTATTCTAGGGTAGTGATATTCTATACAGGGTATTCTAGGGTAGTGGTATTCTATACAGGGTATTCTAGGGTAGAGGTATTCTATACATGGTATTCTAGGATAGAGGTATTCTATACATGGTATTCTAGGATAGTTATATTCTATACAGGGTATGTTGCGGTAGTGGTATTCTATACAAGGTATTCTTGGGTCGAGGCATTCTATACCGGGTACTCTGCGTAGAGATATTCTATACAGGGTAATCTAGAGTAGAAGTATTCTATACGGGGTATTTTAGGATAGAGGTATTTTATATGGTGTATTCTAGGGTAGAGGTATTCCATATGGGGTATTCTAGGGTAGAGGTATTCTATACGGGGTATTCTCGGGTAGAGGTATTCTATAAGGGATATTCTAGGGTAGAGGGATTCTATTCAGGGTATTTTAGGATAGAGGTATTCTATACATGGTATTCTAGGATAGAGGTATTCTATTCAGGGTATTTTAGGATAGAAGTATTCTATACGGAATATTCTAGGGTAGAGGTATTCTATATTGGGTATTCTAGGATAGAGGGATTCTATACGGGGTATTCTAGGAGAGAGGTATTCTATACGGGGTATTCGAGGGTAGAGGTATTCCATACGGGGTATTCTAGGGTAGAGGTATTCCATAAAGGGTATTCTAGGGTAGAGGTATTCTATACGGGGTATTTTAGGATAGAGGTATTTCATATGGGGTATTCTAGGATAGAGGGATTCTATACGGGGTATTCTAGGGTAGAGGTATTCTATACGGGGTATTCTAAGGTAGAGGGATTCTATTCAGGGTATTTTAGGATAGTGGTATCCTATTCATGGTATTCTAGGATAGAGGTATTCTATTCAGGGTATTTTAGGATAGAAGGATTCTATACGAGGTATTCTAGGGTAGAGGTATTCTATATGGGGTATTCTAGGATAGAGATATTCTAGACAGGGTATTTTAGGATAGAGGGATTCTACACAGGGTATTCTAGGATAGAGGTATTCTATTCAGGGTATTTTAGGATAGAGGGATTCTATTCAGGGTATTCTAGGGTAGAGGGATTCTAGAGGAGGGGTATTCTATCCGATAACATATTTGCATCTGCTCTGTATTACGGCTGCATTGTAAATATATAAAATGTCACTCTCTCTCTCTCCAGTAGGATTCCTTCATGCTGGAACATTAGCTCCTAACGTTTTAACACTTCTCGCTGCCACTGCAGGGTTTCCCATCATTATCTGCATGAATCTGTCTTGTGAACCATCAGCTAACTGAGGAGAAGGGGGATGAAGTTTGGACCCTGTGCTCTATAAATACCCTGGGTAGAGCCATGCCCACTTGGCCAAAGGGCAGCAGTAACAGCGGCTGAGGGTTACCTGTTATCAGCATCTCATCTGGGTAAATGAACTGTGGGGATCTGATGTGGTGGTGCTTCTTTAAGAGTGACAATGGCTTGAAACCAATGAGAACCAAGCCTGGGCCATCAAATCTCTTCAATTCCTCGGTTTCCTCTTTCTCCAGAACAATCTGCCTCTGTCCATAAACCTGGGAACCAAAAAGAACAAGAACAGGCTTAAATTATATGAAAGGTCAACATCTTTCGAGGTACTCGCCCGCTGACCCTCCCAAAGCCTGTCCACCATCTACAAGGCACAAGTCAGGAGTGATGGAGTACTCTCCACTTGCAGCTCCAGCAACACTCATGAAGCTTGACACCATCCAGGACAAAACAGCCGCTTGACTGGCACTCCTTCTACAAGCATTCACTTCCTCCACCACGGACACATTGGCAGCCGTGTGTACCATCGATAAGATGCACTGCAGGAACTGACCAAGGTTCCTTCAATAGCTCCTTCCAAACCCACAACTACTTCCAACTAGAAGGGCCAGGGCAGCAGATACCTGGGAAGACCATCACCTACAAGTTCCCCTCCAAGCCACTCACTATCCTGACTTGGAAATATATTGGCTGTTCCTTCACTGTCTCTGGGTCAAAATCCCTGAACTCCCTCCCTAACAGCACAGTGGGTGTACCTACACCACATGCACTGTAGCGTTTCAAGAAGGAAGCTCACCACCACCTTCTCAAGGGCAATTAGGGATGGGCAATCATAGAATCCCTGCAGTGCAGAAGGAGGCCATTCAGCCCATTGAGTTTGTACCGACCACAATCCCACCCAGCCCCTATCCCTGTAGCCCCATGTATCTATCCTGATAGTGCCCCTGACACTAAGGAGCAATTTATCATGGCCAATCAACTAACCTGCACATCTTTGGAGTGTGGGAGGAAACCGGAGCACCCGGAGGAAACCCACGCAGACACGGGGAGAACGTGCAGACTCCACACAGACAGTGACCCAAGTCGGGAATCGAACCCGGGTCCCTGGCGCTGTGAGGCACCAGTGCTAACCGCCGTGCCGCCCTAACGGTCCTCTTCTGGATTAGGTCACACTGTGTGATATGAGCAATCACCGTCATGAGTAACACAGCCTCTGTGTTATTTTGTTAAATAACACAGAGGCTCAAGCACGCTCTGTTCATTAGGCTGGACATATTTTGTGGAATATTCCATCAATATAGATGGTCATGTAACCACATCAAGCAGATAAACTCAATGAAGTGAAAGCAAAATACTATGGACGCTGGAAATCTGAAATAAAAACAGAGAATGCTGGAAAAGCTCAGCAGGTGCACGGAGAGAGAAGCAGAGTTAACATTTCGGGTCCGTATGCCTCTTCTTCAAAGAGCTAATCCAGTGAAGGTCTGACTGAAAAATGGAAAGTTAATCTCGGTATAAAAAGAGCAAAGGGATGGAAGACTCTTCCCACTGGATGTCTGGATTACGATGGTACAAAATATTCAGGACATTGGAAGAAGGGTGATGCGTATCCCAGAAACGGGGCGGCACGGTGACACAGTGGTTAGCACTGCTGCTTCACAGCGCCAGGGACGCGAGTTCGATTCCCGGCTTGGGTCACTGTCTGTGTGGAGTCTCTGCACGTTCTCCCCCGTGTCTGCGTGGGTTTCCTCCGGGTGCTCCGGTTTCCTTCCACAGTCCGAATGACGTGCTGGTTAGGGTGCATTGGCCGTGCTAAATTCTCCCTCAGTGTTACCCGAACAGGCGCCGGAGTGTGGCGACTAGGGGATTTTCACAGTAACTTCACTGCAGTGTTAATGTAAGCCTTACTTGTGACACTAATAAATAAACTTTTAACTTTAAACAGGTAACAAGTTAAAGACAGAGCAGAAAATAAAAATGATACCTCGTACTGATCCTTATTTTAAAATAAAAAAGCAAGTTACAGGGAGGGAATCAGTTTGTGGAAGAAAGGGATGGAGAGAGTCAAATGTAAGTAGAAAGATTCCTACATTACAGCAGTGGCTAAACTTCGAAACCAATGCTGAACAAGGAGACAGGTTGTCGAAGTTTTTTGTCTTGCACTCATCAGGACAAACCCCAGAAGGTCAAATTTCAAACAATTGTGACAATTTATACCACAGGAGAAAAGGGTGTTGATTGGTTGACAAGTCGACTCTGATTGGCCGAGGTCTTGCCATGGAGAAAGCAATGGGGAGCTATAGGCTCCTCAAGCTGCCAGATAATTCAAAACAGGTGCAAGGCTTGGGCATATTCCTTTTGTCTGCAGGAAAGTTCAGAAGTACTTCATTGGCTGTGAAGTGCTTTGGGCCATCTTGAAGTTGTGGAAGGCGCTATTTTAATTAATACAAGTTCTTTTTCTCTTTATTTACTCATCTCATTACCATTCTATCTTTGCCTTGCACCATTGTCTCTTCTGTTATTTAATCTCTGCTGCCTCCCCTTTCACTCTTTCCAGCCCTCCGTGCATACCTTCCTTCTGTACCTGTTTGAACCCTGTGGCATGTCTAACGCGGGCTAGTTGTAAAGAAAAGTCATCGACCTAAAACATTAACTCTTGTTTCTCTCTGTACAGTACGCACAAGGGATACAATAACAGGGGAGTTCTGTTACTGGATGAGTAATTCAGAGGTTTTGACTAATGATAGAATCAGAGAATCCCTACAGTGCAGAAGGAGGCCGTTCAGCCCATCAAGTCTGCACCGACCACAATCCCACCCAGGCCCTATCCCCATAACCCTATGCATTTACTCTAGCTAGTCCCCCTGATACTAAAGGGGCAATTTAGCATGGTCAATCCACCTAACCCGCACATCTTTGGACTGTGGGAGGAAACCGGAGCACCCGGAGGAAACCCATGCAGACATGGGGAGAACATGCAAACTCCAGATAGACAGTGACCCAAACCAGGAATTGAACCCGGGTCCCTGGTGCTGTGAGTCAGCAGTGCTAACCTACTGTGCCACCGTGCCGTCGATCTAGAGGCACGAGTTCAAACCACACCACAGCAACTGGGGGAGAAAAAGAGAAGATGCTGGAAAATCTCAGCAGGTTTGGCAGCATCTGTGAATAGAGAAAAGAGCCAACGTTTCGAGTCTGGATGACCCTTCGCCAGAGCTGTATAATAAAGGGGAAATTAGTCTGTGATCATGAAATTACCCGATTGTTGTAAAAACCCATCTGGTTCATTAATGCTCTTTAGAGAAGGAAATCTGCCGTCCTTATCCGGTCTGGCCTGTCTGAGGATCCAGAACCGCATGGCTGACTCTCAACTACCCTCTGATTGACTTAGAAAGCCACTCAGTTGTGTCAAAAGTCATGATGAAACTGCACTGTGGATGTGCCTTCACACCGCAGAGTGCAGCAGGTGTAGAAAACGCCCCATCATCGCCTTCTCGAGGGCAATTAGGGATGCACAATAACTCACATCTCGTTCATGAATTAAGAAAGAGCATTTTCTGTTTGTATTTCAGATTACCAGCATCCGCAGTGTTTTGCCTTTGGACAGGCAGGAGTTGACGTTTTAATTCAGCACGGTATAGGTTCACCGTCCTTTACCTGGGCCTTCTTGGTGTCGCTGGGCAGGAGCAGACTGCCCGTCTCCCCGTTAAACCAGCGGGTTTTGGTTTTGACGGGCTCGTTGCTTTCCCGGTACAGGCGGACGACACTGGGTTTCCTGGCACACCGCACGAGATTGTAAACTCCGACTGAAAGTTCCACGCCTTCTCCCAGCTTCAGGTTCAGCCTGGCCAAAACAAAACACAAAAAAAACAGGACATCAAATACAAGCGGCACCGGAACAGAGAGTTTAACAGGGGCTGAAACTCAAAGACATTCTGATGCACATTAAGCGGTTGAAGAAGGCAGCAGTTAAGGGATGGGGGGCGGTGGGGTTTAAGCCAAGGTCCTGACGATTTGGTCAGTTCGATGTAAAATATCCCACAGCACCACATGGAGGATGGCACGGTGGCACAGTGGTTAGCACTGCTGCTTCACAGCGCCAGGGACCCGGGTTCGATTCCCGGCTCGGGTCACTGTGTGGCGTTTACACATTCTCCCCGTGTCTGCGTGGGTTTCCTCCGGGTGCTCCAGTTTCCTCCCACATTCTGAAAGATGTGCTGGTTAGGGTGCATTGACCCGAACAGGCGCCGGACTGTGGCAACTCGGGGTATTTCACAGTAACTTCATTGCAGTGTTAATGTAAGCCTTACTTGTGACTAATAAATAAACTTTACTTTGGAGAGCAGGGAAGCTCTGTCCTGTCAAATTAACCTCCAAAAAACAGATCTGGTCATTATCTCACTGTTCAAGTGTGTGTGGAAAATAGTTGCTATGTTTACCAATGTTTGTGAGGAGGATTGTCAGAGGATGCAGCAGGATATAGATAGTCTGGTTAGACTTGGGCGGAGAAATGGCAGATGGAATTTAATCCAGACAAATGCGCCTCTGTTTTCTCAGAAGACTAAGGAAATTTGGCATGTCCACTATGACTCCCACCAACTTCTACAGATACACCATATAAAGCATTCTTTCTGGTTGTATCACAGCTTGGTATGGATCCTGCTCTGCCCAAGACCGCAATAAACTACAAATGGTTGTGAATGTAGCCCAATCCATCACGTAAACCAGCCTCCCATCCATTGACTCTGTCTATACTTCCCGCTGCCTCAGCAAAGCAGTCAGCATAATTAAGGACCGCACACAGCCCGGACATTCTCTCTTCCACCAAAAGATACGGTCACGTACCAACTGACTCAAGAACAGCTTCTTCCCTGCTGCCATCAGACTTTTGAATGGACCTACCTTGCATTAAGTTGATATTTCTCTCCATCCTAGCTATGACTGTAACATTCTACGCTCTCTCCTTTCCTTCTCTATGAATGGTATGCGTTGTCGGTATAGTGCGCAAGAAACAATACTTTTCACTGTATACCAATACATGTGACAATAATAAATCAAATCAAATCAAAGATGATGCATTTTGAAAGGTCCAATGCAGTAGGGAAATACACAGTAAATGGCAGGACCCTTAGAAGCATTAACATGCAGAGGGATCTGGGCGTACAGGTCCACAGTTCCCTGAAAGTGGCAACACAAGTGGATAAGGTGGTCAAGATGGCGTATGGCATGCTTGCCTTCATCGGTTGGGCCATAGGGTGCAAAATTTGGCAGGTCAAGTTGCAGCTGTATAGAGCTTTAGTTAGGGCATGTTTGGAATATTGCATACAGTTCTGGTCGCCACATTAAAAGTTTACCAGGATGTTACCTGGTTTGGAGGGTATTAGCTATGAGAAGAGATTGGACAAACTTGATTTGTTTTCATTTGAACGTCAGAGGCTGAGGGGCGACCTGATAGAAGTCTACAAGATTATGAGAGGCGTGGATAGAATGGATAGTCAGAGTCTTTTTCCCAGGGTAGAAATGCCAATTACTAGGGGACAGAGGTTTAAGGCAAAAAGGGGGAAAGTTTAAAGGAGATGTGAGAGGCAAGTTTTTTTACACAGAGGGTGGTAAGTGCCTGGGACGCGCTGCCAGAGGAGGTGGTAGAAGCAGATACAATAGCAACATTTAAGAGGCATCTGGATAGATACATGAAAAGGCTGGGAATGGAGGAATTTGCTATGTAGAGACGACAGGTCTTTAGTTTAGAAAGGCGTCCTGTGTCGACGCAGGCTTGGAGGGCTGAAGGGCCTGTTCCTGTGCTGTACTATATTCTTTGTATGGCCGATTCCTGTCAAAGTAACATGATGCACTTTATGATGTTTCAAAATAAGAGACGCAGCAGAGAAACAGGCCATTCAGCCCAACAGCTGCATGCCAGTATTTCCGCTTCCCATGAACTTTCTCCCTCCCCTCTCCCTTTAGCGTTATCAGCGTAACCAGCCAATGATTTTCTCTCTCATGCTCATCCAGCTTCTCCCTAAACGCAGCTACACCATTCATTACAACCCTGTGGTAGCCAAGTTCCACATTCCCATCACTCTCTGGGTAATGAAATTTCTCCTGCATTCCTGGCCTGGTCACTACCTGGTGTTGACGGCTTCTGGTTTCGCTCTTCCCTGCGAGTGGAAACATGCCCCGAGTGCCTAATCTATGAAGATCGTCCGTACATTTGAGCAGATTGTGTACATGAACACGGACGTTCTGTCTGCCAAGGTCCGCAGGGAGTACATTAGAAACTCTCCGAGGACCCAGGAGACGCGGTGCTACTCTGAGTGACTGCTGACCTGGTGACGGTCCTCTTCTTGTAGTCCTTGGCCCACACTTTCCGAAGCAGATCGTCCAACCTGGCTGACCCCTCGCCTTGCACAGCTGCATCCCCATCCTCCGATACACTGACAATGTCGCAGTAAAAGAGAGACATGTCAAACCCACCAGGCTTCTTCAGATGCATCAGGTCAAGGATGATACCTGTACACAGACAAGGGCAGAGACAAAGACACGCCATTCACAGCATAGCAGCAAAAGGCAAAGCTTCTGTTATTATTGCTCGCGAGATGATGGGCGGGATTTTCCAGCCACGCTCACCCCCAAGGGTCCATGTCCCGCTCGCAACGATTCCCGTGGTGGGCGGGACGGGAAAATTCCGCCCAGTCTTTTGACAAAAAATGATCGGCAATTTTCCCTGCAACGTTTCTCAGATTCTTTAAGTTGGAGCTGGACCCAGTTCTTGACGAGGGTAAAGATTGTGAAGTACAGAAAATCAGTTTTGATCTGTGATCTCCTAGACTGGTTTTGGTTGCCTGACGTGTTTGACTTTGGGCCTTTTTATTTGCCTTGATTAGCAGACTATGTCGGTGACTGGGGGGGGTGGGGGGGATAGAATGAGGAAAGAGAGGAAGAAGTGTTCAGTTCCGGTCTTCGTACCATCACGTCACAGGGCAGGCTGGCGTGGACTGCAGGTCTTACCCTTCCTTTAGTTTTGGATGCTGGCTGGCAGGACACCAACCCATGTTGGGAAACAGCCTTCTGGCCATCCCTACAGAACCACGCTTCAGGTGACAATCAGGACAGTGGAAGCAGTGAAGGGATTGTTCGATGAAGCTCCAATGCACAGTACAACACTGGTCTGGCCACTACACTGTCTAACCCTGCTTCAACACAACTGACTAGTTTGAAAGGGAGAAGAGTGGGTCTAAGGCTAGTTTTTTAAACTGAAATAAAGGCAACTATGTGGGCATGAAAGTTGTGCTAGCTAAGTGAACTGGGAGATTAGGCTAGGGGACAGATCAATAGACAAGCAGTGGCAGACATTTCAGGGGCTGTTTCAGAATATTCTGAATCAGAAAATGTCTACTATTAAAAAGATTTGGAGGGGGAGGACCCACTTCCGTGGTTAACTAAAGAAGTTAAGGAAACTGTCAAACTTAAGGAAAAAGAAGCATATAACTGCAGGCCAGATGATTGGTTAGAATGTGAAGAACAGCAGAGAATGACCAAAGGTTAATCAGGAGAAAGAAATTAGACTATGAGAGGAAGATGGCTAGAATTGTGAAAACTTATAGCATGTGTTTCTACAGGTGTTTAAACAGGAAAATAGCAAGTTAAGTGAGTCCTCTAGAGAGTGAGAATGAACCATAGAATCCCTACAGTGCAGAAGGAGACCATTCAGCCCATTGAGTCTGCACCAGCTCTCCGAAAAAACATCTTACTCAGGTCCACCCAATCGATTTATCCCTGTAACCCCATGCATTGACCATGGCTAATCCACCTAACCTACAGTATCAGGGGAATTAGCTGGGTAAATACATAAGGTTATGGGGATAGGGCCTGGGTGGGATTGTCAGTGAAGACTCAATGGGCCGAATGGTCTCCTCCTGCACTATAGGGATTCTATGATTCTACACATTTTTGGACACTAAGGGGCAATTTAGCATGGCCAATCCATCTAACCTGCACATCTTTGGACTGTGGGAGGAAACCGGAGCACCCGGAGGAAACCCACGCAGACACGAGGAGAACGTGCAAACTCCACACAGGCTGTCACCCAAGCCGGGAATCAAACTGGGTCTCTGGTGCTGTGAGGCAGCAGTGCTAACCACTGTGCCACCACGTCGCCCAATGGGTAGACAATAGTAGATAATAGGAAGATGGCCAACAAAATGAACACATATTTGGATTTTGTCTTCACTGGAGAGAATACATAAACATTCCAGAAATATCTGTAAATCTGGAGGTGGAAAGGGGAGAGGAACTTGGTGAAATTACAATCATTAGAGAAGTGGTTTGAGCAAACTGATGGAGCTAAGGCTGGCAAGTCTCCGGGTCCTGAAAGACTTCATCCTAGGGTCTTGAACAAATGAGGTGGTAGATACATTGGTGTTAATTTTGCAAAATTCTCTAGATTCTGGAAAGTTTCCATCAAATTGGAAAGTGGCAAATATAACCCCTCTATTCAAGAAGGGAGGGAGGCCAAAAACAGGAAATTATAGGCCAGTTAGCTTGACATCTGCCGTGGGAAAATTGTTAGAATTGATTGTTAAGTCCAAAGATGCGCGGGTTAGGTTGATTGGCCATGCTAAAATTGCCCTTAGTGTCCTGAGATGCGTAGGTTAGAGGGATTAGTGGGTAAATATGAAGGGATGTGGGGGTAGGGCCTGGGTGGGATTGTGGTCGGTGCAGACTCGATGGGCCGAATGGCTTCCTTTTGTGCTGTAGGGTTTCTATGATTCTATGAAGGAGGCTATAGCTGGACACTTATAAAATCCCAAGGTAATTGGGAAAAGTCAGCATGATTTTGTGAAAGGGAAATTATGTTTAACCAACTTAATGGCATTCTTTGAAGGAGTACCATATACTGTGGATAAAGGGGAACCTGTAGATGTGTTGTACTTCAATTTCCAGAAAGCAAAGCAAGAAGAACAAAGAAAAGTACAGCACAGGAACAGGCTCTTCGGCCCTCCAAGCTTGCGCCGATCATGATGCCTGTCTAAACTAAAACCGTATGCACTTACGGAGCCCATATCCTTCCATTCCCATCCTATTCATGTATTCGTCTAGTTGCCCCTTAAATGCCGCAATCGTACCCGCTCCCACCACCTCCCCGGGCAGCGCGTTCCAGACATTCATCACCTTCTGTGTAAAAAAATTTCCTCGGCACATCTCCTCGAAACTTTTCCCCCACGCACCTTAAACCTATGTCTCCTAGTACCTGACTTTCCTACCCTAGAAAAGAGCATCTGACTATCCACTCCGTCCATGCCTCTCATAAGCATTTGATAAGCCTCAAAGATTATTGTGAAAAATAAAAGCTCACGATGTAGGGGGTAACATTTGAGCCTAGATCGAAGACTGGCTGGCTGGCAGAAAACAGAGAGTATGTATAAATGGGTCTTTGTCTGACTGGCAGGGCAGGAGGTGACGAGCAGAGTCCTGTCGAAGTCTGTGCTGGGGCCTCAACCTTTTACATCAATGGCTTAGATGAGGGAAGCAAAGGCATGGGAGATACATTTGCAGACAGTACAATGAAAGATAGGAAAGTATGTTGTGAAGGGGACGTGAGTTTGCAGATGAATACAGATAGGTTGAGTGGGCAAAAATCTGGCAGATGGAGTATAATGTGGGAAAATGTGAAGTTGTTCACTTTAGCAGGAAGAATTTAAAAATCAGCATTAATTAAATGGAGAATAATTGCAGAATGCCGAGGTGCAGAGGGATCGAGGTGTTCCTGTGCTTGAATCACGAAAAGTTAGTATGCAGGTACAGCATGTAAATGAGAAGGCTAATAGAATGTTATTCCTTATTACAAAAGGAATTGAACATAAAAGTAAGGATGGTATGCTTCAGTTACACAGGGCATTGGTGAGACCGCATCTCAAATACTGTGTGCAGTTTTTGTCTTATTGAAGGTATGGTGGCACAGCGGTTAGCACTGCTACCTCACAGCGCCACGAACCCCCGGGTTCAATTCTAGCTTTGGGTCACTGTCTGTGGAGTTTGCACATTCTCCCCGTGTCTGCGTGGGTTTCCTTCGGGTGCTCCGGTTTCCTCCCACACTACAAAGACGTGTAGGTTATGTTAATTGGCTATGCTAAATTGTCCCTAATGTCAGGCGCATTAGCAGGGTAAATATGTGGGGTTACAGGAATAGGGCCTGTGTGGGATTGTGGTTGGTGCAGACTCGATGGCCTCCTTCTGCACTGTAGGGATTCCATGGGACTTTAAGGAAGTGTGTAAATGAGTTGGAGACGTTTCAGAGGGGGTTTGCTGGATCGATAGCTGGAACGAGCGGGTTATCTTCTGGGGAAAGGTTGGGCAGACTGGGCTTGTTTCCACTGGAGTTTAGAATGGTAAGGGGTGACTTGATTGAAGTAACTAAGATCCTGAACGGTCTGGACAAGGTGGGCATGGAAAGGATGTTTCTTCTTGTGGGAGAGTCCAGACCGAGCGGGCTCTGTTTTAAAATTAGTGGTCGCCCTTTTAGGACAGAGATGGTGAGAATTTTTTTCTTTCAGAGGGTTGCATGACTTTGGAACTCTCTGGCCGGAATTTACTGGCACGTCCACTCGAGGTTCGTACGATCCCGCCCGAGACTAACGGAGAATGCCGTTCTCCGAGCCTCACCCACCCCTGGAATCAGGGCAGGCGTGCCGGTAAAATTCCGGCCTCTGTCTCAGAAGGCAATGGGGGGGTCACTGAATATCTTTAAGGCAGAGGTAGAGAGATTCTTGTTAGGCGAGGGAATCAAAGATTATTGTGGGTAGATGGGAATGTGGAATTTGAAACACAAACGTACAAAGCATGATCTCATTGAACGGCACAGCAGGTGGGAGGGGCCGAATGGCCAACTTACGCTCCAATTTTGTGCAAAGCACTATTTTCAATCTTGTCAAATCCATCCATTGCCTCAGCCCTCCCCGTCTCTGCGACCTGCACCCCAGTCCGATAACCCTCTGAAATCTCTGCTCTCAGGTGACAAGCTGAGGAAGAGGGTCTGCAGTGACCCAGAGGGTCAAGGATCGGTGTGGGGGGGGCGGCAGCCATAAGCCAGAGGGCTGGTAGCAAGAGGAAAGGTGAGGGAGTGGAAGAGGCGGGGAGCTGAAGGGGCAACGACAGGGAGGGTCAGCGAGTGGAATGTGTGGCACGTGGGAGATTCGGCAAGCATGATGGGCAGAAAACCGGATCGAAGTATATTTATATCTTTAAATTGATTTCATTTCAAAAGTTATTTCATCGACTGCTATAGTAATTCAGCAACATTAAATATTTTCACTCACAGGTTATCATGTTGAGAAATGTCCTACAGACTCTAAAGACAGCTTTCACATTGGTTTTAATGGGAAAACCTGATTTGTTTAAAGTTGTTTCACATAAAGTTGCACTTCACGGCAATGCAACTGCAATCTTAAGTGAGGACTTTGTGATTCAACATCTTTGAACCAGTCGCTGACAAATGCTTGATGGTAACAGTGGTTTGCCGACCTGTCTCTCGCAGGTCATTGGCCTTTGTTCTGGTCAGTCGTGCTTTGGAGCTGTCTTTAGCATGTGGGTTGTCATTGTTGGTGAACAGCATGATGCGCTTGTGGCTCAGTTTCAGCGTGACGTCACTGAAGAGATTGGAGCAGACCCAGAGAGCATCGCTCAACAAGTCCTCGGTACTGTGGCCTATGATCTTCTTGAAGGACTTGTTCCCCTTCTCCCCCTCATACTGGTCCAACTCCAGTACTCGCTTAGCACCTGAGCCCAGACAGAGAGAGTCAGATTAGAACATCAATCTATTAAACACACCAGGGGAGGCGATGGTCCAGTGGTATTATCGCTAGACTATTAACCCAGAAACTCAGCTCATGTTCCGGGGACCCGGGTTCGAATGGCGCCACGGCAGACGGTGGAATTTGAATTCAATTTTTTAAAAATCTGGAATTCAGAATCCACTGATGACCATGAACCATGGTCGATTGTCAGAAAAACCCATCTGGGCCACTAATGTCCTTTAGGGAAGGAAATCTGCCTTCCTTACCTGGTCTGGCCTACATGTGACTCCAGATCCACAGCAATGTGGTTGACTCTCAACTGCCCTCCAAGGGCAACTAGGGATGGGCAATAAATGCTGGCCCAGCCAGTGATGCCCGCGTCCCACAAATGAATAAAAAACAGGAAATGGCCCATGTTCTTTTTACATAGATACAGGATGATGACCTATTAGGGAGAGAGGCCTCAGAAACCTGCTCTTACACTTTCAAACTTAAGGATCCTGGGGCTAGAACTCTCCTCCTCCTCTTGGCTTTTTAATTTTTCTTTTATAGGATGTGGGTGTTGCTGGCTAGACCATCTCTTATTGCCCTCGAGAAAGTAGGTGGTGAGCCGCCATCTTGAACCGCTGCAGTCTCTGTGGTGTAGGTACACCCACAGTGCTGTTAGGGAGGGACTTCCAGAATTTTGACCCAGTGACAGTGAAGGAACAGCCGATATATTTCCAAGTCAGGATGGTGAGTGGCTTGAAGGGGAACTTGCAGGTGGCGGAGTTCCAAGATATGTGCTGCCCTTTTCCTTCTAGATGGTAGAAGTCATGGGTTTGGAAGGTGCTGTTCATAAGTTGATAAGATATAGGAGCAGAATTAGGCCATTTGGCCCATCGGGTCTGCTCCGCCATTCAATCATGGCTGATATGCTCCTCATCCCCATTTTCCTGCCTTCTCCCCATAACCTTTCAACCCATTACCAATTAAAAATCTGTCTAACTCCTCCTTAATTTTACTCACTGTTCCAGCATCCGCTGCACTTTGGGGCAACGAATTCCAGAGTTTCACAAGCCTTTGGGAGAAGTAGTTTCTCCTCAACTCTGTTTTAAATTTGCTGCCCCTTATCCTAAGACTACGACCTCTCGTCCTAGAATGCCCCACCAGCAGAAGCATCCGCTCCACGTCTCCTTTATCCTGTTGAAGGAGCCTTAGGTGAGTTGCTGCAGAGCATCTTACAGATGGTACACACGGCTGCCACTCGGTGGAGGAGACTGAGAGTGTTGAAGGTGGTAGATGTGATGCCAATCAAGTGGACCGCTTTGTCCTGGATGGTGCCATGTTTCTTGCGTGTTGTTGGAGCCGCACTCATCCGGGCAAGTGGGGAGTATTCCATTACACTCCTGACTTGTACCCTGTAGATGGTGGACAGATATTGGGGGAGTCAGAAGGTGAGTTACTCCCCGCAGAGTTCCCAGCATCTGACCTGCATTTGTGATGCGCTATTCAGACACGAGGCTTGAAGCTCAGTAAATGAAAGGCTTTTATTTACTGTTAATGAAACTACCAGAACTTATATACACTATCCCAGACTGAAGGGGTCCCGGCCAGAGCAGGGACTCTTATACCTCTCCCAGGAGGCGGAGCCCGACTGGGATGTGCCACAACACTACAATACAAAGGTGTAACAACCCCACCCTAACCCAACAGCAACAATACCACAGTCCAACAGTAACATATGTACATCCTTGTAGTCCTGGCCAGCCCCTGGCTCAGCACTATCCAGTGGGAACCAACGATGGTTCACCACATTCACCACTCCTTTGAAAACAAAGGCCGGCGGGGTACGAAAAACCCAGAATAAAATGTCAGCAGTCTATAAGTTCAGACGGTCAGGGGGACCGCACCGTCGTTGTGACCTCCTCAATACCGGCGGTGACACCGGAGTAGGCACTCGCAGTGGCGTTCTCCCCAAAACGGCGTCCAGCTGTTCTTCCACGGACTCACAGGCCGGTTGACCCCGCGGTGACGGTAGTCCAGGGGATCCTGACACGCCCTGCGGTGGCGACCATCTTCTGGGCTCAGGCAAGCTGTACATGGGAGTAAAATGGTTAGGCAATGGTCCCGATGCTGCGCGCGCCATGTCCGGGGAAGAAATAAGAGATAATGGGTTTGTTACTGGGGGTATGGGAGCGACAGGGGTTGCTACGTCCCCTGCTGGCGCCAGGTCTCGGATCGAGACCGTGTCCTCTCGCCCGTCAGGGTATGCCACATAGGCATACTGAGGGTTGGCATGGAGGAGATGGACCTGTTCGACCAACGGGTCGGACTTGCGGGCCCTTACATGTCGCCGCAGGAGGACGGGTCCTGAGTACGTCAACCAAGACGGTAATGAGGTCCCCGAGGAAGACTTCCGAGGGAATGAGAACATCCTCTCGTGGGGAGTAGCATTGGTTGCCGTGCACAGGAGGGAGCGAATAGAATGGAGCGCATCAGGGAGCACCTCTTGCCAACGGGAGACTGGAAGACCTTTTGACTTCAACGCCAGTAAGACAGCCTTCCAGACTGTAGCATTCTCGCGTTCCACCTGTCCATTACCCCTAGGGTTGTAACTCGTGGTCCTACCAGAGGCAATCCCGTATGAGAGCAGGAATTGCCTCAAGTCATCGCTCATGAACGACGAGCCCCTGTCGCTATGGATGTAGCTGGGGTACCCGAACAGGGTAAAAAGATCACGGAATGCCTTGATCACCGTGGCAGCGGATGTATCCGAGCAGGGAACAACAAAAGGGAACCGAGAGTACTCATCAATGATATTGAGAAAGTACACGTTCCGATCTGTTGAGGGAAGGGGGCCCTTAAAATCAACACTCAGTCTCTCGAAGGGACGAGTGGCCTTGACTAAATGTGCCCGGTCAGGTCGGTAAAAGTGCGGTTTGCATTCTGCGCAAATCCGACAGCTCCTTGTTACCGACCTGACGTCCTCCACCGAGTAAGGCAGGTTGCGGGCTTTTACAAAGTGGTAGAGCCGAGTGACCCCAGGATGGCACAGGTCATTATGGAGGGCGTGCAAACGGTCCTCCTGAATACTAGCGCATGTTCCACGCGAGAGGGCATCCGAGGGCTCATTGAGTTTCCCTGGACGAAACATGATATCGTAGTTATAGGTGGAGAGTTCAATTCTCCACCGCAAGATCTTGTCATTCTTGATCTTGCCCCTCTGCGTGTTGTTAAACATGAACCCCACGGACCGCTGGTCCGTGATCAGGGTGAACCGTTTTCCCGCCAAGTAATGGCGCCAATGCCGCCGGCCTCCACAATGGCCTGGGCCTCCTTTTCCACCGCTGAATGCCGAATTCCGGGGCCTTGGAGGGTGCGGGAAAAAAATGCGACGGGCCTGCCCGCCTGGTTATGTGTGGCGGCCAGGGCGAAATCAGATGCATCGGTTTCCACCTGAAAGGGGATGGACTCGTCTACCGCGTGCATCGTAGCTTTCGCGATGTCGGCTTTCAATTTATCGAAGGCCAATCGGGCCTCTGGCGTTAGGGGAAAAGTCGTGGACTTAATGAGCGGACGGGCTTTGTCCGCGTAGTTGGGAACCCAATGCGCATAATAAGAGAAGAAGCCTAAGCATCTTCTCAGTGCTTTTGCACCAGTAGGTAAGGGAAGTTCAGCAAGGGGGCGCATACGGTCTGGATCAGGGCCAATGACCCCGTTTTCCACCACGTATCCTAGGATGGCTAAACGGCGCGTACGAAACACACACTTCTCCCCGTTGTAGGTCAAGTTCAGGTGAGATGCAGTGCGTAAGAAGTTCAGGAGGTTTGTGTCGTGGTCCTGCTGGTCATGGCCGCAGATGGTGACATTATCCAGGTACGGGAAGGTAGCCCGCAGCCCGTTCTGGTCCACCATTCGGTCCATAGCACGCTGGAAGACCGAGACCCCATTGGTGACACCAAAGGGAACCCTGAGAAAATGATACAAGCTACCATCCGCCTCAAAAGCCGTGTATTGTCGGTCCTCTGGGCGAATGGGGAGTTGGTGGTAGGCAGACTTGAGATCTATGGTGGAGAACACCCAGTACTGCACAATCTGATTGACCATATCAGATATGCACGGGAGGGGATACGCATCCAGCTGCGTATATCGGTTAATGGTCTGACTGTAGTCAATGACCATCCGGGGTTTGTTCCCGCTCTTGACCACCACGACCTGTGCTCTCCACGGACTAACACTGGGTTGTATGATCCTTTCTTTGAGGAGCCGCTGAACCTCAGATCTAATGAAGATCCGATCCTCAGTGCTGTAACGCCTACTTTTAGTCGCGATGGGCTTGCAGCCTGGCACAAGATTCTGAAACAAGGAGGGTGTGGTGATCTTCAGCGTCGAGAGGCTACAGGCGGGGCGCGTTGGGCAATTTGGAGGCTGCTGCTGTTTTCCCACTGCCAGTGAAGGGAGTGGCCCACCATACTGTAGGATTACACTCCTCAAGTGGACCATGAAGTTTAGTCCGAGAAGTATTGGCGCGCAAAGATACGGCAACACAAGGAGCTTGAAGCGCTCGTAAACTGTGCCTTGTACTTTCAAGGTTACCACGCAACTCCCTAGCACGGCAACAGACCGGGACCTCGATGCCATAGAGATTGTCTGTTTGGCAGGTTGAATCTGGAGTCCACACCGCTTCACAGTGTCTGGGTGGATAAAGCTCTCAGTGCTCCCGCTGTCAAACAGACAATAAATCACATGATTATTTACCTGGATATTCATCATAGAACGGTCGAGTCTCTGAGGCTTGGCCTGGTCCAGGATGATCGACGCCACCGTTGGTTCATGAACGCCACTGCAGGCAGCTGAAATCGATGCGGAGGACCCCTGCTGGTCGTTCGTGGTCAGTGTCGACCAACATGGCTGCCCCCATGAATCGCACGTGGGTGAGGGCGCCAAACTCAGCGACCCCTGGTGGTCATACTCCTCCGACTCCGTCGACCGTAATGGCGTCGTCCTGGTCTCGCACGTGGACGAACCCCGCGACAACTTCGACGATGATGACCCAAGCTCTGAAGAATCGCAGGCCGCACTGCCATTCCTGGGTTTAGATCGGCACACTTTTGCATAATGCCCTTTTTTACCGCATGCGGTGCACAATACAGCTTTAGCGGGACACTTTTGCCGGGTATGCTTCGCTCCTCCACAGAAGTAGCACCGCGGGCCGCACGGGGCTGCAGCCGTCCTCTGGCCCGAATGGGAGCACGCCATTACACAGCATTTCGAACCCGAGGGACGAGGAGGGATTTGCGACTGCTCCTGCCACGTTGTCTCCACGTGGTCCTCCGGATATAAAACTAAGCTCTTTGAAGCCGACTCGAGCATCTCTGCTAACTCGATGGCCTGGGTAAGATTAAGGTTACCCTTCTCCAACAGTTTAAGTCGAATGTACGACGATCCGACCCCGGCCACAAACGCATCTCGGGCGAGGTCGTACATGCTCAGCTCAGCCGACACAGCTTTGCAGTCACAGCCCCTGGCTAGCTGTAGGAGCTCATTGGCATAGTCCTCCATCATTTCGCCAGACTGCCGTCGTCGAGTGGCTAGGAGGTAACGAGCGTGTATCTCGTTAGGTTGTTTGGTATAGCGCTTCTTTAGAAGCTCGAGGGCCTTAGGGTAATTAGTGGCCGCACGAATCGCGAGGTAGACAGTGTCGCTTACCCTCGCATGGAGGACCCGGAGTCTGTCATCATCTGTGGTGACCGCTGCGGAGGCTGCCAAGTAGTCTTCGAAACACTTCAGCCAGTGGTCGAAGGTGTTAGAAGCGCCCACCGCACGTGGATCTAGCGTAAGGCGTTCCGGCTTGAGAATTTGCTCCATACTCTCTCTCTTTTTTTTTCGACGAGAGTTTAACGACAGTAAATAAAATTGATGCGCTATTCAGACACGAGGCTTGAAGCTCAGTAAATGAAAAGCTTTTATTTACTGTTAATGAAGCTACCAGAACTTATATACACTATCCCAGACTGAAGGGGTCCCGGCCAGAGCAGGGACTCTTATACCTCTCCCAGGAGGCGGAGCCCAACTGGGATGTGCCACAACACTACAATACAAAGGTGTAACAACCCCACCCTAACCCAACAGCAACAATAGCACAATCCAACAGGAACATATGTACATCCTTGTAGTCCTGGCCAGCCCCGGCTCAGCACTATCCAGTGGGAACCAACGATGGTTCACCACAATTTGTAACCACAATATTTCTATTCCACCAGGACCTCAAAACAATGCATCCAAGGACTTGTGCGTTTTGAACCTCAGTCTGAGCTGTCCTGCAAAATGGTGCCTCATGCCACAGATATCAGACGGACATATTTTACACAGAGGGTGGTGGGGGCCTGGAATGCGCTGCCAGGCAAGGTGGTGGAGGCGGACACACTGGGAACGTTTAAGACTTATCTAGACAGCCATATGAACGGAGTGGGAATGGAGGGATACAAAAGAATGGTCTAGTTTGGACCAGGGAGCGGCGCGGGCTTGGAGGGCCGAAGGGCCTGTTCCTGTGCTGTATTGTTCTTTGTTCTTTATTCCAGCCAGAGTTCCCCACACCTCCAGTGGAAGTGGGCTCGAGGAGACACATGTTCTGCTCCATGGAAACAGAATCTCATCTGGACTTGAGCTGTCCGCTTAGTGGCTCTGGACGGGCTGAGATTGCGGTAATTAGCAATTAGGTCCAAGAATGGGCATTAAATCTGGAGTTTCAAATAGACTATTCTTATTAGCAGAATATTCATTCCGTTCCTGTGGTCCAGACAAGTCCTGGAGAATTGTGGGTTGTAAACATGTGAAATTTATTTTCAAGTTTTGTGGTTGAGGCAGAAAGGATGTTAACTCAACTGGACAGAGGGACAAAGGAAATGGGATCAAGGAAATATAGAATTTTACATACATGGTGGCACGGGTGGCACAGTGGATAGCACTGCCGTCTCACTGCGCCAGGGGCCCGGGTTCAATTCCGACATCAGGTCATTGTCTGCGTGGAGTCTGCACATTCTCCCCGTGGGTTTCTTCTGGGTGCTCTGGTTTCCTCCCACAGTCTGAAAGACGTACAGTTAGGTGGAATGGCCATGCTAAATTAACCCTTAGTGTCAGGGGATTAGCAGGGTAAAGACATGGGGTTGCGGGGATAGGGCCTGGGATTGTTGTCAGTGTTGACTCGAATGGCCTCTTTCTGCACTGTAGGATTCTATGATGAGGAGGCCATTCAGTCCATCATGCCTGTTGCCTGCTCTTCATATCAGTGATCCAATGAGAAGACGGTGGGTAAATGTGAAAAGTGCAACCGAAAGGCACCAACTGCATTGATATAGCGCCTTTCCCAATCCCAGATGTCCCAAAACGCTTTACAGTCAATACTTCTGAAGTGTATTCCCAGTATTCCGGCCAATAGTTACTTCTCAATCAACATCACTGAATCAGATTGCCTGGTTATTGTCACTTTACTGCTCCCAGCTGCGTACCTACACCACAACGTGCACAGAGCAGAGTCCCAAGGGAGGGACATACCCCACACCGAGTTTAAACAGACTTGCTCCAGATCTGGGGGATAAACTTGCCTGGTGTGTCCAAGTCATGGAGGACATAAACATGCTTGAAGTCAACAGAGTTCTTGTGCCTCCTCCTGCACTGTAGGATTCTATGATTCTAAGAAACTGTTTTTGAGTCGGTTGGTACCATGATCTCAGACTTTTGCATCTTTTTCCCGATGGGAGAAGGTGGAAGAGAGAATGTCCGGGGTGCGTGGGGTCCTTAATTATGCTGGCTGCTTTGCCAAGGCAGCGGGAAGTGTAGACAGAGTCAATGGATGGGAGGCTGGTTTGTGTGATGGATTGAGCTACCTTCACGACCTTTTGTAGTTCCTTGCGGTTTTGGGCAGAGCAGGAGCCATACCAAGCTGTGATACAACCAGAAAGGATGCTTTCTATCTGGGGACATACGACTCTCACCAACACCTACAGATGCATCATCGAAAGCATTCTTCCAGTTGTATTTCCTTAGTCTCCTCAGAAAATAGAGGCGTTGGTGGGTTTCTTAATGATCGCGTTTTACTCATCTAATAAAATCAAATAACTGGGGATGCTGGAAATCTGAAATAAAAATGGAAAAGGCTGGAAAAATTCAGCAGGTCTGGCAGTGTCTGTGGAGAGAGAAAGGATTCAGATCTTTCTGAAGTTGTGGCTGAGTCACATGGGAGGAATACCTTCACTGTGCCACCTGTCATGAAGCTGGAAATGTGTTTGCAAAAATTGAATTAAGAAAGACTTGGAAGTACTGTGAACTGTCAGGGAGATAGTGTTAAACTTGAAGAGGACAAAGACGGGGCTGATGGAATGGACAAGTATCAGATTAAATGTAATGCTGAGAAACGCAAAATGATTCGGCACGCTAGCACAGTCGTTAGCACTGCTGCTTCACAGCTCCAGGGACCTGGGTTCGATTCCCGGCTTGGGTCACTGTTTGTGTGGAGTTTGCACATTCTCCTCGTGCCTGCGTGGGTTTCCTCCGGGTGCTCCGGTTTCCTCCCACAGTCCAAAGATGTGCGGGTTAGGTTGATTGGCCATGCTAAAAATTGCCCTTAGTGTCCTGAGATGCGTAGGTTAGAGGGATTAGTGGGTAAATATGTAGGGATATGGGGGTAGGGCCTGGGTGGGATTGTGGCCGGTGCAGACTCGATGGGCCGAATAGCCTCTTTCTGATTCATTTTGGGAGGAAGAATGCATAGGACACAATATAAAATAAAACAAACAATTCTAAAGTGGGTGCTGGAGCAGAGAGACCTGGGTGTATATGTGCATAAATCACTGAAGGTGGCAGGACAAGTTGAGAAAGTGGATAAAAAGGCACATGGGATCTTGGTCTTTATAAATAACAGCACAGAGTACAACAGCAAGGGAGTGAAAATGAATTTTTACAAAACACTGGTCCAGCATCAACTGGAGTATTGCGTCCAATTCTGGAGATTGCAATTTAGGAAAGATATGACGGCTTCAGAAAAGGTCCAGGTGGTTCCAGGGATGAGAGACTTCAGTTACGTGGATAGATTGGAGAAGTTGGAACTGTTTTCCTTGGAAAAGTTCAAAATCACGAGGGATCTGGACAGAGTCAAGAGGGAGAAACTGTTCCCATTGGTGGAAGGATCAAGAACCAGAGGACCAATGCACCTAACCAGCACATCTTTCCGGAGGAAACTGGAGCACCTGGAGGAAACCCACACAGACACGGGGAGAATGTGCAGACTCCGCACAGTCACCCAAGCCGAGAGTCAAACACGGATCCCTGGCGCTGTGAGGCAGTAGTGCTAACCACTGTGCCACCCTTTATAACATCTGGGTGAAGCACTGGCGAGGCTATGGTTTCAGGTCATAGATCATAGAAGATCATAGATCATAGAACCCGACAGTGCAGAAAGAGGCCATTCGGCCCATCGAGTCTGCACCGACCACAATCCCACCCAGGCCCTACCCCCATATCCCTCCATATTTTCCCCGCTCATCCCTCTAACCTCCTCATCTCAGGACACTAAGGGGCAATTTTAGCACAGCCAATCAACCTAACCCGCACATCTTTGGACTGTGGGAGGAAACCGGAGCACCCGGAGGAAACCCACGCAGACACGAGGAGAATGTGCAAACTCCACACAGACAGTGACCCGAGCGGGAATCGAACCCAGGTCCCTGGAGCTGTGAAGCCGCAGTGCTAACCACTGTGCTACCGTGCCGCCCAGGGTCAGGATTAGAATTATCAAAACGTGCGCAGTGTGTTGTACTTAAACATAATAAATAGGAACAGGAATGCTCCACCATTCAATGAGATCAAGGCTGATTTGATTGTGGCCTTAACTCCACTGCCCTGCCTGTTTCCCTCTCCTATCAAAAACCCGTCTCATCAGCATCGAATGTTCTTATTATCTAGAGGTGTACAGCATGTTAGAATCGTAGAATCCTACAGTGCAGAAGGAGGCCATTTGGCCCATCAGGTCAAAGGTAGGGTTCTGAAGACTGTGGAGGAACAGAGAGATCTTGGGGTCCATATCCACAGATCTCTAAAGGTTGCCTCTCAAGTGGATAGAGCTGTGAAGAAGGCCTATAGTGTGTTTGCGTTTATTAACAGGGGGTTGGAGTTTAAGAGCCGTGGGGTTATGCTGCAACTGTACAGGACCTTGGTGAGACCACATTTGGAATATTGTGTGCAGTTCTGGTCACCTCACTATAAGAAGGATGTGGAAGCGCTGGAAAGAGTGCAAAGGAGATTTACCAGGATGCTGCCTGGTTTGGGGGGTAGGTCTTATGAGGAAAGGTTGAGGGAGCTCGGGTTGTTCTCTCTGGAGCGGAAGAGGTTGAGGGGAGACTTAATAGAGGTTTATAAAATGATGAAGGGGATAGATAGAGTGAACGTTCAAAGACTATTTCCTCGGGTGGATGGAGCTATTACAAGGGGGCATAACTATAGGGTTCATGGTGGGAGATATAGGAAGGATGTCCGAGGTAGGTTCTTTACGCAGAGAGTGGTTGGGGTGTGGAATGGACTGCCTGCAGTGATAGTGGAGTCAGACACTTTAGGAACATTTAAACAGTTATTGGATAGGCACATGGAGCACACCAGGATGATAGGGAGTGGGATAGCTTGATCTTGGTTTCAGATAAAGCTCGGCACAACATCGTGGGCCGAAGGGCCTGTTCTGTGCTGTACTGTTCTATGTTCTATCAAGTCTGCTCTGACCACAATCCCACCAGGCCCTATCCCCATGCATTTACCCTAGCTAGCCCCCCTGACACTGAGGTGCAATTGAGCATGGACAATACATCTAACTCGCACATCTTTGGACTGTGGGAGGAAACCAGAGGACCCAGAGGAAACCCACACAGACACGGGGGGAATGTGCAAACTCTACACAGACAGTGACCAAAGCCGGGAATTGAACCCGGGTCCCTGGCGCTGTGAGGCAGCAGTGCTAACCACTGTGCCACCGTGCCGTTGTAAACCTAGGGTTCACATTTGACCTACCTTCGTTTTCCTCTGCTTCCTCTGGATCCTCCTCATCTTCATTCCGAAAGTGTGACTGCCAATCCGCCATATCGGCTGGGGAGGAAGTGCCAACTCCCCTGTCAGGTAGAAAAACAAGGGACAACATTAACCAAAGGAGACATTCCTGGATCATGGGATTAGCCCAGAGAAGTGACAGAGACAAGGTGGCAGAATAATTCAGTCACTTTGGACTCAAACAGATTTAAAAACAAAACAGTGCCTTGATTGGTTTCACTTCTTCAAGGGCATACAGCTCTCTCAATCGGAGCTAGTGTAGACCATTCGGCCCCTCAAGCCTGTCCTGCCATTCAATAAGATCATGACTAATCATCTACCTCAACTCCACCTCCCTGCATTATCCCCATCTCCTTTGGCACCCAAAGTCCTATTGATTTCTGCCTGGACTATGCCCATCGAGTGAGCATCCACAGTCCACAGTGGGGTGGAGCGTTCCAAAGGGAGATGTACGGCTCCCAGCCTCATCTAGTGCTGGCCTCACTGCGGTTAATTAATTTTCTCCAGGCAAAGGGTATTAACAGATTCAAGGGAGGTGACCCAGATCAGTCATGAATTAGCTGAATGATGGAACAGACTCGAGGGACCGAATGGCCTCCTCCTAGGTGGAAAGTGAGACTTGGTGTTGGGAAATGTGCCCAATATAAGTCTCTTTTAAATTACACATCTGGATTTTAAATGTTTGGAATGATATACAACAGAGAAGAGCAATGGGAGAAGAAATATAAGTTAGTATTAAAGCAGCAGTTATTGAAATGTGTTCCCCTGGAGGGAGCTGTCCCTTTAAGAGGAGAATATGGCGCTTTAAGAGTGCAGTAAGAAGTCTCACAACACCAGGTTAAAGTCCAACAGGTTTATTTGGTCGCAAAAGCCACTAACTTTCGGAGCGCTGCTCCTGCATCAGGTGAGTGGGATTTCAGTTCACAAACAGGGCATATAAAGACACAAACTCAATTTACAAAACAATGGTTGGAATGCGAGTCTTTACAGGTAATCAAGTCTCAAAGATACAGACAATGTGAGTGGAGGGAGGGTTAAGCACAGGTTAAAGAGATGTGTATTGTCTCCAGACAGGACAGTTAGTGAGATTTTGCAAGCCCAGGCAAGTCGTGGATTACAGATAGTGTGACATGAACCCAAGATCCTGGTTGAGGCCGTCCTCATGTGTGCGGAACTTGGCTATCAGTCTCTGCTCAGAGACTCTGCGCTGTCGCATGTCGTGAAGGCTGCCTTGGAGAACGCTTACTCGAAGATCAGAGGCCGAATGCCCGTGACTGCTGAAGTGTTCCCCAACAGGAAGAGAACACGCTTGCCTGGTGATTGTCGAGCGGTGTTCATTCATCTGTTGGCGTAGCGTCTGCATGGTCTCCCCAATGTACCATGTCTCGGGGCATCCTTTCCTGCAGTGTATGGAGGTAGACAACGTTGGTCGAGTTGCAAGTGTATGTACCGTGTACCTGGTGGATGGTGCTCTCACGTGAGATGATGGCATCCATGTCGATGATCCGGCACGTCTTGCAGAGGTTGCTGTGGCAGGGTTGTGTGGTGTCGTGGTCACTGTTCTCCTGAAGGCTGGGTAGTTTGCTGCGGACAATGGTCTGTTTGTGGTTGTGCGGTTGTTTGAAGGCAAGAAGTAGGGGTGTGGGGATGGCCTTGGTGAGATGTTTGTCTTCATCAATGACATGTTGAAGGCTCTGGAGAAGATGTCATAGCTTCTCCGCTCCGGGGAAGTACTGGACGATGAAGGGTACTTTGTCTGCCGTGTCCTGTGTTTGTCTTCTGAGGAGGTTGGTGCGATTTGTCGCGGTGGCGCGTTGGAACTATCGATCGATGAGTCGAGCGCCATATCCTGTTCTTATGAGGGCATCTTTCAGCGTCTGGAGGTGTCTGTTGCGATCCTCCTCATCTGAGCAGATCCTGTGTATACGGAGGGCTTGTCCATAGGGGATGGCTTCGTTAACGTGTTTAGGGTGGAAGCTGGAGAAGTGGAGCATCGTGAGGTTATCTGTGGGCTTGCGGTACAGTGAGGTGCTGAGGTGACCGTCCTTGATGGAGATGCGTATGTCCAAGAATGCAACCGATTCTGGAGAGTAGTCCATGGTGAGCCTGATGGTGGGATGGAACTTGTTGATGTCATCATATAGTTGTTTCAGTGATTGTTCACCATGAATCTAAAGGAAGAAAATGTCATCGATGTATCTAGTGTATAGCATCAGTTGAAGGTCCTGTGCGGTGAAGAGGTCCACTTCACCAGGCAAGAGTGTTCTCTTCCTGTTGGGGAACACTTCAGCGGTCACGGGCATTCAGCCTCTGATCTTCAGGTAAGCGCTCTCCAAGATGGCCTTCACGACAACGCAGAGTCGCTGAGCAGAGAGTGATAGCCACGTTCCAAACACATGAGGACGACCTCAACCGGGATCCTGGGTTCATGTCACACTACCTGTAACCCCCATGACTTGCAAAATCTCACTAACTGTCCTGTCTGGAGACAATACACATCTCTTTAACCTGTGCTTAACGCTCTCTCCACTCACAATGTCTGTACCTTTAAGATTACCTGTGAAGACTCACATCCCAACCATTATTCTGTAAATTGAGTTTGAGTCTTTATATGCCCTGTTTGTGAGGAGATCTCCCACTCACCTGACGAAGGAGCAGCGCTCCGAAAGCTAGTGGCGTTTGCTACCAAATAAACTTGTTGGACTTTAACCTGGTGTTGTTAGACTCCTTACTGTGTTTACCCCAGTCCAACGCCGGCATCTCCACATCATCAATAACCAGGGCATAGATTTAAGTTAAGGGGCAGGTTGTTTAAAAGAGATGTGAGGAAAAGCTTTTTCACCCAGAGGCTGGTGGGAATTTAGAGCTGACTGCCTGAAAGGGTGGTAAAGGCAGGAACCCTCAGAAGAAGCATTTAGATGAGCACACGAAACACCATAGAATGCAAGGCTACAAATCAAGTGCTGGAAAATAGGATTAGAATAGATAAGTGTTTGATGGCCAGCGTGGAAACAATGAGCCAAAGGGCCTCTTTCTGTGCTGTAAAACTCTATGTCTCTATGACTGTATGTATGTAAAGTGATCACTGAGTGTGTGGGTGAGGGCACTCAAGGTGGTGCAGGGTGGTGAGAGGGGTGAGGGGGGGGGCTGCTTTACAATGGTCTTCAGAACTGGGCTAATGTCTCTGTGAATGCCACCTTAGCATCCACTACCTCCATTTCTGTCTCAGGCAGATGGATATCCCGCGGAGGGAAAATACTCAACTCCCAATTCTCGCCTGCACGATGAATTTCCGGCCCAATGTTCCAGATCAGGAGCCTTCCATAAATTCATTTAAAACAGGGAAGCTGGATAAACCACCTGAGAGAGAAAGGGTACGTTGAGAAGCGGAGAGGAAGCAGAGTGGGCAGTAACTTGTGTGGAACTTACAAACTAGCACAACCTCGTTTGGCTGAATGGCTGTAGACTTCATGTTACAGTTCACTCAGAGAGTCCGAGTTGCCTTGGTAACCTGCACTTTTCCATGCGTGTTGTCGTCTGGAGCTATGGTCAGTGACGGTCGAGGCTCCAACATTCTTTCCATCACATGTCTGACCAGGAATCTCTCCCACTCTCACCACCTGACATTGGCGTCTGTTTGGAAGGATTTTGCAGGCTGATTTTCAACCTGTTTGGCCGCATTATGAACTCACCTTCCTTGGACATCAAGTCCTGGGGTGGGACTCGAACCTGGAGCTTCTGGATCAGAGGCAGGGACACCAACCCACTGTGCCACAGCACCTCGTATATTTGATGTAATTCTATATCATAGAACAAGAAGTTGTTGATGATGAACTGTTTTTAAGCACGTACAGAACCAGGGAGGAAGGTGAAAGGAACAAATAGAAGTTGTATTGGAAAGAAGAGATTTTTTGGGATATTCCTTAATGGCAGAAATCCGGAGAGTGAGCAGGGACAGAGACACTTGTGGGTTCATGTGCATCTTTCAAGGTGGCTGGACATATTGAGAGCGGTTAGCAAAGCATCTTGGGCTTCATTATTAGAGGCACTGAGGACAAAAGTAGGGAAGTTATGCTGAACCTGTATAAAGCTTGGGTTAAGCACCAATTAGAAGACTGCACTGAGTTCTGGTCGCTTTAGGAAGGGTGTGAGGGTCCTTGTGACAGTGAAGAGGGAGATTTATCAGAATGGTGCCAGGGATGGGGGGGGGATTTTAGCTACAGGGTTCGGTTGGAGAAGTTGGGGTTGTTCTCCTTGGAGTGAAGGAGATTGAGAGGAGATTTGCCAAGGGTGTACAAGGTTTAGATCAAGTGGACAAAGAAAAGCTATTGCCGTTAGCTGAGGGTACAAGGACTGAAGGAGACAGAGATGAGGTTTCGGGCAAGGTGTGCAGGGGGGAAAATGAGGAAGGGGGTGAAATCAGATATGATGAAAGATTTCAAAAGGAAATTGGATGGGCACTTGGGGGAAGATAAACTTGTGGGGAGACGGGGATAGAGCGGGGGAGTGGGACTGACTGGATTGTTCAACAGAGAGCTGGCACTAACTCAATGGTCCCTTTCTGTGTCGTGACGATTCTGACTCGCTCAGTTACACACATCTACCCTCAGGAACCTCTGGCTCAGGGAGCAGTAAATAAAATCAGCCAGCAGTCTCTAACAGGGAGAGTGTGTGTTGGGTATGCACAGGGCCAGACTGCGATACCTCTCACAGTCAAATTGCCTGTCAATACATGCTGGGCCCGATTCTACCACCGTGTTGCGCCCGTTTTCGGGTGCAAAAACTTGGTAAAGTCAGGCGTGAGGCGAGTAGCGCAAACCACGCCTGCCTTTGTGCCGGTTCCTCCTTCACCAAGGCCCGAAAATGGCCACGATTAGGACCGCCAGGGGAGGCATTATCCGGCCCAGGAGGGATGTGGTGGGGAGGGGCATTCTATCAGGTTTTTTTTACTGCGCATGCGCAGTTGGAAGCACTGATCGGAGTTGCAGGGTTTCAGGCGCATTAAGCCCCACCCACAGACTTCTACAGCGCAATTCGGAATCGCTGATATTTTTGCAGGCAGAGTGTGTATGGAGGCACCTGAGAATGGGTCTAAAAGTCGGATCTGAAACACTCCCAGTTTCAAGTCCCCCCCGTCCAGCACTGAGAATCAAAATGGTAAAATAGGGCCCGCTGTCTGACCTCACTCATAAAAACCACACTTTCAGCAAGGAACCAATTGTTGCCAACACTTGTGACCGGAGCACAGGTCAGCACCTCTGAGAGGAGAGAAAGAGCATCGGTCTGTTGTCCTAAAATCTGTTTAATGTTTATTTATTAGTGTCACAAGCGTGCTTACATTAACACTGCAATGAAGTTACTGTGAAAATCCCCTAGTCGCCACGCTCCGGCACCCGTTCGGGTACACTGAGGGAGAATTTAGCACGGCCAATGCACCGAAGCAGCACGTCTTTCAGATGTGGGAGAAAACCAGAGCACCCGGAGGAAACCCACGCAGACACGGGGAGAACATGCAGACTCCACACAGACAGTCACCCAAGCCGAGAATCGAACTCGGGTCCCTGGCACTGTGAGGCAGCAGTGCTAACCACTGTGCTGCCGTGCCGCCCGATTGAATATCTCAGTGGGGAAGAATGGGTCATCAATATCTTTAGAACATCCTCACCTCGCTTCTCCCTGACCCAAGACAGGTTTGGGATAACACTGTAAGGTGTCTCTTTACACAACACCTTTCATAACATCAGGACACCCACCATCAGCAACGTACTTTTGAAGTGTCGCCACTATTATCATGTAGGGAAGACAGTCACTCATTTGGGCATGGCAAGATCCCACAAAACAGCCAGCAGATGACCAGGTTTTAGCGATGTTGGTTCAGGGCTTGGCTAGAAGTCCCCCGGATGACTCTTCCAAAGAGAATGCCACCTGAGAGGGCAGATACATGGCCTCCCTTTACTGTCTCGTCCAAGATGCAGCAGCTCCAATCTCGCCTTTTGCACCCAAGCCTCTGGAGTGGGACTGAAACCACAGCCGACCGAAATGGAGTTAAGAGTGTGAGCCCCCTGAAGCACCCCCAAATCGAGTGAGTGAGATTGCCCCTCCATTCCCCCCAGTCAATACTCTGGGTATTTGAAACGGGGAAAGTTTCCCATTTCCCCAGCACCAATAATTGCAAGCTTACTGAGTGTTAATCACCACAGTTAGCAACTGCACTCAAAACTATCTGGGGCAGAATGAACAAATGGAAACAGGATTTAACGCAACAAAATGCACATTCTTAATTACACTGCAAAGGATTCCAGGAAATGGTACATGTGTTTATTGAGAATGAAAGACAAGCTGCACTGAAGCTGCCATTCAAATAAGATTAACACACTCCCAACCTCACCATACCGTGGGTGGCACGGTGGCACAGTGGTTAGCACTGCTGCCTCATAGTTCCAGAGACCTGGGTTCAATTCTGGCCTTGGGTCACTGTCTGTGTGGAGTTTGCTCATTCTCCCCATGTCGGCATGGGTTTCCTCCGGATGCTCCGGTTTCCTCCCACACTCCAAAGATGCGCAAGTAAGGTGGATTAAGCATGCTAAATTGCCCCTTAGTGTCAGGGGGATTAGCTAGGGTAAATACATGGGGTTACGGGGATAGGGCCTGGGTGGGATTGTTGTCAGTGCAGACTCGATGGGTTGAATGGCCGCCTTCTGCACTGTAGGGATTCTATGATTCAAAGTGGGTTAGAGAGAGATTATGTCAGAAATGGAGAGTTGTTTAAATGAGCAAATATGTTAATGCTTAAAAGGTCCTCTTTCTTTCTTCAGTTCCGCTGAAGCATTTTACTGTCAGGATTGTATCTCCCCCCAGCTCCTGGCCTTGCAATTTCATCCTCAAACTAGCCTTGTCCGCCTCTGCCATCTCCTGGTATTCAGTTGCATTGCCGCCCGCAGTCTCACTCTCGGCTCAACATAACTCCTGATTACTGAGGACCTCAGGCCGTCCCGACCAACCTCACAGCCAGGGAAGGCATGCTCACTGTTCTGAAACAGGGAGGAACGTGTCATGTGCACAGCAAGCTCCCATAAATGGCAATGAGATAAACGAACCAACAATCTGTGACGCTGGTGGCGGGATAAGCGATGATCCATACCATCACTAATAGGATCTTTAAAATTATGAAAAGTTTTTGATAGTGGGAGAATGTTTCCTCTTGTTTATTTATTTCAGGAAGGGTGTAAATGCATTGGAAACAGTTCGGAGAATGTTTACTGGACTCATACCAGGAATGGGTGGGTAGTGTTTTGAGCAAGGTTTGGAGAGGTGAACCTTGTATCCGCTTGAGTTTCGAAGAATAAGAGGCGACTTGATTGAAACAGATAAGATCCTGAGGGGGTGTTGACAGGGTGGATGTGGAGAGGATGTTTCCTCTTGTGGGAGAACGTAGAACTAGAGACTCACTGTTAAAAAGTAAGTGGTCACCCGTTTAAAATGGAGAAAAGGTGAAACATTTTCTCTCTGGGGGTTCAGTGTCTTTGGAAGTCTCTTCTTGAAATGGTGGTGGAAGCAGAGTTTTTGAATTAATGCTATTTTAAACCCCTAAGCTAATCCCAATTGCCCACGTTTGGCCCATATCCGTCTATACCCATCTTACCCATGTAACTGTCTAAATGCTTTTTAAAAGACAAAATTGTACCCGCCTCTAATACTGCCTCTGGCAGATTGTTCCAGACACTCACCGCCCTCTGTGTGAAAAAATTGTCCTTCTGGATCCTTAAGTATCTCTCCCCTCTCACCTTAAACCTATTCCCTCTAGTTTTAGATTCCCCTATCTTTGGGAAAAGATGTTGACTATCGAGCTGATCTATGCCCTTCATTATTTTATGGACCTCTGTAAGATCACCGCTCAGCCTTCTATACTCCAGAGAAAAAAGTCCCAGTCTATCCAGCCTCTCCTTATAACTCAAACCATCAAGTCCCGGTAGCATCCTAGTAAATCTCTTCTGTACTCTTTCTAGTTTAATAACATCCTTTCTATAATAGGGTGACCAGAACTGTACACAGTATTCCAAGTGTGGCCTTAGCAATGCCTTGTACAACTTCAACAAACATCCCAACTCCTGTATTCAATGTTCTGACCAATGAAACCAAGCATGCTGAATGCCTTCTTCACCATTCAGTCCACTTGTGACTCCACTTTCAAGGAGCTATGAACATGTACCCTTGGATCTCTTTGTTCTGTAACTCTCCCCAACGCCGTACCATTAACTGAATAAGTCCTGCCCTGGTTTGATCTACCAAAATGCATTATGCCTCGCATTTATCTCAATTAAACTCCATCTGCCATTCGTCAGCCCACAGGCCCAATTGATCAAGATTCCGTTGCAATCCAAGATTACCTTCTGCACTGTCCACTATGCCACCAATCTTGGTGTCATCTGCAAACTTACTGACCATGCCTCCTATATTCTCATCCAAATCATTTATATTAATAACAAATAACAGTGGACCCAACACTGATCCCTGAGGCACACCGCTGGTCACAGGTCTCCAGTTTGAAAAACAACCCTCAACAACCACCCTCTGGCGTCTGTCATCAAGCCAATTTTGTATCCATTTAGCGACCTCACCCTGGATCCCGTGAGATTTAACCTTATGCAACAACCTACCGTGCGATACCTTGTCAAAGTCCTTGCTAAAGTACATGTAGACAACATCAACTGCACTGCCCTCATCGACCTTCTTGGTTACCCCTTCAAAAACACTCAATCAAATTTGTGAGACATGATTTTCCACTCACAAAGCCATGCTGACTGTCCCTAATCAGTCCTTGCCTCTCTTAAATAATTTAGCAGTAAAATTGGACCCTTCGTTTGACTGAATCTCCCTGGGAAATCCATAACGGGTAAAGAAAGCAAGCAAATCCCCCACAACCTTTTTTGCCTTGATATTCCATAATGGAATTGCATCTGGAAACCTGGTAGACACATTCATTACGGTTAAAAAAAATACTGGTTCCCACTTCTGGTTTTAGAGAGGGGACCTACACAATCAATGATAACCCGTGTAAAAGGTTCTTCAAATGCGAGAAGTGGCATCAAAGGGGCTGGTTTTATCACTGCCTGTGGTTTTCCTACCATCTGATACGTACGACAGGTACAGCAAGATTCAATCACATCTTTATGTAGTCCAGACCAATAGAAATGCTTCTGTATCTTAGCCTGAGTCTTCCTCACCCCTCAATGACGTCCTACAGGTAACTCTTGTGCTACCCACAATACTTCCTGTCTGTATTCTACCAGCAACACAATCTGGTGAACTTCTGCCTATTTCTCATCTGCACTAACTTGCCAAGGTCTCTATTTTCACCTTAAGATTTTACTATTAAGGTAATAGCATTCTAGAATACACTCTGATTCCTTTTCCGAGTCGGCTTTATGATATAAATCCTTTATCACCTCATTTTTTTGTTATAACTCCATTAATCTTTTAGAGCTAGACACCTCTGCCTGATCCTCTACCTGCTTAGGTCTTTCCTTTACCATCTCATCAGAGTGTCAGCTAGCTGGACCTCAATTCCTTCATCTTTCTCTTTTGTTCTCCCATTCCTGTTTTAACTAATGGCTGTGGGATCTTGTCACCACACGATCTGGAAAAATTCCAGGGTATTTTTCTTTTAACTCCTCAGTTCCCTGGTTTTCTTTTGGCTTTTCCACTACAATGAGCATCAGTCCCTCCTGTGAACCAGCGATATCATTTCCAAGAATAAACTGTATTCCTGGAATAGCCAAGTTTTCCATCACTCCCACTATCACTTACCCAGTCTTGATTGGACTTTCTAGCCTTATCTTACACAGGGGACATACTCCTCTCTCCATTTATTCCACAGATTACCACTCTCTCGGGCAATATTTCAGGAGTGCAAATATTTTCATCTCTTACTATTGGAGACAGACTAGCTCCCATATCTCTCAATATTTTAACTTCTTTACCTGAGGGAGAATTTAGCACGGCCAATGCACCCTAACCAGTACATCTTTTGGACTGTGGGAGGAAACCAGAGCACCCGGAGGAAACCCACACAGTCACGGGGAGAACGTGCAGACTCCACACAGATAGTGACCCAAGCTGGGAATTGAACCCGGGTCCCTGGCACTGTGAGGTGGCAGGGCTAACCACTGTGCCACCTCGCTGCCCCTAGATACTAATACCTTTACAAATATGGTGTCCTGCATTCTTTCCATTGCAAGTGTACACATGTCACTGACACCATCTTGGGAGTTTAAGAGGCCTCGTAAAGGCTGAATAATGGGCAGCACAGAGATCAGTTTTAACCACCCTCCCCAGAGCCACCCCACTCGTGTTTATAGTTTAAAAACACAACACGTGGTACATTCAGCAACTGCACCAGGAGCAGAACCCAATTGGTCATTTCAAAATGTATCAAAGTGCAGTTTTGGGAAGAGAAATGATTACCGTAAGTTTCCGCCGACAGCCTCGATAGCACGACTCAGCTTGAAGGCACTGACTCCTGTAAAAGGATTTAATTCTTCAGTCAATCATACAGCCTAATGTTTAGCAGGAGCAGTAACTGAACCATGGTGAGGTGTGTATCCGCAGTTGTCAGGGTCAAGTTCATGGATTTGGAGTGCGCCATCCGGGGCACGGAATTACGACAGCGCTCACACAGAACGCTGGCCACACCTCATGGAGTTCAGTTCCAGGCACCCTCCCACAGACAGAACACCAGGTTATGGCGTTAGTCCAGGGCAATTCCCCAGGATGATACAGACCATGAGGGGATTGACTTTTGAAATTTGGCTTATTTTTGGGGGCGGCATGGTGGCACAGTGGTTAGCACTGCTACCTCACAGCACCCGGGACCCGGGTTCGATTCCCGGCTTGGGCCACTGTCTGTGTGGAGTTTGCACATTCTCCCCGTGTCTGTGTGGGTTTCCTCTGGGTGCTCCGGTTTCCTCCCACAGACCGAAAGACATGCTGGTTAGGGTTCATTGGCCGTGCTAAATTCTCCCTCAGTGTACCCGAACAGGCACCGGAGTGTGGCGACTTGGGGATTTTCACAGTAACTCCATTCCAGTATTAATGTAAGCCTACTTGTGACAATAATAAAGGATTGGAGGGAGCCCTTTTCAACCCTGACACTGGGGCTTATTTGGGGCCTTTGTACCAACACATCACAACAAAATAAATCACACAAGGTTGTGCTTTTTTTTTCATTACTTTGTGGGACCCGGGCGTCACTGGCTGCCAGCGTTTATTGCCCGTCCCTCGCTGCCCTTTGGAGGGCAGTTGAGAGTCAACCACATTGCTGTGGCTCCGGAGTCACATGTAGGCCAGACCGGGTAAGGGCGACAGATTTCCTTCCCTAAAGGGACATTAGTGAACCAGATGGGTTTTTCCAACAAATGACGAGTTATAAGGAGAGGCTGGATAGACTGGGACTTTTTTCTCTGGAGCGTAGGTGACTTAGGGGTGGTCTTATAGAGGTCTATAAAATAATGAGGGGCACAGATCAGCTCGATAGTCAATATCTTTTCCCAAAGGTAGGGGGGTCTAAAACTATAGGGCATAGGTTTAAGGCAGTGGTTCCCAAAGGGTGTAGCGAGAGAGGATGGCAAGAGTGGTGGGAAGATTCAAGGACAATCAAAGAAACAGTTAAACATGGTTTGAACAAGCATTGTTTTATACTTTCTGGATGTCCCATGATCATATTATAAAGTAGTTGTGTTCTATGTTATGAATCAAGCACTGCTCGGAGTTGTTTTTTTTAAAATGTATTTCTTATCAATAACAAATTCGGTGTGGCGCGAGCAAATTTTTATTCCGAAAATGCGGCCCAGTGAAAAACGTTTGGGAACCACTGGTTTAAGGTGAGAGGGGAGAGATACAAAAGTGTCCAGAGGGGCAATTTTTTCACAGAGGGTGGTGAGTGTCTGGAACAAGCTGCCAGAGGTAGTAGTAGAGGCGAGTATAATTTTATCTTTTAATAAGCATTTAGATAGTTACATGGGTAAGATGGGTATCGAGGGATATGGGCCAAATGCAAGCAATTGGGACTAGAGTCATAGAGGTTTACAGCATGGAAACAGGCCCTTCGGCCCAATTTGTCCATGCTGCCCTTTTTTTAAAAAAACCCAAAGCTAATCCCAATTGCCTGCATTTGGCCCATATCCCTCTATACCCATCGTACCTATGTAACTGTCTAAATGCTTTTTAAAAGATAAAATTGTACCTGCCTCTACTACTACCTCTGGCAGCTTGCTCCAGACACTCACCACCCTCTGTGTGAAATAATTGCCCCTCTGGGCACTTTTGTATCTCTCCCCTCTCACCTTAAACCTATGTCCTCTAGTTTTAGACTCCCCTACCTTTGGGAAAAGATATTGACTAACTAGCTGATCTATGCTCCTCATTATTTTATAGACCTCTAATAAGATCACCTCTCAGCCTCCTTCGCCCCAGAGAAAAAAGTCCCAGTCTATCCAGCCTCTCCTTATAACTCAATCCATCAAGTCCCGGTAGCATCCTAGTCAATCTTTTCTGCTCTCTTTCTAGTTTAATAATATCCTTTCTATAATAGGGTGACCAGAATTGCACACAGTATTCCAAGTGTGGCCCGGCATGGACAAGTTGGGCCGAAGGGCCTGTTTCCATGCTGTAAACCTCTATGACTCTAGTTTCATGGTCATCAGTAGATTCTTAATTCCAGATTTTTTTTATTGAACTTATCTTGATAGACACATTAACAAACGGGGAATAGAGGGATATAAGCGGTTGGTTAGACAGGTAAAAGTGATTGGCGAAGGCTTGGAGGGCTGAAGGGCCTGTTCCTTTGCTGTACTGTTCTTTGTTGTTCAGTCCGATAACACCATGGAGGGGTCACGAGAGGGGGTGATGAGGTAGACTTGGATGTCATCAGCATATTGTGGAGCCTGGCATCATGTCTTCAGATGGTGTCACTGAGGGGCACCAAGTAATGGACAAGACTGGAAAAGGGACATGGAGGCAAATCTAACAGTAACACTTGCATCACCAGCACCAGTGACCATTCCCAATGAGAGAGAATCTCAGCTGCTTCCCTTGACATTTAAATATTACCATTGCTGAATGCTCCATTATTATCATGAGGGGGTCACTAATGACTAGAAACCTAACTGGACCAACCACGTTCTGCATCTACAAAAGCAGGTCAGTCGCTGTGGCGATGAACTCAGCTCCCGATTCCTCAAAGCCTGTCACCATTCAGGACTCAAAGCAAGCCGCTTGACTGACACTCCATTGACTGGATCCACTACAGTTTGCCTATCGCTGCAACAGGTCCACAGCAGACGCCATCTCCCTGGCCCTGCACTCAACCCTGAAACACCTAGATAACAAGGACACCTGTGTCAGACTCCTATTTATCGACTAAAGCTCAGCCTCCAACACCATTATTCCCACAAAACTCATCTCCAAACTCCGTGGTCTGGGCCTCAGCTTCTCCCTCTGTGACTGGATCCTGAACTTCCTACAGCCCACAATCAGTAAGGATAGGCAATAACACCTCCTCCACGATCATCCTCAACACCGGTGCCCCACTAGACTGTGTTCTCAGCCCCCTACTATACTCCTTATGCACCTATGACTGTGCGGCCAAATTCCTCTCCAACTCGATTTTCAAATTTGCTGATGAAACCACCATAGTGGGTCGGATCTCAAACAATGACGAGACAGAGTACAGGAATGAGATAGAGAATCTGGTGAACTGGTGCGGCAACAATAATCTCTCCCTCAAAGTCAACAAAACGAAGGAGGTTGTCATCGACTTCAGGAAGCATAAAGGAGAACATGCCCCTGTCTACATCAATGCGGATGAAGTAGAAAGGGTTGAGAGCTTCAAGTTTTTAGGTGTCCAGATCACCAACAACCTGTCCTGGTCCCCCCATGCCGACACTATAGTTAAGAAAGCCCCACCAACGCCTCTACTTTCTCAGAAAACTAAGGAAATTTGGCATGTCAGCTACGACTCTCACCAACTTTTACAGATGCACCACAGAAAGCATTCTTTCTGGTTGTATCACAGCTTGGTATGGCTCCTGCTCTGTCCAAGACCGCAAGAAACTACAAAGGGTTGTGAATGTAGCCCAGTCCATCATGCAAACCAGCCTCCCATCCATTGACTCCGTCTTCATTTCCCGCTGCCTTGGAAAAGCAGCCAGCATAATTAAGGACTCCAGACGCCCCAGACATTCTCTCTGCCACCTTCTTCCTTCGGGAAAATGATACAAAAGTCTGAGGTCACGTTCCAACCGACTCAAGAACAGCTTCTTCCCTGCTGCCATCAGACTTTTGAATGGACCTACCTTGCATTAAGTTGATCTTTCTCTACACCCTAGCTATGACTGTAACACTACATTCTGCACTTTCTCCTTTCCTTCTCTATGAACAGTATGTTTTGTCTGTATAGCGTGCAAAAAACAATACTTTTCACTCTATACTAATAATGTGACAATAATAAATTAAATCAAAATCAGCTCGGATAACAGCAGATACCCGGGAACATCACCACCTGCAAGTTCCCCTTCAAACCACACACCATCCAAACTTGCACTCTATCACCATTCCTTAACTGTCATTGGGTCAAACCCTGAAACTCCCTCCCTAACAGCACTTTAGGTGAACCTACATTACAAGGACTGCAGCGATTCAAGAAGGCAGCTCACCACCACCTTCTCAAGGGATGGGCAATAAATGCTAGTCTAGCCAGCGACACCCACATCCCATCAATAAATAAAAATGAATATGGTCGTTATTTTGTGCACAGATGTATCAGTGACCAATCGGTTTTATTTTGGAGTTGGCAGAGGGCGGACTGTTGGGTAGGACACTGAGAATATCACGCCTGACAATTAATTATGCGTTGTCAGAGAGCACGTCTGTATAAGTTTAAACACTGTGGTCCAAGCTCGGGGGCGGGGGCGGAATGGCCTCCCTCAGCACTGTAGGGATTCTACGACTCCATGAAAAGCAGTCCAGGTTTTTGTGTGTGCTGTTGTCCAAAGCTAAAACAGGGGCACATAAACCTGTGTCAATTACTGCCCATCTTATTTAACATCCTTGATGCTTAATAAATCTCCATTTTTCTACAATTTGTCCCCTGCTGTTAACATCTTTGTCGCACTCAAAGTTCCTTACAGCAGTGGGTATGAATCATAGAAACCCTACAATGCAGAAGGAGGCTATTTGGCCCATTGAGTCAACCACAATCCCATCCAGGCCCTATCCCCGTAACCCCATGTATTTACCCTAGCCAATCCCCCTGAACTAAGGGACAATTTAGCATGGCCAATCCACCTAACCCACAGACCTTTGGACTGTGGGAGGAAATCCACGCAGACATGGTGAGAATGTGCAAACTCCACACAGTGACCCTGGCCGGGAATTGAACCCGGGTCCCTGGCGCTGTGGGGCAGCAGTGCCAACCAGTGTGCCACTGGGTGACTGTGTTTGAATCATAGATCTCGATGCTGCCCTGAAACCAGACAATGGTCAGAATTGATGTTCCATTGGGGGAATGGCACCATTGACAATGCAGCATCCCCCTTGGTATCGCCCTGCAGTGCCAGCCTAATGTGCCCAAACCCTGGAGCAGGGTTCTGTCAGCAGACTCCAGTCCCACAGTGAGAGTGCGATAAATTAATACTGGCTGAGCCTGGAGAGAATCACCCCCTCCCTCAGATATGCCAGATAAATGCCAGGATGGCACAGTGGTTGGCACTGCTGCCTCACAACGCCAGGGACCTGAGTTCGATTCCTGGCTTGGGTCATTGTCTGTGTGGAGTTTGCACATTCTCCCCGTGTCTGCGTGGGCTTCCTCCGGGTGCTCCGGTTTCCTCCCACACTCCAAAGATGCATGGGGTAGGTGGATTGGCCGTGCTAAATTGCCCCTTAGTGTCAGGGGGACTAGCAGGGTAAATATGTGGGGCTATGGGGATAGGACCTGGGTGGGATTGTTGTCGGTACAGACTCAAAGAACAAAGAACAAAGAACAGTACAGCACAGGAAACAGGCCCTTCGGCCCTCCAAGCCTGTGCCGCTCCTTGGTCCAACTAGACCAATCGTTTGTATCCCTCCATTCCCAGGCTGCTCATGTGACTATCCAGGTAAGTCTTAAACGATGTCAGCGTGCCTGCCTCCACCACCCTACTTGGCAGCGCATTCCAGGCCCCCACCACCCTCTGTGTAAAAAACGTCCCTCTGATGTCTGAGTTATACTTCGCCCCTCTCAGCTTGAGCCCGTGACCCCTCGTGATCGTCACCTCCGACCTGGGAAAAAGCTTCCCACTGTTCACCCTATCTATACCATTCATAATCTTGTATACCTCTATTAGATCTCCCCTCATTCTCCGTCTTTCCAAGGAGAACAACCCCAATCTACCCAATCTCTCCTCATAGCTAAGACCCTCCATACCAGGCAACATCCTGGTAAACCTTCTCTGCACTCTCTCCAATGCCTCCACGTCCTTCTGGTAGTGCGGCGACCAGAACTGGACGCAGTACTCCAAATGTGGCCTAACCAGCGTTCTATACAGCTGCATCATCAGACTCCAGTGTTTATACTCTCTACCCCGTCCTATAAAGGCAAGCATACCATATGCCTTCTTCACCACCTTCTCCACCTGTGTTGCCACCTTCAAGGATTTGTGGACTTGCACACCTCGGTCCCTCTGTGTTTCTATACTCCTGATGACTCTGCCATTTATTGTATAACTCCTCCCGACATTATTTCTTCCAAAATGCATCACTTCGCATTCATCCGGATTAAACTCCATCTGCCACCTCTCCGCCCAATTTTCCAGCCTATCTATATCCTGCTGTATTGCCCGACAATGCTCTTCGCTATCCGCAATTCCAGCCATCTTCGTGTCATCCGCAAACTTGCTGATTACACCAGTTACACCTTCTTCCAAATCATTTATATATATCACAAATAGCAGAGGTCCCAGTACAGAGCCCTGCGGAACACCACTGGTCACAGACCTCCAGCCGGAAAAAGATCCTTTGACCACTACCCTCTGTCTCCTATGGCCAAGCCAGTTCTCTACCCATCTAGCCACTTCTGCTTGTATCCCATGAGCCTTAACCTTCTTAACCAACCCGCCATGTGGGACTTTGTCAAATGCCTTACTGAAATCCATATATACGACATCCACGGCCCTGGGATGGGCCAAATGGCCTCCTCCTGCACTGTAGGGATTCTATGATTCTCGCGATAATGGAGCTTCAGAATCACACTGGGCGGAGTTTGCCCCTCACTGTCGTGACACTGAATCCAGCTGCCGCTGGGTAATCCCAATTTCCCAACAATAGCCGTAGCAGAAAAACAGAAACAGATTCTCAAATATTTTACTTCAACAAAACAGTGAATTATTTTAACTTCTCGATATTATGAAGTCCTGACCCGTACACAACCGCTTCTTTAAACAGTTATCTTAGAAACATATCAATGGAAGATTTCCTCCTGGGAGCCAGACTCGTTGCTCGGGTATAATCACCAGCGGCTGCATGTCTTGTCCTCAATATAGGAGGTGAACATCATTACTATGGAACTAGAAGGAGGAAGCTGCAGAGGTGCTGCGAGGGAGCTGCAGTGGTGCTGCGAGGGAGCTGCAGGCGGTGCCACGAGAGAGCTGCAGTGGTGCTGCGAGGGAGCTGCAGGCGGTGCCGCAAGGGAGCTGCAGTGATGCTGAGATGGAGCTGCCGGCTGTGCCGTGAGGGAGCTGCAGAGGTGCTGCGAGGGAGCTGCAGTGGTGCTGCGAGGGAGCTGCAGGCGGTGCTGCGAGGAAGCTGCAGGCGGTGCTGTGAGGGAGCTGCAGTGGTGCTGCGAGGGAGCTGCAGGGGTGCTGCGAGGGAGTTGCAGTGATGCTGTGAAGCAGCTGTGTGGGGCTCTGAGAGTGATGCTGTGGAACTCAAGGCAACTATGATGGAGCTCTGAGGAAGCTACAAAAAAATGTTTAGAGTCTGGTTCAATTAAACACTGAGTGAGCAATGGTAGTGGTCTGGAGATGGTGATGTGGAAGCTCAGGACTCTGAGGTCCGAGAGAGGAAGTAAATAAGAAAGGGCGGGATTTTACAGACTCACTCATCCTGAAACCGTAAAATCCCACCCGAGGTCAACGGACCTTTTCGCATTCCGCCCCTCGCCCGCTCCGATTCCCGTGCCGGGCGGAACGGGAAAATTCCGGCCATAGAGTTTCGAGAAGAAAAACACACAGGAGCGGCAACAAAACAGGCAGGAAGTACCCAAAAAAAATCATCCCCAGTAAACTCTTTAATCTTGTCACTTATATAAAAATACAGACAGCCAAAATCAGGATTGGAGGTTGGTTAGCGTGCGAGGGAAATGCGAGAAGAGATGGTTTGTATTTGATTTGAACTTTTCACCTCAGAGCAACCCTGACTGCCTTCACCCAGAACAGGCTCGAGGGGCTGAATGGCCTGCCTCTGTTTCCAGCGAGAGATTATTGATCTGATACGGTAACTGTTCCCATCAAAGCGAGGTCCCAAAACCTCGTTATTACTTTGTACCGTTGTTAAAAAAAATCATAGAATCCCTTCAGGGCAGAAAGAGGCCATTCGACCCATCGAGTCTGCACTGACTACAATCCCACCCAAGCCCTATCCCCGTTACCCCACATATTTACCCTGCTAATCCCCCTGACGCTAAGGCGCTATTTAGTATGGCCAATCCACCCAGTCCGCACATGGATCTTGCATGTTTAGGTTAACCTTTGCAGCTCCGTGCTGCCTATTTCTCTCTCCACTCACTAGAACTACAAGTGTAAAGAGCGCAGCCAAGGGTCAGTATACTACCCTTGGGCGGTGCCAGCTGGTTGTTAACAGGTACCTTTCTGCCATAACCAAGTCCGGGGCTTCCTCACCAACCCCCCGGTAAAAATAACAGGGAGGAAAATAATATTCAGACGTGGCAGTGACTTTCCCAGGACTGGGTTTTGTTGGAGGTGAGTAGGTTACAGGTGGCCTGTAAAACACAAAGTATAAAATAAACTTGTGACAAATTCAACAGGTACAAAAATATCCCGGGGGCAGATTTCTGAGTTCCTTGTCAGCGAGGTGGCCTGTATATCCTGGAGGCCTCGGAAGGAGAGTCTGGGCTCTCCTCATTACGCAGATGGTCGGAATCATGGAGTCAGAGCAAGTCCTGGTTCTGTTATATTAGGATCAGAGCTGATTCGGATACTGGCTGCTCGCTGGGGGCCGGGGGGGGGGGCGGTTGGGGGTTGGGGGCGGGGGGCGGTTGGCGGGGGGGGGGCGGGGGGCGGTTGGCAGGGGGGGGGGCGGTGGGGTCACTGTTTGAAGGTTCCTGTGATGTTTTGATTCAGTTGGGAAGGCCAGTTGGGTCTTTTCCCCAGCTAAACCCGGCAGTCTCCGCTGCTCGTACACGACCCGCAGCCACCCCCCCCGCCCTCCCCCCGCTCCCCCCCAGGCCATGGCCTGAATTCCACCGCGGTCAGTTCTCAGCGAAGTGACCGGTGATGGCGTCGATCAGCTCCTGCTTCTTGCTGCCCCTCAGCCCGTACTGTTTACAGACCTCCTTGAGCACCGGCACGGTCAGCTTGCCCAGCGTCCCGCTCCGCAGGTACTGCCTGACCTCCTCCTTCCCCAGCGACACCTCCACGTTTGGCCTCTTCTCGGCTCCCCCGGCTGCGTCGCCTGATCACAGAGAACAGCAGTTCATTCTTCAGACAGTCACCGTGACAAATCTCCGAAGTACCGAAGACAAACAATGGCCCCACTCTTGAATATTCGGCTAATAAGAAACAGCACCGTGCAATTCCACTTCAGTTAATTATGGCTCGGGTCACTGTCTGTGTGGAGTCTGCATGTTCTCCCCGTGTCTGCGTGGGTTTCCTCCGGGTGCTCCGGTTTCCACCCACAGTCCGAAAGACGCGCTGGTTAGGGTGCATTGGCCGTGCTAAATTCTCCCTCAGTGTTACCCGAACAGGCGCCGGAGTGTGGCAACTAGGGGATTTTCACAGTAACTTCATTGCGGTGTCAATGTAAGTCTTACTTGCGACACTAATAAATAAACTTTACTTTTAAATTTACTTTACACCTGTTCATTGTTTATAATTTGGAATTACATTTGGAATATTGTGTGCAGTTCTGGTCACCTCACTATAAGAAGGATGTGGAAGCGCTGGAAAGAGTGCAGAGGAGATTTACCAGGATGCTGCCTGGTTTGGAGGGTAGGTCTTATGAGGAAAGGTTGAGGGAGCTAGGGCTGTTCTCTCTGGAGCGGAGGAGGCTGAGGGGAGACTTAATAGAGGTTTATAAAATGATGAAGGGGATAGATAGAGTGAACGTTCAAAGACTATTTCCTCGGGTGGATGGAGCTATTATACGGGGGAATAACTATAGGGTTCATGGTGGGAGATATAGGAAGGATGTCTGAGGTAGGTTCTTTACTCAGAGAGTGGTTGGGGTGTGGAATGGACTGCCTGCAGTGATAGTGGGGTCAGACACTTTAGGAACATTTCAGCGGTTATTGGATAGGCACATGGAGCACACCAGGATGATAGGGAGTGGGATAGCTTGATCTTGGTTTCAGATAAAGCTCGGCACAACATCGTGGGCCGAAGGGCCTGTTCTGTGCTGTACTGTTCTATGTTCTATAAGGGACAGTAAAACAATAATCATTCTGGAGGAGCGGGCATCGCTGGCATTTATTGCCCTTCTTTAGTTGCCATGAATAGAACAGTTTTGTGTGGGACTTGCCAAGTTAATTCAGAGAACGTTCAGCTGTCAGCCTCATTGGGACTGGAATCACCAGGAGGACAGGCTGGTAAAGACAGCAAGTTTAAAGTTTATTTATTCGTCACAAGTGGGCTTACATTAACACTGCAATGAAGTTACTGTGAAAATCCCCCAGTCACCACACTCTGGCGCCTGTTCGGGTAACACTGAGGGAGAATTTAGCACGGCCAATGCACCCTAACCAGCACGTCTTTCGGGATGGTGGGAGGAAACCGGAGCACCCGGAGGAAACCCACACAGACACGGGGAGAAACGTGCAGACTCTGCACAGAGAGTGACCCAAGTCGGGAATCGAACCCGGGTCCCTGGCGCTGTGAGGCAGCGGTGCTAACCACTGTGCCGCCGTGCCACCCCCTTCCATAATAGACATGAGCTCGGTCGTTGGATTTTTCTGACAATCTGACAGGTTTTGGGGTCACTTTTACCGGGAGCTACTTTTTATTGATCAAGTTTTTAAAAAACAAACACTCGCTTAGAATTCTCAGACAGTCATGGTGGGCATTTGAACCCACATTTTCCCTCTGGATTTGAATACCGCTGCAAAAACAGAGGCGTGCTGTCAAAGCTTTTCATCTTGCACTCATCAGGACAGTGTCGAAGCTTTTCATCTTGCACTCATCAGGACAGACACAAGAATGCCAAATTTCAAAGGGAGTAACAATTTATACTCCACGAAAAAAAGGGTGCTGATTGGTCAGCACATCGATTTTGATTGGTTGAGGTATTGCCATGGTGGGTGCGCCAGGGAACTATTGACCCCCCCCTTCCCATGCTTCCATTTAATTAAAAAAGGCAGTGCCTGGACATGTTCCTTTTGCCTGTAGAGGACAGGTCCCTCCATATGAATACACGTAATTTCTAACAGGCGTAAATGGGCCACATTGCGAGCCCGACTGATAATCTTTAATTGCTGCTCTTTGAAATTTGATATTCTTGCATCTGTCCTGTATAATAAAACAGCTATTTGTTCCCTGGATTATCTACAGTGGTCCACCCCAGAACCCTGAGGCCGAAAGCAGTCAACAGAATTGCTTGGAAACTCTGAGGAGCAAGTTGGGTACCTGCCAGCCACCAGAACAAGGAGCTGAACCTCCACAGTCGTGTGATGTTAAATAAAGGTTGGAAGGTTGCTTTGCCAAAAAGCAATGGGCAGGATCCCCATAAAATCTTTCCTCAGGAAATAACTAACAGGGAGGAACGATAAAGTGAATTCTGGAGGGCTGTGGCATACCTCACGGGCTGGTTTCTACAGAAGTGAATGCACCTTCAATATTCTTGCCACGTATAGGGGAATTCATGGGCAGGGAGCACAAAGTTGAACTGAGTTCACAGGCATGAGGAATGATAAACTGCGGTGTTGGTTAATAGTGCTTTGTTTAACTCTAAAATACAATAAAGTTTGTTTTTATTTGAAAAAGTTGAAATCTAGTGACGTAGTTCTGTCAGGTAATTATGGTCAGTTAATTCTCTATAAATGTTCCTAACAGGGTTGTAAGAAATTACAGCGGCCACTACACTTCACTGACTGTAGTGTTTTACAATGTCCTGAGGAAAGGCGCTAAAAAAATGCAATTCTTTGTTTCTTTTGGCGACCAGCTGGTTCAGTTCTGAGAGAATTGAGCAGAGATTTCCGTGTCCGTGTGGCTCACTTGTATCCCACACGGAGCATTTATTGACACAACGTTTAATTTGCTCCCCTTGCCGCAGTACTCACTGAGCTTCCTCTTCTGTTGGCTCTTTGCACCTGGGTTATAGCCCGGGGGATAAACCAGCTCCAGGAACTCCTCTGCCAGCTGTCCGATTCTCCTGTCCATAACATCATTTTTTGGCACTGTGTGGGGAAAAGACGATTTCCCCTATTACGCTCCTCTATCAAAGTCATTTATTTGCACCTCTCCAGCTTCCTCTCCCCCCCCCAGCTTCTCCCCCCACGCTCCCTCCAGCCCCCATGCCCCCCCCCCCCCCACCCCCCCGCAGCATCCATCCCCCCCTCTCCCCCCAGTTCCCTTCCCGCGGCTCTCCCTCTCCAGCCCCCCTTCTCCACCTCTCTACCTTTCCTCCTTCCCCACAGCACCTCATCGGCTCCCCCTCTCCCCCTGGTTCCCTCTCTCTCCCCCAGCTCCCCCTCTCTGCCCCCCAGCTCCCCCTCTCTGCCCCCCAGCTCAGAATCACAGAATCCTACAATGCAGAAGAGGCCCATCGGCCCACCAAATCTGCACTGATGCATGAAAGGCCCTGACCTGCCCACCTAATCCCACTTGCCAGCACTTGGCCCATAGCCTTGAATGTTATGGCGTGCCAAGTGCTCATCCAGGTACTTTTTAAAGGATGTGAGGCATCCCATCTCCACCACCCTCCCAGGCAGCGCATTCCAGACCCTCACCACCCTCTGGGGAAAAACCTTTTCCCTCAAATGCCCCCAAAACCTCCCACCCCTCACTTTTAACTTGTGTCCCCTCGTGACTGACCCTTCAACTCAGGGGAACAGGTGCTCCCTATCCACCCTGTCCATGTCCCTCATAATCTTGTACACCTCGATCAGGTCGCCCCTGTCTTCTCTGCTCTAGAGAAAACAACCCAAGCCAATCCAACCTCACTTCATAACTTAAATGCTCCGTCCCAGGCAGCATCCTGGTGAATCTCCTCTGCACCCCCTCCAGTGCAATCACATCCTTCCTATAATGTGGTGACCAGAACTGCACACAGTGCTCCAGCTGTGGCCTCACCAAAGTTCTATACAACTCCATCATGACCTCTCTGCTTTGTAATCTATACCCCGATTGATAAAGGCGAGTGTGCCATATGCCTTTTTCACCACCCTATTAACCTGCCTTTCCACCTTCAGAGATCTATGGACAAACACGCCAAGGTCCCTTTGTTCTTCGGAACTTCCCAGTGTCAGACCTTTCACAGTATACTTCCACCCTCTCCCCACCCCCACTCCCCATCTCCACCCTCAACTCCCCCCTCTCCACCCCAATTCTCCCTCCCCCCAAGCTCCCCCCTCCCAGCTCCCCCTCTCCAACCCTAGGTCCCCCTCTCTCTCCCCCCCCCAGCTCCCCCTCTCTCCCCCCCCCCCCGCCCCGCAGCTTCCCCTCTCTTCCTCCCCCTCTCCCCCCCTCAGCTCCCCCCTCTCTCCCTCCCCCAGCACCCCCTCTCTCCCCCCCCACAGCTCCCCCTCTCTCCCCCCCACAGCTCCCCCTCTCAACCTCCCCCAGCACCCCCTCTCTCCCTCCCCCAGCACCCCCTCTCTCCCTCCCCCAGCACCCCCTCTCTCCCTCCCCCAGCACCCCTGCTCTCTTCCCCAGCACCCCCTCTCTCTCTTCCCCAGCACCCCCTCTCTCTTCCCCAGCACCCCCTCTCTCTCTTCCCCAGCACCCCCTCTCTCTTCCCCAGCACCCTCTCTCTCTTCCCCAGCGCACCCACTCTCCCTCCCACAGCACTCGCTCTCCCTCCCTCAGCACCCCCTCTCTCTTCCCCAGCACCCCCTCTCTCTTCCCCAGCACCCCCTCTCTCTCCCCCAGCACCCCCTCTCCCTCCCCCAGCACCCCCTCTCCCTCCCCCAGCACCCCCTCTCCCTCCCCCAGCACCCCCTCCCTCTTCCCCAGCGCACCCCCTCTCTCTCTCCCCCAGCACCCCCTCTCTCTCTCCCCCAGCACCCCCTCTCTCCCTCCCCCAGCACCCCCTCTCCCTCCCCCAGCACCCCCTCTCTCTTCCCCCAGCACCCCCTCTCTCTCTTCCCCAGCACCCCCTCTCTCTTCCCCCAGCAGCCCCTCTCTCTTCCCCAGCACCCCCTCTCTCTCTTCCCCAGCACCCCCTCTCTCTTCCCCCAGCACCCTCTCTCTCTTCCCCAGCACCCCCTCTCTCTTCCCCAGCACCCCCTCTCTCTTCCCAAGCACCCCCTCTCTCTTCCCCCAGCACCCTCTCTCTCTTCCCCAGCACCCCCTCTCTCTCGCCCCCACTCCCCTCAGCTGCCCTTCTCCAACACGGTAAGAAGTTTAACAACACCAGGTTAAAGTCCAACAAGTTTATTTGGTAGCAAATGCCACTAGCTTTCGGAGCGCTGCCCCTTCGTCAGCTGGAGCTCAACACCCCCAGCTCCCCCTCCCCGCCAGCTCTCCCTTTCCCTGCCAGCTCCCCCTCTCCCCCCAGCTCCCTCTCTCTCCCCCCATCTGCTCCTCCCCCCAGCTCTGCCCCCCCCTCCCCTGAGCTCTGCACCCCCCCCCCCCCCGCCCCTCCCTCTTATTAACAGTGGAGGAATAATACAGCAGCTGGTCCTTTTCCTTCAGCAAGTTTATTCTACATACAGCTCAGTACAGATACAAGCTCCTCTGATTCCCCCACAGTATCTGTTCCCGCTGTGTCCATTTATACTCTTTCAGAGGTTGAGTCTATAACCATCGCCTGTCTTCAATAAGGCAATTACTGTAATTGCCACAGTATGCATTTGCTGATACACTGACTCTCCTCTCCGCATCCCCCAGCTCCCCCACCCTAACCCCCCCCACTTTGCCATATTTCTCCCCTCTTCATGCCCCCAGCAACCCCTCTCTGCCCCCCAGGGAGCATTACAACTGGATTCAACAATTACCCAATATTCATACCCGCCCCGGGGCCCTGAATCCAATGGGAAATATTCCCGATATACTGCTCTGTTACAGACTACGTGTGAAAGCTGGGCTTTTTTAGTCTTTACAATCACTATCTTTTCATAATCACTATCATTCCTTATCATAATCAAGGACCCCACGCACCTCGGACATTCTCTCTTCCACCTTCTTCTGTCGGGAAAAGGTCTGAGGTCACGTACCAACCGACTCAAGAACAGCTTCTTCCCTGCTGCTGTCAGACTTTTGAATGGACCGACCTCGCATTAAGTTGATCTTTCTCTACACCCTAGCTATGACTGTAACACTACATTCTGCACTCTCTCCTTTCCTTCTCTATGAATGGTATGCTTTGTCTGTATAGTGCGCAAGAAACAATACTTTTCACTGTATGTTAATACATGTGACAATAATAAATCAAATCAAATTAATTCCTTTTGCTGCTGGGCAGTGGGTACGAGCTGTACAGCAGGATACTCACGTGTCAAATCTTCAACTTCTTCCGGTTCCTTCAAATCGAGGGCCAGTGCCTCCAGATTACGGAAATGCCGCTGAATAACCGGATTCTCAAAGCTCTCAGGCCTAATCCAGAGGGATAGAAATGGTCACCATTTTATTTTAAGGAGAATTTGCAGAAATTTCCAGTTCATCTGCACTGGGGAAATCATAGAAATCCTACAGTGCAGGAGGAGGCCATTCAGCCCATCGAGTCTGCACCGACAACAATCCCACCCCAGGTCCTATCCCCGTAATCCAATGTATTTACCCCGCTAGTCCCTCTAATCTACACATCTGGGTCACTGAGGGGCAATTTAGCACGGCCAATCCTGCACACCTTTCAGACTGTGGGAGGAACCCGGAGGAAACCCATGCAGACACGGGGAGAACGTGCAGACTCTCCGCACAGACAGTGATCCTCTAATGGCGCAGAAAGTATCGCTGGAACCTCTGACTGACCTGTATTTAAACCGGAGCTTCTGCACCACTGATTTCATCTTCTCGATCTGATCCTCGCTGGCCACTCGCTTCTCCGTAAAGCCGATCTTCCTGACATCGTCGGCATAATGCAAAAAAATCAGGTGGAATCCTGATGGGAAAATGACGGAAAGGTTTTGTTTGTACCAGGAATCGGTGAGCATTTCACACGTCCACTCTGCCCGACTCAGGAGTTGCGTTTGATGGGATGACCTGGGATGAACATTCGCGTTTTTGCAGAAATCAGGTCAAAGCTACGACTAGTAAAGTTTTAATGTTTAAAGTTTCAAAGTTTATTTTATTAGTGTCACAAGTAGGTTTACATTAACACTGCAATGAAGTTACTGTGAAAATCCCCTCGTCGCCACACTCCTGTTCGGGTACACAGAGGGAGAATTTAGCACGGCCAATCCACCCTAACCCGCACGTCTTTCAGACTGTGGGAGGAAACCGGAGCACCCGGAGGAACCCACGCAGACACGGGGAGAACGTGCAGACTCCACACAGACAATGACCCAAGCTGGGAATTGACCCAGGTCCCTGGGTGCGTGTGTGAGTGGGGATTGCAGCTCTGTGGGGTGTTTGGATTCTTTGCGTACTTCAATGCTTTTCAGACGTGACAGAAAACTGCGGTCCCCACATCCCTCGGAGGTGGATGTTAACGACCCTGTTTTGAAGAGCAGCAGGGGAGTTTTCCTTGGTGTCTCGGCCAGTATTCATCCCTCAATCAACATCGCTTAAAAAACTCTGCCTATCGTCAGGTTACTGTTCCCAGGGAGGAAACCACAAGTGAAGACCCACGTCTAAAATCACTGCACTGCCAATGTAATGCAGGACTACAGCGATGGTAAATGATTCATTGAATGACACTGCATAGAAGCCATTCAGCCCATCATGGCTCTTTGAAAGAGCTTATCCAATGCGTCTCAAGAGCCTTCTCTTTCCCCCAGCCCTGCAATCTTTTCCCCTTTATAGATTGGATCAATTTCCTCTCAGCAGTTATTATGTAATCTTCAATTTTCATCCACCCACTGTAACATGTATCCGCTGTAACTCTGAACTATAGAAATCTGAAGTTAGTTCATCTGAGTCCAAGCCCAGGCTGTGGTGCTATCTTTCTCTTACGTTGATCTTTCTCTACACCCCGAGCTGTGACTGTAACACTACGTTCTGCACTCTCTCCTTTCCTTCTCTATGAACGGTATGTTTTGTCTGCATAGCACGCAAGAAACAATACTTTTTACTGTATACTAATAAATGTGACAATAATAAATCAAATCAAATATCTGGTTTCAGTTCCTCTCTGCATTGGAGCTGCACACAATCAGCCAGGCTCCACTGTGTGTATATATGTGTGTGTACGTGCGGTGCGTGCGTACGTGTGGTGCGTGCGTACGTGTGGTGTGCGTGCGTACGTGTGGTGTGCGTGCGTACGTGTGGTGCGTGTGTGCACGTGAGATGTGTGTAAATGTGTGCTATGTGTGTACGTGTGGTGTGTGTATGTGTGGTGTGTGTACATGTGATGTGTGCATACACGTGGTATGTGGTGTGTGTGTGTGTGTGGTGTGTGTGTGTGGTGTGTGTGTGCACATGTGGTGTGTGTATACACGTGGTATGTGGTGTGTGTGTGTGGGGAAGGTGAGTGGGGGTCGGATCGGCAACAGCTACGATGCCCTCCATAGACAAATAGTGTGTGAATAATTATCATATGTGGTCTCGCAGAAAAGGTGCCGGAGATTCTGTGGCACTGGTGTGACCATAACTCAGTCAGAAAGGAGAGACAAATCAAGTGTACTCACCCAGTCAGTGAGCGATCCGAGAGAGACAGTGTCACTGACCTGGAGGGATGGTCTGCACTTTCTGATCATCCAGCGCCTCCTCCTGTGGGACCAACGCCACAAATCGGGGTGGGGTGTTCCTCCGGGGAGTGTAGCGGCAAACAGCATACACGTCCTTCTCCAGGCACTTGGTGAGCAGTGCGCTGAATAAAGTGGTGCTTCCTGTTGGGAATGTGAAACATAAACACAGCTCAGAACAATCAGCACCTGGCACCAGGGCTGGCCCAAAGGCTGCTGGAAAGGACCAGGGGGGCTGACCTCTCTGATGCGCGACAATCAAGCACGTGGAACAAGGCTTCAGCTATTGAAGGCTTTTATTAGCAAACAATGTAACTAACTAACACGAGTACACCAGTTCAGACTGGAGGGGTCCCGCCGGAGCAGAGGGTCTTATACCTCTCCCCAGGAGGCGGGGCCCGACCGGGATGTGCCATAACAACATTTACCACAGGTAAACACCCTAACCCAACAACATTATACAACCCCCACAGTGGCAACACCCTAACCCAACAGTAACATAGGAACAACCCACAGTGGTAACCAACGATGGTTCACCACATTCACCCCTCCTTTAAAAACAAAGGTCAGCGGGGTGCGAAAACAGGTCATATATGTACAAAATTCACAAGTCCAGACGGTCTGGAGGACCGCACCGTCGCTGTGATCTCCTCAACACCGGTTGCGACACCGGAGCAGGTGCTTGCGGTGGCGTTCTCTCCAAAACAGCGTCCGGCTGTCCCCTCGAGGACTCCCGGGCCGGTTGACCCTGGTGAGGCGATGGTGCAGGGGATCCTGGAACCTTCTGTGGTGGCGCCGATCTCCGAGTCTCAGGCAAGCTGTACATGGGAGTATAACTGTTATGCACTGGTCCCGGTGCTGACCGCGCCACGTCTGGGGAAGAAATAAGTGATAGGGGATTCGTGACAGGGGGTATGGGAGCGACAGGAGTTGCTACGTCCCCTGCGGGCGCCAGGTCTCGAATGGAGACTGTGTCCTCTCGCCCATCAGGATATGCCACATAGGCATACTGAGGGTTGGCGTGGAGGAGTTGGACCGGTTCGACCAAGGGATCGGACCTGCGGGCCCTCACATGTCGCCGCAGAAGGACGGGTCCTGGGTACATCAACCAGGCTGGTAAGGAGATCCCCGAGGACGACTTCCGAGGGAATGAGAACATCCTCTCGTGGGGAGTAGCATTGGTTGCCGTACACAGGAGGGAGCGAATGGAATGAAGCGCATTTGGAAGGACCTCCTGCCAACGGGAGACTGGAAGGCCCCTGGATTTCAGCGCCAGTAGGACAGCCTTCCAGACTGTAGCATTCTCCCTCTCCACCTGCCCGTTACCCCTAGGGTTGTAGCTCGTGGTTCTACTAGAGGCAATCCCGTATGAGAGCAGGAATTGCCTCAAGTCGTTACTCATGAACGACGAGCCCCTCTCACTATGTATGTAGCAGGGGTACCCGAACAGGGTAAAAAGATCACTGAATGCCTTAATCACAGTGGCAGTCGACGTGTCCGCACAGGGGAAAACAAACGGGAACCGGGAGTATTCATCTATTATATTGAGAAAATAGACATTCCGGTCCGTTGAGGGAAGGGGGCCCTTAAAATCCACACTCAGCCTCTCGAAGGGGCGAGTGGCCTTGACCAATTGTGCCCGGTCCGGTCGATAAAAGTGCGGTTTGCATTCCGCACAAATCCGACAGCTTCTTGTCACTGACCTGACATCCTCCACCGAGTAGGGCAGGTTGCGGGCTTTTGCGAAGTGGTAGAGTCGGGTGACTCCAGGATGGCACAGGTCATTGTGGAGGGCCTTCAAGCGGTCCTCCTGCATGATGGCGCATGTTCCGCGCGAGAGGGCATCCGAGGGCTCATTGAGCTTCCCTGGACGATACATAATATCGTAATTATAGGTGGAGAGCTCAATTCTCCACCGCAAGATCTTATCGTTCTTGATCTTGCCCCTCTGCGTGTTACTGAACATAAACGCCACGGATCGTTGATCCGTGATCAGGGTGAACCGCTTCCCCGCCAGGTAATGGGGCCAGTGTCTGACGGCCTCCACAATGGCCTGAGCCTCCTTCTCCACCGCTGAGTGCCGAATTTCGGGGCCTTGAAGGGTGCGGGAAAAAAACGCGACGGGCCTGCCTGCCTGGTTTAGTGTGGCGGCTAGGGCGAAATCAGATGCATCACTTTCCACCTGGAAAGGGATGGATTCACCCACCGCGTGCATCGTGGCTTTCGCAATGTCACTTTTCAAAGCCTTGAAGGCCACTTGGGCCTCCGGCGTGAGTGGGAAGGTCGTGGACTTGATGAGCGGACGAGCTTTGTCCGCGTAGTTGGGGACCCACTGCGCATAATACGAAAAGAAGCCGAGGCATCTCCTCAGTGCTTTTGTGCTAGCGGGCAAAGGAATTTCCGTAAGGGGGCGCATACGGTCTGGATCAGGGCCGATGACCCCGTTTTCCACCACGTATCCAAGGATAGCTAACCTGCGCGTACGGAATACGCACTTCTCCCTGTTATAGATCAGATTCAGGCGAGATGCAGTGCGCAGAAAGTGTTGGAGATTCGTGTCATGGTCCTGCTGGTCATGGCCGCAGATGGTGACGTTATCCAGGTACGGGAAGGTAGCCCGCAACCCGTTCTGGTCCACCATTCGGTCCATAGCACGCTGGAAGACCGAGACCCCATTGGTGACACCAAATGGAACCCTGAGAAACTGGTATAGACGACCATCCGCCTCAAAAGCCGTGTATTGTCGGTCCTCTGGGCGGATGGGGAGTTGATGGTAGGCGGACTTAAGGTCTATGGTAGAGAACACCCGGTACTGCGCAATCTGATTGACCATATCAGAAATGCGCGGGAGAGGATACGCATCCAGCTGCGTATAACGGTTAATGGTCTGACTGTAGTCGATGACCATCCGAGGTTTGTTCCCGCTTTTAACCACCACGACCTGCGCTCTCCACAGACTAGCACTGGCCTGTATGATCCCTTCCTTGAGGAGCCGCTGAACCTCAGATCTGATAAAGATCCGGTCTTCAGCGCTGTAACGCCTACTCTTAGTAGCGATGGGCTTGCAGCCTGGTACCAGATTCTTAAATAAAGAAGGTGTGGTGATTTTTAGTGTGGAGAGATTGCATGCGGGGCGCTTTGGGCAATTTGGAGGCTGCGGCTGATTCCCTACTGCCAGTGAAGGGAGTGGCCCACCGTACTGTAGGATCACACTCTTCATGTGGACCATAAAATTTAGTCCGAGGAGAATTGGCGCACAAAGGTGCGGTAACACAAGGAGCCTGTATCGCTCGTAAATTGTGCCCTGTACCTCTAGGGTTACCATACAACGTCCTTGGATCGGTACCGACCGGGACCGTGATGCCATGGAAATTGTCTGTTTGGCAGGTAGAACCCGGAGCCCACACCTTTTAGCAGTGTCAGGGTGAATAAAACTCTCGGTGCTCCCACTGTCAAACAGACAATACACAGTACGACCATTTACCTTGATGTTCATCATGGAATTATCAAGCCTGTGATGCTTTGTCTGGTCCAGAGAGATCGACGCCACCGTTGGCCCCTGGGCGTCACTGCATGCAGCCGAGGTTGATACTGAGGACCCCTGCTGGTCGCTCCTAGTCGTCGTTGACCATGATGGCCGCCCCCATGAATCGCACGTGGGTGAGGGCGCCAAACGTAGCGACTCCTGGTGGTCTTCCTCCTCCTCCGTCAGCCACAATGGCGTTGTCCTGGGTTCGCACGTGGTTGGACCTCGTGGGTACTGCGACGCCGAAGGAGATTGTCTCCGCTCTGGAGGGTCACAGGCTGCACTGCCGTTTTTGGGCTTCGACCTGCAAACTTTAGCATAGTGCCCCTTTTTACCACACTGGCTGCAGATCGCCGTTTTTGCAGGACACTGCTGCCGTGAATGCTTGGCTCCGCCGCAAAAATAGCATCACTGGCCGCCTGGAGCTGCCGCCGTCGTCGGGTCAATATGGGAGCGCGAGCCCGTGGGGCGAGGAGGGATTTGTGCTTGCTCTTGCCACGTTGTCTCCACGTGGTCTTCGGGGTACAGAGCCAAGCTTTTCGACGCTGCCTCCAGCATCTCAGCCATCTCCATCGCTTGGGTCAAGTTGAGGTTCCCTTTCTCTAATAGCTTAAGCCGGATGTACGAGGACCCTACCCCTGCTACGAATGCATCTCGGGCGAGGTCGTACATATATTGCTCTGCTGACACATCTTTACAGTCGCAACCCCTGGCAAGCTGCAAGAGCTCATTGGCGTAGTCCTCCATGGTTTCGCCCGACTGCCGACGTCGTGTAGCGAGGAGGTAACGAGCGTGAATCTCGTTGGGTGGTCTCGTGTATCGTTTCTTCAAGAGCTCGATGGCCCTCGGGTAAGTGGTGGCCGCACGAATCGCAAGATAAATCGTGTCGCTTACCCTCGCGTGGAGGACCTGGAGTTTGTCGTCGTCTGTAGTAACAGCTGCAGAGGCTGCCAGGTAGTCTTCGAAACACTTCCACCAGTGGTCGAAGGTGTTAGCGGCACCGACCGCACGTGGGTCCAGCGCCAGACGCTCTGGTTTTAATATTTGTTCCATACTCCCTTTTACTGTTGAGAGTTTTAAGTTTGCTAATAAAATTGATGCGCGACAATCAAGCACGTGGAACAAGGCTTCAGCTATTGAAGGCTTTTATTAGCAAACAATGGAACTAACTAACACGAGTACACCAGTTCAGACTGGAGGGGTCCCGCCGGAGCAGAGGGTCTTATACCTCTCCCCAGGAGGCGGGGCCTGACCGGGATGTGCCATAACAACACTTACCACAGGTAAACACCCTAACCCAACAACATTATACAACCCCCACAGTGGCAACACCCTAACCCAACAGTAACATAGGAACAACCCACAGTGGTAACCAACGATGGTTCACCACACTCTCTGAGCTGCTTAGCAAGCGGCGACGATAAAGTCAAATTGTTACTTCATCCCCTATAACACGATAGAATTCTTCATCAAGGTGGACAGTGAGGTAGTTGATTTTGAGATTAGGGTCCTGAATCTTAATAAAGGAAACTACGATGACTATGAGGCACAAGTTGGCTTTGATAGATTGGGAAATGTTATTTAAGGGGACGATGGTGGATCGGCAACGGCAAACATTCAAAGAATGATTATTTAATCCAGTCTGGCACAAAAATAAAACTGGAAAGGTGGCCAAACCAAGGCTTACAAGGGAAATTAGAGATAGTTAAAGGTCCAAGGGAGAGGCATACAAATGATCCAGAAAAACTGTAGACCTGAGGATTGGGACAGTTTATAATTCAGCAAAGGGACTAATTAATAAGGGGAAAATAGAGTACGAGAGTAAGCTCGCGGGAAACATAAACATTGACTGTAAAAGTTTCTATTAGGTGTGTGAGGTGAAAAAGATTGTTAACGACAAACTAGGTCCTTTACAGTCAGAAACAGGGGAATTTATAATGGGGAACAAAGAAATGGCTGACCAACTAAATACATACTCTAGTTCTGTCTTCACAAAGGAGGACACGAATAACGTACCAGAAAAGTTGGGGAACACAGGGTCTAGGGAGAGGGAGGAACTGAAGGAAATTAATATTAGTAGAGAAATGGTGTTGGGGAAATTGAGGTTGAAGGCTGATAAATCCCCAGGGCCCGATAATCTACACCCCGGAGTACTTAAGGAAGTGGTCTGAGAAATAGTGGGTATATTGGTATTCATCTTCCAAGGTTCTATAGCCTTTGGGACAGTTCCTATGGATTGGAGGGTAGCTAATGTAACCCCACTATTTAAAAAGGGAGGCAGAGAGAGAACAGGGAATTATAGACCAGTCAGCCTGACGTCGGTAGTGGGGGAGGATTTAATAGCAGAGCACTTGGTAAACAGCGGCTGGACAGGACAGAGTCAGATGGATTTACACGAGGGGAATCATGCTTGACAAATCTACTGGAATTCTTCAAGGATGTAACTAGTAGAGTTGATGAGGGGCAGCCAGTGGATGTGGTTTATTTGGATTTTCAGATAAGGTCCCACAGAAGAGATCAGTGTGTGAAATTAAAGTGCATGGGATTGGGTAGTGTATTGAGATGGATAGAAAACTGGTTGGCAGGCAGGAAACAAAGAGTAGGAAATAAACAGGTCTTTTTCCAAATGGCAGGCAGTGATTAGTGGGGTACCGCTGGGATCAGTGCTGGGGCCCCAGCTATTCACTACATATAAATTAATGATTAAGACGCGGGAACTAAATGTAATATCTCCAAATCTGCAGATGACACAAAGCTGGGTGAGCTGTGAGGAAGATGGAGAGATGCTTCAGTGTGATGTGGACAAGTTGAGTGAGTGGGCAAATGAACAGCAGATGCAGTATAATTTGGAGAAATGTGAGGTTATCCACTTTGGTAGCAAAAACGGAAGGCAGATTACTATCTGAAAGGCCATAAATTAGGAGAAAGGAATGTGAAATGAGACCTGGGTGTCCTCATGCACCAGTCGCTGAAGTGAAGCATGCAGGTGCAGCAGGCGGTGAAAAAGGCAAATGGAATGTTGGCCTTCATAGCGAGAGGATTTGAGTACGGGGCAGGGGTGTCTGGTTGCATTAATATATGGGGCCTTGGTGGGACCACACCTGGAATATTGCGTGCAGCTTTTGTCTCCTTATCTGAGGAAGGACGTTCTTGCTGTAGAGCGGAGGTTTACCAGGTTGATTCCTTGGATTGCGGGACTGACTCCCAAGGTGAGATTGCAGGAAGGATGTTCCCCAATGGCGGGGGGTTGGGGTGGCGTACAGAACCAGGGATCACAATTTAAGAATACAGGCTAAACCATTTAGGACAGAGATGAGGAAAAATGTCTTCACCCAGAGGGTGGTGAATATGTGGAATTCGCTACCACAGAAAGTAATCGAGGCCAAAATATTGAATGTTTTCAAGAATCAGTTAGATATAGCACTTGGTTGGGGCGAAGAGGATCAAAGGATATGGGGGGGAAGATGGGAACAGAATATTGAGTTGGATGATCAGCCATGATTATAATGAATGATGGAGCAGACTCGAAGGGCTGAATGGCCTCCTCCTGCTCCTATTTTCTATGTTTCTAACCAGGGTAATAGGATTCATAGAATAGAATAGAATAGAATAGAAACCCTACAGTACAGAAAGAGGCCATTCGGCCCATCGAGTCTGCACCGACCACAATCCCACCCAGGCCCTACCCCCATATCCCTACATATTTACCCGCTAATCCCTCTAACCGACACATCTCAGGACACTAAGGGAAATTTTAGCATGGCCAATCAACCTAACCCGCACATCTTTGGACTGTGGGAGGAAACCGGAGCACCCGGAGGAAACCCACGCAGACACGAGGAGAATGTGCAAACTCCACACAGACATTGACCCAAGCCGGGAATCGAACCCAGGTCCCTGGAGCTGTGAAGCAGCAGTGCTAACCACTGTGCTACCGTGCTGCCCACGATTCAGCATCTGACTCCTCGATTCAAAGTGTGAGAAATCTTTGGCGTGATCTATGATCCAGAGCAGTGGAGAGAACATATTAACGCCATTCAGTATGTAACCGCATGCTGTAATGAGAGGAAGTGGACCAGGTACAATGAGCTCAAATTCATCTTCTCATCTCTTAAGATATAATAATGCTCAGGTAGCATCAAAAAATCAGTGATACAGCTCCCAAGGATAGGGGTATACTCTTCAGGGTATTCTAGGATAGTTATATTCTATACAGGGTATTTTGGGGTAGTGGTATTCTATTCAGGGTATTCTAGGGTAGAGGTATTCTATACATGGTATTCTAGGATAGAGGTATTCTATACATGGTATTCTAGGATAGTTATATTCTATACAGGGTGTGTTGGGGTAGTGGTATTCTATACAGGGTATTCTAGGGTAGTGGTATTCTACACAGGGTATTCTAGGGTAGAGGTATTCTATACGGGGTATTCTAGGGTAGAGGCATTCTATACCGGGTATTCTAGCGTAGAGATATTCTATACCGGGTATTCTAGCGTAGAGATATTCTATACAGGGTAATCTAGAGTAGAAGTATTCTATACGGGGTATTTTAGGATAGAGGTATTTTATATGGTGTATTCTAGGGTAGAGGTATTCCATATGGGGTATTCTAGAGTAGAGGTATTCCATACGGGGTATCCTAGGGTAGAGGTATTCTATAAGGGGTATTCTAGGGTAGAGGGATTCTATTCAGGGTATTTTAGGACAGAGGCATTCTGTACATGGTATTCTAGGATAGAGGTATTCTATTCAGGGTATTTTAGGATAGAAGTATTCTATACGGAATATTCTAGGGTAGAGGTATTCTATATTGGGTATTCTAGGATAGAGGGATTCTATACGGGGTATTCTAGGATAGAGGTATTCTATACGGGGTATTCTCGGGTAGAGGTATTCTATACGGGGTATTCTAGGCTAGAGGTATTCCATATAGGGTATTCTAGGGTAGAGGTATTCTATATTGGGTATTCTAGGATAGAGGTACTCTATACGGGGTATTCTAGGATAGAGGTATTCTATACGGGGTATTCTAGGGTAGAGGTATTCTATACGGGGTATTCTAGGATAGAGGTATTTTATATGGGGTATTCTAGGATAGAAGTATTCTATACGGGGTATTCTAGGGTAGAGGTATTCTGTACGGGTTATTCTAGGGTAGAGGTATTCTATACGGGGTATTCAAGGGTAGAGGTATTCTATACGGGGTATTCTAAGGTAGAGGGATTCTATTCAGGATATTTTAGGATAGAAGGATTCTATACAGGATATTCTAGGGTAGAGGTATTCTATATGGGGTATTCTAGGATAGAGGTATTCTATACGGGGTATTCAAGGGTAGAGGTATTCTATACGGGGTATTCTAAGGTAGAGGGATTCTATTCAGGATATTTTAGGATAGTGGTATCCTATACATGGTATTCTAGGATAGAGGTATTCTATTCAGGGTATTTTAGGATAGAAGGATTCTATACAGGATATTCTAGGGTAGAGGTATTCTATATGGGGTATTCTAGGATAGAGGGATTCTATACGGGGTATTCTAGGATAGAAGTATTCTATACGGGGTATTCTAGGATAGAGGTATTCTATACGAGGTATTCTAGGGTAGAGGTATTCTATATGGGGTATTCTAGGATAGAGATATTCTAGACAGGGTATTTTAGGGTAGAGGTATTCTATACGGCGTATCCTAGGGTAGAGGTATTCTATACGGCGTATTCTAGGATAGAGGTATTTTATATGGGGTATTCTAGGATAGAGGTATTCTATTCAGGGTATTTTAGGATAGAGGGATTCTAGACAGGGTATTCTAGGATAGACGTATTCTATTCAGGGTATTTTAGGATAGTGGGATTCTGGACAGGATATTCTAGGATAGAGGTATTCTATTCAGGGTATTTTAGGATAGAGGGATTCTGGACAGGGTATTCTAGGATAGAGGTATTCTATTCAGGGTATTTTAGGATAGAGGGATTCTAGACAGGGTATTCTAGGATAGAGGGATTCTATTCAGGGTATTCTAGGGTAGAGAGATTCGAGAGTAGGGGTATTCTAAACAGGGTATTTTAGGATAGTGGTATTCTATACAGGGTATTCTAGGGTAGAGGGATTCTAGAGGAGGGGTATTCTATCTGATAACATATTTGCATCTGCTCTATATTACGGCTGCATTGTAAATATATAAAAGAACAAAGAACAAAGAACAGTAGAGCACAGGAAACAGGCCCTTCGGCCCTCCAAGCCTGTGCCGCTCCTTGGTCCAACTGGACCAATCGTTTGTATCCCTCCATTCCCAGGCTGCTCATGTGACTATCCAGGTAAGACTTAGACGATGTCAGCGTGCCTGCCTCCACCACCCTACTTGGCAGCGCATTCCAGGCCCCCACCACCCTCTGTGTAAAAAACATCCCTCTGATATCTGAGTTATACTTCGCCCCTCTCACCTTGAGCCCGTGACCCCTCGTGATCGTCACCTCCGACCTGGGAAAAAGCTTCCCACTGTTCACCCTATCTATACCATTCATAATCTTGTACACCTCTATTAGATCTCCCCTCATTCTCCGTCTTTCCAAGGAGAACAACCCCAGTCTACCCAATCTCTCCTCATAGCTAAGACCCTCCGTACCAGGCAACATCCTGGTAAACCTTCTCTGCACTCTCTCTAACGCCTCCACGTCCTTCTGGTAGTGCGGCGACCAGAACTGGACGCAGTACTCCAAATGTGGCCTAACCAGCGTTCTATACAGCTGCATCATCAGACTCCAGCTTTTATACTCTATACCCCGTCCTATAAAGGCAAGCATACCATATGCCTTCTTCACCACCTTCTCCACCTGTGTTGCCACCTTCAAGGATTTGTAGACTTGCACACCTAGGTCCCTCTGTGTTTCTATACTCCTGATGATTCTGCCATTTATTGTATAACTCCTCCCTACATTATTTCTTCCAAAATGCATCACTTCGCATTTATCCGGATTAAACTCCATCTGCCACCTCTCCGCCCAATTTTCCAGCCTATCTATATCCTGCTGTATTGCCCGACAATACTCTTCGCTATCCGCAAGTCCAGCCATCTTCGTGTCATCCGCAAACTTGCTGATTACACCAGTTACACCTTCTTCCAAATCATTTGTATATATCACAAATAGCAGAGGTCCCAGTACAGAGCCCTGCGGAACACCACTGGTCACAGACCTCCAGCCGGAAAAAGACCCTTCGACCACTACCCTCTGTCTCCTATGGCCAAGCCAGTTCTCCACCCATCTAGCCACTTCTCCTTGTATCCCATGAGCCTTAACCTTCTTAACCAACCTGCCATGTGGGACTTTGTCAAATGCCTCACTGAAATCCATATAGACGACATCCACGGCCCTTCCTTCATCAACCGTTTTTGTCACTTCCTCAAAAAACTCCACCAAATTTGTAAGGCACGACCTCCCTCTTACAAAACCATGCTGTCTGTCACGAATGCGATTGTTCCGTTCTAAATGCACATACATCCTGTCTCTAAGAATCCTCTCCAACAACTTCCCTACCACGGACGTCAAGCTCACCGGCCTATAATTTCCTGGGTTATCCCTGCTACCCTTCTTAAACAACGGGACCACATTCGCTATCCCCCAATCCTCAGGGACCTCACCCGTGTCCAAAGAAGCGACAAAGATTTCCGTCAGAGGCCCAGCAATTTCATCTCTCGTCTCCCAGAGCAGTCGAGGATAGATGCCATCAGGCCCTGGGGCTTTGTCAGTTTTAATGTTCCCTAAAAAACCTAACACTTCCTCTCGTGTAATGGAGATTTTCTCTAACGGGTCAACACCTCCCTCCGAGACACTCTCTCTCTCTCCAGTAGGATTCCCTCATGCTGGAACATTAGCTCCTAACGTTTTAACACTTCTAGCTGCCAGTGCAGGGTTTCCCATCATTATCTGCATGAATCTGTCTTGTGAACCATCAGCTAACTGAGGAGAAGGGGGATGAAGTTTGGACCCTGTGCTCTATAAATACCCTGGGTAGAGCCATGCCCACTTGGCCAAAGGGCAGCAGTAACAGCGGCTGAGGGTTACCTGTTATCAGCGTCTCATCTGGGTAAATGAACTGTGGGGGTCTGATGTGGTGGTGCTTCTTTAAGAGTGACAATAGCTTGAAACCAATGAGAACCAAGCCTGGGCCATCAAATCTCTTCAATTCCTCGGTTTCCTCTTTCTCCAGAACAATCTGCCTCTGTCCATAAACCTGGGAACCAAAAAGAACAAGAACAGGCTTAAATTATATGAAAGAGCAACATCTTTCGAGGTACTCACCCGCTGACCCTCCCAAAGCCTGTCCACCATCTACAAGGCACAAGTCAGGAGTGATGGAGTACTCTCCACTTGCAGCTCCAGCAACACTCATGAAGCTTGACACCATCCAGGACAAAACAGCCCGCTTGACTGGCACTCCTTCTACAAGCATTCACTTCCTCCACCACGGACACATTGGCAGCCGTGTGTACCATCGATAAGATGCACTGCAGGAACTGACCAAGGTTCCTTCAATAGCTCCTTCCAAACCCACAACTACTTCCATCTAGAAGGGCCAGGGCAGCAGATACCTGGGAAGACCATCACCTACAAGTTCCCCTCCAAGCCACTCACGATCCTGACTTGGAAATATATTGGCTGTTCCTTCACTGTCGCTGAGTCAAAATCCCTGAACTCACTCCCTAACAGCACAGTGGGTGTACCTACACCACATGCACTGTAGCGTTTCAAGAAGGAAGCTCACCACCACCTTCTCAAGGGCAACTGGGGATGGGTAATCATAGAAACCCTGCAGTGCAGAAGGAGGCCATTCAGCCCATTGAGTTTGTACCGACCACAATCCCACCCAGCCCCTATCCCTGTAGCCCCATGTATCTATCCTGATAGTGCCCCTGACACTAAGGAGCAATTTATCATGGCCAATCAACTAACCTGCACATCTTTGGAGTGTGGGAGGAAACCGGAGCACCCGGAGGAAACCCACGCAGACACAGGGAGAACGTGCAGACTCCACACAGACAGTGACCCAAGCCGGGAATCAAACCCGGGTCCCTGGCGCTGTGAGGCACCAGTGCTAACCGCCGTGCCGCCCTAACGGTCCTCTTCTGGATTAGGTCACACTGTGTGATATGAGCAATCACCGTCATGAGTAACACAGCCTCTGTGTTATTTTGTTAAATAACACAGAGGCTCAAGCACGCTCTGTTCATTAGGCTGGACATATTTTGTGGAATATTCCATCAATATAGATGGTCATGTAACCACATCAAGCAGATAAACTCAATGAAGTGAAAGCAAAATACTATGGACGCTGGAAATCTGAAATAAAAACAGAGAATGCTGGAAAAGCTCAGCAGGTGCACGGAGAGAGAAGCAGAGTTAACATTTCCGGTCCGTATGCCTCTTCTTCAAAGAGCTAATCCAGTGAAGGTCTGACTGAAAAATGGAAAGTTAATCTCGGTATAAAAAGAGCAAAGGGATGGAAGCCTCTTCCCACTGGCTGTCTGGATTACGATGGTACAAAATATTCAGGACATTGGAAGAAGGGTGATGCGTACCCCAGAAACGGGGCGGCACGGTGACACAGTGGTTAGCACTGCTGCTTCACAGCGCCAGGGACGCGAGTTCGTTTCCCGGCTTGGGTCATTGTCTGTGTGGAGTCAGCACGTTCTCCCCCGTGTCTGCGTGGGTTTCCTCCGGGTGCTCCGGTTTCCTTCCACAGTCCGAAAGATGTGCTGGTTAGGGTGCATTGGCCGTGCTAAATTCTCCCTCAGCGTTACCCGAACAGGCGCCGGAGTGTGGCGACTAGGGGATTTTCACAGTAACTTCACCGCAGTGTTAATGTAACCTTACTTGTGACACTAATAAATAAACTTTTAACTTTAAACAGGTAACCAGTTAAAGACAGAGCAGAAAATAAAAATGATACATAGAAATCATAGAATCATAGAAACCCTACAGTGCAGAAGGAGACCATTCGGCCCATCGAGTCTGCACTGACCACAATCCCACCCAGGCCCTACCCCCACATATTTTACCCGCTAATCCCTCTAACCTACGCATCCCAGGACTCTAAGGGGCAATTTTTTTAACCTAGCCAATCAACCTAACCTGCACATCTTTGGACTGTGGGAGGAAACCGGAGCACCCGGAGGAAACCCACGCAGACACGAGGAGAATGTGCAAACTCCACACAGACCTCGTACTGATCCTTATTTTAAAATAAAAAAGCAAGTTACAGGGAGGGAATCAGTTTGTGGAAGAAAGGGATGGAGAGAGTCAAACGTAAGTAGAAAGATTCCTACATTACAGCAGTGGCTAAACTTCGAAACCAATGCTGAACAAGGAGACAGGTTGTCGAAGTTTTTTGTCTTGCACTCATCAGGACAAACCCCAGAAGGTCAAATTTCAAACAATTGTGACAATTTATACCACAGGAGAAAAGGGTGTTGATTGGTTGACAAGTCGACTCTGATTGGCCGAGGTCTTGCCATGGACAAAGCAATGGGGAGCTATAGGCTCCTCAAGCTGCCAGATAATTCAAAACAGGTGCAAGGCTTGGGCATATTCCTTTTGTCTGCAGGAAAGTTCAGAAGTACTTCATTGGCTGTGAAGTGCTTTGGGCCATCTTGAAGTTGTGGAAGGCGCTATTTTAATTAATACAAGTTCTTTTTTTCTTTATTTACTCATCTCATTACCATTCTATCTTTGCCTTGCACCATTGTCTCTTCTGTTATTTAATCTCTGCTGCCTCCCCTTTCACTCTTTCCAGCCCTCCATGCATACCTTCCTTCTGTACCTGTTTGAACCCTGTGGCATGTCTAACGTGGGCTAGTTGTAAAGAAAAGTCATTGACCTGAAAGATTAACTCTTGTTTCTCTCTGTACAGTACGCACAAGGGATACAATAACAGGGGAGTTATATTACTGGATGAGTAATTCAGAGGTTTTGACGAATGATAGAATCATAGAATCCCTACAGTGCAGAAGGAGGCCGTTCAGCCCATCAAGTCTGCACCGACCACAATCCCACCCAGGCCTGTCCTCATAAACCTATGCATCTACCCTAGCTAGTCCCCCTGATACTCAAGGGGCAATTTAGCATGGCCAATCCACCTAAACCGCACATCTTTGGACTGTGGCAGGAAACCGGAGCACCCGGAGGAAACCCACGCAGACACGGGGAGAACGTGCAAACTCCAGATAGACAGTGACCCAAACCAGGAATTGAACCTGGGTCCCTGGTGCTGTGAGTCAGCAGTGCTAACCTACTGTGCCACCGTGCCGTCGATCTAGAGGCACGAGTTCAAACCACACCACAGCAACTGGGGGAGAAAAAGAGAAGATGCTGGAAAATCTCAGCAGGTTTGGCAGCATCTGTGAATAGAGAAAAGAGCCAACGTTTCGAGTCTGGATGACCCTTCGCCAGAGCTGTATAATAAAGGGGAAATTAGTCTGTGATCATGAAATTACCCGATTGTTGTAAAAACCCATCTGGTTCATTAATGCTCTTTAGAGAAGGAAATCTGCCGTCCTTACCCGGTCTGGCCTGTCCGAGGATCCAGAACCGCATGGCTGACTCTCAACTACCCTCTGATTGACTTAGAAAGCCACTCAGTTGTGTCAAAAGTCATGATGAAACAGCACTGTGGATGTGCCTTCACATCGCAGAGTGCAGCAGTTTTAGAAAACGCCTCATCATCGCCTGCTCGAGGGCAATTAGGGATGCACAATAACTCACATCTCGTTCATGAATTAAGAAAGAGCATTTTCTGTTTGTATTTCAGATTACCAGCATCCGCAGTGTTTTGCCTTTGGTCAGGCAGGAGTTGACGTTTTAATTCAGCACGGTATAGGTTCACCGTCCTTTACCTGGGCCTTCTTGGTGTCGCTGGGCAGGAGCGGACTGCCCATCTCCCCGTTAAACCAGCGGGTTTTGGTTTTGACGGGCTCGTTGCTTTCTCGTTACAGGCGGACGGCACTGGGTTTCCTGGCACTCCGCACGAGATTGTAAACTCCGACTGAAAGTTCCACGCCTTCTCCCAGCTTCAGGTTCAGCCTGGCCAAAACAAAACAAAACAAAAACAGGACATCAAATACAACCGACACCGGAACAGAGAGTTTAACAGGGGCTGAAACTCAAAGACATTCTGATGCACATTAAGCGGTTGAAGAAGGCGGCAGTTTAGGGATGGGGGGCGGTGGGGTTTAAGCCAAGGTCCTGACGACTTGGTCAGTTGGATGTAAAAGATCCCACAGCACCACATGGAGGATGGCACGGTGGCACAGTGGTTAGCACTGCTGCTTCACAGCGCCAGGGACCCGGGTTCGATTCCCGGCTCGGGTCACTGTCTGTGTAGAGTTTACACATTCTCCCCGTGTCTGCGTGGGTTTCCTCCGGGTGCTCCGGTTTCCTCCCACATTCTGAAAGATGTGCTGGTTAGGGTGCATTGACCCGAACAGGTGCCGGACTGTGGTAACTAGGGGAATTTCACAGTAACTTTATTGCAGTGTTAATGTAAGCCTTACTTGTGACTAATAAATAAACTTTACTTTGGAGAGCAGGGAAGCTCTGTCCTGTCAAATTAACCTCCAAAAAACAGATCTGGTCATTATCTCACTGTTCAAGTGTGTGTGGAAAATAGTTGCTACGTTTACCAATGTTTGTGAGGAGGATTGTCAGAGGATGCAGCAGGATATCGATAGTCTGGATAGACTTGGGCGGAGAAATGGCAGATGGAATTTAATCCAGACAAATGCGCCTCTTTTTTCTCAGAAGACGAAGGAAATTTGGCATGTCCACTATGACTCTCACCAACCTCTACAGATACATCATAGAAAGCATTCTTTCTGGTTGTATCACAGCTTGGTATGGATCCTGCTCTGCCCAAGACCGCAATAAACTACAAAAGGTTGTGAATGTAGCCCAATCCATCACGTAAACCAGCCTCCCATCCATTGACTCTGTCTACACTTCCCGCTGCCTCAGCAAAGCACTCAGCATAATTAAGGACCCCACACACCCCGGACATTCTCTCTTCCACCAAAAGATACGGTCACGTACCAACTGACTCGAGAACAGCTTCTTCCCTGCTGCTATCAGACTTTCGAATGGACCTACCTTGCATTAAGTTGATATTTCTCTCCATCCTAGCTATGACTGTAACATTCTGCGCTCTCTCCTTTTCTTCTCTATGAATGGTATGCGTTGTCGGTATAGTGCACAAGAAACAATACTTTTCACTGTATACCAATACATGTGACAATAATAAATCAAATCAAATCAAAGATGATGCATTTTGAAAGGTCCAATGCAGTAGGGAAATACACAGTAAATGGCAGGACCCTTAGAAGCATTAACATGCAGAGGGATCTGGGCGTACAGGTCCACAGTTCCCTGAAAGTGGCAACACAAGTGGATAAGGTGGTCAAGATGGCGTATGGCATGCTTGCCTTCATCGGTTGGGCCATAGGGTGCAAAATTTGGCAGGTCAAGTTGCAGCTGTATAGAGCTTTAGTTAGGGCATGTTTGGAATATTGCATACAGTTCTGGTCGCCACATTAAAAGTTTACCAGGATGTTACCTGGTTTGGAGGGTATTAGCTATGAGAAGAGATTGGACAAACTTGATTTGTTTTCATTTGAACGTCAGAGGCTGAGGGGCGACCTGATAGAAGTCTACAAGATTATGAGAGGCGTGGATAGAATGGATAGTCAGAGTCTTTTTCCCAGGGTAGAAATGCCAATTACTAGGGGACAGAGGTTTAAGGCAAAAAGGGGGAAAGTTTAAAGGAGATGTGAGAGGCAAGTTTTTTTACACAGAGGGTGGTAAGTGCCTGGGACGCGCTGCCAGAGGAGGTGGTAGAAGCAGATACAATAGCAACATTTAAGAGGCATCTGGATAGATACATGAAAAGGCTGGGAATGGAGGAATTTGCTATGTAGAGACGAAAGGTCTTTAGTTTAGAAAGGCGTCCTGTGTCCAGACGCAGACTTGGAGGGCTGAAGGGCCTGTTCCTGTGCTGTACTATATTCTTTGTATGGCCGATTCCTGTCAAAGTAACATGATGCACCTTATGATGTTTCAAAATAAGAGACGCAGCAGAGAAACAGGCCATTCAGCCCAACAGCTGCATGCCAGTATTTCCGCTTCCCATGAACTTTCTCCCTCCCCTCTCCCTTTAGCGTTATCAGCGTAACCGGCCAATGATTTTCTCTCTCATGCTCATCCAGCTTCTCCGTAAACGCAGCTACACCATTCATTACAACCCTGTGGTAGCCAAGTTCCACATTCCCATCACTCTCTGGGTAAAGAAATTTCTCCTGCATTCCTGGCCTGGTCACTACCTGGTGTTGACGGCTTCTGGTTTCGCTCTTCCCAGCGAGTGGAAACATGCCCTGAGTGCCTAATCTATGAAGATCGTCCGTACATTTGAGCAGATTGTGTGCATGAACACGGACGTTCTGTCTGCCAAGGTCCGCAGGGAATACATTAGAAACTCTCCGAGGACCCAGGAGACGCGGTGCTACTCTGAGTGACTGCTGACCTGGTGACGGTCCTCTTCTTGTAGTCCTTGGCCCACACTTTCCGAAGCAGATCGCCCAACCTGGCTGACCCCTCGCCTTGCACAGCTGCATCCCCATCCTCCGATACACTGACAAGGTCGCAGTAAAAGAGAGACATGTCAAACCCACCAGGCTTCTTCAGATGCATCAGGTCAAGGATGATACCTGTACACAGACAAGGGCAGAGACAAAGACACGCCATTCACAGCATAGCAGCAAAAGGCAAAGCTTCTGTTATTATTGCTCGCGAGATGATGGGCGGGATTTTAAAGCCACGCTCACCCCCCAGGGTCCATGTCCCGCTCGCTACGATTCCCGTGGTGGGCGGGACGGGAAAATTCCGCCCAGTCTTTTGACAAAAATGATCGGCAATTTTCCCTGCAACGTTTCTCAGATTCTTTAAGTTGGAGCTGGACCCAGTTCTTGACGAGGGTAAAGATTGTGAAGTACAGAAAATCAGATTTGATCTGTGATCTCCTAGACTGGTTTTGGTTGCCTGACGTGTTTGACTTTGGGCCTGTTTATTTGCCTTGATTAGCAGACTATGTCGGTGACTGGGGGGAGCGGGGGGGATAGAATGAGGAAAGAGAGGAAGAAGTGTTTAGTTCCGGTCTTCGTACCATCACGTCACAGGGCAGGCTGGCGTGGGCTGCAGGTCTTACCCTTCCTTTAGTTTTGGATGCTGGCTGGCAGGACACCAACCCATGTTGGGAAACAGCCTTCTGGCCATCCCTACAGAACCACGCTTCAGGTGACAATCAGGACAGTGGAAGCAGTGAAGGGATTGTTCGATGAAGCTCCAATGCACAGTACAACACTGGTCTGGCCACTACACTGTCTAACCCTGCTTCAACACGACTGAATAGTTTGAAAGGGAGAAGAGTGGGCCTAAGGCTAGTATTTTAAACTTAAATAAAGGCAACTATGTGGGCATGAAAGTTGTGCTAGCTAAGTGAACTGGGAGATTAGGCTAGGGGACAGATCAATAGACAAGCAGTGGCAGACATTTAAGGGGCTATTTCAGAATATTCTGAATAAGTAAATTTCTACTATTAAAAATATTTGAAGGGGGAGGACCCACTTCCGTGGTTAACTAAAGAAGTTAAGGAAACTGTCAAACTTAAGGAAAAAGCATATAACTGCAGGCCAGATGATTGGTTAGAATGTGAAGAACAGCAGAGAATGACCAAAGGTTAATCAGGAGAAAGAAATTAGAGTATGAGAGGAAGATGGCTAGAAATGTGAAAACTTATAGCATGTGTTTCTACAGGTGTTTAAACAGGAAATTAGCAAGTTAAGTGAGTCCTCTAGAGAGTGAGAATGAACCATAGAATCCCTACAGTGCAGAAGGAGACCATTCAGCCCATTGAGTCTGCACCGACTCTCCGAAAAAACATCTTACTCAGGTCCACCCAATCGATTTATCCCTGTAACCGCATGCATTTACCATGGCTAATCCACCTAACCTACAGCATCAGGGGAATTAGCTGGGTAAATACATAAGGTTTTGGGGATAGGGCCTGGGTGGGATTGTCAGTGAAGTGATTGTAAGTGTCAGTCGGATGAGCAGGGTAAATATGTGGGGTTACAGGAATAGGGCCTGTGTGGGATTGTGGTTGGTGCAGGCTTGATGGGCCGAATGGCCTCCTTCTGCACTGTAGGGATTCCATGGGATTCTAAGGAAGTGTGTAAATGAGTTGGAGACATTTCAGAGGGGGTTTGCTGGATCGATAGCTGGAACGAGCGGGTTATCTTATGGGGAAAGGTTGGGCAGACTGGGCTTGTTTCCACTGGAGTTTAGAAGGGTGAGGGGTGACTTGATTGAAGTAACTAAGATCCTGAACGGTCTGGACAAGGTGGGCATGGAAAGGATGTTTCTTCTTGTGGGAGAGTCCAGAACGAGCGGGCTCTGTTTTGAAATTAGTGGTTGCCCTTTTAGGACAGAGATGGAGAGAATTCTTTTCTTTCAGAGGGTTGCATGACTTTGGAACTCTCTGGCCGGAATTTACTGGCATGTCCGCTTGAGGTTCGCACGATCCCGCCCGAGGCTAACGGAGAATGCCGTTCTCCGAGCCTCATCCATCCCTGGAATCAGGGCAGGCGTGCCGGTAAAATTCCGGCCTCTGTCTCAGAAGGCAATGGGGGGGTCACTGAATATCTTTAAGGCAGAGGTAGAGAGATTCTTGTTCGGTGAGGGAATCAAAGATTATTGTGGGTAGATAGGAATGTGGAATTTGAAACACAAACGTACAAGGCATGATCTCATTGAACGGCACAGCAGGCGGGAGGGGCCGAATGGCCTACTTACGCTCCAATTTTGTGCGAAGCACTATTTTCAATCTTGTCAAATCCATCCATTGCCTCAGCCCTCCCCGTCTCTGCGACCTGCACCCCAGTCCAATAACCCTCTGAAATCTCTGCTCTCAGGTGACAAGCTGAGGAAGAGGGTCTGCAGTTTCCCAGAGGGAGGGTCAGCGAGTGGAATGCGTGGCACGTGGGAGATTCGGCAAGCATGATGGGCAGAAAACCGGAGCGAAGTATATTTATATCTTTAAATTGATTTCATTTCAAAAGTTATTTCATCGACCGCTATAGTAATTCAGCAACATTAAATATTTTCACTCACAGGTTATCATGTTGAGAAATGTCCTACAGACTCTAAAGACAGCTTTCACATTGGTTTTAATGGGAAAACCTGATTTGTTTAAAGTTGTTTCACATAAAGTTGCACTTCACGGCAATGCAACTGCAATCTTAAGTGAGGACTTTGTGATTCAACATCTTTGAACCAGTCGCTGACAAATGCTTGATGGTAACAGTGGTTTGCCGACCTGTCTCTCGCAGGTCATTGGCCTTTGTTCTGGTCAGTCGTGCTTTGGAGCTGTCTTTAGCATGTGGGTTGTCATTGTTGGTGAACAGCATGATGCGCTTGTGGCTCAGTTTCAGCGTGACGTCACTGAAGAGATTGGAGCAGACCCAGAGAGCATCACTCAACGAGTCATCGGCACTGTGGCCTATGTTCTTCTTGAAGGACTTGTTCCCCTTCTCCCCCTCAGACTGGTCCAACTCCAGTACTCGCTTAGCACCTGAGCCCAGACAGAGAGAGTCAGATTAGAACATCAATCTATTAAACACACCAGGGGAGGCGATGGCCCAGTGGTATTATCGCTAGACTATTAACCCAGAAACTCAGCTAATGTTCCGGGGACCCGGGTTCGAATGTCGCCACGGCAGACGGTGGAATTTGAATTCAATAAAGAAAAAATCTGGAATTAAGAATCCACTGATGACCATGAACCATGGTCGATTGTCAGAAAAACCCATCTGGGCCACTAATGTCCTTTAGGGAAGGAAATCTGCCGTCCTTACCTGGTCTGGCCTACATGTGACTCCAGAGCCACAGCAATGTGGTTGGCTCTCAACTGCCCTCGGGCAACTAGGGATGGGCAATAAATGCTGGCCAGCCAGCGACGCCCGTGTCCCACAAATGAATAAAAAACAGGAAATGGCCCATGTTCTTTTTACATAGATACAGGATGATGACCTATTAGGGACAGAGGCCTCAGAAACCTGCTCTTACACTTTCAAACTTAAGGATCCTGGGGCTAGAACTCTCCTCCTCCTCTTGGCTTTTTAATTTTTCTTTTATAGGATGTGGGTGTTGCTGGCTCGACCATCTGTTATTGCCCTCGAGAAAGTAGGTGGTGAGCCGCCATCTTGAACCGCTACAGTCCCTGTGGTGTAGGCACACCCACAGTGCTGTTAGGGAGGGACTTCCAGGATTTTGCCCCAGCGACAGTGAAGGAACAGCTGATATATTTCCAAGTCAGGATGGTGAGTGGCTTGGAGGGGAACTTGCAGGTGGCGGAGTTCCAAGATATGTGCTGCCTTTTTCCTTCTAGATGGTAGAAGTCATGGGTTTGGAAGGTGCTGTTCATAAGTTGATAAGATATAGGAGCAGAATTAGGCCATTTGGCCCATCGGGTCTGCTCCGCCATTCAATCATGGCTGATATGCTCCTCATCCCCATTTTCCTGCCTTCTCCCCATAACCTTTCAACCCATTCCCAATTAAAAAATCAGTCTAACTCCTCCTTAATTTTACTCACTGTTCCAGCATCCGCTGCACTTTGGGGGAGCGAATTCCAGAGTTTCACAAGCCTTTGGGAGAAGTAGTTTCTCCTCAACTCTGTTTTAAATTTGCTGCCCCTTATCCTAAGACTACGACCTCTCGTCCTAGAATGCCCCACCAGCAGAAGCATCCGCTCCATGTCTACTTTATCCTGTTGAAGGAGCCTTAGGTGAGTTGCTGCAGAGCATCTTACAGATGGTACACACGGCTGCCACTCGGTGGAGGAGAGTGAGAGTGTTGAAGGTGGTAGATGTGATGCCAATCAAGTGGACCACTTTGTCCTGGATGGAGTCGAGTTTCTTGCGTGAAGTTGGAGCCGCACTCATCCGGGCAAGTGGGGAGTATTCCATTACACTCCTGACTTGTGCCCTGTAGATGGTGGACAGATATTGGGGGAGTCAGAAGGTGAGTTACTCCCCGCAGAGTTCCCAGCATCTGACCTGCATTTGTAACCACAATATTTCTATTCCACCAGGACCTCAAAACAATGCATCCAAGAACTTGTGCGTTTTGAACCTCAGTCTGAGCTGTCCTGCAAAATGGTGCCTCATGCCACAGATATCAGACGGACATATTTTACACAGAGGGTGGTGGGGGCCTGGAATGCGCTGCCAGGCAAGGTGGTGGAGGCGGACACACTGGGAACGTTTAAGACTTATCTAGACAGCCATATGAACGGAGTGGGAATGGAGGGATACAAAAGAATGGTCTAGTTTGGACCAGGGAGCGGCGTGGGCTTGGAGGGCCGAAGGGCCTGTTCCTGTGCTGTATTGTTCTTTGTTCTTTATGCCAGCCAGAGTTCCCCACACCTCCAGTGGAAGTGGGCTCGAGGAGACACATGTTCTGCTCCATGGAAACAGAATCTCATCTGGACTTGAGCCGTCCGCTGAGTGGCTCTGGACGGGCTGAGATTGCGGTTATTAGCAATTAGGTCCAAGAATGGGCATTAAATCTGGAGTTTCAAATAGACTATTCTTATTAGCAGAATATTCATTCCGTTCCTGGGGTCCAGACAAGTCTTGGAGAATTGTGAGTTGTAAACATGTGAAATTTATTTTCAAGTTTTGTGGTTGAGGCAGAAAGGATGTTAACCCAACTGGACAGAGGGACAAAGGAAATGGGATCAAGGAAATATCGAATTTTACATACATGGTGGCACGGGTGGCACAGTGGTTAGCACTGCCGTCTCACTGCGCCAGGGGCCCGGGTTCAATTCCGGCCTCAGGTCATTGTCTGCGTGGAGTCTGCACATTCTCCCCGTGGGTTTCTTCTGGGTGCTCTGGTTTCCTCCCACAGTCTGAAAGACGTACAGTTAGGTGGAATGGCCATGCTAAATTAACCCTTAGTGTCAGGGGATTAGCAGGGTAAAGACATGGGGTTGCAGGGATAGGGCTGGGATTGTTATCAGTGTTGACTCGAATGGCCTCTTTCTGCACTGTAGTATTCTATGATGAGGAGGCCATTCAGTCCATCATGCCTGTTCCCTGCTCTTCATATCAGTGATCCAATGAGAAGACGGTGGGTAAATGTGAAAAGTGCAACCGAAAGGCACCAATTGCATTGATATAGCGCCTTTCCCAATCCCAGATGTCCCAAAACGCCTTACAGTCAATACTTCTGAAGTGTATTCCCAGTATTCCGGCCAATCGTTACTTCTCAATCAACATCACTGAATCAGATTGCCTGGTTATTGTCACTTTACTGCTCCCAGCTGCGTACCTACACCACAACTTGCACAGAGCAGAGTCCCAAGGGAAGGACATACCCCACACCGAGTTTAAATGGACTTGCTCCAGATCTGGGGGATAAACTTGCCTGGTGTGTCCAAGTCGTGGAGGACATAAACATGCTTGAAGTCAACAGAGTTCTTGTGCTTCTGAGTCCCGAAGAACACGACAGCCAGAAGGTCACGGTCGCTGCTAATAATCTTACTGGTGTAAACCCTGTGGACACACTGCAAGTAGAGAGAGTCTAATCTGTCAGCAGCACTATCAACCGACCTTTGCGGAAGGATGTATTGGCCTTGGAGGGAGTACAGAGAAGGTTGACCAGGTTGATACCGGAGATGAGGGGGTTAGCTTATGAGGAGAGATTGAGTAGATTGGGCCTGTACTCGTTGGAGTTTAGAAGGCTGAGGGGAGATCTTATAGAGACATATAAGATAATGAAGGGGCTAGAGAGGGGAGAGGCAGAGAGATTCTTTCCACTTAGAAAGGAAACAAGAACTCGAGGACACAGCCTCAAAATAAGGGGGAGTCAGTTTAGGACAGAGTTGAGGAGGAACTTCTTCTCTCAGAGGGTAGGGAATCTCTGCCCATTGAAGCAGTGGAGGCTACCTCATTAAAAATGTTTAAGTCACAGGTAGATAGATTTCTGATCAAGAAGGGAATTAAGGGTTATGGGGAGCGGGCGGGTAAGTGGAACAAAACCACGATCAGATCGGCCATGATCTTATTGAATGGCGGGGCAGGCTTGAGGGGCTAGATGGCCTACTCCTGCTCCTATTTCTTATGTTCTTATATTCTTAAAACACTCAGCACACGCAGACACAGGGAGAACATGCAAACTCCACACAGACAGTGACCCAAGCCAGGAATCAAACCTGGGTCCCTGGCACTGTGAAGCAGCAGTGCTAACCACTGTGCCACCGTGCTGTCCCTTTTGCACGGTAGATTTTCTTCACAGTATTTTTGAAAAACATCAGGACAAATTTCAAAAACCTTTTTTGAGGTAAAAATGTGCCTTGAATGTTTTCAAGAAGAGGGACTGTGTGTGTGTGTCTCTCAGAGATGTGAGGGAGAGACAGACATCTGGTTTTATAGGACCATTAGAGTATCAGGCATAGGAACAGAAGGAGGCCATTCAGCCCATCGAGTCTGTTCCACCATTCAATGAGATCATGACTGATTTGATAATCCTCAACTCCACTTTCCCGCCTTATCCCCAAGACCCTCGATTCCCTGACTGATTAAAAATCTGTCTACCTCAGCCCTGAACATACTTAACGACTGTCACCTACAGCACTGTCACTGGTCTCCTCTTACCTGAATAGTCATGTCGAATGCTGAAGTGGCCTCATCATTCATTTCAAACATGGCCTCCGAGGCATCGATGAGGAAGACTAAGCTATCCCTGCCTGCGTATCGAACGTCCTCTGAAACATAAATCAACACGTCACAACCTTAACTGATAGAAAAGAGCGGCTGGTGACAAAACCGAGGAATCGCAGCTTGTGATCATTCTCCAACCACTACACGATTCTTTGTATTAGGAGGGATTTATGGTGTTTGTAACAGCTGGACATCTCTGTGAGTGGATGTAATACACTCTCTTTTGTAAAAAAAAATCGATAGCTGTGCCTCAACAACCTTCTAACTGCTAGAACCGCAGTGACATCACTCAGAGAAGGCCCCGGAAAGACTGCAGGGGTTGGGGGGGAGGGTGTCACCCTGGTTTGATTTGATTTATTGTCACGTGGATTAGTATACAGTGAAAAGTATAGTTTCTTGCGCGCTATATAGACAAAATATACCATTCATAGAGAAGGAAAGGAGAGAGTGCAGAATGTAGTGTTAGTCAAAGCTCGGGTGTAGAGAAAGATCAACTTAATGCGAGGTAGGTCCATTCAAAAGTCTGATAGTAGCAGGGGTGCACGGTGGCACAGTGATTAGCACTGCTGCCTCACAGCGCCAGGGACCCGGGTTCAATTCCCGGCTTGGGTGAAAGTCTGTGTGGAGTCTGCACATTTTCCCCGTGTCTGCGTGGGTTTCCTCCCACAGTCCAATGATGTGCGGGTTAGGTTGATTGGCTATACTAAATTGTCCCTTAGTGTCAGGGGGATTAGCAGGGTAAATATGTGGGGTTACGGGGATAGGGCCTGGGTGGGATAGTTGGCGGTGCGGGCTCGATGGGACAAATGGCCTCCTCCTGCACTGTAGGATTCTATGATTCTAAGAAACTGTTTTTGAGTCGGTTGGTACTATGATCTCAGACTTTTGCATCTAAATCCCGATGGGAGAATGTGGAAGAGAGAATGTCCGGGGTACGTGGGGTCCTTAATTATGCTGGCTGCTTTGCCAAGGCAGCGGGAAGTGTAGACAGAGTCAATGGATGGGAGGCTGGTTTGTGTGATGGATTGGGCTACCGTCACGACCTTTTGTAGTTCCTTGCGGTTTTGGGCAGAGCAGGAGCCCATACCAAGCTGTGATACAACCAGAAAGGATGCTTTCTATCTGCGGACATACGACTCTCACCAACACCTACAGATGCATCATCGAAAGCATTCTTCCAGTTGTATTTCCTTAGTCTCCTCAGAAAATAGAGGCGTTGGTGGGTTTCTTAATGATCGCGTTTTACTCATCTAATAAAATCAAATAACTGGGGATGCTGGAAATCTGAAATAAAAATGGAAAAGGCTGGAAAAATTCAGCAGGTCTGGCAGTGTCTGTGGAGAGAGAAAGGATTCAGATCTTTCTGAAGTTGTGGCTGAGTCACATGGGAGGAATACCTTCACTGTGCCACCTGTCATGAAGCTGGAAATGTGTTTGCAAAAATTGAATTAAGAAAGACTTGGAAGTACTGTGAACTGTCAGGGAGATAGTGTTAAACTTGAAGAGGACAAAGACGGGGCTGATGGAATGGACAAGTATCAGATTAAATGTAATGCTGAGAAACGCAAAATGATTCGGCACGCTAGCACAGTGGTTAGCACTGCTGCTTCACAGCTCCAGGGACCTGGGTTCGATTCCCGGCTTGGGTCACTATCTGTGTGGAGTTTGCACATTCTCCTCGTGTCTGCGTGGGTTTCCTCCAGGTGCTCCAGTTTCTTCCCACAGTCCAAAGATGTGCGGGTTAGGTTGATTGGCCATGCTAAAAATTGCCCTTAGTGTCCTGAGATGCGTAGGTTAGAGGGAGTAGTGGGTAAATATGTTGGGATATGGGGGTAGGGCCTGGGTGGCATTGTGGTCGGTGCAGACCCGATGGGCCGAATAGCCTCTTTCTGATTCATTTTGGTAGGAAGAATGCAAAGGACACAATATAAAATAAAACAAACAATTCTAAAGTGGGTGCTGGAGCAGAGAGACCTGGGTGTATATGTGCATAAATCACTGAAGGTGGCAGGACAAGTTGAGAAAGTGGATAAAAAGGCACATGGGATCTTGGTCTTTATAAATAACAGCACAGAGTACAACAGCAAGGGAGTGAAAATGAATTTTTACAAAACACTGGTCCAGCATCAACTGGAGTATTGCGTCCAATTCTGGAGATTGCAATTTAGGAAAGATATGACGGTTTCAGAAAAGGTCCAGGTGGTTCCAGGGATGAGGGACTTCAGTTATGTGGATAGATTGGAGAAGTTGGAACTGTTTTCCTTGGAAAAGTTCAAAATCACGAGGAATCTGGACAGAGTCAAGAGGGAGAAACTGTTCCCATTGGTGGAAGGATCAAGAACCAGAGGACCAATGCACCTAACCAGCACATCTTTCCGGAGAAAACTGGAGCACCTGGAGGAAACCCACACAGACACGGGGAGAATGTGCAGACTCCGCACAGTCACCCAAGCCGAGAGTCAAACACGGATCCCTGGCGCTGTGAGGCAGTAGTGCTAACCACTGTGCCACCCTGTATAACATCTGGGTGAAGCACTGGCGAGGCTATGGTTTCAGGTCAGGATTAGAATTATCAAAACGTGCGCAGTGTGTTGTACTTAAACATAATAAATAGGAACAGGAATGCTCCACCATTCAATGAGATCACGGCTGATTTGATTGTGGCCTTAACTCCACTTCCCTGCCTGTTTCCCTCTCCTATCAAAAACCCGTCTCATCAGCCTCGAATGTTCTTATTATCGAGAGGTGTACAGCATGTTAGAATCGTAGAATCCTACAGTGCAGAAGGAGGCCATTTGGCCCATCAGGTCAAAGGTAGGGTTCTGAAGACTGTGGAGGAACAGAGAGATCTTGGGGTCCATATCCACAGATCTCTGAAGGTTGCCTCTCAAGTGGATAGAGCTGTGAAGAAGGCCTATAGTGTGTTAGCGTTTATTAACAGGGGGTTGGAGTTTAAGAGCTGTGGGGTTATGCTGCAACTGTACAGGACCTTGGTGAGACCACATTTGGAATATTGTGTGCAGTTCTGGTCACCTCACTATAAGAAGGATGTGGAAGCGCTGGAAAGAGTGCAGAGGAGATTTACCAGGATGCTGCCTGGTTTGGGGGGTAGGTCTTATGAGGAAAGGTTGAGGGAGCTAGGGTTGTTCTCTCTGGAGCGGAGGAGGTTGAGGGGAGACTTAATAGAGGTTTATAAAATGATGAAGGGGATAGATAGAGTGAACGTTCAAAGACTATTTCCTCGGGTGGATGGAGCTATTACAAGGGGGCATAACTATAGGGTTCATGGTGGGAGATATAGGAAGGATGTCCGAGGTAGGTTCTTTACGCAGAGAGTGGTTGGGGTGTGGAATGGACTGCCTGCAGTGATAGTGGAGTCAGACACTTTAGGAACATTTAAACGGTTATTGGATAGGTACATGGAGCACACCAGGATGATAGGGAGTGGGATAGCTTGATCTTGGTTTCAGATAAAGCTCGGCACAACATCGTGGGCCAAAGGGCCTGTTCTGTGCTGTACTGTTCTATGTTCTATCAAGTCTGCTCTGACCACAATCCTACCAGGCCCTATCCCCATGCATTTACCCTAGCTAGCCCCCCTGACACTGAGGTGCAATTTAGCATGGACAATACATCTAACTCGCACATCTTTGGACTGTGGGAGGAAACCAGAGGACCCAGAGGAAACCTACACAGACACGGGGGGAATGTGCAAACTCTACACAGACAGTGACCAAAGCCGGGAATTGAACCCGGGTCCCTGGCGCTGTGAGGCAGCAGTGCTAACCACTGTGCCACCGTGCCGTTGTAAACCTAGGGTTCACATTTGACCTACCTTCGTTTTCCTCTGCCTCCTCTGGATCCTCCTCATCTTCATTCCGAAAGTGTGACTGCCAATCCGCCATATCTGCTGTGGAGGAAGTGCCAACTCCCCTGTCAGGTAGAAGTACAAGGGACAACATTAACCAAAGGAGACATTCCTGGATCATGGGATTAGCCCAGAGAAGTGACAGAGACAAGGTGGCAGAATAATTCAGTCACTTTGGACTCAAAACGATTTAAAAACAAAACAGTGCCTTGATTGGTTTCACTTCTTCAAGGGCATACAGCTCTCTCAATCGGAGCTAGTGTAGACCATTCGGCCCCTCAAGCCTGTCCTGCCATTCAATAAGATCATGACTAATCATCTACCTCAACTCCACCTCCCTGCATTATCCCAATCTCCTTTGGCACCCAAAGTCCTATTGATTTCTGCCTGGACTATGCTCATCGAGTGAGCATCCACAGTCCACAGTGGAGTGGAGCGTTCCAAAGGGAGATGTACGGCTCCCAGCCTCATCCAGTGCTGGCCTCACTGTGGCTGATTAATTTTCTCCAGGCAAAGGGTATTAACAGATTCAAGGGAGGTGACCCAGATCAGTCATGAATTAGCTGAATGATGGAACAGACTTGAGGGACCGAATGGCCGCCTCCTCGGTGGAAAGTGAGACTTGGTGTTGGGAAATGTGCCCAATATAAGTCTCTTTTAAATTACACATCTGGATTTTAAATGTTTGGAATGATATACAACAGAGAAGAGCAATGGGAGAAGAAATATAAGTTAGCATTAAAGCAGCAGTTATTGAAATGTGTTCCCCTGGAGGGAGCTGTCCCTTTAAGAGGAGAATATGGCGCTTTAAGAGTGCAGTCAGAAGTCTCACAACACCAGGTTAAAGTCCAACAGGTTTATTTGGGCGCAAAAGCCACTAGATGTACAAGTAAGGTGGATTAAGCATGCTAAATTGACCCTTAGTGTCAGGGGGATTAGCTCGGGTAAATACATGGGGTTACGGGGATAGGGCCTGGGTGGGATTGTTGTCAGTGAAGACTCGATGGGTTGAATGGCCGCCTTCTGCACTGTAGGGATTCTATGATTCAAAGTGGGTTAGAGAGAGATTATATCAGAAATGGAGAGTTAAGTGAGCAAATATGTTAACAGTTAAAAGGTCCTCTTTCTTTCTTCAGTTCCGCTGAAGCATTTTACTGTCAGGATTGTATCTCCCCCCAGCTCCTGGCCTTGCAATTCCATCCTCAAACTCGCCTTGTCCGCCTCTGCCATCTCCTGGTATTCAGTTGCATTGCCGCCCGCAGTCTCACTCTCGGCTCAACATAACTCCTGATTACTGAGGACCTCAGGCCGTCCCGACCAACCTCACAGCCAGGGAAGGCATGCTCACTGTTCTGAAACAGGGAGGAACGTGTCATGTGCACAGCAAGCTCCCATAAATGGCAATGAGATAAACGAACCAACAATCTGTGACGCTGGTGGCGGGATAAGCGATGATCCATACCATCACTAATAGGATCTTTAAAATTATGAAAAGTTTTTGATAGTGGGAGAATGTTTCCTCTTGTTTATTTGTTTAAGGAAGGATGTAAATGCATTGGAAACAGTTCGGAGAATGTCTACTGGACTAATACCAGGAATGGGTGGGTGGTGTTTTGAGCAAGGTTTGGAGAGGTGAACCTTGTATCCGCTGGAGTTTCGAAGAATAAGAGGCGACTTGATTGAAACAGATAAGATCCTGAGGGGGTGTTGACAGGGTGGATGTGGAGAGGATGTTTCCTCTTGTGGGAGAACGTAGAACTAGAGACTCACTGTTAAAAAGTAATTGGTCACCCGTTTAAAATGGAGAAAAGGTGAAACATTTTCTCTCTGGGGGTTCAGTGTCTTTGGAAGTCTCTCTTGAAATGGTGGTGGAAGCAGAGTTTTTGAATTAATGCTATTTTAAACCCCTAAGCTAATCCCAATTGCCCACGTTTATTAATGACAAATAACAGTGGACCCAACACCGATCCCTGAGGCACACCGCTGGTCACAGGTCTCCAGTTTGAAAAACAACCCTCGACAACCACCCTCTCGCTTCTGTCATCAAGCCAATTTTGTATCCATTTAGCTACCTCACCCTGGATCCCGTGAGATTTAACCTTATGCAACAACCTACCGTGCGATACCTTGTCAAAGGCCTTGCTAAAGTCCATGTAGACAACATCAACTGCACTGCCCTCATCTACCTTCTTGGTTACCCCTTCAAAAACACTCAATCAAATCTGTGAGACATGATTTTCCACTCACAAAGCCATGCTGACTGTCCCTAATCAGTCCTTGCCTCTCTTAAATAATTTAGCAGTAAAATTGGACCCTTCGTTTGACTGAATCTCCCTGGGAAATCCATAACGGGTAAAGAAAGCAAGCAAATCCCCCACAACCTTTTTTGCCTTGACATTCCATAATGGAATTGCGTCTGGAAACCTGGTAGACACATTCATTACGGTTAAAAAAATACTGGTTCCCACTTCTGGTTTTAGAGAGGGGACCTACACAATCAATGATAACCCGTGTAAAAGGTTCTTCAAATGCGAGAAGTGGCATCAAAGGTGCTGGTTTTATCACTGCCTGTGGCTTTCCTACCATCTGATACGTATGACAGGTACGGCAAGATTCAATCACATCTTTATGTAGTCCAGACCAATAGAAATGCTTCTGTATCTTAGCCTGAGTCTTCCTCACCCCTAGATGACCTCCTACAGGTAACTCTTGTGCTACCCGCAATACTTCCTGTCTGTATTCTACCAGCAACACAATCTGGTGAACTTCTGCCTATTTCTCATCTGCACTAACTTGCCAAGGTCTCTATTTTCACCTTAAGATTTTACTATTAAGGTAATAGCATTCTGGAATACACTCTGATTCCTTTTCCGAGTCGGCTTTATGATATAAATCCTTTATCACCTCATTTCTTTGTTATAACTCCATTAATCTTTTAGAGCTAGACACCTCTGCCTGATCCTCTACCTGCTTAGGTCTTTCCTTTACCATCTCATCAGAGTGTCAGCTAGCTGGACCTCAATTCCTTCATCTTTCTCTTTTGTTCTCCCACTCCTGTTTTAACTAATGGCTGTGGGATCTTGTCACCACACGATCTGGAAAAATTCCAGGGTATTTTTCTTTTAACTCCTCAGTTCCCTGGTTTTCTTTTGGCTTTTCCACTACAGTGAGCATCAGTCCCTCCTGTGAACCAGCGATATCATTTCCAAGAATAAACTGTATTCCTGGAATAGCCAAGTTTTCCATCACTCCCACTATCACTTACCCAGTCTTGATTGGACTTTCTAGCCTTATCTTACACAGGGGACATACTCCTCTCTCCATTTATTCCACAGATTACCACTCTCTCGGGCAATATTTCAGGAGTGCAAATATTTTCATCTCTTACTATTGGAGACAGACTAGCTCCCATATCTCTCAATATTTTAACTTCTTTACCTGAGGGAGAATTTAGCACGGCCAATGCACCCTAACCAGTACATCTTTTGGACTGTGGGAGGAAACCAGAGCACCCGGAGGAAACCCACACAGTCACGGGGAGAACGTGCAGACTCCACACAGATAGTGACCCAAGCTGGGAATTGAACCCGGGTCCCTGGCACTGTGAGGTGGCAGGGCTAACCACTGTGCCACCTCGCTGCCCCTAGATACTAATACCTTTACAAATATGGTGTCCTGCATTCTTTCCATTGCAAGTGTACACATGTCACTGACACCATCTTGGGAGTTTAAGAGGCCTCGTAAAGGCTGAATAATGGGCAGCACAGAGATCAGTTTTAACCACCCTCCCCAGAGCCACCCCACTCGTGTTTATAGTTTAACAACACAACACGTGGTGCATTCAGCAACTGCACCAGGAGCAGAACCCAATTGGTCATTTCAAAATGTATCAAAGTGCAGTTTTGGGAAGAGAAATGATTACCGTAAGTTTCCGCCGACAGCCTCGATAGCACGACTCAGCTTGAAGGCACTGACTCCTGTAAAAGGATTTAATTCTTCAGTCAATCATACAGCCTAATGTTTAGCAGGAGCAGTAACTGAACCATGGTGAGGTGTGTATCCGCAGTTGTCAGGGTCAAGTTCATGGATTTGGAGTGCGCCATCCGGGGCACGAAATTACGACAGCGCTCACACAGAACGCTGGCCACACCTCATGGAGTTCAGTTCCAGGCACCCTCCCACAGACAGAACACCAGGTTATGGCGTTAGTCCAGGGCAATTCCCCAGGATGATACAGACCATGAGGGGATTGACTTTTGAAATTTGGCTTATTTTTGGGGGCGGCACGGTGGCACAGTGGTTAGCACTGCTACCTCACAGCACCCGGGACCCAGGTTCGATTCCCGGCTTGGGCCACTGTCTGTGTGGAGTTTGCACATTCTCCCCGTGTCTGTGTGGGTTTCCTCTGGGTGCTCCGGTTTCCTCCCACAGACCGAAAGACATGCTGGTTAGGGTGCATTGGCCGTGCTAAATTCTCCCTCAGTGTACCCGAACAGGCACCGGAGTGTGGCGATGTGGTGAACCATCGTTGGTTCCCACTGTGGGATTGTTCTAATGTTGTTGTTGGGTTGTTCTAATGTTGTTGTTGGGCTACGGTGGGATTGATACACCTGTGGTTGTTACTGGTGTGGCACATCCCAGTCGGGCTCCGCCTCCTGGGAGAGGTATAAGACCCCCTGCTCGGGCGGGACCTCTTCAGTCTGGGATAGTGTGTTAAAGTTCTGTTAGTTCCATTGTTAGTTAATAAAAGCCTTCTTTTACCGAAGCTTCGTGCCTCGTGTCCAATTGATGCGCATCAATTTTATTAACTCACATAAAACTCTCGACGGAAGAAAAAAAAAAGGAGAGTATGGAGCAAATCCTAAAGCCAGAACGTCTGACGCTAGATCCACGTGCGGTGGGCGCTTCTAACACCTTCGACCACTGGCTGAAGTGTTTTGAAGATTACCTGGCAGCCTCCGCAGCGGTCACCACAGATGATGACAGACTCCGGGTCCTCCATGCGAGGGTAAGCGACACAGTCTACCTCGCGATCCGTGCGGCCACCACTTACCCGAGGGCCCTCGAGCTTTTAAAAAAGCGCTATACGAAACCTCCTAATGAGATCCACGCTCGTTACCTCCTCGCTACACGACGTCGGCAGTCGGGCGAAACCATGGAGGATTACGCCAATGAGCTCTTGCAGCTAGCCAGGGGCTGTGACTGCAAAGCCGTGTCGGCTGAGCAGTACATGTATGACCTCGCCCGAGATGCGTTTGTGGCCGGGGTCGGGTCTTCATACATCCATCTCAAGCTGCTAGAAAAGGGAAATCTCAACCTGACCCAAGCTATGGAATTAGCTGAAATGCTTGAGGCGGCTTCGAAGAGCTTGGTCCTGTATCCGGAGGACCACGTGGAGACAACGTGGCAGGAGCAGTCGCAAATCCCTCCTCGCCCCACGGGCTCAAAGTGCAGTGTTATGGCGTGCTCCCATGTGGACCAGACGACGGCTGCAGCCCCATGCGGCCCGCGGTGCTACTTCTGCGGAGGAGCCAAGCATCCACGACAAAAGTGTCCCGCTAAAGCGGTAGTCTGTAACTTATGCGGTAAAAAGGGACATTATGCGAAGGTGTGCAGATCGAAGCCCAAGAACGGCAGTGCGGCCTGTGACCCTTCGGAACGGGGATCATCACCATCGTCGTCGAAGTACTCACGGGGTTCGTCCATATGCGAGTCCAGGACGACGCCATTGCGGTCGACGGAGTCAGAGGAGGATGACCACCAGGAGTCGCTACGTTTGGTGCCCTCACCCATGTGCGATTCATGGGGCTGGCCATTTTGGTCGATGATGACCATGAGCGACCAGCAGGGGTCCTCAGCATCGACCTCAGCTGCCTGCAGTGACGTTCACGGACCAACGGTGGCGTCGATCACCCTGGACCAGGCTAAGCCTCACAGGCTTGATTGTTCGATGATGGATATACAGGTAAATGGTCGTGCAATTTATTGTCTGTTTGACAGCGGGAGAACTGAGAGCTTTATTCACCCTGACACTGTAAAGAGGTGTGGACTCCAGATTCAACCTGCCAAACAGACAATCACTATGGCATCAAGGTCCCGGTCTGTCCCTGTGCTAGGACGTTGTGTGGTAACTTTGAAAGTGCAAGGTACAATTTACGAGCGATTCAGGCTCCTTGTGTTGCCGTATCTTTGCGCACCAATTCTCCTCGGACTAAACTTTATGGTCCACATGAAGAGTGTGATCCTACAGTATGGTGGGCCACTCCCTTCGCTGACAGTAGGGGAACAGCTGCAGTCTCCAAATTGTCCAAAGCGCCCCGCCTGCAATCTTTCTACATTAAAGATCACCACACCCTCTTTATTCAAGAATCTGGTACCAGGCTGCAAGCCCATCGCTACTAAAAGTAGGCGTTACAACACTGAAGATCGGATCTTCATCAGATCTGAGGTTCAGCGACTCCTCAAAGAAGGGATCATACAGCCCAGTGTTAGTCCGTGGAGAGCACAGATTGTGGTGGTCAAGAGCGGGAACAAACCCCGGATGGTCATTGATTACAGTCAGACCATTAATCGATATACGCAGCTGGATGCGTATCCCCTCCCGCGCATATCTGATATGGTCAATCAGATTGCGCAGTACCGGGTGTTCTCCACCATAGACCTTAAGTCCGCCTACCACCAACTCCCCATTCGCCCAGAGGACCGACACTACACGGCCTTTGAGGCGGATGGTCGTCTGTATCAGTTTCGTAGGGTTCCATTTGGTGTCACCAATGGGGTCTCGGTCTTCCAGCGTGCTATGGACCGAATGGTGGACCAGAACAGGCTGCGGGCTACCTTCCCGTACCTGGATAATGTCACCATCTGTGGCCGTGATCAGCAGGACCATGACACAAATCTCCAGAACTTTTTACGCACTGCATCTCGCCTGAATTTGACCTACAACAGGGAGAAGTGTGTATTCCGTACGCGCCGGTTAGCCATCCTGGGATACGTGGTGGAAAACGGGGTCATTGGCCCTGATCCAGACCGTACGCGCCCCCTTGCTGAACTTCCCTTGCCCGCTAGCGCAAAAGCACTGAGAAGATGCCTAGGCTTCTTCTCCTATTATGCGCAGTGGGTCCCCAACTACGCGGACAAAGCCCGTCCGCTTATTAAGTCCACGACTTTTCCACTCACGCCAGAGGCCCAATTGGCCTTCAAGGAATTGAAACACGACATCGCGAAAGCCACGATGCATGCGGTAGACGAATCCATCCCTTTTCAGGTGGAAAGCGATGCATCTGATTTCGCCCTGGCCGCCACACTAAACCAGGCGGGCAGGCCCGTCGCGTTTTTTTCCCGCACCCTCCAAGGCCCCGAAATTCGGCATTCAGCGGTGGAAAAGGAGGCCCAGGCCATTGTGGAGGCCATCAGACACTGGCGCCATTACCTGGCGGGAAAGCGGTTCACCCTGATCACGGACCAGCGGTCCGTGGCGTTCATGTTCAACAACACGGAGAGGGACAAGATCAAGAATGATAAGATCTTGCGGTGGAGAATTGAACTCTCCACCTATAACTACGATATCATGTATAGTCCCGGGAAACTCAATGAGCCCTCGGATGCCCTCACGCGCGGAACATGCGCTACTACGCAGGAGGATCGCTTGAACACCCTCCATAATGACCTGTGCCATCCTGGGGTCACTCGGCTCTACCACTTTGTCAAAGCCCGCAACCTGCCTTACTCGGTGGAGGACGTCAGGTCGGTGACAAGGAGCTGTCGGATTTGCGCGGAATGCAAACCGCACTTTTACCGACCTGACCGGGCACATTTGGTCAAGGCCACTCGCCCCTTCGAGAGGCTGAGTGTAGATTTTAAGGGCCCCCTTCCCTCAACAGATCGGAACGTGTACTTTCTGAACATAATAGATGAGTACTCCCGGTTCCCGTTTGTTGTCCCCTGCGCGGACACGTCGACTGCCACGGTGATCAAGGCATTCCGTGATCTTTTTACCCTGTTCGGGTACCCCAGCTATATCCATAGCGACAGGGGCTCGTCGTTCATGAGTGATGACTTGAGGCAATTCCTGCTCTCATACAGGATTGCCTCTAGTAGGACCACGAGTTACAACCCTAGGGGTAATGGACAGGTGGAAAGAGAGAATGCTACTGTCTGGAAGGCTGTCCTATTGGCGCTGAAGTCCAAAGGCCTTCCAATCTCCCGTTGGCAGGAGGTCCTCCCTGATGCGCTTCACTCCATTCGCTCCCTCCTGTGTACGGCAACCAATGCTACTCCCCATGAGAGGATGTTCTCATTCCCTCGGAAGTCGTCCTCGGGGATATCTTTACCAGCCTGGTTGACGTACCCAGGACCCGTCCTTCTGCGGCGACATGTAAGGGCCCGCAAGTCCGACCCCTTGGTCGAACAGGTCCACCTCCTCCACGCCAACGCTCAGTATGCCTATGTGGCATTTCCTGACGGGCGAGAGGACACAGTCTCGATCCGAGACCTGGCGCCCGCAGGGGACGTAGCAACTCCTGTCGCTCCCATACCCCCAGTGACGAATCCCTTATCCCTTATTTCTCCCCCGGACGTGGCGCGGACAGCACCGGGACCAGTGCTTAACAGTTTTACTCCAATGCACAGCTTGCCTGAGCCCCGAAGATCGGCGCCATCGCAGAATGTATCGGGATCCCCTGCACTACCGCTTCATCAGGGTCAACCGGCCTGTGAGTCCGTGGGAGAACAGCTGGACGCTGTTTTGGGGAGAACGCCACCGCATGCACCTACTCCGGTGTCACCGCCGGTATTGAGGAGGTCACAATGATGGTGCGGTCCTCCAGACCGTCTGAACTTATAATCTGTTGACATTTGAGTCTGTTTTCGTACCCCGCCGGCCTTTGTTCTCAAAGGAGGGGTGAATGTGGTGAACCATCGTTGGTTCCCACTGTGGGATTGTTCTAATGTTGTTGTTGGGTTGTTCTAATGTTGTTGTTGGGCTAGGGTGGGATTGATACACCTGTGGTTGTTACTGTTGTGGCACATCCCAGTCGGACTCCGCCTCCTGGGAGAGGTATAAGACCCCCTGCTTGGGCGGGACCTCTTCAGTCTGGGATAGTGTGTTAAAGTTCTGTTAGTTCCATTGTTAGTTAATAAAAGCCTTCTTTTACCGAAGCTTCGTGCCTCGTGTCCAATTGATGCGCATCAGGCGACGAGGGGATTTTCACAGTAACTCCATTCCAGTGTTAATGTAAGCCTACTTGTGACAATAATAAAGGATTGGAGGGAGCCCTTTTCAACCCTGACACTGGGGCTTATTTGGGGCCTTTGTACCAACACATCACAACAAAATAAATCACACAAGGTTGTGCTTTTTTTTTCATTACTTTGTGGGACCCGGGCGTCACTGGCTGCCAGCATTTATTGCCCGTCCCTCGCTGCCCTTTGGAGGGCAGTTGAGAGTCAACCACATTGCTGCGGCTCTGGAGTCACATGTAGGCCAGACCGGGTAAGGGCGACAGATTTCCTTCCCTAAAGGGACATTAGTGAACCAGATGGGTTTTTCCAACAATTGACGAGTTACAAGGAGAGGCTGGATAGACTGGGACTTTTTTCTCTGGAGCGTAGGTGACTTAGGGGTGATCTTATAGAGGTCTATAAAATAATGAGGGGCACAGATCAGCTAGATAGTCAAAATCTTTTCCCAAAGGTAGGGGGGTCTAAAACTATAGGGCATAGGTTTAAGGCAGTGGTTCCCAAAGGGTGCGGCGCGCCACACTGGTGCGGCGAGAGAGGATGGCAAGAGTGGTGGGAAGATTCAAGGACAATCAAAGAAACAGTTAAACATGGTTTGAACAAGCATTGTTTTATACTTTCTGGATGCCCCATGATCATATTATAAAGTAGTTGTGTTCTATGTTATGAATCAAGCACTGCTAGGAGTTGTTTTTTTTTGTTTTTGGATGTATTTCTTATCAATAAAAAATCCGGTGTGGCGCGAGCAAATTTTTATTCCGAAAGTGCGGCCCAGTGAAAAAAGTTTGGGAACCACTGGTTTAAGGTGAGAGGGGAGAGATACAAAAGTGTCCAGAGGGGCAATTTTTTCACAAGAGGGTGGTGAGTGTCTGGAACAAGCTGCCAGAGGTAGTAGTAGAGGCGGGTACAATTTTGTCTTTTAAAAAGCATTTAGACAGTTACATGGGTAAGATGGGTCTAGAGGGATATGGGCCAAATGCAAGCAATTGGGACTAGAGTCATAGAGGTTTACAGCATGGAAACAGGCCCTTCGGCCCAATTTCATAGAAATCATAGAAATCATAGAAACCCTACAGTGCAGAAGGAGGCCATTCGGCCCATCAAGTCTGCACCGACCACAATCCCACCCAGGCCCTACCCCTACAATTTGTCCATGCTGCCCTTTTTTTTAAAAAACCCCGAAGCTAATCCCAATTGCCTGCATTTGGCCCATATCCCTCTATACCCATCGTACCTATGTAACTGTCTAAATGCTTTTTAAAAGATAAAATTGTACCTGCCTCAACTACTACCTCTGGCAGCTTGCTCCAGACACTCACCACCCTCTGTGTGAAAAAATTGCCCCTCTGGGCACTTTTGTATCTCTCCCCTCTCACCTTAAACCTATGTCCTCTAGTTTTAGACTCCCCTACCTTTGGGAAAAGATATTGACGAACTAGCTGATCTATGCTCCTCATTATTTTATAGACCTCTAATAAGATCACCTCTCAGCCTCCTTCGCCCCAGAGAAAAAAGTCCCAGTCTATCCAGCCTCTCCTTATAACTCAATCCATCAAGTCCCGGTAGCATCCTCGTCAATCTTTTCCGCACTCTTTCTAGTTTAATAATATCCTTTCTATAATAGGGTGACCAGAATTGCACACAGTATTCCAAGTGTGGCCCGGCATGGACAAGTTGGGCCGAAGGGCCTGTTTCCATGCTGTAAACCTCTATGACTCTAGTTTCATGGTCATCAGTAGATTCTTAATTCCAGATTTTTTTTATTGAACTTATCTTGATAGACACATTAACAAACGGGGAATAGAGGGATATAAGCGGTTGGTTAGATAGGTAAAAGTGATTGGCGAAGGCTTGGAGGGCTGAAGGGCCTGTTCCTTTGCTGTACTGTTCTTTGTTGTTCAGTCCGATAACACCATGGAGGGGTCACGAGAGGGGGTGATGAGGTAGACTTGGATGTCATCAGCATATTGTGGAGCCTGGCATCATGTCTTCAGATGGTGTCACTGAGGGGCACCAAGTAACGGACAAGACTGGAAAAGGGACATGGGGGCAAATCTAACAGTAACACTTGCATCACCAGCACCAGTGACCATTCCCAATGAGAGAGAATCTCAGCTGCTTCCCTTGACATTCAAATATTACCATTGCTGAATGCTCCATTATTATCATGAGGGGGTCACTAATGACTAGAAACCTAACTGGACCAGCCACGTTCTGCATCTACAAAAGCAGGTCAGTCGCTGTGGCGATGAACTCAGCTCCCGATTCCTCAAAGCCTGTCACCATTCAGGACTCAAAGCAAGCCGCTTGACTGACACTCCATTGACTGGATCCACTACAGTTTGCCTATCGCTGCAACAGGTCCACAGCAGACGCCATCTCCCTGGCCCTGCACTCAACCCTGAAACACCTAGATAACATGGACACCTATGTCAGACTCCTATTTATCGACTACAGCTCAGCCTCCAACACCATTATTCCCACAACACACATCTCCAAACTCCGTGGCCTGGGCCTCAGCTTCTCCCTCTGTGACTGGATCCTGAACTTCCTACAGCCCACAATCAGTGAGGATAGGCAATAACACCTCCTCCACGATCATCCTCAACACCGGTGCCCCACAAGACTGTGTTCTCAGCCCCCTACTATACTCCTTATGCACCTATGACTGTGCGGCCAAATTCCTCTCCAACTCGATTTTCAAATTTGCTGATGAAACCACCATAGTGGGTCGGATCTCAAACAATGACGAGACAGAGTACAGGAATGAGATAGAGAATCTGGTGAACTGGTGCGGCAACAATAATCTCTCCCTCAAAGTCAACAAAACGAAGGAGATTGTCATCGACTTCAGGAAGCATAAAGGAGAACATGCCCCTGTCTACATCAATAGGGATGAAGTAGAAAGGGTTGAGAGCTTCAAGTTTTTAGTTGTCCAGATCACCAACAACCTGTCCTGGTCCCCCCATGCCGACACTATAGTTAAGAAAGCCCCACCAACGCCTCTACTTTCTCAGAAAACTAAGGAAATTTGGCATGTCAGCTACGACTCTCACCAACTTTTACAGATGCACCACAGAAAGCATTCTTTCTGGTTGTATCACAGCTTGGTTTGGCTCCTGCTCTGTCCAAGACCGCAAGAAACTACAAAGGGTTGTGAATGTAGCCCAGTCCATCATGCAAACCAGCCTCCCATCCATTGACTCCGTCTTCATTTCCCGCTGCCTTGGAAAAGCAGCCAGCATAATTAAGGACTCCAGACGCCCCAGACATTCTCTCTGCCACCTTCTTCCTTCGGGAAAATGATACAAAAGTCTGAGGTCACGTTCCAACCGACTCAAGAACAGCTTCTTCCCTGCTGCCATCAGACTTTTGAATGGACCTACCTTGCATTAAGTTGATCTTTCTCTACACCCTAGCTATGACTGTAACACTACATTCTGCACTTTCTCCTTTCCTTCTCTATGAACAGAACAAAAGAACAAAGAACAAAGAACAATACAGCACAGGAACAGGCCCTTCGGCCCTCCAAGCCCGCGCCGCTCCCCGGTCCAGGATTGAATCCTGAATCCAGGATCCCCGCCCAATTTTCCAGCCTATCTACATACCAATATCCTATCCACCGAGCTGTCCCTCACAGCTACGATGCTTTGTTCATTACAACCTATTAACTCACCCCCACCCCCCTATTCCAGACCATGTGATCCCCAGGGAGAGGCGAAAACCCAGAGTGAAAAACCCCAGGGCCAATATGGGGAAAAAAAAAATCTGGGAAATTCCTCTCCGACCCCCTGAGGCGATCGAAACGAGTCCAGGAGATCACAATGGCCCTGATCGGAAAATGCTTCCCAACCCTAGTCATTTCCACTTCCATGAACACCATATGAATTCCCTGCCCCCGAGACAGGTTCCCAACTATCCGCAGTCTCGCTCTGTACTGGCACCAGCAAGATGATCATAGAATGAAGCCTTGAAACGAGAAACAAGGAACAATTAGCTCGCGCCGCTCCCTGGTCCAAACTAGACCACTCTTTTGTATCCCTCCATTCCCACTCCGGTCATATCGCTGTCTAGATAAGTCTTAAACGTTCCCAGTGTGTCCGCCTCCACCACCTTGCCCGGCAACACATTCCAGGCCCCCACGACCCTCTGTGTGAAATATGTCCTTCTGATATCTGTGTTAAACCTCCCCCCCTTCAAAGAACAAAGAACAGTACAGCACAGGAAACAGGCCTTCGGCCCTCCAAGCCTGTGCCGCTCCTTGGTCCAACTAGACCAATCGTTTGTATCCCTCCATTCCCAGGCTGCTCATGTGACTATCCAGGTAAGTCTTAAACGATGTCAGCGTGCCTGCCTCCACCACCCTACTTGGCAGCGCATTCCAGGCCCCCACCACCCTCTGTGTAAAAAACGTCCCTCTGATGTCTGAGTTATACTTCGCCCCTCTCAGCTTGAGCCCGTGACCCCTCGTGATCGTCACCTCCGACCTGGGAAAAAGCTTCCCACTGTTCACCCTATCTATACCCTTCATAATCTTGTATACCTCTATTAGATCTCCCCTCATTCTCCGTCTTTCCAAGGAGAACAACCCCAGTCTACCCAATCTCTCCTCATAGCTAAGACCCTCCATACCAGGCAACATCCTGGTAAACCTTCTCTGCACTCTCTCCAATGCCTCCACGTCCTTCTGGTAGTGCGGCGACCAGAACTGGACGCAGTACTCCAAATGCGGCCTAACCAGCGTTCTATACAGCTGCATCATCAGACTCCAGCTTTTATACTCTATACCCCGTCCTATAAAGGCAAGCATACCATATGCCTTCTTCACCACCTTCTCCACCTGTGTTGCCACCTTCAAGGATTTGTGGACTTGCACACCTCGGTCCCTCTGTGTTTCTATACTCCTGATGACTCTGCCATTTATTGTATAACTCCTCCCTACATTATTTCTTCCAAAATGCATCACTTCGCATTTATCCGGATTAAATTCCATCTGCCACCTCTCCGCCCAATTTTCCAGCCTATCTATATCCTGCTGTATTGCCCGACAATGCTCTTCGCTATCCGCAATTCCAGCCATCTTTGTGTCATCCGCAAACTTGCTGATTACACCAGTTACACCTTCTTCCAAATCATTTATATATATCACAAATAGCAGAGGTCCCAGTACAGAGCCCTGCGGAACACCACTGGTCACAGACCTCCAGCCGGAAAAAGACCCTTCGACCACTACCCTCTGTCTCCTATGGCCAAGCCAGTTCTCCACCCATCGAGCCACTTCTCCTTGTATCCCATGAGCCTTAACCTTCTTAACCAACCTGCCATGTGGGACTTTGTCAAATGCCTTACTGAAATCCATATAGACGACATCCACGGCCCTTCCTTCATCAACCGTTTTTGTCACTTCCTCAAAAAACTCCACCAAATTTGTAAGGCACGACCTCCCTCTTACAAAACCATGCTGTCTGTCACTAATGAGATTGTTCCGTTCTAAATGCACATACATCCTGTCTCTAAGAATCCTCTCCAACAACTTCCCTACCACGGACGTCAAGCTCACCGGCCTATAATTTCCTGGGTTATCCCTGCTACCCTTCTTAAACAACGGGACCACATTCGCTATCCTCCAATCCTCAGGGACCTCACCCGTGTCCAAAGAAGCGACAAAGATTTCCGTCAGAGGCCCAGCAATTTCCTCTCTCGTCTCCCTGAGCAGTCGAGGACAGATGCCATCAGGCCCTGGGGCTTTGTCAGTTTTAATGTTCCCTAAAAAACCTAACACTTCCTCTCTCGTAATGGAGATTTTCTCTAACGGGTCAACACCTCCCTCCGAGACACTCCCGGTTAACACGCCCCTCTCCTTCGTGAATACCGATGCAAAGTATTCATTTAGGATCTCCCCTATTCCCTTGGGTTCTAAGCATAATTCCCCTCCTTTGTCCCTGAGAGGTCCGATTTTCTCCCTGACAACTCTTTTGTTCCTAACGTATGAATAGAATGCCTTAGGATTCTCCTTAATCCTGCCTGCCAAGAACATCTCGTGCCCTCTTTTTGCCCTTCTAACTCCCCATTTGAGATCTTTCCTACTCTCTCTGTATTCCTCCAGAGCTCCATCTGTTTTCAGTTGCCTGGACTTAACGTACGCCTCCCTTTTCATTTTAATCAGATCCTCAATTTCCCTGGTTATCCACGGCTCTCGAATCCTACCTTTCCTATCTTTCCTTTTTACAGGCACATGCCTATCCTGCAGCCTTATCAATAGTTCCTTAAAAGACTCCCACATGCCAGACGCGGACTTACCCTCGAACATCCTCTCCCAATCAACATCCACCAATTCCTGCCTAATCCGGCTATAGTCAGCCTTCCCCCAATTTAGCACCCTGCCCGTAGGACAGCACTCATCCTTGTCCATTACTATCCTAAAGTTAACAGAGTTGTGGTCACTATTTGCCACATGTTCCCCTACCGAAACTTTGACGACCTGACCGGGCTCATTTCCCAGAACTAGGTCCAGTATTGCCCCCTCTCTAGTCGGGCTATCTACATACTGTTCCAAAGAACCTTCCAGTACGCATTTTACAAATTCCTCCCCGTCCGGTCCCCCAGCTCTAAGCACTTTCCAGTCTGTGCCAGGGAAATTAAAGTCCCCCACTACAACAACTCTATGTTTTCTGCACCTATCCAGAATCTCCTGACATATCCTTTCCTCCACTTCCCGTGGGCTGTTGGGTGGTCTGTAGTACACCCCCAGCATAGTGACTGCACCCTTCCTGTTTCTGAGTTCCACCCACAGCGACTCAGTACATGACTCCTCTAAGTTGTCTACCCTCTGCACCGCGGTAATATGCTCCTTAACTAATATCGCTACTCCCCCACCTTTTTTAGCCCCTCCTCTGTCTCGCCTAAAACACTGATACCCCGGAATATTCAGCTGCCAGTCCTGTCCTTCTTTTAACCAAGTTTCCGTCACCGCAACCACATCCAAATTCCGCACAAGCATTAAGGCCCTAAGTTCGTCTGTTTTACCCGTTACACTCCTCGCATTGAAGCAGATGCACTCCAGACCTCCAGGCCCAGTCAGGTCCTCCTCCTCCAGAGTGCTCCTCTTCTTAGCTAGCCTTGCCCTGGCCCCCAGCTCGACCCCAGCCTCAGTATTTACTGACCTCCTGTTTTGTTCCCCACCCCCCTGCCACACTAGTTTAAATCCTGCCGAAACACTCTCGCAAAACTCCCAGCCAGGATATTTGCTCCCTTCCAGTTAAGGTGTAACCCATCCTTTCTGTACAGTTGCCATCCTGACTTGAAGATTTCCCAGTTATCTATGAATTTAAAACCCTCCCTCTTGCACCAGTCCTTTAGCCACGCGTTCAACTGTAGAATCTCCCTGTTCCGAGCCTCACTTGCACTAGGCACCGGGAGCAGTCCAGAGATTGCTACACTGGAGGTCTTACTTTTTAGCCTAGCACCCAACTCCCTGAATTTCTCTCGTATGACCCCCCTGCTCTTCCTACCTACATCATTTCCCCCAATGTGTACAATCACATCCGTTTGACTACCTTCCTTTTTAAATATGCTTCCTACCCTCTCGGAGACATCCAGTACCCCGGCACCAGGGAGGCAGACTACCATCCTGGATTCTCGTTCAGTCCCACAGAAGCGCCTGTCCGTGTCTCTAACTATTGCGTCCCCCACAACTATCGCTCTCCTAAACCCCTTCTTTCCCTTCCGGACCCCTGAGCCTGTCCCCGTGGAGGCGATCTGGTCCTCGTGGCTTACCCCTGGAGGGTCATCCCCCTCCACAGAATCCAAAACAATATACCTATTGTGGAGGGGGACAACCACAGGGGATCCCTCCACAGACTGCTCACTCCCTTCCCTTCTCCCATCTGTTGCCCATCCCTTTCTCTTATGGGAGACTGCCACTGGGGTGCTTTCTGGCACATCACCCTTCTGACTATTACCCCTCCTAACCGTGACCCACGTGTCTTCCTTCCGAGACCCTGGTGTCACTACCTGACTATAACTTTTATCTATGACTCTCTCATTTTCCCTAACTAAACTGAGTTCATCGAGCCTCAGCTCCAGCTCCCTTACACGATCCTTCAGGAGATGCAGTTCCACACATCTGGCACAGATATGGACTTCCGGGAGGCAAGTTGTCTCCAGGAACTCCCACATCCCACACCGAATGCAGTATACTGGCCTCCCACTCATACCAGCCATGTCCTTTTTAGTTTTGGGGATAAAACAAAAAGGGGGTGTAACCGAAGAAAAACAAACAAACAACCTTCCTCGCCGAAGCCCTGTGAGCCAAAGCCCTTTTAGCTCTCACTCTGTCCCCTGCTCACTCCACTGCCCGCTAACGACGCTGCCCGCTCAAAGGTGCGGCCTACTTTTAAACCCTCCAAAATCTTCCCAGGCTGCTGCTGGGCCTATTTCCTGTTTAGAAAAAAAAACCTCCGATTTTTTTCACTAATTGAACTGAAAAATAATTAAATAAATTAATTACTCTACTGCAGCTCGAGCAGCACTCCCACAGTGAGACACCAACTGTCACACTCTACTGCAGCCCGAGCAGCACTCCCACAGTGAGACACCAACTGTCACTCTCCACTGCAGCCCGAGCAGCACTCCCTCACTGAGACACCAACTGTCACTCTCTACTGCAGCCCGAGCAGCACTCCCACAGTGAGACACCAACTGTCACTCTCCACTGCAGCCCGAGCAGCACTCCCACAGTGAGACACCAACTGTCACTCTCTACTGCAGCCCGAGCAGCACTCCCACAGTGAGACACCAACTGTCACTCTCCACTGCAGCCCGAGCAGCACTCCCACAGTGAGACACCAACTGTCACTCTCTACTGCAGCCCGAGCAGCACTCCCACAGTGAGACACCAACTGTCACTCTCCACTGCAGCCCGAGCAGCACTCCCACAGTGAGACACCAACTGTCACACTCTACTGCAGCCCGAGCAGCACTCCCACAGTGAGACACCAACTGTCACTCTCCACTGCAGCCCGAGCAGCACTCCCTCACTGAGACACCAACTGTCACTCTCCACTGCAGCCCGAGCAGCACTCCCTCACTGAGACACCAACTGTCACTCTCCACTGCAGCCCGAGCAGCACTCCCTCACTGAGACACCAACTGTCACTCTCCACTGCAGCCCGAGCAGCACTCCCTCACTGAGACACCAACTGTCACTCTCCACTGCAGCCCGAGCAGCACTCCCTCACTGAGACACCAACTGTCACTCTCCACTGCAGCCCGAGCAGCACTCCCTCACTGAGACACCAACTGTCACTCTCCACTGCAGCCCGAGCAGCACTCCCTCACTGAGACACCAACTGTCACTCTCCACTGCAGCCCGAGCAGCACTCCCTCACTGAGACACCAACAGTATGCTTTGTCTGTATAGCGTGCAAAAAACAATACTTTTCACTCTATACTAATAATGTGACAATAATAAATTAAATCAAAATCAGCTAGGATAACAGCAGATACCCGGGAACATCACCACCTGCAAGTTCCCCTTCAAACCACACACCATCCAAACTTGCACTCTATCACCATTCCTTAACTGTCATTGGGTCAAACCCTGAAACTCCCTCCCTAACAGCACTTTAGGTGTACCTACATTACAGGGACTGCAGCGATTCAAGAAGGCAGCTCACCACCACCTTCTCAAGGGCAACTAGGGATGGGCAATAAATGCTAGTCTAGCCAGCGACACCCACATCCCATCAATAAATAAAAATGAATATGGTCGTTATTTTGTGCACAGATGTATCAGTGACCAATCGGTTTTATTTTGGAGTCGGCAGAGGGCGGACTGTTGGGTAGGACACTGAGAATATCACGCCTGACAATTAATTATGCGTTGTCAGAGAGCACGTCTGTATAAGTTTAAACACTGTGGTCCAAGCTCGGGGGCGGGGGCGGAATGGCCTCCCTCAGCACTGTTGGGATTCTACGACTCCATGAAAAGCAGTCCAGGTTTTTGTGTGTGCTGTTGTCCAAAGCTAAAACAGGGGCACATAAACCTGTGTCAATTACTGCCCATCTTATTTAACATCCTTGATGCTTAATAAATCTCCATTTTTCTACAATTTGTCCCCTGCTGTTAACATCTTTGTCGCACTCAAAGTTCCTTACAGCAGTGGGTATGAATCATAGAAACCCTACAATGCAGAAGGAGGCCATTTGGCCCATTGAGTCAACCACAATCCCATCCAGGCCCTATCCCCGTAACCCCATGTATTTACCCTAGCCAATCCCCCTTAACTAAGGGACAATTTAGCATGGCCAATCCACCTAACCCGCAGACCTTTGGACTGTGGGAGGAAATCCACGCAGACATGGTGAGAATGTGCAAACTCCACACAGTAACCCTGGCTGGGAATTGAACCCGGGTCCCTGGCGCTGTGGGGCAGCAGTGCCAACCAGTGTGCCACTGGGTGACTGTGTTTGAATCATAGATCTCGATACTGCCCTGAAACCAGACAATGGTCAGAATTGATGTTCCATTGGGGGAATGGCACCATTGACAATGCAGCATCCGCCTGGTATCGCCCTGCAGTGCCAGCCTAATGTGCCCAAACCCTGGAGCAGGGTTCTGTCAGCAGACTCCAGTCCCAAAGTGAGAGTGCGATAAATTAATACTGGCTGAGCCTGGAGAGAATCACCCCCTCCCTCAGATATGCCTGATAAATGCCAGGATGGCACAGTGGTTGGCACTGCTGCCTCACAACGCCAGGGATCTGAGTTTGATTCCTGGCTTGGGTCATTGTCTGTGTGGAGTTTGCACATTCTCCCCGTGTCTGCGTGGGCTTCCTCCGGGTGCTCCGGTTTCCTCCCACACTCCAAAGATGTATGGGGTAGGTGGATTGGCCGTGCTAAATTGCCCCTTAGTGTCAGGGGGACTAGCAGGGTAAATATGTGGGGTTATGGTGATAGGACCTGGGTGGGATTGTTGTCGGTGCAGACTCGATGGGCCGAATGGCCTCCTTCTGCACTGTAGGGATTCTATGATTCTCATGATAATGGAGCTTCAGAATCACACTGGGCGGAGTTTGCCCCTCACTGTCGTGACACTGAATCCAGCTGCCGCTGGGTAATCCCAATTTCCCAACAATAGCCATATCAGAAAAACAGAAACAGATTCTCAAATATTTTACTTCAACAAAACAGTGAATTATTTTAACTTCTCGATATTATGAAGTCCTGACCCGTACACAACCGCTTCTTTAAACAGTTATCTTAGAAACATATAAATGGAAGATTTCCTCCTGGGAGCCATACTCGTTGCTCGGGTATAATCACCAGCGGCTGCATGTCTTGTCCTCAATATAGGAGGTGAATATCATTACTATGGAACTAGAAGGAGGAAGCTGCAGGGGTGCTGCAAGGGAGCTGCAGTGGTGCTGCGAGGGAGCTGCAGTGGTGCCGCGAGGGAGCGGCAGGGATGCCGTGAGGGAGCTGCAGGGGTGCTGTGAGGGAGCTGCAGTGGTGCTGCGAGGGAGCTGCAGGCGGTGCTGCGAGGAAGCTGCAGGCGGTGCTGTGAGGGAGCTGCAGTGGTGCTGCGAGGGAGCTGCAGGCGGTGCTGCGAGGAAGCTGCAGTGGTGCTGCGAGGGAGCTGCAGGCGGTGCTGCGAGGAAGCTGCAGGCGGTGCTGTGAGGGAGCTGCAGGGATGCTGTGAGGGAGCTGCAGGGGTGCTGCGAGGGAGCTGCAGTGGTGCTGCGAGGGAGCTGCAGTGGTGCTGCGAGGGAGCTGCAGGGGTGCTGCGAGGGAGCTGCAGGGGTGCTGCGAGGGAGCTGCAGGGGTGCTGCGAGGGAGTTGCAGTGATGCTGTGAAGCAGCTGCGATGGGGCTCTGAGAGTGATGCTGTGGAACTCAAGGCAACTATGATGGAGCTCTGAGGAAGCTACAAAAAGATGTTTAGAGTCTGGTTCAATTAAACACTGAGTGAGCAATGGTGGTGGTCTGGAGATGGTGATGTGGAATCTCAGGACTCTGAGGTCCGAGAGAGGAAGTAAATAAGAAAGGGTGGGATTTTACAGACTCACTCGTCCTGAAACCGTAAAATCCCACCCGAGGTCAACGCACCTTTTCGCGTTCCGCCCCTCGCCCGCTCCGATTCCCGTGCCGGGCGGAACGGGAAAATTCTGACCATAGAGTTTCGAGAAGAAAAACACACAGGAGCGGCAACAAAACAGGCAGGAAGTACCCAAAAAAAATCATCCCCAGTAAACTCTTTAATCTTGTCACTTATATTAAAATACAGACAGCCAAAATCAGGATTGCAGGTTGGTTAGCGTGCGAGGGAAATGCGAGAAGAGATGGTTTGTATTTAATTTGAACTTTTCACCTCAGAGCAACCCTAACTGCCTTCACCCAGAACAGGCTCGAGGGGCTGAATGGCCTGCCTCTGTTTCCAGCGAGAGATTACTGATCTGATACGGTAACTGTTCCCATCAAAGCGAGGTCCCAAAACCTCGTTATTACTTTGTACCGTTGTTAAAAGAAATCATAGAATCCCTTCAGGGCAGAAAGAGGCCATTCGGCCCATCGAGTCTGCACTGACTACAATCCCACCCAAGCCCTATCCCCGTTACCCCACATATTTACCCTGCTAATCCCCCTGACACTAAGGCGCTATTTAGTATGGCCAATGCACCCAGCCCGCACATGGATCTTGCATGTTTAGGTTAACCTTTGCAGCTCCGTGCTGCCTATTTCTCTCTCCACTCACTAGAACTACAAGTGTAAAGAGCGCAGCCAAGGGTCAGTATACTACCCTTGGGCGGTGCCAGCTGGTTGTTAACAGGTACCTTTCTGCCATAACCAAGTCCGGGGCTTCCTCACCAACCCCCCGGTAAAAATAACAGGGAGGAAAATAATATTCAGACATGGCAGTGACTTTCCCAGGACTGGGTTTTGTTGGAGGTGAGTAGGTTACAGGTGGCCTGGAAAACACAAAGTATAAAATAAACTTGTGACAAATTCAACAGGTACAAAAATATCCCGGGGGCAGATTTCTGAGTTCCTTGTCAGCGAGGTGGCCTGTATATCCTGGAGGCCTCGGAAGGAGAGTCTGGGCTCTCCTCATTACGCAGATGGTCGGAATCACGGAGTCAGAGCAAGTCCTGGTTCTGTTATATTTGGATCAGAGCTGATTTGGATACTGGCTGCTCGCTGCGGTGGGGCGGGGGGGGGGGGGGGGGGGTTGGGGGCGGGGGCGGTTGGGGGGGGGGCGGTCACAGTTTGAAGGTTCCTGTGATGTTTTGATTCATTTGGGAAGGCCAGTTGGGTCTTTTCCCCAGCTAAACCCGACAGTCTCCGCTGCTCGTACACGACCCGCAGCCCCCGCCCTCCCCCCGCTCCCCCCCAGGCCATGGCCTGAATTCCACCGCGGTCAGTTCTCAGCGAAGTGACCGGTGATGGCGTCGATCAGCTCCTGCTTCTTGCTGCCCCTCAGCCCGTACTGTTTACAGACCTCCTTGAGCACCGGCACGGTCAGCTTGCCCAGCGTCCCGCTCCGCAGGTACTGCCTGACCTCCTCCTTCCCCAGCGACACCTCCACGTTTGGCTTCTTCTCGGCTCCCCCGGCTGCGTCGCCTGATCACAGAGAACAGCAGTTCATTCTTCAGACAGTCACCGTGACAAATCTCCGAAGTACCGAAGACAAACAATGGCCCCACTCTTGAATATTCGGCTAATAAGAAACAGCACCGTGCAATTCCACTTCAGTTAATTATGGCTCGGGTCACTGTCTGTGTGGAGTCTGCATGTTCTCCCCGTGTCTGCGTGGGTTTCCTCCGGGTGCTCCGGTTTCCTCCCACAGTCCGAAAGACATGCTGGTTAGGATGCATTGGCCGTGCTAAATTCTCCCTCAGTGTACCTGAACAGGCGCCGGAGTGTGGCAACTAGGGGAATTTCACAGTAACTTCATTGCAGTGTCAATGTAAGTCTTACTTGCGACACTAATAAATAAACTTTACTTTTAAATTTACTTTACACCTGTTCATTGTTTATAATTTGGAATTACATTTGGAATATTGTGTGCAGTTCTGGTCACCTCACTATAAGAAGGATGTGGAAGCGCTGGAAAGAGTGCAGAGGAGATTTACCAGGATGCTGCCTGGTTTGGAGGGTAGGTCTTATGAGGAAAGGTTGAGGGAGCTAGGGCTGTTCTCTCTGGAGCGGAGGAGGCTGAGGGGAGACTTAATAGAGGTTTATAAAATGATGAAGGGGATAGATAGAGTGAACGTTCAAAGACTATTTCCTCGGGTGGATGGAGCTATTATAAGGGGGCATAACTATAGGGTTCATGGTGGGAGATATAGGAAGGATGTCTGAGGTAGGTTCTTTACTCAGAGAGTGGTTGGGGTGTGGAATGGACTGCCTGCAGTGATAGTGGGGTCAGACACTTTAGGAACATTTCAGCGGTTATTGGATAGGCACATGGAGCACACCAGGATGATCGGGAGTGGGATAGCTTGATCTTGGTTTCAGATAAAGCTCGGCACAACATCGTGGGCCGAAGGGCCTGTTCTGTGCTGTACTGTTCTATGTTCTATAAGGGACAGTAAAACAATAATCATTCTGGAGGAGCGGGCATCGCTAGCATTTATTGCCCTTCTTTAGTTGCCATGAATAGGGCAGTTTTGTGTGGGACTTGCCAAGTTAATTCAGAGAACGTTCAGCTGTCAGCCTCATTGGGACTGGAATCACCAGGAGGACAGGCTGGTAAAGACAGCAAGTTTAAAGTTTATTTATTAGTCACAAGTGGGCTTACATTAACATTGCAATGAAGTTACTGTGAAAATCCCCCAGTCACCACACTCTGGCGCCTGTTCGGGTAACACTGAGGGAGAATTTAGCACGGCCAATGCACCCTAACCAGCACGTCTTTTGGGATGGTGGGAGGAAACCGGAGCACCCGGAGGAAACCCACACAGACACGGGGAGAAACGTGCAGACTCTGCACAGAGAGTGACCCAAGTCGGGAATCGAACCCGGGTCCCTGGCGCTGTGAGGCAGCAGTGCTAACCACTGTGCCGCCGTGCCACCCCCTTCCATTGGATTTTTCTGACAATCTGACAGGTTTTGGGGTCACCTTTATCGGGAGCTACTTGATATTGATCAAGTTTTTAAAAAACAAACACTCGCTTAGAATTCTCAGACAGTCATGGTGGGCATTTGAACCCACATTTTCCCTCTGGATTTGAATACCGCTGCAAAAACAGAGGCGTGCTGTCAAAGCTTTTCATCTTGCACTCATCAGGACAGACACAAGAATGCCAAATTTCAAAGGGAGTAACAATTTATACTCCACGAAAAAAAGGGTGCAGATTGGTCAGCATATCGATTTTGATTGGTTGAGGTATTGCCATGGTGGGTGCGCCAGGGAACTATTGACCCCCCCTCCCCATGCTTCCATTTAATTAAAAAAGGCAGTGCCTGGACATGTTCCTTTTGCCTGTAGAGGACAGGTCCCTCCATATGAATACACGTAATTTCTAGCAGGCGTAAATGGGCCACATTGCGAGCCCGACTGATAATCTTTAATTGCTGCTCTTTGAAATTTGATATTCTTGCATCTGTCCTGTATAATAAAACAGCTATTTGTTCCCTGGATTATCTACAGTGGTCCACCCCAGAACCCTGAGGCCGAAAGCAGTCAACAGAATTGTTTGGAAACTCTGAGGAGCAAGTTGGGTACCTACCAGCCACCAGAACAAGGAGCTGAACCTCCACAGTTGTGTGATGTTAAATAAAGGTTGGAAGGTTGCTTTGCCAAAAATCAATGGGCAGGATCCCCATAAAACCTTTCCTCAGGAAATAACTAACAGGGAGGAACGATAAAGTGAATTCTGGAGGGCTGTGGCATACCTCACGGGCTGGTTTCTACAGAAGTGAATGCACCTTCAATATTCTTGCCACGTAAAGGGGAATTCTTGGGCAGGGAGCACAAAGATGAACTGAGTTCACAGGCATGAGGAATGATAAACTGCGGTGTTGAGTTAATAGTGCTTGCTTTGTTTAACTCTAAAATACAATAAAGTTTGTTTTTATTTGAAAAAGTTGAAATCTAGTGACGTAGTTCTGTCAGGTAATTATGGTCAGTTAATTCTCTATAAATGTTCCTAACAGGGTTGTAATAAATTACAGCGGCCACTACACTTCACTGACTGTAGTGTTTTACAATGTCCTGAGGAAAGGCACTAAAGAAACGCAATTCTTTGTTTCTTTTGGCGACCAGCTGGTTCAGTTCTGAGAGAATTGAGCAGAGATTTCCGTGTCTGTGTGGCTCACTTGTATCCCACGCGGTGCATTTACTGACACAACATTTAATTTGCTCCCCTTGCCGCAGTACTCACTGAGCTTCCTCTTCTGTTGGCTCTTTTCACCTAGGTTATAGCCCGGGGGATAAACCAGCTCCAGGCCCCTATTACGCTCCTCTATCAAAGTCATTTATTTGCACCTCTCCAGCTTCCTCTCTCCCCCCCAGCTTCTCACCCCACGTTCACTCCAGCCCCCCCCCCCCCCCCCCCACCCACTGCCACGGCTCTCCCTCTCCAACCCCCCTTCTCCACCTCTCTACCTTTCCTCCTCCCCCCCAGCACCCATCTCCCCTCTGGCTCCCCTTCTCCCCCCGGTTCCCCCTCTCTGCCCCCCAGCTCCCCCTCTCTGCCCCCCAGCTCTCCCTCTCTGCCCCCCAGCTCCCCCTCTCTGCCCCCCAGCTCCCCCTCTCTGCCCCCCAGCTCCCCTTCTCTGCCCCCCAGCTCCCCCTCTCTGCCCCCCAGCTCCCCCTCTCTGCCCCCCAGCTCCCCATCTCTGCCCCCCAGCTCCCCCTCTCTGCCCCCCAGCTCCCCCTCTCTGCCCCCCAGCTCCCCCTCTCTGCCCCCCCAGCTCAGAATCACAGAATCCTCTTCGGCCCACCAAATCTGCACTGATGCATGAAATGCCCTGACCTGCCCACCTAATCCCATTTACCAGCACTTGGCCCATAGCCCTGAATGTTATGACGTGCCAAGTACTCATCCAGGTACTTTTTAAAGGATGTGAGGCATCCCGCCTCCACCACCCCCCCAGGCAGCGCATTCCAGACCCTCACCACCCTCTGGGGAAAAAACCTTTTCCTCAAATCCCCCCTAAACCTCCCACCCCTCACTTTTAACTTGTGTCCCCTCGTAACTGACCCTTCAACTCAGGGCAACAGCTGCTCCCTATCCACCCTGTCCATGTCCCTCATAATCTTGAACACCTCGATCAGGTCGCCCCTCAGTCTTCTCCGCTCCAGAGAAAACAACGCAAGCCAATCCAACCTCTCTTCATAACTTAAACACTCCGTCCCAGGCAGCATCCTGGTGAATCTCCTCTGCACCCCCTCCAGTGCGATCACATCCTTCCTATAATGTGGTGACCAGAACTGCACACAGTGCTCCAGCTGTGACCTCACCAAAGTTCTATACAACTCCATCATGACCTCTCTGCTTTGTAATCTATACCCCGATTGATAAAGGCGAGTGTGCCATATGCCTTTTTCACCACCCTATTAACCTGCCTTTCCGCCTTCAGAGATCTATGGACAAACACGCCAAGGTCCCTTTGTTCTTCGGAACTTCCCAGTGTCAGACCTTTCACAGTATACTTCCACCCTCTCCCCACCCCCAATTCTCCCTCCCCCCAAGCTCCCCCTCTCTCCCCCAGCTCCCCCTTTCTCCCCCCAGCTCCCCCTCTCCCCCCAGCTCCCCCTCTCTCCCCCCAGCTCCCCTCTCTCCCCCCAGCTCCCCCCCCAGCTCCCCTCTTCCCCCAGCTCCCCCTCTTTCCCTTCTCTCCCCCCCAGCTCCCCCTCGCCCCCCAGCTCCCCCTCTCTCCCCCCCAGCTCCCCCTCTCCCCCCAGCTCCCCCCAGCTCCCCTCTCTCCCCCCCAGCTCCCCCTCTCCCCCCAGCTCCTCTCTCTCCCCTCAGCTCCCCTCTCTCCCCCCCAGCTCCCCTCTCTCCCCCGCAGCTCCCCCTCAGCTCCCCCTCTTCCCCCCCAGCTCCCCCTCGTCCCCCCCAGCTCCCCCTCTTCCCCCCCAGCTTCCCCTCACCCGCAGCTCCCTCTCTCTCCCCAGCTCCCCCTCAGCTCCCCTACTCCCCCCAGCTGCCCTTCTCCAACACCCCCAGCTCCCCCTCCCCGCCAGCTCTCCCTTTCCCCGCCAGCTCCCCCTCCCTCCCGCCAGCTGCCCCTCCCTCCCCCCAGCTCCCCCTCTCTCCCCACTATCTGCTCCTTTCCCCAGCTCTGTCCCCTCTCCCCCCAGCTCTGCCCCCCCTCCCCTGAGCTCTGTCCCCTCTCCCCCCTGCTCTGCCTCCTCTTCCCCTGAGCTCTGCACCCCTCCCATCCCACCCCGTCCGAGCTCGCTCTTATTAACAGTGGAGGAATAATACATTAGCTGGTCTTTTTCCTTCAGCAAGTTTATTCTACATACAGCTCAGTACAGATACAAGCTCCTCTGATTCCCCCACAGTATCTGTTCCCCCTGTGTCCATTTATACTCTTTCAGAGGTTGAGTCAATAACCATCGCCTGTCTTTAATAAGGCAATTACTGTAATTGCCACAGTATGCATTTGCTGATACACTGACTCTCCTCTCTGCATCCCCCAGCTCCCCCACCCTAACCCCCCCCCACATTGCCATATTTCTCCCCTCTTCATGCCCCCAGCAACCCCTCTCTGCCCCCCAGGGGGCATTACAACTGGATTCAACAATTACCCAATATTCATACCTGCCCCGGGGCCCTGAATCCAATGGGAAATATTCCCGATATACTGCTCTGTTACAGACTACGTGTGAAAGCTGGGCTTTTTTAGTCTTTACAATCACTATCTTTTCATAATCACTATCATTCCTTATCATAATCAAGGACCCCACACACCTCGGACATTCTCTCTTCCACCTTCTTCTGTCGGGGAAAAGGTCTGAGGTCACGTACCAACCGACTCAAGAACAGCTTCTTCCCTGCTGCTGTCAGACTTTTGAACGGACCGACCTCGCATTAAGTTGATCTTTCTCGACACCCGAGCTATGACTGTAACACTACATTCTGCACTCTCTCCTTTCCTTCTCTATGAACGGTATGCCTTGTCTGTATAGTGCGCAAGAAACAATACTTTTCACTGTATGTTAATACATGTGACAATAATAAATCAAATCAAATCAAATTAATTCCTTTTGCTGCTGGGCAGTGGGTACGAGCTGTACAGCAGGATACTCACGTGTCAAATCTTCAACTTCTTCCGGTTCCTTCAAATCGAGGGCCAGTGCCTCCAGATTACGGAAATGCCGCTGAAGAACCGGATTCTCAAAGCTCTCAGGCCTAATCCAGAGGGATAGAAATGGTCACCATTTTATTTTAAGGAGAATTTGCAGAAATTTCCTGTTCATCTGCACTGGGGAAATCATAGAAATCCTACAGTGCAGGAGGAGGCCATTCAGCCCATCGAGTCTGCACCGACAACAATCCCACCCCAGGTCCTATCCCCGTAACCCAATGTATTTACCCCGCTAGTCCCTCTAATCTACACATCTGGGTCACTGAGGGGCAATTTAGCACGGCCAATCCTGCACACCTTTCAGACTGTGGGAGGAACCCGGAGGAAACCCATGCAGACACGGGGAGAACGTGCAGACTCTCCGCACAGACAGTGATCCTCTAATGGCGCAGAAAGTATCGCTGGAACCTCCGACTGACCTGTATTTAAACCGGAGCTTCTGCACCACTGATTTCATCTTCTCGATCTGATCCTCGCTGGCCACTCGCTTCTCCGTAAAGCCGATCTTCCTGACATCGTCGGCGTAAGGCAAATAAATCAGGTGGAATCCTGATGGGAAAACGACGGAAAGGTTTTGTTTGTACCAGGAATCGGTGAGCATTTCACACGTCCACTCTGCCCGACTCAGGAGTTGCGTTTGATGGGATGACCTGGGATGAACATTCGCGTTTTTGCAGAAATCAGGTCAAAGCTACGACTAGTAAAGTTTTAAAGTTTCAAAGTTTATTTTATTAGTGTCACAAGTAGGTTTACATTAACACTGCAATGAAGTTACTGTGTAAATCCCCGAGTCGCCACACTCCTGTTCGGGTACACTGAGGGAGAATTTAGCGCGGCCAATCCACCCTAACCCACACGTCTTTCAGACTGTGGGAGGAAACCGGAGCACCCGGAGGAAACCCACGCAGACACGGGGAGAACGTGCAGACTCCACACAGACAGTGACCCAAGCTGGGAATTGACCCAGGTCCCTGGGTGCGTGTGTGAGTGGGGATTGCAGCTCCGTGGGGTGGATTCTTTGTGTAATTTAATGCTTTTCAGACGTGACAGAAAACTGCGGTCCCCACATCCCACGGAGGTGGATGTTAACGACCCTGTTTTGAAGAGCAGCAGGGGAGTTTTCCTTGGTGTCTCGGCCAGTATTCATCCCTCAATCAACATCGCTTAAAAAACTCTGCCTATCGTCAGGTTACTGTTCCCAGGGAGGAAACCACAAGTGAAGACCCACGTCTAAAATCACTGCACTGCCAATGTAATGCAGGGCTACAGCGATGGTAAATGATTCATTGAATGACACTGCATAGAATCCATTCAGCCCATCATAAGACCATAAGACCATAAGACATAGGAGCGGAAGTAAGGCCATTCGGCCCATCGAGTCCACTCCATTTACCCGCTCTCTCCCCATAGCCCTTAATTCCTCGAGAAATCAAGAATTTATCAATTTCTGTCTTGAAGACGCTCAACGTCTCGGCCTCCACAGCCCTCTGTGGCAATGAATTCCACAGACCCACCACTCTCTGGCTGAAGAAATTTCTCCTCATCTCTGTTCTAAAGTGACTCCCTTTTATTCTAAGGCTGTGCCCCCGCGTCCTAGTCTCCCCTGTTAATGGAAACAACTTCCCTACGTCCATCCTATCTAAGCCGTTCATTATCTTGTAAGTTTCTATCAGATCTCCCCTCAACCTCCTAAACTCCAATGAATATAATCCCACGATCCTCAGACGTTCATCGTATGTCAGGCCTACCATTCCTGGGATCATCCGTGTGAATCTCCGCTGGACCCGCTCCAGTGCCAGTATGTCCTTCCTGAGGTGTGGGGCCCAAAATTGCTCACAGTACTCCAAATGGGGCCTAACCAGTGCTTTATAAAGCCTCAGAAGTACATCCCTGCTTTTGTATTCCAAGCCTCTTGAGATAAATGACAACATTACATTTGCTTTCTTAATTACGGACTCAACCTGCAAGTTTACCTTTAGAGAATCCTGGACTAGGACTCCCAAGTCCCTTTGCACTTTAGCATTATGAATTTTGTCACCGTTTAGAAAATAGTCCATGCCTCTATTCTTTTTTCCAAAGTGCACGACCTCGCACTTGCCCACGTTGAATTTCATCAGCCACTTCTTGGACCACTCTCCTAAACTGTCTAAATCTTTCTGCAGCCTCCCCACCTCCTCAATACTACCTGCCCCTCCACCTATCTTTGTATCATCGGCAAACTTGGCCAGAATGCCCCCAGTCCCGTCATCTAGATCGTTAATATGTAATGGCTATACTGGCTCTTTGAAAGAGCTTATCCAATGCGTCTCAAGAGCCTTCTCTTTCCCCCAGCCCTGCAATCTTTTCTCCTTTATAGATTGGATCAATTTCCTCTCAGCAGTTATTATGTAATCTTCAATTTTCATCCACCCACTGTAACATGTATCCGCTGTAACTCTGAACTATAGAAATCTGAAGTTAGTTCATCTGAGTCCAAGCCCAGGCTGTGGTGCTATCTTTCTCTTACGTTGATCTTTCCCTACACCCCTAGCTATGACTGTAACACTACGTTCTGCACTCTCTCCTTTCCTTCTCTATGAACGGTATGTTTTGTCTGCATAGCACGCAAGAAACAATACTTTTTACTGTATACTAATAAACATGACAATAATAAATCAAATCAAATATCTGGTATCAGTTCCTCTCTGCATTGGAGCTGCACACAATCAGCCAGGCTCCACTGTGTGCATATATGTGTGTGTACGTGCGGTGCGCGCGTGTACGTGTGGTGTGCGTGCGTACGTGTGGTGTGCGCGTGTACGTGCGGTGCGCGCGTGTACGTGTGGTGCGCGCGTACGTGCGGTGCGCGCGCATACATGCGGTGTGCGCGCGTACGTGTGGTGTGCGCGTGTACGTGCGGTGCGGGCGCGTACGTGCGTTGAGCGCGCGTACGTGCGGTGCGCGCGCGTACGTGTGGTGCGCGCGTACGTGTGGTGCGTGCGTGTACGTGTGGTGCGTGCGTGTACGTGTAGTGCGTGCGTACGTGTGGTGCGTGCGTACGTGTGGTGCGTGCGTGTACGTGTGGTGCGTGCGTACGTGTGGTGCGTGCGTCTACGTGTGTACATGTGGTGCGTGCATGTACATGTGGTGTCTGTGCACATGTGGTGCGTGTGTGTACCTGAGATGTGTGTAAATGTGTGCTATGTGTGTACGTGTGCTATGTGTGTACGTGTGGTGTGTGTACGTGTGGTGTGTGTGCACATGTGGTGTGTGTATACACGTGGTATGTGGTGTGTGTGTGTGTGTGTGTGGGGAAGGTGAGTGGGGGTAGGATAGGCAACAGCTATGATGCCCTCCATAGACAAATAGTGTGTGAATAATTATCATATGTGGCCACGCAGAACAAAGAACAATACAGCACGGGAACAGGCCCTTCGGCCCTCCAAGCCCGTGCCGCTCCCTGGTCCAAACTAGACCATTCTTTTGTATCCCTCCATTCCCACTCCGTTCATCTGGCTATCTAGATAAGTCTTAAACGTTCCCAGTGTGTCCGCCTCCACCACCTTGCCTGGCAGCGCATTCCAGGCCCCCACCACCCTCTGTGTAAAATATGTCCTTCTGACATCTGTGTTAAACCTCCCCCCCTTCACCTTGAAACTATGACCCCTCGTGAACGTCACCACCGACCTGGGGAAAAGCTTCCCACCGTTCACCCTATCTATGCCTTTCATAATTTTATACACCTCTATTAAGTCTCCCCTCATCCTCCGTCTTTCCAGGCAGAAAAGGTGCCGGAGATTCTGTGGCACTGGTGTGACCATAACTCAGTCAGAAAGGAGAGACAAATCAAGTGTACTCACCCAGTCAGTGAGCAATCCGAGAGAGACAGTGTCACTGACCTGGAGGGATGGTCTGCACTTTCTGATCATCCAGCGCCTCCTCCTGTGGGACCAACGCCACAAATCGGGGTGCGGTGTTCCTCCGGGGAGTGTAGCGGCAAACAGCATACACGTCCTTCTCCAGGCACTTGGTGAGCAGTGCGCTGAATAAAGTGGTGCTTCCTGTTGGGAATGTGAAACATAAACACAGCTCAGAACAATAAGCACCTGGCACCAGGGCTGGCCCAAAGGCTGCTGGAAAGGACCAGGGGGGCTGACCTCTCTGAGCTGCTTAGCAAGTGGTGACGATAAAGTCAAATTGTTACTTCATCCCCTATAACACGATAGAATTCTTCATCAAGGTGGACAGTGAGGGAGTTGATTTTGAGACTAGGGTCCTGAATCTTAATAAAGGAAACTACGATGAATATGAGGCACAAGTTGGCTTTGATAGATTGGGAAATGTTATTTAAGGGGACGATGGTGGATCGGCAACGGCAAACATTCAAAGAATGATTATTTAATCCAGTCTGGCACAAAAATAAAACTGGAAAGGTGGCCAAACCAAGGCTTACAAGGGAAATTAGAGATAGTTAAAGGTCCAAGGGAGAGGCATACAAATGATCCAGAAAAACTATAGACCTGAGGATTGGGACAGTTTATAATTCAGCAAAGGGACTAATTAATAAGGGGAAAATGGAGTACGAGAGTAAGCTTGCGGGGAACATAAACTTTGACCGTAAAAGTTTCGAAACATAGAATCCCTACAGTACAGAAAGAGGCCATTCGGCCCATCGGGTCTGCACCGACCACAATCCCACCCAGGCCCTACCCCCATATCCCTACATATATACCCACTAATCCCTCTAACCGACACATCTCACGACACTAAGGGGCAATTTTTAGCATGGCCAATCAACCTAACCCGCACATCTTTGGACTGTGGGAGGAAACCGGAGCACCCGGAGGAAACCCACGCAGACACGAGGAGAATGTGCAGACTCCACACAGACAGTGACCCAAGCCGGGAATAAAATCCAGGCCCCTGGAGCTGTGAAGCAGCAGTGTTAACCACTGTGCTACCGTGCCATCCAACTTCTATTAGGTGTGTGAGGTGAAAAAGATTGTTAACGGCAAACTAGGTCCTTTACAGTCAGAAACAGGGGAATTTATAATGGGGAACAAAGAAATGGCTGACCAGCTAAATACATACTCTGGTTCTGTCTTCACAAAGGAGGACACAAATAACGTACCAGAAAAGTTGGGGAACACAGGGTCCAGGGAGAGGGAGGAACTGAAGGAAATTAATATTAGTAGAGAAATGGTGTTGGGGAAATTGAGATTGAAGGCTGATAAATCCCCAGGGCCCGATAATCTACACCCCGGAGTACTTAAGGAAATGGTCTGAGAAATAGTGGGTATATTGGTATTCATCTTCCAAGGTTCTATAGCCTTTGGGACAGTTCCTATGGATTGGAGGGTAGCTAATGTAACCCCACTATTTAAAAAGGGAGGCAGAGAGAGAACAGGGAATTATAGACTAGTCGGCCTGACGTCAGTAGTGGGGGAGGATTTAATAGCAGAGCACTTGGTAAACAGCGGCTGGACAGGACAGAGTCAGATGGATTTACACGAGGGGAATCATGCTTGACAAATCTACTGGAATTCTTCAAGGATGTAACTAGTAGAGTTGATGAGGGGCAGCCAGTGGATGTGGTTTATTTGGACTTTCAGATAAGGTCCCACATAAGAGATCAGTGTGTAAAATTAAAGTGCATGGGATTGGGTAGTGTATTGAGATGGATAGAAAACTGGTTGGCAGGCAGGAAACAAAGAGTAGGAAATAAACAAGGTCTTTTTCCAAATGGCAGGCAGTGATTAGTGGGGTACCGCTGGGATCAGTGCTGGGGCCCCAGCTATTCACTACATATAAATTAATGATTTAGACAAGAGAACAAAATGTAATATCTCCAAATCTGCAGATCTAAAAAGGAAAGATAGGAAAGGTAGGATTCGAGAGCCGTGGATAACCAGGGAAATTGAGGATCTGATTAAAATGAAAAGGGAGGCGTACGTTAAGTCCAGGCAACTGAAAACAGATGGAGCTCTGGAGGAATACAGAGAGAGTAGGAAAGAACTCAAACGGGGAGTTAGAAGGGCAAAAAGAGGTCACGAGATGTTCTTGGCAGGCAGGATTAAGGAGAATCCTAAGGCATTCTATTCATACGTTAGGAACAAAAGAGTTGTCAGGGAGAAAATCGGACCACTCAGGGACAAAGGAGGGGAATTATGCTTAGAACCCAAGGGAATAGGGGAGATCCTAAATGAATACTTTGCATCGGTATTCACGAAGGAGAGGGGCGTGTTAACCGGGAGTGTCTCGGAGGGAGGTGTTGACCCGTTAGAGAAAATCTCCATTACAAGAGAGGAAGTGTTAGGTTTTTTAGGGAACATTAAAACTGACAAAGCCCCAGGGCCTGATGGCATCTATCCTCGACTGCTCAGGGAGACGAGAGATGAAATTGCTGGGCCTCTGATGGAAATCTTTGTCGCTTCTTTGGACACGGGTGAGGTCCCTGAGGATTGGAGGATAGTGAATGTGGTCCCGTTGTTTAAGAAGGGTAGCAGGGATAACCCAGGAAATTATAGGCCGGTGAGCTTGACGTCCGTGGTAGGGAAGTTGTTGGAGAGGATTCTTAGAGACAGGATGTATGTGCATTTAGAACGGAACAATCTCATTCGTGACAGACAGCATGGTTTTGTAAGAGGGAGGTCGTGCCTTACAAATTTGGTGGAGTTTTTTGAGGAAGTGACAAAAACGGTTGATGAAGGAAGGGCCGTGGATGTCGTCTATATGGATTTCAGTAAGGCATTTGACAAAGTCCCACATGGCAGGTTGGTTAAGAAGGTTAAGGCTCATGGGATACAAGGAGAAGTGGCTAGATGGGTGGAGAACTGGCTTGGCCATAGGAGACAGAGGGTAGTGGTCGAAGGGTCTTTTTCTGGCTGGAGGTCTGTGACCAGTGGTGTTCCGCAGGGCTCTGTACTGGGACCTCTGCTATTTGTGATATATATAAATGATTTGGAAGAAGGTGTAACTGGTGTAATCAGCAGGTTTGCGGATGACACGAAGATGGCTGGACTTGCGGATAGCGAAGAGCATTGTCGGGCAATACAGCAGGATATAGATAGGCTGGAAAATTGGGCGGAGAGGTGGCAGATGGAGTTTAATCCGGATGAATGCGAAGTGATGCATTTTGGAAGAAATAATGTAGGGAGGAGTTATACAATAAATGGCAGAGTCATCAGGAGTATAGAAACACAGAGGGACCTAGGTGTGCAAGTCCACAAATCCTTGAAGGTAGCAACACAGGTGGAGAAGGTGGTGAAGAAGGCATATGGTATGCTTGCCTTTATAGGACGGGGTAGAGAGTATAAAAGCTGGAGTCTGATGATGCAGCTGTATAGAACGCTGGTTAGGCCACATTTGGAGTACTGCGTCCAGTTCTGGTCGCCGCACTACCAGAAGGACGTGGAGGCGTTAGAGAGAGTGCAGAGAAGGTTTACCAGGATGTTGCCTGGTATGGAGGGTCTTAGCTATGAGGAGAGATTGGGTAGACTGGGGTTGTACTCCTTGGAAAGACGGAGAATGAGGGGAGACCTAATAGAGGTGTACAAGATTATGAAGGGTATAGATAGGGTGAACAGTGGGAAGCTTTTTCCCAGGTCGGAGGTGACGATCACAAGGGGTCACGGGCTCAAGCTGAGAGGGGCGAAGTATAACTCGGATATCAGAGGGACGTTTTTTACACAGAGGGTGGTGGGGGCCTGGAATGCGCTGCCAAGTAGGGTGGTGGAGGCAGGCACGCTGACATCGTTTAAGACTTACCTGGATAGTCACATGAGCAGCCTGGGAATGGAGGGATACAAACGATTGGTCTAGTTGGACCAAGGAGCGGCGCAGGCTTGGAGGGCCGAAGGGCCTGTTTCCTGTGCTGTACTGTTCTTTGTTCATTATGACACAAAGCTGGGTGAGCTGTGAGGAAGATGGAGAGATGCTTCAGTGTGATGTCAACAAGTTGAGTGAGTGGGCAAATGAACAGCAGATGCAGTATGATTTGGAGAAATGTGAGGTTACAAAGAACAAAGAACAATACAGCACAGGAACAGGCCCTTCGGCCCTCCAAGCCCGTGCCGCTCCCTGGTCCAAACTAGACCATTCTTTTGTATCCCTCCATTCCCACTCCGTTCATATGGCTGTCTAGATAAGTCTTAAACGTTCCCAGTGTGTCCGCCTCCACCACCTTGCCTGGCAGCGCATTCCAGGCCCCCACCACCCTCTGTGTAAAATATGTCCGTCTGATATCCGTGTTAAACCTCCCCCCCTTCACCTTGAACCTATGACCCCTCGTGAACGTCACCACCGACCTGGGGAAAAGCTTCCCACCGTTCACCCTATCTATGCCTTTCATAATTTTATACACCTCTATTAAGTCTCCCCTCATCCTCCGTCTTTCCAGGGAGAACAACCCCAGTTTACCCAATCTCTCCTCATAACTAAGCCCCTCCATACCAGGTAACATCCTGGTAAACCTCCTCTGTACTCTCTCCAAAGCCTCCATGTCCTTCTGGTAGTGTGGCGACCAGAACTGGACGCAGTATTCCAGATGCGGTCGAACCAACGTTCTATACATCTGCAACATCAGACCCCAACTTTTATACTCTATGCCCCGTCCTATAAAGGCAAGCATGCCATGTGCCTTCTTCACCACCTTCTCCACCTGTGACGTCACTTTCAAGGATCTGTGGACTTGCACACCCAGGTCCCTCTGCGTATCTACACCCTTTATGGTTCTGCCATTTATCATATAGCTCCTCCCTACATTATTTCTACCAAAATGCATCACTTCGCATTCATCAGGATTGAACTCCATCTGCCATTTCTTTGCCCAAATTTCCAGCCTATCTATATCCATCTGTAGCTTCTGACAATGCTCCTCACTATCTGCAAGTCCTGCCAATTTTGTGTCGTCCGCAAACTTACTGATCACCCCAGTTACACCTTCTTCCAGATCGTTTATATAAATCACAAACAGCAGAGGTCCCAATACAGAGCCCTGCGGAACACCACTAGTCACAGGCCTCCAGCCGGAAAAAGACCCTTCCACTACCACCCTCTGTCTTCTGTGACCAAGCCAGTTCTCCAGCCATCTCGCCACCTCCCGCTTTATCCCATGAGATCCAACCTTTTTCACCAGCCTACCATGAGGGACTTTGTCAAACGCTTTACTAAAGTCCATATAGACGACATCCACTGCCCTTCCCTCGTCAACCATTTTGGTCACTTCTTCAAAAAACTCCACCAGGTTAGTGAGGCATGACCTCCCTCTCACAAAACCATGTTGACTATCGTTAATGAGTTTATTCCTTTCTAAATGCGCATACATCCTATCTCTAAGAATCTTCTCCAACAACTTCCCCACCACGGACGTCAAGCTCACCGGCCTATAATTACCCGGGTAATCCTTCCTACCCTTCTTAAATAACGGGACCACATTAGCTATCCTCCAATCCTCTGGGACCTCACCTGCGTCCAGTGACGAGACAAAGATTTGCGTCAGAGGCCCAGCGATTTCATCTCTCGTCTCCCTGAGCAGCCTTGGATAGATTCCATCAGGCCCTGGGGATTTGTCAGTCTTTAAATTCTCTAACAAACCTAACACTTCCTCCTTTGTAATGGAGATTTTCTCCAACGGTTCAACACTCCCCTCCGAGACACTCCCAGTCAACACATCCCTCTCCTTTGTGAATACTGATGCAAAGTATTCATTTAGGATCTCCCCTACTTCTTTGGGTTCCAAGCATAATTCCCCACTTTTGTCCCTGAGAGGTCCGATTTTTTCCCTGACAACACTTTGGTTATCCACTTTGGTAGCAAAAACGGAAGGCAGATTACTATCTGAAAGGCCATAAATTAGGAAAAAGGAATGTGAAATGAGACCTGGGTGTCCTCATGCACCAGTCGCTGAAGTTAAGCATGCAGGTGCAGCAGGCGGTGAAAAAGGCAAATGGAATGTTGGCCTTCATAGCGAGAGGATTTGAGTACGGGGCAGGGGTGTCTGGTTGCATATATATGGGGCCTTGGTGGGACCACACCTGGAATATTGTGTGCAGCTTTTGTCTCCTTATCTGAGGAAGGACGTTCTTGCTGTAGAGCGGAGGTTTACCAGGCTGATTCCTTGGATGGCGGGACTGACTCCCAAGGTGAGATTGAGTCGGTTAGGATTATATTCACCAGAGTTCAGAAGAATGAGGCGGGGGGAATCTCATAGAAACCCGTGTCAGCGTGGGTTTCCTCCGGGTGCTCCGGTTTCCTCCCATAATCTGAAAGACGTGCTGGTTAGGTGCATTGGCCATGCTAAATTCTCCCTCGGTGTACCCAAACAGGCGCCAGGGTGTGGCAACTCAGGGATTTTCACAGTAACTTCATTGCAGTGTTAATGTAATTGTGACACAAATAAATAAACTTGAAATTCTAACAAGACGAGACAATGTAAATGCAGGAAGGATGTTCCCCAATGGCGGGGGGGTTGGGGCGGCGTACAGAACCAGGGATCACAATTTAAGAATACAGGCTAAACCATTTAGGACAGAGATGAGGAAAAATGTCTTCACCCAGAGAGTGGTGAATGTGTGGAATTTGCTACCACAGAAAGTAATTGAGGCCAAAATATTGAATGTATTCAAGAAGCAGTTAGATATAGCACTTGGTTGGGGCGAAGAGGATCAAAAGATATGGGGGAGAAGATGGGAACAGAATATCGAGTTGGATGATCAGCCATGATCATAATGAATGATGGAGCAGACTCGAAGGGCTGAATGGCCTCCTCCTGCTCCTATTTTCTATGTTTCTAACCAGGGTAATAGGATTCAGCACCTGACTCCTCGATTCAAAATGTGAGAAATCTTTGGCGTGATCTATGATCCAGAGCAGTGGAGAGAACACATTAACGCCATTCAGTATGTAACCGCATGCTGTAATGAGAGGAAGTGGACCAGGTACAATGAGCTCAAATTCATCTTCTCATCTCTTAAGATATAATAATGCTCAGGTAGCATCAAACAATCAGTGATACAGCTCCCAAGGATAGGGGTATACTCTTCAGGGTATTCTAGGCTAGTGGTATTCTATACAGGGTATTTTGGGGTAGTGGTATTCTCTACAGGGTATTCTAGGGTAGAGGTATTCTATTCAGGGTATTCTAGGGCAGGGGCATTCTATACAGGGTATTCTAGGGTAGCGGTATTCTATACCGGGTATTCTAGACGGGGTATTCTAGGGTAGAGGTATTCTCTACGGGGTATTCTAGGGTAGAGGTATTCTATATGGGGTATTTAAGGATAGAGGTATTTTATATGGGGTATTCTAGGGTAGAGGTATTCTCTACGAGGTATTCTGGGGTAGAGGGATTCTATTCAGGGTATTTAGGATAGAGGTATTCTATACATGGTATTCTAGGATAGAGGTATTCTATTCAGGGTATTTTAGGATAGAAGTATTCTATACGGGATATTCTAGGGTAGAGGTATTCTATACGGGGTATTCTAGGATAGAGGGATTCTATACGGGGTATTCTAGGATAGAGGGATTCTATATGGGGTAGTCTAGGGTAGAGGTATTCTATATGGGGTATTCCAGGATAGAGATATTCTAGACAAGGTATTTAGGGTAGAGGGATTCTAGACAGGGTATTCTAGGAGAGAGGGATTCGAGAGTAGGGGTATTCTCTACAGGGTATTTTAGGATAGTGGTATTCTATACAGGGTATTCTAGGGTAGAGGGATTCTAGAGGAGGGGTATTCTATCCGATAACATATTTGCATCTGCTCTATATTACATTGTAAATATATAAAATGTCACTCTCTCTCTCTCCAGTAGGATTCCTTCATGCTGGAACATTAGCTCCTAACGTTTTAACACTTCTCGCTGCCACTGCAGGGTTTCCCATCATTATCTGCATGAATCTGTCTTGTGAACCATCAGCTATCTGAGGAGAAGGGGGATGAAGTTTGGACCCTGTGCTCTATAAATACCCTGGGTAGAGCCATGCCCACTTGGCCAAAGGGCAGCAGTAACAGCGGCTGAGGGTTACCTGTTATCAGCATCTCATCTGGGTAAATGAACTGTGGGGGTCTGATGTGGTGGTGCTTCTTTAAGAGTGACAATGGCTTGAAACCAATGAGAACCAAGCCTGGGCCATCAAATCTCTTCAATTCCTCGGTTTCCTCTTTCTCCAGAACAATCTGCCTCTGTCCATAAACCTGGGAACCAAAAAGAACAAGAACAGGCTTAAATTATATGAAAGAGCAACATCTTTCGAGGTACTCACCCGCTGACCCTCCCAAAGCCTGTCCACCATCTACAAGGCACAAGTCAGGAGTGATAGAGTACTCTCCACTTGCAGCTCCAGCAACACTCATGAAGCTTGACACCATCCAGGACAAAACAGCCCGCTTGACTGGCACTCCTTCTACAAGCATTCACTTCCTCCACCACGGACACATTGGCTGCCGTGTGTACCATCGATAAGATGCACTGCAGGAACTGACCAAGGTTCCTTCAATAGCTCCTTCCAAACCCACAACTACTTCCATCTAGAAGGGCCAGGGCAGCAGGTACCTGGGAACACCATCACCGACAAGTTCCCCTCCAAGCCACTCACTATCCTGACTTGGAAATATATTGGCTGTTCCTTCACGGTCGCTGGGTCAAAATCCCTGAACTCCCTCCCTAACAGCACAGTGGGTGTACCTACACCACATGCACTGTAGCGTTTCAAGAAGGAAGCTCACCACCACCTTCTCAAGGGCAACTCGGGATGGGCAATCATAGAATCCCTGCAGTGCAGAAGGAGACCATTCAGTCCATTGAGTTTGTACCGACCACAATCCCACCCAGCCCCTATCCCTGTAGCCCCATGTATCTATCCTGATAGTGCCCCTGACACTAAGGAGCAATTTATCATGGCCAATCAACCTAACCCGCACATCTTTGGAGTGTGGGAGGAAACCGGAGCACCCGGAGGAAACCCACGCAGACACGGGGAGAACGTGCAGATTCCACACAGACAGTGACCCAAGCCGGGAATCGAACTCACGTCCCTGGCGCTGTGAGGCACCAGTGCTAACCGCCGTGCCGCCCTAACGGTCCTCTTCTGGATTAGGTCACACTGTGTGTTATGAGCGATCACCGTCATGAGTAACACAGCCTCTGTGTTATTTTGTTAAAGAACACAGAGGCTCAAGCACGCTCTGTTCATTAGGCTGGACATATTTTGTGGAATAATCCATCAATATAGATGGTCATGTAACCACATCAAGCAGATAAACTCAATGAAGTGAAAGCAAAATACTATGGACGCTGGAAATCTGAAATAAAAACAGAGAATGCTGGAAAAGCTCAGCAGGTGCACGGAGAGAGAAGCAGAGTTAACATTTCGGGTCCGTATGCCTCTTCTTCAAAGAGCTAATCCAGTGAAGGTCTGACTGAAAAATGGAAAGTTAATCTCGGTATAAAAAGAGCAAAGGGATGGAAGACTCTTCCCACTGGCTGTCTGGATTACGATGGTACAAAATATTCAGGACATTGGAAGAAGGGTGATGCGTATCCCAGAAACGGGACAGCACGGTGACACAGTGGTTAGCACTGCTGCTTCACAGCGCCAGGGACGCGAGTTCGATTCCCGGCTTGGGTCACTGTCTGTGTGGAGTCTCTGCACGTTCTCCCCCGTGTCTGCGTGGGTTTCCTCCGGGCCTTCCAGTTTCCTTCCACAGTCCGAAAGACGTGCTGGTCAGGGTGCATTGGCCGTGCTAAATTCTCCCTAAGTGTTACCCGAACAGGCGCCGGAGTGTGGCGACGAGGGGATTTTCACAGTAACTTCACTGCAGTGTTAATGTAAGCCTTACTTGTGACACTAATAAATAAACTTTTAACTTTAAACAGGTAATCAGTTACAGACAGAGCAGAAAATAAAAATGATACCTCGTACTGATCCTTATTTTAAAATAAAAAAGCAAGTTACAGGGAGGGAATCAATTTGTGAAAGGGATGAAGAGAGTCAAATGTAAGTAGAAAGATTCCTACATTACAGCAGTGGCTAAACTTCGAAACCAATGCTGAACAAGGAGACAGGTTGTCGAAGTATTTTGTCTTGCACTCATCAGGACAAACCCCAGAAGGTCAAATTTCAAACAATTGTGACAATTTATACCACAGGAGAAAAGGGTGTTGATTGGTTGACAAGTCGACTCTGATTGGCCGAGGTCTTGCCATGGAGAAAGCAATGAGGAGCTATAGGCTTATCAAGCTGTCAGATAATTCAAAACAGGTGCAAGGCTTGGGCATATTCCTTTTGTCTGCAGGAAAGTTCAGAAGTACTTCATTGGCTGTGAAGTGCTTTGGGCCATCTTGAAGTTGTGGAAGGCGCTATTTTAATTAATACAAGTTCTTTTTTTCTTTATTTACTCATCTCATTACCATTCTATCTTTGCCTTGCACCATTATCTCTTCTGTTATTTAATCTCTGCTGCCTCCCCTTTCACTCTTTCCAGCCCTCCGTGCATACCTTCCTTCTGTACCTGTTTGAACCCTGTGGCATGTCTAACGTGGGCTAGTTGTAAAGAAAAGTCATCGACCTGAAACATTAACTCTTGTTTCTCTCTGTACAGTACGCACAAGGGATACAATAAAAGGGGAGTTCTGTTACTAGATGAGTAATTCAGAGGTTTTGACTAATGATAGAAACAGAGAATCCCTACAGTGCAGAAGGAGGCCATTCATTCCATCAAGTCTGCACCGACCACAATCCCACCCAGGCCCTGTCCTCATAAACCTATGCATCTACCCTAGCTAGTCCACCTGATACTAAAGGGGCAATTTAGCATGGCCAATCCACCTAAACCGCACATCTTTGGACTGTGGCAGGAAACCGGAGCACCCGGAGGAAACCCACGCAGACACGGGGAGAACGTGCAAACTCCAGATAGACAGTGACCCAAACCAGGAATCGAACCCGGGTCCCTGGTGCTGTGAGTCAGCAGTGCTAACCTACTGTGCCACCATGCCATCGATCTAGAGGCACGAGTTCAAACCACACCACAGCAACTGGGGGAGAAAAAGAGAAGATGCTGGAAAATCTCAGCAGGTTTGGCAGCATCTGTGAATAGAGAAAAGAGCCAATGTTTCGAGTCTGGATGACCCTTCGCCAGAGCTGTATAATAAAGGGGAAATTAGTCTGTGATCATGAAATTACCCGATTGTTGTTAAAAACCCATCTGGTTCATTAATGCTCTTTAGAGAAGGAAATCTGCCGTCCTTACCCGGTCTGGCCTGTCCGAGGATCCAGAACCGCATGGCTGACTCTCAACTACCCTCTGATTGACTTAGAAAGCCACTCAGTTGTGTCAAAAGTCATGATGAAACTGCACTGTGGATGTGCCTTCACATCGCAGAGTGCAGCAGGTGTAGAAAACGCCTCATCATCGCCTTCTCGAGGGCAATTAGGGATGCACAATAACTCACATCTCGTTCATGAATTAAGAAAGAGCATTTTCTGTTTGTATTTCAGATTACCAGCATCCGCAGTGTTTTGCCTTTGGTCAGGCAGGAGTTGACGTTTTAATTCAGCACGGTATAGGTTCACCGTCCTTTACCTGGGCCTTCTTGGTGTCGCTGGGCAGGAGCAGACTGCCCGTCGCCCCGTTAAACCAGCGGGTTTTGGTTTTGACGGGCTCGTTGCTTTCTCGGTACAGGCGGACGGCACTGGGTTTCCTGGCACACCGCACGAGATTGTAAACTCCGATTGAAAGTTCCACGCCTTCTCCCAGCTTCAGGTTCAGCCTGGCCAAAACAAAACAAAAAAAAAACAGGACATCAAATACAAGCGGCACCGGAACAGAGAGTTTAACAGGGGCTGAAACTCAAAGACATTCTGATGCACATTAAGCGGTTGAAGAAGGCGGCAGTTTAGGGATGGGGGGCGGTGGGGTTTAAGCCAAGGTCCTGACGACTTGGTCAGTTGGATGTAAAAGATCCCACAGCACCACATGGAGGATGGCACGGTGGCACAGTGGTTAGCACTGCTGCTTCACAGCGCCTGGGACCCGGGTTCGATTCCCGGCTCGGGGCACTGTCTGTGTAGAGTTTACACATTCTCCTTGTGTCTGCGTGGGTTTCCTCCGGGTGCTCCGGTTTCCTCCCACGTTCTGAAAGATGGGCTGGTTAGGGTGCATTGACCCGAACAGGCTGTGGCAACAAGGGGAATTTCACAGTAACTTCATTGCAGTGTTAATGTAAGCCTTACTTGTGACTAATAAATAAACTTTACTTTGGAGAGCAGGGAAGCTCTGTCCTGTCAAATTAACCTCCAAAAAACAGATCTGGTCATTATCTCACTGTTCAAGTGTGTGTGGAAAATAGTTGCTATGTTTACCAATGTTTGTGAGGAGGATTGTCAGAGGATGCAGCAGGATATAGATAGTCTGGATAGACTTGGGCGGAGAAATGGCAGATGGAATTTAATAAGAGTTTTAACAACACCAGGTTAAAGTCCAACAGGTTTATTTGGTCGCAAACACCATTAGCTTTCGGAGCGCTGCTCCTTCATCAGATGGAGTGGAAATGTGCTCTCAAACAGGGCACAGAGACACAAAGATCAAGTTACAGAATACTGATTAGAATGCGAATCCCTACAACCAACCAGATCTTAAAGATACAGACAATGTGGGTGGAGGGAGCATTAAGCACAGGTTAAAGAGATGTGTATTGTATACAGACAGTCTCCAGGTACACGGTACCTACTCTTGCAACTCGGCCAACGTTGTCTCCCTGATACGCTGCAGGAAAGGATGTCCCGAGGCATGGTACATTGGGAAAGCCTTAGCAGACGCTACGACAACGGATGAATGAACACCGCTCGACAATCACCAGGCAAGACTGTTCTCTTCCTGTGGGGGAGCACTTCAGCAGTCAGGGGCATTCAGCCTCTGATCTTCAGGTAAGCGTTCCCCAAGGCGGCCTTCATGACACACGACAGCGCAGAGTCGCTGAGCAGAAACTGATAGCCAAGTTCCGCACACATGAGGACGGCCTAAACCGGGATGTTGGATTTATGTCACATTATCAGTAACCCCCACAGTTTGCCTCCTGGACTTGCAGAATCTCACTGGCTGTCCTGTCTGGAGACAATACACATCTCTTTAACCTGTGCTTAATGCTCCCTCCACTCACATTGTCGGTATCTTTAAGATCTGGTTGGTTGTAGGGAATCGCATTCTAATCAGTATTCTGTAACTTGATTTTGTGTCTCTGTGCCCTGGTTGAGAGCACATTTCCACTCCATCTGACGAAGGAGCAGCGCTCCGAAAGCTAATGGTGTTTGCTACCAAATAAACCTGTTGGACTTTAACCTGGTGTTGTTAAAACTCTTACTGTGTTCACCCCAGTCCAACACCGGCATCTCCACATCATGACTAAGATGGAATTTAATCCAGACGAATGCGCCTCTGTTTTCTCAGAAGACAAAGGAAATTTGCTATGTCCACTACGACTCTCACCAACTTTTACAGATACACCATAGAAAGCATTCTTTCTGGTTGTATCACAGCTTGGTATGGATCCTGCTCTGCCCAAGACCACAAGAAACTACAAAAGGTTGTGAATGTAGCCCAATCCATCACGCAAACCAGCCTCCCATCCATTGACTCTGTCTATACTTCCCGCTGCCTCAGCAAAGCAGTCAGCATAATCAAGGACCCCACACACCCCGGACATTCTCTCTTCCACCAAAAGATACGGTCACGTACCAACTGACTCGAGAACAGCTTCTTCCCTGCTGCCATCAGACTTTTGAATGGACCTACCTTGCATTAAGTTGATATTTCTCTACATCCTAGCTATGGCTGAAACATTTTTCACTCTCTCCTTTCCTTCTCTATGAATGGTATGCGTTGTCGGTATAGTGCGCAAGAAACAATACTTTTCACTGTATACCAATACATGTGACAATAATAAATCAAATCAAATCAAAGATGATGCATTTTGAAAGGTCCAATGCAGTAGGGAAATACACAGTAAATGGCAGGACCCTTAGAAGCATTAACATGCAGAGGGATCTGGGCGTACAGGTCCACAGTTCCCTGAAAGTGGCAACACAAGTGGATAAGGTGGTCAAGATGGCGTATGGCATGCTTGCCTTCATCGGTTGGGCCATAGGGTGCAAAAATTGGCAGGTCAAGTTGCAGCTGTATAGAGCTTTAGTTAGGGCATGTTTGGAATATTGCATACAGTTCTGATCGCCACATTAAAAGTTTACCAGGATGTTACCTGGTTTGGAGGGTATCAGCTATGAGGAGAGATTGGACAAACTTGATTTGTTTTCATTTGAACGTCAGAGGCTGAGGGGCGACCTGATAGAAGTCTACAAGATTATGAGAGGCGTGGATAGAATGGATAGTCAGAGTCTTTTTCCCAGGGTAGAAATGTCAATTACTAGGGGACAGAGGTTTAAGGCAAAAGGGGGAAAGTTTAAAGGAGATGTGAGAGGCAAGTTTTTTTACACAGAGGGTGGTAAGTGCCTGGAACTCACTGCCAGAGGAGGTGGTAGAAGCAGATACAATAGCAACGTTTAACAGATACATGAATAGGCCGGGAATGGAGGGATACGGACCGCGTAGAGACAAAAGGTCTTTAGTTTAGAAAGGCATCCTGTGTCCAGACGCAGACTTGGAGGGCTGAAGGGCCTGTTCCTGTGCTGTACTCAATTCTTTGTATGGCCGATTCCTGTCAAAGTAACATGATGCACTTTATGATGTTTCAACATAAGAGATGCAGCAGAGAAACAGGCCATTCAGCCCAACAGCTGCATGCCAGTATTTCCGCTTCCTATGAACTTTCTCCCTCCCCTCTCCCTTTCGCGTTATCAGCGTAACCGGCCAATGATTTTCTCTCTCATGCTCATCCAGCTTCTCCCTAAACGCAGCTACACCATTCATTACAACCCTGTGGTAGCCAAGTTCCACATTCCCATCATTCTCTGGGTAAAGAAATTTCTCCTGCATTCCTGGCCTGGTCACTACCTGGTGTTGACAGTTTCTGGTTTCGCTCTTCCCTGCGAGTGGAAACATGCCCTGAGTGCCTAATCAATGAAGATCGTCCGTACATTTGAGCAGATTGTGTGCATGAACACGGACGTTCTGTCTGCCAAGGTCCGCAGGGAGTACATTAGTAACTCTCCGAGGACCCAGGAGACGCGGTGCTACTCTGAGTGACTGCTGACCTGGTGACGGTCCTCTTCTTGTAGTCCTTGGCCCACACTTTCCGAAGCAGATCGTCCAACCTGGCTGACCCCTCGCCTTGCACAGCTGCATCCCCATCCTCTGATACACTGACAATGTCGCAGTAAAAGAGAGACATGTCAAACCCACCAGGCTTCTTCAGATGCATCAGGTCAAGGATGATACCTGTACACAGACAAGGGCAGAGACAAAGACACGCCATTCACAGCATAGCAGCAATAGGCAAAGCTTCTGTTATTATTGCTCGCGAGATAATGGGCGGGATTTTAAAGCCACGCTCACCCCCCAGGGTCCATGTCCCGCTCGCTACGATTCCCGTGGTGGGCGGGACGGGAAAATTCCGCCCAGTCTTTTGACAAAAATGATCAGCAATTTTCCCTGCAACGTTTCTCAGATTCTTTAAGTTGGAGCTAGACCCAGTTCTTGACGAGGGTAAAGATTGTGAAGTACAAAAAATCAGATTTGATCTGTGATCTCCTAGACTGGTTTTGGTTGCCTGACGGGTTTGACTTTGGGCCTGTTTATTTGCCTTGATTAGCAGACTATGTCGGTGACTGTGGGGGAAGGGGCGGGGGGGAGGGGGAGGGGGGTGGGGGGCGGGGGGGGTGGAGGGATAGAATGAGGAAAGAGAGGAAGAAGTGTTTAGTTCCGGTCTTCGTACCATCACGTCACAGGGCAAGCTGGCGTGGACTGCAGGTCTTACCCTTCCCTTTAGTTACCCTTTCCCTTTAGATGCTGGCTGGCAGGACACCAACCCATGTTGGAAACAGCCTTCTGGCCATCCCTACAGAACCACGCTTCAGGTGACAATCAGGACAGTGGAAGCAGTGAAGGGGTTGTTCGATGAAGCTCCAATGCACAGTACAACACTGGTCTGGCCACTACACTGTCTAACCCTGCTTCAACACGACTGAATAGTTTGAAAGGGAGAAGAGTGGGCCTAAGGCTAGTATTTTAAACTTAAATAAAGGCAACTATGTGGGCATGAAAGTTGTGCTAGCTAAGTGAACTGGGAGATTAGGCTAGGGGACAGATCAATAGACAAGCAGTGGCAGACATTTAAGGGGCTATTTCAGAATATTCTGAATAAGCAAATTTCTACTATTAAAAAGATTTGGAGGGGGAGGACCCACTTCTGTGGTTAACTAAAGAAGTTAAGGAAACTGTCAAACTTAAGCATATAACTGCAGGCCAGAGGATTGGTTAGAATGTGAAGAACAGCAGAGAATGACCAAAGGTTAATCAGGAGAAAGAAATTAGAGTATGAGAGGAAGATGGCTAGAAATGTGAAAACTTATAGCATGTGTTTCTACAGGTGTTTAAACAGGAAATTAGCAAGTTAAGTGAGTCCTCTAGAGAGTGAGAATGAACCATAGAATCCCTACAGTGCAGGAGGAGACCATTCAGCCCATTGAGTCTGCACCGACTCTCCGAAAAAACATCTTACTCAGGTCCACCCAATCGATTTATCCCTGTAACCCCATGCATTGACCATGGCTAATCCACCTAACCTACAGTATCAGGGGAATTAGCTGGGTAAATACATAAGGTTATGGGGATAGGGCCTGGGTGGGATTGTCAGTGAAGACTCAATGGGCCGAATGGTCTCCTCCTGCACTATAGGGATTCTATGATTCTACACATTTTTGGACACTAAGGGGCAATTTAGCATGGCCAATCCATCTAACCTGCACATCTTTGGACTGTGGGAGGAAACCGGAGCACCCGGAGGAAACCCACGCAGACATGAGGAGAACATGCAGACTCCACACAGGCTGTCACCCAAGCCGGGAATCAAACCGGGTCTCTGGTGCTGTGAGGCAGCAGTGCTAACCACTGTGCCACCATGTCCCCCAATGGGTAGACAATCGTAGATAATATGAAGATGGCCAACAAAATGAACACATATTTGGATTTTGTCTTCACTGGAGAGGATACATAAACATTCCAGAAATATCTGTAAATCTGGAGGTGGAAAGGGGAGAGGAACTTGGTGAAATTACAATCATTAGAGAAGTGGTTTGAGCAAACTGATGGAGCTAAGGCTGGCAAGTCTCCGGGTCCTGATAGACTTCATCCTAGGGTCTTGAACAAATGAGGTGGTAGATACATTGGTGTTAATTTTGCAAAATTCTCTAGATTCTGGAAAGTTTCCATCAAATTGGAAAGTGGCAAATATAACCCCTCTATTCAAGAAGGGAGGGAGGCCAAAAACAGGAAATTATAGGCCAGTTAGCTTGACATCTGCCGTGGGAAAATTGTTAGAATTGATTGTTAAGTCCAAAGATGCGCGGGTTAGGTTGATTGGCCATGCTAAAATTGCCCTTAGTGTCCTGAGATGCGTAGGTTAGAGGGATTAGTGGGTAAATATGTAGGGATGTGGGGGTAGGGCCTGGGTGGGATTGTGGTCGGTGCAGACTCGATGGGCCGAATGGCTTCTTTTTGTGTTGTAGGGTTTCTATGATTCTATGAAGGAGGCTATAGCTGGACACTTATAAAATCCCAAGGTAATTGGGAAAAGTCAGCATGATTTTGTGAAAGGGAAATTATGTTTAGCCAACTTAATGGCATTCTTTGAAGGAGTACCATATACTGTGGATAAAGGGGAACCTGTAGATGTGCTGTACTTCAATTTCCAGAAAGCAAAGCAAGAAGAACAAAGAAAAGTACAGCACAGGAACAGGCTCTTCGGCCCTCCAAGCTTGCGCCGATCATGATGCCTGTCTAAACTAAAACCGTATGCACTTACGGAGCCCGTATCCTTCCATTCCCATCCTATTCATGTATTCGTCTAGTTGCCCCGTAAATGCCGCAATCGTACCCGCTCCCACCACCTCCCCGGGCAGCGCGTTCCAGACATTCATCACCTTCTGTGTAAAAAAAATTGCCTCGGCACATCTCCTCTAAACTTTTCCCCCATGCACTTTAAACCTATGTCTCCTAGTACCTGACTTTCCTACCCTAGAAAAGAGCATCTGACTATCCACACCGTCCATGCCTCTCATAAGCATTTGATAAGCATCAAAGATTATTGTGAAAAATAAAAGCTCACGATGTAGGGGGTAACATTTGAGCCTAGATAGAAGACTGGCTGGCTGGCAGAAAACAGAGAGTATGTATAAATGGGTCTTTGTCTGATTGGCAGGGCAGGAGGTCATGAGCAGAGTCTTGTAGAGGTCTGTGCTGGGGCCTCAACCTTTTACATCAATGGCTTAGATGAGGGAAGCAAAGACATGGGAGATACATTTGCAGACAGTACAATGATAGATAGGAAAGTATGTTGTGAAGGGGACGTGAGTTTGCAGATGAATACAGATAGGTTGAGTGGGCAAAAATCTGGCAGATGGAGTATAATGTGGGAAAATGTGAAGTTGTTCACTTTAGCAGGAAGAATAAAAAAATCAGCATTACTTAAATGGAGAATAATTGCAGAATGCCGAGGTGCAGAGGGATCTAGGTGTTCCTGTGCTTGAATCACGAAAAGTTAGTATGCAGGTACAGCATGTAAATGAGAAGGCTAATAGAATGTTATTCCTTATTACAAAAGGAATTGAACACAAAAGTAAGGATGGTATGCTTCAGTTACACAGGGCATTGGTGAGACCGCATCTCAAATACTGTGTGCAGTTTTTGTCTTATTGAAGGTATGGTGGCACAGCGGTTAGCACTGCTACCTCACAGCGCCACGAACCCCCGGGTTCAATTCCAGCTTTGGGTCACTGTCTGTGGAGTTTGCACTTTCTCCCCGTGTCTGCGTGGGTTTCCTCCGGGTGCTCCGGTTTCCTCCCACACTCCAAAGACGTGCAGGTTAGGTTGATTGGCTATGCTAAATTGTCCCTAATGTCAGGCGCATTAGCAGGGTAAATATGTGGGGTTACAGGAATAGGGCCCGTGTGCAATTGTGGTTGGTGCAGGCTTGATGGACCAAATGGCCTCCTTCTGCACTGTAGGGATTCCATGGGATTCTAAGGAAGTGTGTAAATGAGTTGGAGACGTTTCAGAGGGGGTTTGCTGGATCGGTAGCTGGAACGAGCGGTTTATCTTATGGGAAAAGGTTGGGCAGACTGGGCTTGTTTCCACTGGAGTTTAGAAGGGTGAGGGGTGACTTGATTGAAGTAACTGAGATCCTGAACGGTCTGGACAAGGTGGGCATGGAAAGGATGTTTCTTCTTGTGGGAGAGTCCAGAACGAGTGGGCTCTGTTTTGAAATTAGTGGTTGCCCTTTTAGGACAGAGATGGAGAGAATTGTTTTCTTTCAGAGGGTTGCATGACTTTGGAACTCTCTGGCCGGAATTTACTGGCACGTCCGCTCGAGGTTCGCACGATCCCGCCCGAGGCTAACGGAGTATGCCGTTCTCCGAGCCTCACCCACCCCTGGAATCAGGGCAGGCGTGCCGGTAAAATTCCGGCCTCTGTCTCAGAAGACAATGGGGGGTCACTGAAAATCTTTAAGGCAGAGGTAGAGAGATTCTTGTTAGGCGAGGGAATCAAAGATTATTGTGGGTAGATAGGAATGTGGAATTTGAAATACAAACGTACAAGGGCGGCACGGTAGCGCAGTGGTCAGCACTGCAGCTTCACAGATCCAGGGTCCCGGGTTCGATTCCCGGCTCGGGTCACTGTCTGCGTGGAGTTTGCACATTCTCCTCGTGTCTGCGTGGGTTTCCTCCGGGTGCTCCGGTTTCCTCCCACAGTCCAAAGATGTGCGGGTTAGGTTGATTGGCCATGCTAAAATTGCCCCTTAGAGTCCTAAGATGCGTAGGTTAGAGGGATTTGCGGGTAAATATGTGGGGGTAGGACCTGGGTGGGATTGTGGTCGGTGCAGACTCGATGGGCCAAATGGCCTCCTTCTGCACTGTAGGGTTTCTATGATTTCTATGAAGGCATGATCTCATTGAACGGCACAGCAGGCGGGAGGGGCCAAATGGCCTACTTACGCTCCAATTTTGTGCGAAGCACTATTTTCAATCTTGTCAAATCCATCCATTGCCTCAGCCCTCCCCGTCTCTGCGACCTGCACCCCAGTCCGATAACCCTCTGAAATCTCTGCTCTCAGGTGACAAGCTGAGGAAGAGGGTCTGCAGTGACCCAGAGGGTCAAGGATCGGAGGGGGGGGCGGCGGCCATAAGCCAGAGGGCTGGTAGCAAGAGGAAAGGTGAGGGAGTGGAAGAGGCGGGGAGCTGGAGGGGCAACGACAGGGAGGGTCAGCGAGTGAAATGTCTGGCACGTGGGAGATTCGGCAAGCATGATGGGCAGAAAACCGGAGCGAAGTATATTTATATCTTTAAATTGATTTCATTTCAAAAGTTATTTCATCGACCGCTATAGTAATTCAGCAACGTTAAATATTTTCACTCACAGGTTATCATATTGAGAAATGTCCTAGACTCTAAAGACAGCTTTTACATTGGTTTTAATGGGAAAACCTGATTTGTTTAAAGTTGTTTCACATAAAGTTGCACTTCACGGCAATGCAACTGCAATCTTAAGTGAGGACTTTGTGATTCAACATCTTTGAACCAGTCGCTGACAAATGCTTGATGGTAACAGTGGTTTGCCTACCTGTCTCTCGCAGGTCATTGGCCTTTGTTCTGGTCAGTCGTGCTTTGGAGCTGTCTTTAGCATGTGGGTTGTCATTGTTGGTGAACAGCATGATGCGCTTGTGGCTCAGTTTCAGCGTGACGTCACTGAAGAGATTGGAGCAGACCCAGAGAGCATCACTCAACGAGTCATCGGCACTGTGGCCTATGTTCTTCTTGAAGGACTTGTTCCCCTTCTCTCCCTCATACTGGTCCAACTCCAGTACTCGCTTAGCACCTGAGCCCAGACAGAGAGAGTCAGATTAGAACATCAATCTATTAAACACACCAGGGGAGGCGATGGTCCAGTGGTATTATCGCTAGACTCTTAACCCAGAAACTCAGCTAATGTTCCGGGGACCCGGGTTCGAATGGCGCCACGGCAGACGGTGGAATTTGAATTCAATTTTTTTTAAATCTGGAATTAAGAATCCACTGATGACCATGAACCATGGTCGATTGTCAGAAAAACCTATCTGGTTCACTAATGTCCTTTAGGGAAGGAAATCTGCCGTCCTTACCTGGTCTGGCCTACATGTGACTCCAGATCCACAGCAATGTGGTTGACTCTCAACTGCCCTCCAAGGGCAACTAGGGATGGGCAATAAATGCTGGCCAGCCAGCGACGCCCGTGTCCCACAAATGAATAAAAAACAGGAAATGGCCCATGTTCTTTTTACATAGATACAGGATGATGACCTATTAGGGACAGAGGCCTCAGAAACCTGCTCTTACACTTTCAAACTTAAGGATCCTGGGGCTAGAACTCTCCTCCTCCTCTTGGCTTTTTAATTTTTCTTTTATAGGATGTGGGCGTTGCTGGCTAGACCATCTCTTATTGCCCTCGAGAAAGTAGGTGGTGAGCCGCCATCTTGAACCGCTGCAGTCCCTGTTGTGTAGGCACACCCACAGTGCTGTTAGGGAGGGACTTCCAGGATTTTGACCCAGTGACAGTGAAGGAACAGCTGATATATTTCCAAGTCAGGATGGTGAGTGGCTTGAAGGGGAACTTGCAGGTGGCGGAGTTCCAAGATATGTGCTGCCTTTTTCCTTCTAGATGGTAGAAGTCATGGGTTTGGAAGGTGCTGTTCATAAGTTGATAAGATATAGGAGCAGAATTAGGCCATTTGGCCCATCGGGTCTGCTCCGCCATTCAATCATGGCTGATATGCTCCTCATCCCCATTTTCCTGCCTTCTCCCCATAACCTTTCAACCCATTCCCAATTAAAAATCTGTCTAACTCCTCCTTAATTTTACTCACTGTCCCAGCATCTGCCGCACTTTGGGGCAGCGAATTCCAGAGTTTCACAAGCCTTTGGGAGAAGTAGTTTCTCCTCAACTCTGTTTTAAATTTGCTGCCCCTTATCCTAAGACTATGACCTCTCGTCCTAGAATGCCCCACCGGCAGAAGCATCCGCTCCACGTCTACTTTATCCTGTTGAAGGAGCCTTAGGTGAGTTGCTGCAGAGCATCTTACAGATGGTACACACGGCTGCCACTCGGTGGAGGAGAGTGAGAGTGTTGAAGGTGGTAGATGTGATGCCAATCAAGTGGACCGCTTTGTCCTGGATGGTGTCGAGTTTCTTGCGTGTTGTTGGAGCCGCACTCATCCGGGCAAGTGGGGAGTATTCCATTACACTCCTGACTTGTGCCCTGTAGATGGTGGACAGATATTGGGGGAGTCAGAAGGTGAGTTACTCCCCGCAGAGTTCCCAGCATCTGACCTGCATTTGTAACCACAATATTTCTATTCCACCAGGACCTCAAAACAATGCATCCAAGAACTTGTGCGTTTTGAACCTCAGTCTGAGCTGTCCTGCAAAATGGTGCCTCATGCCAGCCAGAGTTCCCCACACCTCCAGTGGAAGTGGGCTCGAGGAGACACATGTTCTGCTCCATGGAAACAGAATCTCATCTGGACTTGAGCCGTCCGCTTAGCGGCTCTGGACGGGCTGAGATTGCGGTAATTAGCAATTAGGTCCAAGAATGGGCATTTAATCTGGAGTTTCATAGAGACTATTCTTATTAGCAGAATGTTCATTCCGTTCCTGTGGTTCAGACAAGTCCTGGAGAATTGTGAGTTGTAAACATGTGAAATTTATTTTCAAGTTTTGTGGTTGAGGCAGAAAGGATGTTAATCCAACTGGACAGAGGTACAAAGGAAATGGGATCAAGGAAATATCGAATTTTACATACATGGTGCCACGGGTGGCACAGTGGATAGCACTGCCATCTCACTGCGCCAGGGGCCCGGGTTCAATTCCGGCCTCAGGTCATTGTCTGCGTGGAGTCTGCACATTCTCCCCGTGGGTTTCTTCTGGGTGCTCTGGTTTCCTCCCACAGTCTGAAAGACGTACAGTTAGGTGGAATGGCCATGCTAAATTAACCCTTAGTGTCAGGGGATTAGCAGGGTAAAGACATGGGGTTGCGGGGATAGGGCCTGGGATTGTTGTCAGTACTGGCTCAAATGGCCTCTTTCTGCACTGTAGGATTCTATGATGAGGATTCAGTCCATCATGCCTGTTGCCTGCTCTTCATATCAGTGATCCAATGAGAAGACGGTGGGTAAATGTGAAAAGTGCAACCAAAAAGCACCAATTGCATTGATATAGGGCCTTTCCCAATCCCAGATGTCCCAAAACGCTTTACAGTCAATACTTCTGAAGTGTATTCCCAGTATTCCGGCCAATAGTTACTTCTCAATCAACATCACTGAATCAGATTGCCTGGTTATTGTCACTTTACTGCTCCCAGCTGCGTACCTACACCACAACGTGCACAGAGCAGAGTCCCAAGGGAGGGACATACCCCACACCGAGTTTAAACGGACTTGCTCCAGATCTGGGGGATAAACTTGCCTGGTGTGTCCAAGTCGTGGAGGACATAAACATGCTTGAAGTCAACAGAGTTCTTGTGCTTCTGAGTCCCGAAGAACACGACAGCCAGAAGGTCACGGTCGCTGCTAATAATCTTACTGGTGTAAACCCTGTGGACACACTGCAAGTAGAGAGAGTCTAATCAGTCAGCAGCACTATCAACCGACCTTTGCGGAAGGATGTATTGGCCTTGGAGGGAGTACAGAGAAGGTTGACCAGGTTGATACCGGAGATGAGGGGGTTAGCTTATGAGGAGAGATTGAGTAGATTGGGCCTGTACTCGTTGGGAGTTTAGAAGGCTGAGGGGAGATCTTATAGAGACATATAAGATAATGAAGGGGCTAGAGAGGGTAGAGGCAGAGAGATTCTTTCCACTTAGAAAGGAAACAAGAACTAGAGGACACAGCCTCAAAATAAGGGGGAGTCAGTTTAGGACAGAGTTGAGGAGGAACTTCTTCTCTCAGAGGGTAGGGAATCTCTGCCCATTGAAGCAGTGGAGGCTACCTCATTAAATATGTTTAAGTCACAGGTAGATAGATTTCTGATCAATAAGGGAATTAAGGGTTATGGGGAATGGGCGGGTCAGTGGAACTAAACCACTATCAGATCAGCCATGATCTTACTGAATGGCGGGGCCGGCTTGAGGGGCTAGATGGCCTACTCCTGCTCCTATTTCTTTTGTTCTTATGTTCTTAAAACACTCAGCACACGCACACACAGACACAGGGATAACATGCAAACTCCACACAGACAGTGACCCAAGCCGGGAATCGAACCTGGGTCCCTGGCACTGTGAAGCAGCAGTGCTAACCACTGTGCCACCGTGCTGTCCCTTTTGCACGGTAGATTTTCTTCGCAGTATTTTTGAAAAACATCAGGACAAATTTCAAAAACCTTTTTTGAGGTAAAAATGTGCCTTGAATATTTTCAAGAAGAGGGACTGTGTGTGTGTCTCTCAGAGATGTGAGGGAGAGACAGGTTTTATAGGACCATTAGAGTATCAGGCATAGGAACAGAAGGAGGCCATTCAGCCCATCGAGTCTGTTCCACCATTCAATGAGATCATGACTGATCTGATGTGATAATCCTCAACTCCACTTTCCCGCCTTATCCCCAAGACCCTCGATTCCCTGACTGATTAAAAATCTGTCTACCTCAGCCCTGAACATACTTAACGACTGTCACCTACAGCACTGTCACTGGTCTCCTCTTACCTGAATAGTCATGTCGAATGCTGAAGTGGCCTCACCATTCATTTCAAACATGGCCTCCGAAGCATCAATGAGGAAGACTAAGCTGTCCCTGCCTGCGTATCGAACGTCCTCTGAAACATAAATCAACACGTCACAACCTTAACTGATAGAAAAGAGCGGCCAGTGACAAAACTGAGTAATCGCAGGTTGTGATCATTCTCCAACCACTACACGCTTCTTTGTATTAGGAGGGATTTATGGTGTTTGTAACAGCTGGGCATCTCTGTGAGTGGATGTAATACATTCTCTTTTGTAAAAAAAAATCGATAGCTGTGGCTCAACACCTTCTAACCGCTAGAACCGCAGTGACATCACTCAGAGAAGGCCCCGGAAAGACTGCAGGGGTTGGGGGGGAGGGTGTCACCCTGGTTTGATTTGATTTATTGTCACGTGGATTAGTATACAGTGAAAAGTATAGTTTCTTGCACGCTATATAGACAAAATATACCATTCATAGAGAAGGAAAGGAGAGAGTGCAGAATGTAGTGTTAGTCAGAGCTCGGGTGAAGAGAAATATCAACTTAATGCGAGGTAGGTCCATTCAAAAGTCTGATGGTAGCAGGGGTGCACGGTGGCACAGTGATTAGCACTGCTGCCTCACAGCGCCAGGGACCCGGGTTCAATTCCCGGCTTGGGTGAAAGTCTGTGTGGAGTCTGCACATTTTCCCCGTGTCTGCGTGGGTTTCCTCCCACAGTCCAATGATGTGCGGGTTAGGTTGATTGGCTATACTAAATTGTCCCTTAGTGTCAGGGGGATTAGCAGGGTAAATATGTGGGGTTACGGGGATAGGGCCTGGGTGGGATAGTTGGCGGTGCGGGCTCGATGGGCCAAATGGCCTCCTCCTGCACTGTAGGATTCTATGATCCTAAGAAACTGTTTTTGAGTCGGTTGGTACTATGATCTCAGACTTTTGCATCTTTTTCCCGATGGGAGAAGGTGGAAGAGAGAATGTCCGGGGTGCGTGGGGTCCTTAATTATGCTGGCTGCTTTGCCAAGGCAGCGGGAAGTGTAGACAGAGTCAATGGATGGGAGGCTGGTTTGTGTGATGGATTGGGCTACCTTCACGACCTTTTGTAGTTCCTTGCGGTTTTGGGCAGAGCAGGAGCCCATACCAAGCTGTGATACAACCAGAAAGGATGCTTTCTATCTGCGGACATACGACTCTCACCAACACCTACAGATGCATCATCGAAAGCATTCTTCCAGTTGTATTTCCTTAGTCTCCTCAGAAAATAGAGGCGTTGGTGGGTTTCTTAATGATAGCGTTTTACTCATCTAATAAAATCAAATAACTGGGGATGCTGGAAATCTGAAATAAAAATGGAAAATGCTGGAAAAAATCAGCAGGTCTGGCAGTGTCTGTGGAGAGAGAAAGGATTCAGATCTTTCTGAAGTTGTGGCTGAGTCACATGGGAGGAATACCTTCACTGTGCCACCTGTCATGAAGCTGGAAATGTGTTTGCAAAAATTGAATTAAGAAAGACTTGGAAGTACTGTGAACTGTCAGGGAGATAGTGTTAAACTTGAAGAGGACAAAGACGGGGCTGATGGAATGGACAAGTATCAGATTAAATGTAATGCTGAGAAACGCAAAATGATTCGGCACGGTAGCACAGTGGTTAGCACTGCTGCTTCACAGCTCCAGGGACCTGGGTTCGATTCCCGGCTTGGGTCACTATCTGTGTGGAGTTTGCACATTCTCCTCGTGTCTGCGTGGGTTTCCTCCGGGTGCTCCGGTTTCCTCCCATAGTCCAAAGATGTGCGGGTTAGGTTGATTGGCCATGCTAAAAATTGCCCTTAGTGTCCTGAGATGCGTAGGTTAGAGGGAGTAGTGGGTAAATATGTAGGGATGTGGGGGTAGGGCCTGGGTGGGATTGTGGTCGGTGCAGACTCGATGGGCCGAATAGCCTCTTTCTGATTCATTTTGGTTGGAAGAATGCATAGGACACAATATAAAATAAAACAAACAATTCTAAAGTGGGTGCTGGAGCAGAGAGACCTGGGTGTATATGTGCATAAATCACTGAAGGTGGCAGGACAAGTTGAGAAAGTGGATAAAAAGGCACATGGGATCTTGGTCTTTATAAATAACAGCACAGAGTACAACAGCAAGGGAGTGAAAATGAATTTTTACAAAACACTGGTCCAGCATCAACTGGAGTATTGCGTCCAATTCTGGAGATTGCAATTTAGGAAAGATATGACGGCTTCAGAAAAGGTCCAGGTGGTTCCAGGGATGAGGGACTTCAGTTATGTGGATAGATTGGAGAAGTTGGAACTGTTTTCCTTGGAAAAGTTCAAAATCACGAGGGATCTGGACAGAGTCAAGAGGGAGAAACTGTTCCCATTGGTGGAAGGATCAAGAACCAGAGGACCAATGCACCTAACCAGCACATCTTTCCGGAGGAAACTGGAGCACCTGGAGGAAACCCACACAGACACGGGGAGAATGTGCAGACTCCGCACAGTCACCCAAGCCGAGAGTCAAACACGGATCCCTGGCGCTGTGAAGCAGTAGTGCTAACCACTGTGCCACCCTATATAACATCTGGGTGAAGCACTGGCGAGGCTATGGTTTCAGGTCAGGATTAGAATTATCAAAACGTGCGCAGTGTGTTGTACTTAAACATAATAAATAGGAACAGGAATGCTCCACCATTCAATGAGATCAAGGCTGATTTGATTGTGGCCTTAACTCCACTTCCCTGCCTGTTTCTCTCTCCTATCAAAAACCCGTCTCATCAGCCTCGAATGTTCTTATTATCTAGAGGTGTACAGCATGTTAGAATCGTAGAATCCTACAGTGCAGAAGGAGGCCATTTGGCCCATCAGGTCAAAGGTAGGGTTCTGAAGACTGTGGAGGAACAGAGAGATCTTGGGGTCCATATCCACAGATCTCTGAAGGTTGCCACTCAAGTGGATAGAGCTGTGAAGAAGGCCTATAGTGTGTTAGCGTTTATTAACAGGGGGTTGGAGTTTAAGAGCCGTGGGGTTATGCTGCAACTGTACAGGACCTTGGTGAGACCACATTTGGAATATTGTGTGCAGTTCTGATCACCTCACTATAAGAAGGATGTGGAAGCGCTGGAAAGAGTGCAAAGGAGATTTACCAGGATGCTGCCTGGTTTGGGGGGTAGGTCTTATGAGGAAAGGTTGAGGGATCTAGGGTTGTTCTCTCTGGAGCGGAGGAGGTTGAGGGGAGACTTAATAGAGGTTTATAAAATGATGAAGGGGATAGATAGAGTGAACGTTCAAAGACTATTTCCTCGGGTGGATGGAGCTATTACAAGGGGGCATAACGATAGGGTTCATGGTGGGAGATATAGGAAGGATGTCCGAGGTAGGTTCTTTACGCAGAGAGTGGTTGGGGTGTGGAATGGACTGCCTGCAGTGATAGTGGAGTCAGACACTTTAGGAACATTTAAACAGTTATTGGATAGGCACATGGAGCACACCAGGATGATAGGGAGTGGGATAGCTTGATCTTGGTTTCAGATAAAGCTCGGCACAACATCGTGGGCTGAAGGGCCTGTTCTGTGCTGTACTGTTCTATGTTCTATCAAGTCTGCTCTGACCACAATCCCACCAGGCCCTATCCCCATGCATTTACCCTAGCTAGCCCCCCTGACACTGAGGTGCAATTTAGCATGGACAATACATCTAACTCGCACATCTTTGGACTGTGGGAGGAAACCAGAGGACCCAGAGGAAACCTACACAGACACGGGGGGAATGTGCAAACTCTACACAGTGACCAAAGCCGGGAATTGAACCCGGGTCCCTGGCGCTGTGAGGCAGCAGTGCTAACCACTGTGCCACCGTGCCGTTGTAAACCTCGGGTTCACATTTGACCTACCTTCGTTTTCCTCTGCCTCCTCTGGATCCTCCTCATCTTCATTCCGAAAGTGTGACTGCCAATCCGCCATATCTGCTGTGGAGGAAGTGCCAACTCCCCTGTCAGGTAGAAGTACAAGGGACAACATTAACCAAAGGAGACATTCCTGGATCATGGGATTAGCCCAGAGAAGTGACAGAGACAAGGTGGCAGAATAATTCAGTCACTTTGGACTCAAACAGATTTAAAAACAAAACAGTGCCTTGATTGGTTTCACTTCTTCAAGGGCATACAGCTCTCTCAATCGGAGCTAGTGTAGACCATTCGGCCCCTCAAGCCTGTCCTGCCATTCAATAAGATCATGACTAATCATCTACCTCAACTCCACCTCCCTGCATTATCCCCATCTCCTTTGGCACCCAAAGTCCTATTGATTTCTGCCTGGACTATGCTCATCGAGTGAGCATCCACAGTCCACAGTGGGGTGGAGCGTTCCAAAGGGAGACATATGGCTCCCAGCCTCATCCAGTGCTGGCCTCACTGTGGTTGATTAATTTTCTCCAGGCAAAGGGTATTAACAGATTCAAGGTAGGTGACCCAGATCAGTCATGAATTAGCTGAATGATGGAACAGACTCGAGGGACCGAATGGCCTCCTCCTAGGTGGAAAGTGAGACTTGGTGTTGGGAAATGTGCCCAATATAAGTCTCTTTTAAATTACACATCTGGATTTTAAATGTTTGGAATGATATACAACAGAGAAGAGCAATGGGAGAAGAAATATAAGTTAGTATTAAAGCAGCAGTTATTGAAATGTGTTCCCCTGGAGGGAGCTGTCCCTTTAAGAGGAGAATATGGCACTTTAAGAGTGCAGCAAGAAGTCTCACAACACCAGGTTAAAGTCCAACAGGTTTATTTGGTAGCAAAAGCCACTAGCTTTCGGAGCGCTGCTCCTGCATCAGGTGAGTGGGAGTTCTGTTCACAAACAGGGCATATAAAGACACAAACTCAATTTACAAAATAATGGTTGGAATGCGAGTCTTTACAGGTAATCAAGTCTCAAAGATACAGACAATGTGAGTGGAGGGAGGGTTAAGCACAGGTTAAAGAGATGTATATTGTCTCCAGACAGGACAGTTAGTGAGATTTTGCAAGCACAGGCAAGTCGTGGATTACAGATAGTGTGACATGAACCCAAGATCCTGGTTGAGGCCGTCCTCATGTGTGCGGAACTTGGCTATCAGTCTCTGCTCAGAGACTCTGCGCTGTCGCATGTCGTGAAGGCTGCCTTGGAGAACGCTTACTCGAAGATCAGAGGCCGAATGCCCGTGACTGCTGAAGTGTTCCCCAACAGGAAGAGAACACTCTTGCCTGGTGATTGTCGAGCGGTGTTCATTCATCTGTTGTCGTAGCGTCTGCATGGTCTCCCCAATGTACCATGTCTCGGGGCATCCTTTCCTGCAGTGTATGGAGGTAGACAACGTTGGTCGAGTTGCAAGTGTATTTACCGTGTACCTGGTGGATGGTGCTCTCACGTGAGATGATGGCATCCATGTCGATGATCCGGCACGTCTTGCAGAGGTTGCTGTGGCAGGGTTGTGTGGTGCCGTGGTCACTGTTCTCCTGAAGGCTGGGTAGTTTGCTGCGGACAATGGTCTGTTTGTGGTTGTGCGGTTGTTTGAAGGCAAGAAGTAGGGGTGTGGGGATGGCCTTGGTGAGATGTTTGTCTTCATCAATGACATGTTGAAGGCTCTGGAGAAGATGTCATAGCTTCTCCGCTCCGGGGAAGTACTGGACGATGAAGGGTACTTTGTCTGCCGTGTCTCGTGTTTGTCTTCTGAGGAGGTTGGTGCGATTTTTCGCTGTGGCGCGTTGGAACTATCGATCGATGAGTCGAGCGCCATATCCTGTTCTTATGAGGGCATCTTTCAGCGTCTGGAGGTGTCTGTTGCGATCCTCCTCATCTGAGCAGATCCTGTGTATACGGAGGGCTTGTCCATAGGGGATGGCTTCGTTAACGTGTTTAGGGTGGAAGCTGGAGAAGTGGAGCATCGTGAGGTTATCTGTGGGCTTGCGGTACAGTGAGGTGCTGAGGTGACCATCCTTGATGGAGATGCGTATGTCCAAGAATGCAACCGATTCTGGAGAGTAGTCCATGGTGAGTCTGATGGTGGGATGGAACTTGTTGATGTCATCATATAGTTGTTTCAGTGATTGTTCACCATGAGTCTAAAGGAAGAAAATGTCATCGATGTATCTAGTGTATAGCATCAGTTGAAGGTCCTGTGCGGTGAAGAGGTCCACTTCACCAGGCAAGAGTGTTCTCTTCCTGTTGGGGAACACTTCAGCGGTCACGGGCATTCAGCCTCTGATCTTCGGGTAAGCGCTCTCCAAGGTGGTCTTCACGACAACGCAGAGTCGCTGAGCAGAGAGTGATCGCCATGTTCCACACACATGCGGACGGCCTCAACCGGGATCTTGGGTTCATGTCACACTACCTGTAACCCCCATGACTTGCAAAATCTCACTAACTGTCCTGTCTGGAGACAATACACATCTCTTTAACCTGTGCTTAACGCTCTCTCCACTCACAATGTCTGTACCTTTAAGATTACCATTATTCTGTAAATTGAGTTTGAGTCTTTATGTGCCCTGTTTCTGAGGAGATCTCCCACTCACCTGACGAAGGAGCAGCGCTCCGAAAGCTAGTGGCTTTTACTACCAAATGGCCGCATTATGAACTCACCTTCCTTGGACATCAAGTCCTGGGGTGGGACTCGAACCCGGAGCTTCTGGATCAGAGGCAGGGACACCAACCCACTGTGCCACAGGATCTCGTACATTTGATGTAATTCTATATAATAGAACAAGAAGTTGTTGATGATGAACTGTTTTTAAGCACGTACAGAACCAGGGAGGAAGGTGGAAGGAACAAATAGAAGTTGTATTGGAAAGAAGAGATTTTTTGGATATTCCTTAATGGCAGAAATCCGGAGAGTGAGCAGGGACAGAGACACTTGTGGGTTCGTGTGCATCTTTCAAGGTGGCTGGACAGATTGAGAGCGGTTCGCAAAGCATCTTGGGCTTCATTATTCGAGGCACTGAGGACAAAAGTAGGGAAGTTATGCTGAACCTGTATAAAGCTTGGGTTAAGCACCAATTAGAAGACTGCACTGAGTTCTGGTCGCTTTAGGAAGGGTGTGAGGGTCCTTGTGACAGTGAAGAGGGAGATTTATCAGAATGGTGCCAGGGATGGGGAGGATTTTAGCTACAGGGTTAGGTTGGAGAAGTTGGGGTTGTTCTCGTTGGAGTGAAGGAGATTGAGAGGAGATTTGCCAAGGGTGTACAAGGTTTAGATCAAGTGGACAAAGAAAAGCTATTGCCGTTAGCTGAGGGTACAAGGACTGAAGGAGACAGAGATGAGGTTTCGGGCAAGGTGTGCAGGGAGTAAAATGAGGAACGGGGTGAAATCAGATATAATGAAAGATTTCAAAAGGAAATTGGATGGGCACTTGGGGGAAGATAAACTTGTGGGGAGACGGGGATAGAGCGGGGGAGTGGGACTGACTGGATTGTTCGACAGAGAGCTGGCACTAACTCAATGGTCCCTTTCTGTGTCGTGACGATTCTAACTCGCTCAGTTACACACATCTACCCTCAGGAACCTCTGGCTCAGGGAGCAGTAAATAAAATCAGCCAGCAGTATCTAACTAACAGCGAGAGTGTGTGTTGGGTATGCACAGGGCCAGACTGCGATACCTCTCACAGTCAAATTGCCTGGCAATACATGCTGGGCCCGATTCTACCATCGCGTTGCGCCCGTTTTCGCCTGTTGCGAAAACTTGGTAAAGTCAGGCGAGTAGCGCAAACCACGCCTGCCTTTGTGCCGGTTCCCCCTTTACCAAGGCCCGGCAATGGCCACGATTAGGACCGCCAGGGCAGGCATTACCCGGCTCGGGAGGGATGTGGTGGGGAGGGGCATTCTATCAGGTTTTTTTTACTGCGCAGGCGCAGTTGGAAGCACTGATCGGAGTTGCAGGGTTTCAGGCGCATTAAGCCCCACCCACAGACTTCTTCAGCGCAATTCGGAATCGCTGATATTTTTGCAGGCAGAGTGTGTATGGAGGCGCCTGAGAATGGGTCTAAAAGTCGGATCTGAAACACTCCCAGTTTCAAGTCCCCCCCGTCCAGCACTGAGAATCAAAATGGTAAAATAGGGCCCGCTGTCTGACCTCACTCATAAAAACCACACTTTCAGCAAGGAACCAATTGTTGCCAACACTTGTGACCGGAGCACAGGTCAGCACCTCTAAGAGGAGAGAAAGAGCATCGGTCTGTTGTCCTAAAATCTGTTTAATGTTTATTTATTAGTGTCACAAGCGTGCTTACATTAACACTGCAATGAAGTTACTGTGAAAATCCCCGAGTCGCCACACTCTGGCACCCGTTCGGGTACACTGAGGGAGAATTTAGCACGGCCAATGCACCGAAGCAGCACATCTTTCAGATGTGGGAGAAAACCAGAGCATCCAGAGGAAACCCACGCAGACACGGGGAGAACATGCAGACTCCACACAGACAGTCACCCAAGCCGAGAATCGAACTCGGGTCCCTGGCACTGTGAGGCAGCAGTGCTAACCACTGTGCCACCCGATTGAATATCTCAGTGGGGAAGAATGGTGGGTCATCAATATCTTTAGAACATCCTCACCTCGCTTCTCCCTGACCCAAGACAGGGTTGGAATAACACTGTCAGGTGTCTCTTTACACAACACCTTTCATAACATCAGGACACCCACCATCAGCAACGTACTTTTGAAGTGTCGCCACTATTATCATGTAAGGAAGACAGTCACTCATTTGGGCATGGCAAGATCCCACAAAACAGCCAGCAGATGACCAGGTTTTTGCGATGTTGGTTCAGGGCTTGGCTAGAAGTTCCCCGGATGACTCTTCCAAAGAGAATGCCACCTGAGAGGGCAGATACATGGCCTCCCTTTACTGTCTCGTCCAAGATGCAGCAGCTCCAATCTCGCCTTTTGCACCCAAGCCTCTGGAGTGGGACTGAAACCACAGCCGACCGAAATGGAGTTAAGAGTGTGAGCCCCCTGAAGCACCCCCAAATCGAGTGAGTGAGATTGCCCCTCCATTCCCCCCAGTCAGTACTCTGGGTATTTGAAACGGGGAAAGTTTCCCATTTCCCCAGCACCAATAATTGCAAGCTTACTGAGTGTTAATCACCACAGTTAGCAACTGCACTCAAAACTATCTGGAGCAGAATGAACAAATGGAAACAGGATTTAACGCAACAAAATGCACATTCTTAATTACACTGCAAAGGATTCCAGGAAATGGTACATGTGTTTATTGAGAATGAAAGACAAGCTGTATTGAAGCTGCCATTCAAATAAGATTAACACACTCCCAACCTCACCGTACCGTGGGTGGCACGGTGGCACAGTGGTTAGCACTGCTGCCTCATAGTTCCAGAGACCTGGGTTCAATTCTGGCCTTGGGTCACTGTCTGTGTGGAGTTTGTAGGTTCTCCCCATGTCGGCATGGGTTTCCTCCGGGTGCTCCGGTTTCCTCCCACAGCCCAAAGATGTGCGAGTAAGGTGGATTAAGCATGTTAAATTGCCCCTTAGTGTCAGGGGGATTAGCTAGGGTAAATACATGGGGTTACGGGGATAGGGCCTGGGTGGGATTGTTGTCAGTGCAGACTCGATGGGTTGAATGGCCGCCTTCTGCACTGTAGGGATTCTATGATTCAAAGTGGGTTAGAGAGAGATTATGTCAGAAATGGAGAGTTGTTTAAGTGAGCAAATATGTTAATACTTAAAAGGTCCTCTTTCTTTCTTCAGTTCCGCTGAAGCATTTTACTGTCAGGATTGTGTCTCCCCCCAGCTCCTGGCCTTGCAATTCCATCCTCAAACTAGCCTTGTCCGCCTCTGCCATCTCCTGGTATTCAGTTGCATTGCCACCCGCAGTCTCACTCTCGGCTCAACATAACTCCTGATTACTGAGGACCTCAGGCCGTCCCTACCAACCTCACAGCCAGGGAAGGCATGCTCACTGTTCTGAAACAGGGAGGAACGTGTCATGTGCACAGCAAGCTCCCATAAATGGCAATGAGATAAGCGAACCAACAATCTGTGACGCTGGTGGCGGGATAAGCGATGATCCATACCATCACTAATAGGATCTTTAAAATTATGAAAAGTTTTTGATAGTGGGAGAATGTTTCCTCTTGTTTATTTATTTCAGGAAGGGTGTAAATGCATTGGAAACAGTTCGGAGAATGTTTACTGGACTCATACCAGGAATGGGTGGGTGGTGTTTTGAGCAAGGTTTGGAGAGGTGAACCTTGTATCCGCTGGAGTTTCGAAGAATAAGAGGCGACTTGATTGAAACAGATAAGATCCTGAGGGGGTGTTGACAGGGTGGATGTGGAGAGGATGTTTCCTCTTGTGGGAGAACGTAGAACTAGAGACTCACTGTTAAAAAGTAAGTGGTCACCCGTTTAAAATGGAGATAAGGTGAAACATTTTCTCTCTGGGGGTTCAGTGTCTTTGGAAGTCTCTCTTGAAATGGTGGTGGAAGCAGAGTTTTTGAATTCATGCTATTTTAAACCCCTAAGCTAATCCCAATTGCCCATGTTTGGCCCATATCCCTCTATACCCATCTTACCCATGTAGCTTACTAAATGCTTTTTAAAAGACAAAATTGTACCCGCCTCTATTACTACCTCTGGCAACTTGTTCCAGACACTCACCACCTTCTGTGTGAAAAAATTGCCCCTCTGGACCCTTATGTATCTCTCCCCTTAGACCTATTCCCTCTAGTTTTAGACTCCCCTATCTTTGGGAAAAGATACTGACTTTCTGATGCACTATCAATCGAGTCAAGACTAGTTGTGAGCAAGTCAAATAGGCTTTTATTAGCAAGAACTTGGAGCCATCCCTGTTGGTGATCTGGTCTGTACTGAAGGCTAGGGGGAGGAGCCACCGCCTTTATACCCGGACCAGGGGGAGGAGTCTTGGGCGGAACCAACAGGGATGTGCCACATACGCAGGTAATAATAAATACTAACAGTGGTTAACCACCACAGATAACAGTGGTTTACCACACTATCTAGCTGATCTATGCCCCTCATTATTTTATAGACCGCTATAAGATCATCCCTCAGCCTTCTACGCTCCAGAGAAAAAAGTCCCAGTCTATCCAGCCTCTCCTTATAACTCAAACCATCAAGTCCCGGTAGCATCCTAGTAAATCTCTCCTGCACTCTTTCTAGTCTAATAATATCCTTTCTATAATAGGGTGACCAGAACTGTACACAGTATTCCAAGTGTGGCCTTACAAATGTCTTGTACAACTTCAACAAGACATCCCAACTCCTATATTCAATGTTCTGACCAATGAAACCAAGCATGCTGAATGCCTTCTTCACCACTCTGTCCACCTGTGACTCCACTTTCAAGGACGTAGATCTTTGTTCTGTAACTCTCCCCAACGCCCTACCATTAACTGAGTAAGTCCTGCCCTGGTTCGATCAACCAAAATGCATTACCTCGCATTTATCAAAATTAAACTCCATCTGCCATTCGTCAGCCCATTGGCCCAATTGATCAAGATTCCATTGCAATCCGAGATTACCTTCTTCACTGTCCACTATGCCACCAATCTTGGTGTCATCTGCAAACTTACTAACCATGCCTCCTATATTCTCATCCAAACCATTAATATAAATGACAAATAACAGTGGACCCAGCACTGATCCCTGAGGCACACCGCTGGCCACAGGTCTCCAGTTTGAAAAACAACCACAACCTCTACAACCACCCGTTGGCTTCTGTCATCAAGCCAATGTTGTATCCATTTAGCTACCTCACCCCGGATCCTGTGAGATTTAACTTTATGCAACAACCTACCGTGCGATACCTTGTCAAAGGCCTTGCTAAAGTCCATGTAGACAACATCAACTGCACTGCCCTCATCTACCTTCTTGGTTACCCCTTCAAAAACACTCAATCAAATCTGTGAGACATGATTTTCCACTCACAAAGCCATGCTGACTGTCCCTAATCAGTCCTTGCCTCTCTTAAATAATTTAGCAGTAAAATTGGACCCTTCGTTTGACTGAATCTCCCTGGGAAATCCATAACGGGTAAAGAAAGCAAGCAAATCCCCCACAACCTTTTTTGCCTTGACATTCCATAATGGAATTGCGTCTGGAAACCTGGTAGACACTTTCATTATGGTTAAAAAAATACTGGTTCCCACTTCTGGTTTTAGAGAGGGGACCTACACAATCAATGATAACCCGTGTAAAAGGTTCTTCAAATGCGAGAAGTGGCATCAAAGGTGCTGGTTTTATCACTGCCTGTGGCTTTCCTACCATCTGATACATATGACAGGTGCGGCAAGATTCAATCACATCTTTATGTAGTCCAGGCCAATAGAAATGCTTCTGTATCTTAGCCTGAATCTTCTTCACCCCTAGATGACCTCCTACAGGTAACTCTTGTGCTACCCACAATACTTCCTGTCTGTATTCTACCAGCAACACAGTCTGATGAACTTCTGCCTATTTCTCATCTGCACTAACTTGCCAAGGTCTCTATTTTCACCTTAAGATTTTACTATTAAGGTAATAGCATTCTGGAATACACTCTGATTCCTTTTCCGAGTCGGCTTTATGATATAAATCCTTTATCACCTCATTTTTTTGTTATAACTCCATTAATCTTTTAGAGCTAGACACCTAGAACATAGAACATAGAACATAGAACATTACAGCGCAGAACAGGCCCTTCGGCCCACGATGTTGCACCGACCAGTTAAAAAAAAACTGTGACCCTCCAACCTAAACCAATTTCTTTTCGTCCATGAACCTATCTACGGATCTCTTAAACGCCCCCAAACTAGGCGCATTTACTACTGATGCTGGCAGGGCATTCCAATCCCTCACCACCCTCTGGGTAAAGAACCTACCCCTGACATCGGTTCTATAACTACCCCCCCTCAATTTAAAGCCATGCCCTCTCGTGCTGGATTTCTCCATCAGAGGAAAAAGGCTATCACTATCCACCCTATCTAAACCTCTAATCATCTTATATGTTTCAATAAGATCCCCTCTTAGCCGCCGCCTTTCCAGCGAAAACAATCCCAAATCCCTCAGCCTCTCCTCATAGGATCTCCCCTCCATACCAGGCAACATCCTGGTAAACCTCCTCTGCACCCTCTCCAAAGCCTCCACATCCTTCCTGTAATGTGGGGACCAGAACTGCACACAGTACTCCAAGTGCGGCCGCACCAGAGTTGTGTACAGTTGCAACATAACGCTACGACTCCTAAATTCAATCCCCCTACCAATAAACGCCAAGACACCATATGCCTTCTTAACAACCTTATCTACTTGATTCCCAACTTTCAGGGATCTATGCACACATACACCTAGATCCCTCTGCTCCTCCACACTATTCAAAGTCCTCCCGTTAGCCCTATACTCAACACATCTGTTATTCCTACCAAAGTGAATTACCTCACACTTCTCCGCATTAAACTCCATCCGCCACCTCTCGGCCCAACTTTGCAACCTGTCTAAGTCTTCCTGCAAACTACGACACCCTTCCTCACTGTCTACCACACCACCGACTTTGGTGTCATCAGCAAATTTGCTAATCCACCCAACTATACCCTCATCCAGATCATTAATAAATATTACAAACAGCAGTGGCCCCAAAACAGATCCCTGAGGTACACCACTTGTAACCGCACTCCATGATGAATATTTACTATCAACCACCACCCTCTGTTTCCTATCCGCTAGCCAATTCCTGATCCAATTTCCTAGATCACCCCCAATCCCATACATCTGCATTTTCTGCAGAAGCCTACCATGGTGAACCTTATCAAACGCCTTACTAAAATCCATATATACCACGTCCACTGCCTTGCCCCCATCCACCTCCTTGGTCACTTTCTCAAAAAACTCAATAAGGTTAGTAAGGCACGACCTACCTGCCACAAAACCATGCTGACTATCACCTATCAATTCATTACTCTCCAAATAACTATAAATCCTATCCCTTATAATACCTCTGCTTGATCCTCTACCTGCTTAGGTCTTTCCTTTACCATCTCATCAGAGTGTCAGCTAGCTGGACCTCAATTCCTTCATCTTTCTCTTTTGTTCTCCCACTCCTGTTTTAACTAATGGCTGTGGGATCTTGTCACCACACGATCTGGAAAAATTCCAGGGTATTTTTCTTTTAACTCCTCAGTTCCCTGGTTTTCTTTTGGCTTTTCCACTACAATGAGCATCAGTTCCTCCTGTGAACCAGCGATATCATTTCCAAGGATAACCTGTATTCCTGGAATAGCCAAGTTTTCCATCACTCCCACTATCACTTACCCAGTCTTGATTGGACTTTCTAGCCTTATCTTACACAGGGGACATACTCCTCTCTCCATTTATTCCACAGATTACCACTCTCTCGGGCAATATTTCAGGAGTGCAAATATTTTCACCTCTTACTATTGGAGACAGACTAGCTCCCATATCTCTCAATATTTTAACTTCTTTACCTACTCCTCCTGTTCTACCTGAGTAAATCTTACCCACACAGGTAAAGTCTTTGAAAAGATCAGACGCTATCTTACTATCCAGCCTGTGCCGAGGCTGTGCACTCTCCTTTAGCTCCTCGACCTCTCTGGAATTTCCCTCACTGCCTTAGCTAATCCCACTGGTTGAGCCTCTTTTACCACATCCTTTTTCCCAGTGCCTTTCTTAAGCCATCAGCACTGTGACTTAGTGTGTCCGACCTTATTACAGTGAAAACACCCGAGGTCTTTCACCTCTTTTCCACCTTCTTGGGTTTCTTTTATCACAGGTGGTAAACTGTTCCCAATGTGATCTACATTTTTGTTTTTCATTGAAGGATCTCCCTCTTTCCCAATTTCTATCCCTCATGGAATGAAATTGCTGTTGGAAGCTAGATGTCAATTTATGCAGTAATGTGTATTCATCTGCCATCTCTGCAGCTCTTCTCACTGTTTTAACTTTCTGTTCCTCAACATGTGTTCTTATCACTTCTGGAAATGAGTTTCTAAACCCCTCCAGCAGAATAATATCTCTAATAACCTCATATATCTTTTCTATCTTTAATGCTCCCACCCATCTATTGAAGTTGCTCTGTTTAATTCTTTCAAACTCGATATAAGTCTGACCTGGTTCCTTTCTTACATTTCTGAACCGTTGTCTCGATGCTAATTCATAGGCACTCAAAACAACCTTCTTTACTTCTTCATATTTTCCTGACACCTCCTCTGACAGCGCTGCAAACACCTCAGTAGCCCTGCTTACCAACTTTGGTCTGAATTAACGTTACCCACACCTCTTCTGGCCATTTCATCTGTGTAGCCAATTTCTCAAAGGAAATGAAAAAGACTTCTGCATCTTTTTCATCAAATTTTGCTAATGTTTGGACATATTTGTATGTATCCCCACCAGGCGGTTGGCCACGATGAGTTTGCCCATCATCACTTCTATCTTGCACTTTTACTTCAGTCATTTGAAGTCTTTTTGCTTCAAGTTCCAACGTCATCTTTTCCAACTCGAACAATCTTTCTCTTTCTTCTTTCTCTGACTCCAGCCTTTTCAGTTCACTTTCTAGCTCCAATTGTCTCATTTGCAATTTATTTTTTTTCTAACTCCACTGCACTTGACTGTTTCTCTGATATGCCTAAATGATTGGATAACTCCGTTACAATTTCAGCTTTCTTATTATCCCTGGTTAAACCCACTTTTAGCCTGTTTGCTAATTCTACAAGTGTCGTCTTTTTCTGTCTTTCTAAGCTTCCTTGGCAAATTTGGGAAGCATCTTCGACCCCCAGAATCTCTTTAGCAATTTTAAGAACCATTTCCCCACTTTTGATTTAAGCGACAACAAGTAAAGATCGAGGACTAGTCATAGCCCGAACCCGAGCCCCCAATCTGTTATAAAGCAGAGGTTGATGCCCCCCTCTGAGAACTAACACCTAACCACTCAAAGAGGAATACCTCACCTTATAATCTGTAAAAAGTGTGTGTGAAGTGGTGTGACCCGCTCTTCGGCAACTCCTAGTGGTTAAATACAAAATAAATCCCTGACACTCACTCTAAAATCAACACGTAACAATTAATTTATCTAACTAACAGTGAACAAATTAACTAAACTAGTAACGAACCGGATAAAACACGATTCTAATGGAATGCTGTTCAGATAAATACAATTTCCACTCCTTAACAAAATAGAATTTAGTCACTCTCAAAATTACAATCACGTTTGGCATCTTCTGGAATGTTCTGGGCCTTCTCTGTTGAATCTTCTGTCTGGAACTTCTTTCTTCTTTAGTATCTTTGCTATTTCGATAGTGCTTTCTCTTAAGACATAGGTGAAGCTATGAGAGCCAGCAATTCGCTCTCTCTCTCTCTAGAATGGAGAGCTGAACTAAGAGCTGTTAACTCTAGAAGGCGGCAGTTGCTCTCTCTCTCTCTTTGTTCCACTGCCCCTTCATTTATACCCCTGATGGCATATCAGTATTTTCCACAATAGGATTGGTCCTAGATTGTCAAAACCATCAGACTTAAATTTAATAGGTTCTTGGTATCTAAGTGCTTGATTCAAATTGGCTAAATTCAAAAGCCTGTTGTTTTGGAAAAACTGCTGCTCGGCCTTTCAATACAAATGTTTCAGTTTGGGCTCTCTGTGTACTTGCACTTTTAATCTCTAAGCACGGAAAAAGCACCACCTTTTACCGGGACTATGCAATGCTTCCCCCCCCCCTCTCCTCCCCCCTCCCCCCCCCCTCCCTCCCCCATAGCATTTTACGGTTTTCCAAACACCAAAATTTTAACTTCCTACTTCCCAATCTACAATTACTCAACCCAACTTCGCAACTGTTAGGAGATAAATATTGTCCAGGGGAACCCTCCTGGTTCTTAGAGTCATCGAGTCATACAGTACAGAAGAGGTCCTTCAGCCCATTGAGCCTGTACCAACAAAACTACACTAAATCTACACTAATCCCACTTTCCAGCACTTGGCCCATGGCCTTGAATGTTCTGACATTTCAAGTGCTCATCCACATACTTTTTAAAGGTTGTGAGGTTTCCCGCCTCTACTACCCTCCCAGATAGCGCATTCCAGACTCCCACCACCCTCTGGGTGAAAAATCTTTTCCTCAAATCCCCTCTAAATCACCTTAAAATTATGCCCCCTCATTACTGACCCTTCAACTAAGGGTAACAGCTGCTTCCGATCCACCCTGTCCACACCTCTCATAATCTTGTACACCTTCTTCAAAACAGTGCCATGGGATCTCTTACATCCACCTGAGAGGGAAAACATCTCATCCCAAAGGACAGTACTGCAGCACTCCCTCAGTACTGCACTGGCAACATCAGTTTGAATCATCTACTTTGTTATGATCATTGGCCAGAGCTCCAAGTGTTGGCGAGATCCGGTTAGTGACCAATGACATTTTATTTAACATAGACAAAGCTTGAGATTTGAGACACTTGTTCACTGAATAAAGTCACAAAATTCCACAGAGTTTGAAGAAAGAGAAATTAACTTTACTATGCAAGATCAGAAAGATAAAACTATTTACAACATGTATCCTAAACGTTAGCATTCAGGTTTCAAGAGGTATATTTAAATTAACAGGCAAATTGTGGTCAGACATGCCAACGACACAATCTTCTTGTTATTGTAGAATCATAGAGTTTTACAGCACAGAAAGAGGCCCTCCAGCCCATCATATCTGCAACGGCCATCCAGCACCTAGCCAAGGCTGAGATAGACAGATTTTTAACCAGTAAGGGAATCAAGGGTTATGGAGTATTGCATAATGACAGGCGTGACCAAAACAGAGTCCACGATTTCTCAACATCACACCCAGACATCAGTAACACTGTGAGTCAACCAATCTCACTGTAACTCTCTCACTCACAAAAGTTTCCAATTTTCATCTTAGAAGATCTTACCTTGGAATTATCTCAAAAACTCGCTCCAACTCAGACGGCTTCAATGACGCCCCACCTCGCAGGATTTTAATCTCGTCTCCTGAGATCACGTGCCCCTGGATTCCCAAGTACACTCAAACAGCTACTCAACAGCATGATTTCAGTTCTTCGGCCATGCTGAGCAGAACATAACTATTCAAAAGTGGTACCTTTGTCCCAACGGCCCACAGCACAGTTACCAACATTTGGCTGTCTTCTTGGATCTTCAGGGCTTCTCTTGAACCCTCAGGCAGCATCAATGGTAGCCCATCTTATTGGGTTTCAGTCTCACCTTCCAAGATCCCGTTCCCCTGGAATCCCCGAGTATACTCTCAAACACCAAACTACAGGCAGAATTTCAGACCTTCGGCCACACCAAGCAGAACAGCTTTGCCCCAATGGCCCAAGGGTTCTTCTGAGCCCTCCAGACCTAAAGCCTGCTCCTCACAGCCCTTTCTATAACTTGGAACCTGTTTCTCTTTTAACTGAACTTAACTGCCCCTGTCTGAGGTCTCTTACTTGGGACTTCCTTGTGGGACCTCTCTCTGTGCTCTCCCCCCTGTCTGGGACACTGTTTGGTTCTGGCAATCCGCACCCGGATTCTCATGCCATTTATATTCTTTCTCTTTATGTGTAGTCAGTTTGGGCCTGTCGTGGGCCGGGACAACTTATGCTGAACTGAGTGCGGGAAGCCCACTCCCAGGTCTGCTCACGTGCCGAAATTCCAAGGTCTGTCAGGAGTTGAGGTTCCAGACTTCCAAGCTCAACATTAAGGTAAGTTCGGGTTATGTAATAACTCAGATCCCTGCAGTAGGACTGGAACTCACAACCCTCTGTCTCAGAGATGAGAGGACCACACTGAGCCAAGGCTGACCACCTCAATACCAAAGCAAGGAGATAATGTGGAACTTACCACGGAACTCTGATTCAACTATGCTTGGCAGTTGTGTGTACATTTCTGGTCCCTTTCTTATAAAAAGGAGCAGGAAAATTACAGAAAAGATTAACAAGAGTGCTAGTGGGACTGAGAGGATCCAACTCTCAGGAACGATTTAGCAAGCTCTTCCCTGGAAAACAGGACAGTGAGAGGCGATCAGATCAGTGATAGGGTAGATGTGGAGAAACTACTACAGAATCTTGTTATTGTAGAATTATAGAGTTTTACAGCACAGAAAGAGGCCCTTCAGCCCATCATGTCTGCATTGGCCATCCAGCACCTAGCCAAGGCTGAGATAGACAGATTTTTAATCAGTAAGGGAATCAAGAGTTATGGTGGATCGCGTGCAGTTCACGTTGCCACACTACCAGAAAGACATGGAATCTTTGGAGAGAGTGCAAAGGTTCACCAGGATGTTACCTGGTCTCGAAGGTGTTGGCCATGAGGAGAGGTTGAATAAACTTGGAATGTTTTCACTAGAAAGATGGAGGCTGAGGGGTGGCCTGATCGAAGTCTACAAAATGATGAGAGGCATAGACAGGGTGGATAGTCAGAGGATTTCTCCAAGGGTGGAAGTGTCAATTACAAGGAGGCACATGTTCAAGGTGAGAGGGGGAAAGTTTAAGGGAGATGCGGGGGGGGGAAGTTTTTCACGCAGTGAGTGGTGGGTGTCTGGAACGCGCTGCCAGAGGAGGTGGTGGAAGCAGGCACATTAGCAATATTTAAGAGGCATTTGGATGGGTACATGAATAGGAAGGGAATAGAGGGATACGGACTGAGTAAGGGCAGGTTTGTTTTAGTTTAGTTATGACATGATTGGCACAACTTGGAGGGCCAAAGGGCCTGTTCCTGTGCTGTACTTTTCTTTGTTCTTGGGACAAGGTGGGAAAGTGGAGTTGAGCTTTATATCAGAGCAGCCATGATCTCATTGAATGGGGGCGCATATTCGGTGGGCTGAATGGTCTACTACTGCTCCCACGTCTTATGGTCTCAACACATTTTCCAGCACTTGGTCCGTAACCATGTGTGCTATGGCATTTCAAGTGCCGATCTAAATGCTTCTTAAATATTGTGAGGGTTCCCACCTCTACCACCCTTTCAGGCAGTGAGTTCCAGTTTCCCACCACCATCTGAGTGAAAAGGTTTTTCCTCAAATCCCCTATAAATCTCCCACCCCTTACATTAAAGCTATGCCTCCTGGTTATTGACCCCTCTTCTGTCGGGTGTTGGATACTGCTCGGTAGGTCTTAATAAAGCCTTCATCATCTTAAGTAGGTTAACTGTATGTATTGATTAACTACAAGAACCAGGTACATATATACAATAAAGGGTTCACGCTACATGCTACCAGTGAGGCTTGGAACAGAGAGACAGTACAATTGAACACATGGTTAAAGAGCTGGTGTAGGAGGGAGGGCTTTAGATACATGAATCATTGGGATCTCTTCTGGGGAAGGTGGGATCTGTACAAGAAGGACGGGTTCCACCTGAACTGGAGGGGCACCAATATCCTGGGTGGGAAGTTTGTTGGTGCTGTTCGGGAGGATTTAAACTGGTGTGGCAGAGGGGTGGGAACCGGAACAGCAAGCCAGTAAGTGTAGGGACTGGGGAAAAAAGTGAGACTGAGATAAACGTATCGCAGAGTAAGAGCAGGCAGAGGGGCTCAGCGAGACTGGAGGTTTGGAGTGCATTTGCTTCAATGCAAGAAGTATAACAGGTAAGACAGATGAACAGAGAGCCTGGATTACTGCATGGAATTATGATGTTATTGCAATTACGGGGACCTGGTTAAAGGAGGGACAGGACTGGCAGCTTAACATTCCGGGATATCATTGTTTTAGATGGGACAGAGGGGGAAACAGAAGGAGCGTTGTGGGGGGGAGGGGGCACGGGGGAGTCGCATTGCTGATCAGGCAGCACATCACAGCTGTGTTGAGGGAGGACACATTGGAGGGATCTTCTAGTGAGGCATTATGGGTGGAGCTCAGAAATAGGAAGGGTGAAATCACAATGTTGGGAATGTACTGTAGACCTCCCATCAGCCCGTAGGAGACAGAGGAGCAGTTGTGTAGTCAGATACTAGAAAGGTGTGAAAAAAGCAGGGTCGTTGTGGTGGGCAACTTTAACTTTCCCCCACATTGACTGGGACTCCCTTACAGACAGGGGCTCGGATGGAGGGCAACTTGTTAGTTGTGTCTCGGAGGGTTTTTTGATACAGTATGTTGACAATCCAACCAGGAAGGGGGCCATACTAGACTTGATATTGGGGAATGAGCCAGGCCAGGTGATCGATGTTTCAATAGGGGAGCACTTTGGACTTAGCGACCGTAACTCCATAAGATTTCGGGTAGTCTTGGATAAGGACAAGAGTGGCCCTCGAGTGAGGGTGATTAATTGGGCAAGGGCTAAATACATGCAAATTAGACAGGAACTGGGGAATGTGGATTGGGAGCGGCTATTTGAGGGCAAATCCATGACTGGCATGCGGGGGGCTTTTAAAGGCCAGTTGATTGACGTGCAGGACAGGCATGTCTCCGCAAAAATGAAGGATAGAAATGGCAGGATTCGGGAACAATAGGTGACGAGTGAAATTGTAAGCTTAGTGAAAGTAGGAAGGAACTTAAACGTAGAATTAGGAGGGCTAAAAGGGGCCATGAAATGTCTTTAGCAAACAGGTCAAGGAAAATCCCAAGGCTTTTATATGCATATATTAGGAGCAAGAGGGTAGCAAAAGAAATAATCTGGAAGAAAATGTGGGTGGCCTGATTAGTAAATTTGCGGATGACACGAAGATTGGTGGAGTTGCTGATAATGCGGGGGATTGTCAGAGAATACAACAGAATATAGATAGATCAGAGACTTGGGCACAGAAATGGCAGATGGAGTTTAATCCAGACAAATGCGAGGTGATGCATTTTAGACGATCAAATTTAGGTGTGAATAATATGATGTGACAGAACTCTGAGCAACATTAACATACAGAGGGATCTGGGCATACAGGTCCATAGTTCCCTAAAAGTGGCAACGCTGGTGGCCAAGGTTATTAAGAAGGCATATGGCATGCTTGCTTTCATCAGCCGAGTAAGGGCAGAAGGTTTTTTTTACTTAATTTAGGGCATCATGATCGGCACAGGTTTGGAGGGTCAAAGGGCCTGTTCCTGTGCTGTACTTTTCCTTGTTCTTTCTTGTACACTCCATCGTGTCTACATTGGCTTTTCAGAGCAATCTCATTGTGCTCTTGTTCAGCTGCTCTCTCCCCATTGCTCTGTAATAATTTCCCTTCAGATAATGTTCTTATTTGCTTTTGAAAGTTGCTACATACTGAATCTGCTTTCGCCGCCCTCTGGATAATACACTGTGTCATTAAAAAATGTTGCCTCATGTTGCCAAATATTGTCCAGTTGATCAAGCACTTTTGAGGTGTAATCATTGTTGTAATGTAGGCAATTGGGGAAAGCAAGCTCCCACAATGTGATTATTACCCGATAGTCAGTTTTTGTGATCCGACGTGGATTGTGGGATAAATATTGGCCAGAACACCAGGAAAAATACACCCTCTGCTCTTCTTCCAAAGAGCGCAACGTGATCAAACAAACATACAAAATAGGAGTAGCAGCAGGCCATTCTGCCCCTCGGGCCTGCTCCACCATTCAACAAGATCAGGCTAATCTATTTCTGTTTCGAGTTCAACATTCCCGCCTACCCACGATAACCTCTGATTTCCTCACCTAACAAGAATCTATCTACCTCTGCCATAAAAATATTCAGTGACCCAGCCTCCACCACCTTCTGAGGCAGAGAGTTCCAAAATCACACAACCCTCTGATAGAAACAAATTTTCCTCACCTCTATCGACCATGCCCACCCAAGAAGGTTTAACATCCCACCCAAAAGACAGCACCTATGGCAGTGCAGCACTCTCACTATACTGCACCAATTTTGGATTTTGTGCTTATAATTTCTGAAATGGAGCTTGAAGTCAGGGCATAGTGACCCAGGGATGGGAGCAGTTCCCGTTGGGGGTGGTCCCCATTGGGAATGGTCCCCGTTGGGGGTGGTCCCCATTGGGGGTGGGACACATTGACCCAGGGATGGAAGTAGTCTCCATTAGGAGTGGTCTCCATTAGAAGTGGTCTCCATGGGGGTAGTCCCCATTGGGAGGGGTCCATATTAGGAGTGGGACACACTGACCCAGGGATGGGAGTGGTCTTCATTGGGTCCCCATTGGCGGTGGTCTCCACTGGGAGTTGGACACACTGAGCCAGGGATGAGAGTGGTCTCCACTGGGAGTGGGACACACTGAGCCAGGGATGAGAGTGATCTCCATTGGGAGTGGTCTCCACCTGGCCCCCATAGGGGGTGGTCACCATTGGGACTGGAAGAAACTGACGCATGGATGGGAGTGGTCTCCATTGGGTTCCAACTTGGAAAGGTCCCTATTGGATGTGGGACACTCTGACCCAGAGATGGGAGTTGCCTTCATTGGAAGTGGGACACAGTGACGCAGGGATGGGACTGGTCTCCATTGGAAGTGGTCTCCATTGGGGATGGTCTCCATTGGGGGAGTTCTCAAATGGGAGTGATCTCCATTAGGGGTAGTCTCCATTGGGGGTACTCCCCACTGGGAGTGGATACACTGACGCAGGGATGGGAGTGGTCCCCATTGGGAGTGGGACACACTGACGGAGGGATGGGAATGGTCCCCATTGGGAGTGGGACACACTAACACAGGGATGGGAATGGTCCCCATTGGGAGTGGGACACACTGACGGAGGGATGAGAGGGGTCCCCACTGGGAGTGAGACACACTGACCCAGGGATGGGAACAGTCTCCATTGGGAGTGGGACACACTGATGGAGGGATGGGAGGGGTCCCCACTGGGAGTGAGACACACTGACCCAGGGATGGGAACAGTCTCCATTGGGAGTGGGACACACTGATGGAGGGATGGGAGGGGTCCCCACTGGGAGTAGGACACACTGACAATGGGATGTGAGTGGTCCCCATTGGGAGTGGGACACACTAACCCAAGGATGGGAATGGTCTCCACTGGGAGTGGACACACTGATGGAGGAATGGGAGGGGTCCCCACTGGGAGTGGGACACACTGACGCAGGGATGGGAGGGGTCCCCATTGGGAGTAGGACACACTGACCCAGGGATGGGAGGAGTCCCTATTGGGAGTGGGATGCGCTGACCCAGGGATGGGAGTTGCCATAGGAACATAGGAATTAGGAGCAGAAGTAAGCAAATTCAGCCCTTCGAGCCTGCTCCGCCATTCAATCAGATCTGGTCTCAAATCCACCTCCTCACCTGCTCCCCATCTCCCTCTTTCCCTTTTTTTTATTGGAAATATATCTATTCCCTTCTTGAAATCATTCAATGATTCAGACTCCACCACGCAATGGGGCAGCGAGTTCCACAAATTCACCACCCTCTGCAAGAAGTAGTTCCTCCTCATCTCAGTTTTAAATCTACCGCCTCTCAACCTATACTCTGTGACCTCTTGTTCGAGATTGCCCCATAAGAAGAAACATTTGGTTAAAATTTTATATACCTCGATCAGATCCCCCCTCACCCTTGTCAACTCCAGTGAGGACAAGCCCAAACTATTTAATCTCTCCTCATACATCAACCCCTTCATTCCCGGAATCAATCTGGTGAACCTCCTCTGAACTGCCTCCAATGCCACCACGTCCTTGCTCAAATAAGGAGACCAAACCTGGACATGACTCCAGCCGTGGTCTCACCAACACCCTATACAATTGCAGCAACACTCCTCTACTTTTATACTCCAGTCCCTTTGCAATAAATGGCAACACTCTATTTGCCTTTTTTATTACCTGCTGCACCTGCATACCAACTTTCCACGATTCATGAACAAAGACACCCAGATCCCTCTGCCCGGACACATTTTGAATCTGCTTCCCATTTAGGTAATAATCTGCCTTTCTATTTTTTCTGCCAAAATGGACAACCTCACACTTATCCACATTAAGCTCCATCTGCCAAATTTTGGCCCATTCTCTTAGCCTACCTATATCCACCTGTAGAGTCTTTATATCCTCTTCACTGCCTGCTTCCCCATTATTTTAGTCTCATCCACAAATTTTGCTGTGTTACACTCTGTCCCCTTCTTGCAGATCAAAGAACTCATGCAAGTTTTTCAAGCACAACTCACCCTTCGTAAAACCATACTGACAATGAGCTTTGTCCTTCCAAATGCTCAGCCATCTCCTCCTTAATGATTGATTCCAGCAACTTCCCCAGCACAGAGGTCAAGCTAACTGGCCTATAATTTCCTACTTTTTGCCTCTGTCCCTTTTTGAATAAGGGCGTCACATTAGCGTGTTTCCAATCCATCAGGACCTCACCGGAATCCAGGGAATTTTGAAATATCACAACCAATGCATCCACTATCTCTGCGGCCACCTCCTTTAATACCCTCGAGTGCAGACCATCAGGCCCCAGGGACTTATCTGCCTTTAATCCCATTAGTTTATTCAATACCTTCTCCTTAGTGATATTTATTGCACCAAGCTGCTCTGCATTAAAGACAGTTTTTGAAAAATCTTCATTTTTCTCCACCATGAAGAAAGAGCATTAAGAGCATTCAAATGGTTATTGGATAAACATATGGATGATATTGGAATAGTGTAGATTAGAGGGGCTTTAGATTGGTTTCACTGGTCGGCGCAACATCGAGGGCCGAAGGGCCTGTACTGCGCTGTAATGTTCTATGTTCTAAAGAGGCAGAATATTGGTTTAGTGCCTCCGCCATCTCGATGTTCCCCAATAATACCTCACCAGTATCGTCCTCTAAAGGGCCAACATTTAGTTTCGCTATTCTCTTCCTCCTTATATACTTGTAGAAGCTTTTGGTTTCTGTGTTTATGTTTTCTGCTAGCTTCCTGTCGTAGTTCACTTAGCTCCTTTGATTCTATTTTTAACAGCCTTTAACTGAACCTTAAAGTTCTCCCAATCCTCCAGCTTGCCACTAGCTTTGCAGTAGTTTCCCTAGTTTTTGCCTCTATGTAGGGTGAATATGATAGGGTGAATGCACTCAGTCTTTTTCCCAGGGTTGGGGAATCGAGAACTAGAGGGCATTGGTTTAAGTTAAGAGGGGAAAGAATTAATTAATGGGAACCTGAGGAGCAACCTTTTCTTTTTACACAGAGGGTGGTACGTGTGTGGAATGAGTTGTCAGAGGAAGTGGTTGAGGCAGGGACATTGACAACATTTAAAAGGCATTTGGACAGATACATGGATAGGAAAGGTTTTGAGGGATATGGGCCAAAAGCAGGCAAATGGGGTTAGCTTAGATGGGCATTTTGGTCAGCATGGACCAGTTTGGGCCGAAGGGCCTGTCTCCATGCTGTAGATTCTATGTCCTCTTTGACTTCCTTGTCTTGCCATGGAACGTTTTCCTTCCTTTAATAATTCCTCTTCCTCTCAGGAATATACTTTAATCGAGAGATATTCAATATCTCCGTCAACATCCGCCATTGTTCCTTAACGGTCCTGCCCTCAAGTATTTGTGTCCAATTTACTTGGGCCAACTCTTTCCTCAGACCTGTATAATTACCTCTGCCCAACGCTAAAACTCTAGTATGGCACTCTGGCTTCTCTCACTCAATCGGAATCCGAAATTCTAGCAGATCCAAGAGGATCTTTAACAACAAGACTATTTATCAACACTTCTTCGTTACTAAATCTAAAATAGCCTGTTCCCTGGTTGGTTCCATAACATATTGCTCTAAGAAACAATCCCTCATATACTCTATGAAATCTCCCTCGAGGCTACCTTTGCCAATTTGATTGATCCCATCTATATCCATGTTAAAATGACCCACGATTACCTTATGCCCTTCTCATAAGCCCACATTAGTTTATATTGGTTTATACTATGCCCCACTTTGGAAGTATTGCTTGGGGGCCTGTAAATTGCTCCGACCAAGATGTTTTTTCATAGAACCATACAGCGCAGAAGAGGCCCTTCGGCCCATCGAGTCTGCACCAACACATCCTCTTTTTTTTATTCCCACCATATTGATTCAACATAGATCTAAACGGGTATGATATAATTGGGATTACAGAGACATGGCTGCAGGATGACCAGGGGTGGGAATTGAATGTCCCAGGGTATTCAATATTTAAGAAGGACAGCCATAAAGGGAAAGGTGGTGGAGTGGCACTGCTGGTTAAAGAGGAAATTAACACAATAGTGAGAAAGGATATTAGCTCTGACAACATGAAGTCTGTATGGGTAGAGTTGAGAAATACCAAGGGGCAAAAAACATTGGTGGATGTCATATGTAGACCCCCAAACTGCAGTGGTCATGTTGGGAACGGCATTAAACACGAAATTAGAGATGCATGTGGTAAGGGAATATCGGTGATCATGGGTGATTTTAATCTGCACATAGATTGGGCAAATCAAATTAGCAACAATGCCGTAGAGAAAGAATTCCTGGAGTGCGTATGGGATGGTTTTCTTGACCAATATGTGGAGGAACCAACTAGAGAGCCGGCCATCTTAGACTGGGTACTGTGTAATGAGAAGGGAATCATAGAAACCCTATAGTGCAGAAAGAGGCCACCTGGACTGGGAGGCCACCCATCGAGTCTGCACCGACCACAATCCCACCCAGGCCCTACCCCCATATCCCTACATATTTACCCGCTAATCCCTCTAACCTACGCATCTCAGGACACTAAGGGGCAATTTTAGCATGGCCAATCCACCTAACCCACACATCTTTGGACTGTGGGAGGAAACCGGAGCACCCGGAGGAAACCCACGCAGACACGAGGAGAATTTGCAAACTCCACACAGACAGTGACCCAAGCCGGGAATCGAACCCAGGTCTCTGGAGCTGTGAAGCAGCAGTGCTAACCACTGTGCTACCGTGCCGCCCCAATCATTCCCAGTCTAGCTGTACGAGACCCCTTGGGGATGAGCGACCATAACATCAGGAATTTTTTTATCAAGGTGGAGAGTGAAATAGTTGATTCAGAGACTAGGGTGCTTAATCTTAATAAAGGAAACTATGAGGATATAAGGTGTGAGTTGGCCTTGATAGATTGGGGAGAATTACTTAAAGGGATGACAGTGGATAGGCAATGGCAAACATTCAAGGAACAAATGGGGGAACTGCAGCAACTCTTTATTCCTGTCTGGCACAAAAGCAAAATGGGTAAGAGGGCCAATCCATGGCTTACAAAGGAAATTAGAGAGAGTATCCGATCTAAGGAAGAAGCATATAGATTGGTCAAGAAAAATAATAGGTCTGAAATTTGGGAGCAGTTTAGAATTCAAACAAAGAAGGACCAAGTGATTGATTAAGGGGGAAATACAGTGCAAAAGTAAGCTTGCAGGGAACATAAAGACTGACACTGAGGGTTTCTATAGATATGTGAAGAGAAAGAGGTTGGTGAAGACAAATGTAGGTCCCCTACAGACAGAAATGGGGGAATGTATAATAGGGGACAAAGAAATGGCCAAGCAACTGAATATACTTTGGTTCTGTCTTCATAAAAGAGGACACAAATCAGATGCCAGAAATGTTGGAGAATGCAAGATTTAGTGAGAGGGAAGAAGAGCTGAGGGAGATCAATATTAGTAGAGAAATGGTGCTGGAAACATTGATGGGATTGAAGGCGGATAATTTCCCAGGGCCTGATAATCTATATCCCAGAGTACTTAAAAAAGTGGCTCCAGAAATAGTGGATGTATTGGTGGTCATCTTCCAGGATTCTATAGATTCTGGAACAGTCCCTGCAGGTTGGAGGGTAACGAATGTCACTCCAATATTCAAAAAGGGAGGTAGAGAGAAAACAGGGAATTATAGATCAGTAAGCTTAACATCGGAAGTGGGGAAAATTCTCAAATCCATCATCAAGGACCTTATAGCAGAGTATTTAGAAAGCGTGGCAGGATCAGACAGAGTCAGCATGGATTTATGAAGGGGAAATCATGCTTGACAAATCTGTTGGAATTCTTTGAAGATGTAACTAGTAGAGTTGACAAGGGGGAGCCAATCAATGTGGTATATTTGGACTTTCAGAAAGCGTTTGACAAAGTCTCGCATAAGAGAATATCGTGCAAGATGAAAGCGCATGTGATTGGGGGAAGTGTATTGAGATGGATAGAAAACTGGTTGGCAGAGAGGAAACAAAGAGTAAAAATTAATGGTTGCTTTTCAAATTGGCAGGCAGTAACTAGTGGGGTGCCACAGGGATTGGTGCTGGGACCCCAGATATTCACAATATATATTAATAATTTGGATGAGGGAACAAAATGTAACATCTCAAAGTTTGCAGATGATACCAAGTTGGGTGGGAGGGTGAACTGTGATGAGGATGCAGAGATCCTACAGAATGATCTGGACAGATTGGGTGAGTGGGCAAATCAATGATAGATGCAGTATAATTTGGATAAATGAGAGGTTATTCACTTTGGAAGTAAAAACAAGAAGGCAGATTACTACCTGAACGGCTGTAAATTGGGAGAGGGGAGTGTGCAGCGGTACCTGGGTGTCCTTGTGCACCAGTCACTGAAGGTAAGCACACAGGTGCAGCAGGCGGTAAAGAAGGCAAATGGTATGTTGGCCTTCATTGCGAGAGGTTTCGAGTACAGGAGCAGGGATGTGTTGTTGCAATTATACAGGGCCTTGGTGAGGCCACACCTAGAGTATTGTGTGCAGTTTTGGTCTCCTTTTCTGAGGAAGGATGTTCTTGCTGTCAAGGGAGTGCAGCGAAGTCTTACCAGGCTGATTCAGGGAATGGCGGGACTGATGTATGAGGAAAGATTGACTAGGTTAAGATTGTTTTTGCTGGAGTTCAGATGAATGAGAGGGGATCTCATAGAGACTTAGGAACTTCTAACAAGACTAGACAGGGTAGATGCAGAGAGGATATTCCCGATGGTGGGGGAGTCCAGAACCAGGGTAGACCGTTTAGGACGGAGGTGAGGAGACATTTCTTCACTCGAAGAATGGTGAGCCTGTGGAATTCGTTACCACAGGAAGTAGTTGATGCCAAAACATTGAATGTATTCAAGAGGTGGCTGGATATAGCACTTGGGACGAATGGGATCAAAGGTTATGGGGAAAAAGCAGGATTAAGTTATTGAGTTAGACGATCAGTCGGGCAGCATAGTCGGTGCAGGCTCGGAGGGCCAAAGGGCCTGTTCCTGTACTGTAATTTTCTTTGTTCTTTGTACGGTGAAATGTATAGGTTGTTGCACACTATACAGACGAAGCATACCGTTCATAGAGAAGGAGTGCAGAATGTGTTACAGTCATAGCTAGAGTGTAGAGAAAGGTCAACTTTAATGCAAGGTTGGTCCATTCAAATGTTTGATGGCAGCAGGGAAAAAACTGTTCTCGAGTCGGTTGGTACATGACCTCAACTTTTCTATCTTTTTCCCCAATGGAAGAAGGTGGAAGAGAGAATGTCCGGGGTGCATGGGGTCCTTAATTTTGCCGGCTGCTTTTCCGACGCAACGGGAAGTGCAGATAGAATCAATGGATGGGACTGGGCTACATTCATGACTCTTTGTAGTTTCTTGCGGTCCGTTAGAATAATGGTGTTGGAGGCTGAACTGGAGTCAATAAATAGGAGTCTGACATAGGTGTCTTTGTTATCTCGGTGTTCCAGGGTTGAGTGCAGGGCCAGGGAAATAATAATGCCTGTTCACTTCTTTCCTGCTTCTGATGTGGCGACACGGTGGCTAACACTGCTGCCTCGCAGCGCCAGGGACCGAGGTTCGACTCCCGGCTTGGCTCGCTGTCTGTGTGGAGTCTACACGTTCTCCCCATGTCTACGTGGGTTTCCTCCGGGTGCTCCGGTTTCCTCCCACAGTCTGAAAGACGTGCTGGTTAGGGTGCATTGGCCGTGCTAAATTCTCCCTCGGAGTACCCGAAGAGAAGCCGGAATGTGGCGACTCGGGGAATTTCACAGTAACATCATTGCAGGGACAAACTGATTGCCAACTGGACATCACATTATGTTAATGTAAGCCTTACTTGTGACTAATAAACTTTAATACAGCCTTGGTGTCATCGTTAACCCATAAAGCAACTCCCTATCCTGTCCATCGTTCCACAATACTGAGTAAGCACCCTTGGACATTCAACTCCCAGTCCTGCTCCTCCTTAACCATGTCTCTGGAATCCCCACCAAACCTTACCCATTGGTCTCTATTGGTGCCATAACCCATTGTCCCCACAGGGAGTGGCACTGCGCCTGCGCGGCCGCGGCCCCGGCCGCGGCCCCGACCCCTCGCGAGACCGGAAGTGAGCAGGCGCGAGCAGCCGGCAGCCGTTTCTCAATCTCTCTTCACGTTCTGGCGATTAAACGCACCCCCCCGCCCCGCGCGCCTGAGGCCGGAGTTTTTAATTATTATTATTTTCCGCTCCCGTCGGGAATTCTAACTGGGTTTTACCGCTGATTTACCCTCCCTGGCCAGACTCAAACTTTTACCCGCGGGGCCAGCAACACATTCGCGTCCGAACCGGCTGTCCGCCTCCTCGAGGCTTCACTCGTCTCGTTTCTGATTGGTTAACGCGGCTGTCAATCAGAGGCACCAAGGGTTTCGATTGGTTGTCATGCCTGTCAATCATTGTCCCTTAGATCCACCCATCTTGTGGCTGATTGGCCTGTTCCCTTCGCTCCTGCTTCTGATTGGCTATGTCACGTGTGATTCATAGCCCCCCCCAAGGTCCGCCTTCCTCGCTTGTGATTGGCTTTGTTGCCTTGTCTCCTGCCTCCGATTGGGTAATCCGATAGGCCCATCTTGCTGCTGATTGGCTCCTTAGCTCTCCTCTACACCGTATCTGATTGGCCTAATCGGCGATCAATCATTGTGACCCTGGGAACCGCCCACGTTTCGGTTGATTGGCCTCTTGCCTTTGCTCTCTCCGGGTTCCGATTGGTTGATAGCTCCTGTTCGGCTGTCAATCAAACTCAGTGAGTCATTGCCCCTGGGCTTCCTAAAGACATGTTGTGGAGGTGCTGGTGTTGGACTGGGGTGAACACAGTAAGAAGTCTCACAACACCAGGTTAAAGTCCAACAGGTTTATTTGGTAGCACAAGCCACTAGCTTTCGGAGCGCTGCTCCTTCATCAGGTGAGTGTGAGTTGTGTTCACAAACAGGGCACATAAAGACACAAACTCAATTTACAGAATAATGGTTGGAATGTGAGTCCTTGCAGGTAATCTTAAAGGTTACATTGTGAGTGGAGAGAGCGTTAAGCACAGGTTAAAGAGATGTGTATTGTCTCCAGACAGGACAGTTAGTGAGATTTTGCAAGTCATGGGGTTTACAGGTAGTGTGACATGAACCCAAGATCCCGGTTGAGGCCGTCCTCATGTGTGTGGAACGTGGCTATCACTCTGCTCAGTGACTCTGCGTTGTGAAGGCCATCTTGGAGAGCGTTTACCCGAAGATCAGAGGCTGAATGCCCGTGACCGCTGAAGTGTTCCCCAACAGGAAGAGAACACTCTTGCCTGGTGAAGTGGACCTCTTCACCGCACAGGACCTTCAACTGATGCTATACACTAGATACATCGATGACATTTTCTTCCTTTAGACTCATGGTGAACAATCACTGAAACAGCTATATGATGACATCAACAAGTTCCATCCCACCATCAGACTCACCATGGACTACTCTCCAGAATCGGTTGCATTCTTGGACATACGCATCTCCATCAAGGACGGTCACCTCAGCACCTCACTGTACCGCAAGCCCACAGATAACCTCACGATGCTCCACTTCTCCAGCTTCCACCCTAAACACGTTAACGAAGCCATCCCCTATGGACAAGCCCTCCGTATACACAGGATCTGCTCAGATGAGGAGGATCGCAACAGACACCGCCAGACGCTGAAAGATGCCCTCATAAGAACAGGATATGGCGCTCGACTCATCGATCGATAGTTCCAACGCGCCACAGCGAAAAATCGCACCAACCTCCTCAGAAGACAAACACAGGACACGGCAGACAAAATACCCTACATCGTCCAGTACTTCCCCGGAGCGGAGAAGCTATCACATCTTCTCCAGAGCCTTCAACATGTCATTGATGAAGACAAACATCTCACCAAGGCCATCCCCACACTCCTACTTCTTGCCTTCAAACAACCGCACAACCACAAACAGACCATTGTCCGCAGCAAACTACCCAGCCTTCAGGAGAACAGTGACCACGACACCACACAACCCTGCCACAGCAACCTCTGCAAGACGTGCCGGATCATCGACATGGATGCCATCATCTCACGTGAGAACACCATCTACCAGGTTCACGGTACATACACTTGCAACTCGACCAACGTTGTCTACCTCCATACACTGCAGGAAAGGATGCCCCGAGACATGGTACATTGGGGAGACCATGCAGATGCTACGACAACAGATGAATGAACACCGCTCGACAATCACCAGGCAAGAGTGTTCTCTTCCTGTTGGGGAACACTTCAGCAGTCACAGGCATTCGGCCTCTGATCTTCGGGTAAACGTTCTCCAAGGCAGCCTTCACGACATGCGACAGCGCAGAGTCGCTGAGCAGAGACTGATAGCCAAGTTCTGCACACATGAGGATGGCCTCAACCAGGATCTTGGGTTCATGTCATTCTATCTGTAATCCACGACTTGCCTGGGCTTGCAAAATCTCACTAACTGTCCTGGCTGGAGACAATACAAATCTCTTTAACCTGTGCTTAACCCTCTCTCCACTCACATTGTCTGTATCTTTGAGACTTGATTACCTGTAAAGACTCGCATTCCAACCATTATTTTGTAAATTGAGTTTGTGTCTTTATATACCCTGTTTATGAACAGAACTCCCACTCACCTGATGAAGGAGCAGCGCTCCGAAAGCTAGTGGCTTTTGCGACCAAATAAACCTGTTGGACTTTAACCTGGTGTTGTGAGACTTCTTACTGCACTCTTAAAGCGCCATATTCTCCTCTTAAAGGGACAGCTCCCTCCAGGGGAACACATTTCAATAACTGCTGCTTTAATACTAACTTATATTTCTTCTCCCATTGCTCTTCTCTGTTGTATATCATTCCAAACATTTAAAATCCAGATGTGTAATTTAAAAGAGACTTATATTGGGCACATTTCCCAACACCAAGTCTCACTTTCCACCGAGGAGGAGGCCATTCGGTCCCTCGAGTCTGTTCCATCATTCAGCTAATTCATGACTGATCTGGGTCACCTACCTTGAATCTGTTAATACCCTTTGCCTGGAGAAAATTAATCAGCCACAGTGAGGCCAGCACTGGATGAGGCTGGGAGCCGTACATCTCCCTTTGGAACGCTCCACCCCACTGTGGACTGTGGATGCTCACTCGATGAGCATAGTCCAGGCAGAAATCAATAGGACTTTGGGTGCCAAAGGAGGTGGGGAGAATGCAGGGAGGTGGAGTTGAGGTAGATGATTAGTCATGATCTTATTGAATGGCAGGACAGGCTTGAGGGGCCGAATGGTCTACACTAGCTCCGATTGAGAGAGCTGTATGCCCTTGAAGAAGTGAAACCAATCAAGGCACTGTTTTGTTTTTAAATCTTTTTGAGTCCAAAGTGACTGAATTATTCTGCCACCTTGTCTCTGTCACTTCTCTGGGCTAATCCCATGATCCAGGAATGTCTCCTTTGGTTAATGTTGTCCCTTGTACTTCTACCTGACAGGGGAGTTGGCACTTCCTCCACAGCAGATATGGCGGATTGGCAGTCACACTTTCGGAATGAAGATGAGGAGGATCCAGAGGAAGCAGAGGAAAACGAAGGGAGGTCTCCCCTCAACCTCCTCCGCGCCAGAGAGAACAGCCCTAGCTCCCTCAACCTTTCCTCATAAGACCTACCCTCCAAATCAGGCAGCTTCCTGGTAAATCTCCTTTGCACTCTTTCCAGCTCTTCCACATTCTTCTTATCGTGAGGTGACCAGAACTGCACACAATATTCCAAATGTGGTCTCACCAAGGTCCTGTACAGTTGCAGCATAACCCCACGGCTCTTAAACTCCAACCCCCTGTTAATAAACGCTAACACACTATAGGCCTTCTTCACAGCTCTATCCACTTGAGAGGCAACCTTCAGAGATCTGTGGATATGAACCCCAAGATCCCTCTGTTCCTCCACAGTCTTCAGAACCCTACCTTTGACCTGATGGGCCAAATGGCCTCCTTCTGCACTGTAGGATTCTACGATTCTAACATGCTGTACACCTCTAGATAATAAGAACATTCGAGGCTGATGAGACGGGTTTTTGATAGGAGAGGGAAACAGGCAGGGAAGTGGAGTTAAGGCCACAATCATATCAGCCGTGATCTCATTGAATGGTGGAGCATTCCTGTTCCTATTTATTATGTTTAAGTACAACACACTGCGCACGTTTTGATAATTCTAACCCTGACCTGAAACCATAGCCTCAATGAGTGACAGAACAGTACTCACCAGTGCTTCCCCCAGATGTTATATAGGGTGGCACAGTGGTTAGCACTACTGCCTTACAGCGCCAGGGATCCATGTTTGACTCTCGGCTTGGGTGACTGTGCGGAGTCTGCACATTCTCCCCGTGTCTGTGTGGGTTTCCTCCAGGTGCTCCAGTTTCCTCCGGAAAGATGTGCTGGTTAGGTGCATTGGTCCTCTGGTTCTTGATCCTTCCACCAATGGGAACAGTTTCTCCCTCTTGACTCTGTCCAGATCCCTCGTGATTTTGAACTTTTCCAAGGAAAACAGTTCCAACTTCTCCAATCTATCCACATAACTGAAGTCCCTCATCCCTGGAACCACCTGGACCTTTTCTGAAGCCGTCATATCTTTCCTAAATTGCAATCTCCAGAATTGGACGCAATACTCCAGTTGATGCTGGACCAGTGTTTTGTAAAAATTCATTTTCACTCCCTTGCTGTTGTACTCTGTGCTGTTATTTATAAAGACCAAGATCCCATGTGCCTTTTTATCCACTTTCTCAACTTGTCCTGCCACCTTCAGTGATTTATGCACATATACACCCAGGTCTCTCTGCTCCAGCACCCACTTTAGAATTGTTTGTTTTATTTTATATTGTGTCCTATGCATTCTTCCAACCAAAATGAATCAGAAAGAGGCTATTCGGCCCATCGAGTCTGCACCGACCACAATCCCACCCAGGCCCTACCCCCATATCCCTACATATTTACCCTCTAATCCCTCTAACCCCTCTAGTTTGCCAAATACTAACGATAGAGGGTTGGCAGCAGGAGAAATACTTAATACAATTAATGTTACCAGAGAGGCAGTGCTGGGTAGACTAATGGGACTGAAGGTGGACATGTCCCCGGGTCCGGATGGAATGCATCCCAGGGTATTGAAAGAAATGTCAGAGGTAATAGTGGATGCGTTAGTGATTATTTATCAAAACTCGTTGCATTCTGGGGTAGTGCCGGTTGATTGGAAAACGGCTAATGTTACGCCGCTGTTTAAAAAAGGAAGGAGACAAAAGGCGGGTAACTATAGGCCGGTCAGCTTAACGTCTGTAGTAGGGAAAATGCTGGAATCCATTATTAAAGAGGAGATAGCAGGGCATCTGGATAGAAATGGTTCGATCAATCAGACGCAGCATGGATTCATGAGGGGAAAGTCGTGCTTGACGAACATGTTGGATTTTTATGAAGATGTGACTAGGGCGGTTGATGGAGGAGAACCGGTGGATGCGGTGTTTTTGGATTTCCAAAAGGCGTTTGATAAGGTGCCCCATAAAAGGCTGCTGAAGAAGATTAGGGCACACGGAGTTGGGGGTAGTGTGTTAAAGTGGATTGGGGACTGGCTATCCGACAGGAAGCAAAGAGTCGGAATAAATGGGTGTTTTTCCGGTTGGAGGAAGGTAACTAGTGGCGTGCCGCAGGGATCGGTACTCGGGCCGCAACTGTTTACCATTTATATAGATGATCTGGAGGAGGGGACGGAGTGTAGGGTAACAAAGTTTGCAGACGACACAAAGATAAGTGGAAAAGTGAATCGTGTGGAGGACGGAGAAGATCTGCAGAGAGATTTGGACAGGCTGAGTGAGTGGGCGAGGATATGGCAAATGGAGTATAACGTTGAGAAATGCGAGGTTATACACTTTGGAGGAAATAATAACAAATGGGATTACTATCTCAATGGAAACAAATTAAAACATGCTACCGTGCAAAGGGACCTGGGGGTCCTTGTGCATGAGACGCAAAAGCCCAGTCTGCAGGTACAACAGGTGATCAAGAAGGCAAATGGGATGTTGGCCTATATTGCGAGGGGGATAGAATATAAAAGCAGGGATGTCTTGATGCACCTGTACAGGGCATTGGTGAGGCCGCAGCTGGAATACTGTGTGCAGTATTGGTCCCCTTATATGAGGAAGGATATATTGGCATTGGAGGGAGTGCAGAGAAGGTTCACCAGGTTGATACCGGAGATGAGGGGTTTGGATTATGAGGAGAGGCTGAGGAGATTGGGTTTGTACTCGTTGGAGTTTAGAAGGATGAGGGGGGATCTTATGGAGACTTATAAGATAATGCGGGGGCTGGATAGGGTGGAGGCGGAGAGATTCTTTCCACTTAGTAAGGAAGTTAAAACTAGAGGTCACAGCCTCAAAATAAAGGGGGGTCGGTTTAAGACAGAGTTGAGGAGGAACTTCTTCTCCCAGAGGGTGGTGAATCTCTGGAATTCTCTGCCCACTGAGGTGGTGGAGGCTACCTCGCTGAATATGTTTAAAGCGCGGATGGATGGATTCCTGATCGGTAAGGGAATTAAGGGTTATGGGGATCAGGCGGGTAAGTGGTACTGATCCACGTCAGATCAGCCATGATCTTATTGAATGGCGGGGCAGGCTCGAGGGGCTAGATGGCCTACTCCTGCTCCTATTTCTTATGTTCTAACCTACGCATCTCAGGACACTAAGGGCAATTTTTAGCATGGCCAATCAACCTAACCCGCACATCTTTGGACTGTGGGAGGAAACCGGAGCACCCGGAGGAAACCCACGCAGACACGAGGAGAATGTGCAAACTCCACACAGACCGTGACCCAAGCCGGGAATCGAACCCAGGTCCCTGGAGCTGTGAAGCAACAGTGCTAACCACTGTGCTAGCGTGCCGAATCATTTTGCGTTTCTCAGCATTACATTTAATCTGATACTTGTCCATTCCATCAGCCCCGTCTTTGTCCTCTTCAAGTTTAACACTATCTCTCTGACAGTTCACAGTCCTTCCAAGTCTTTCTTAATTCAATTTTTGCAAACACATTTCCAGCTTCATGACAGGTGGCACAGTGAAGGTATTCCTCCCATGTGACTCAGCCACAACTTCAGAAAGATCTGAATCCTTTCTCTCTCCACAGACACTGCCAGACCTGCTGATTTTTTCCAGCATTTTCCATTTTTATTTCAGATTTCCAGCATCCCCAGTTATTTGATTTTATTAGATGAGTAAAACGCTATCATTAAGAAACCCACCAACGCCTCTATTTTCTGAGGAGACTAAGGAAATACAACTGGAAGAATGCTTTCGATGATGCATCTGTAGGTGTTGGTGAGAGTCGTATGTCCGCAGATAGAAAGCATCCTTTCTGGTTGTATCACAGCTTGGTATGGGCTCCTGCTCTGCCCAAAACCGCAAGGAACTACAAAAGGTCGTGAAGGTAGCCCAATCCATCACACAAACCAGCCTCCCATCCATTGACTCTGTCTACACTTCCCGCTGCCTTGGCAAAGCAGCCAGCATAATTAAGGACCCCACGCACCCCGGACATTCTCTCTTCCACCTTCTCCCATCGGGAAAAAGATGCAAAAGTCTGAGATCATAGTACCAACCGACTCAAAAACAGTTTCTTAGAATCATAGAATCCTACAGTGCAGGAGGAGGCCATTTGGCCCATCGAGCCCGCACCGCCAACTATCCCACCCAGTCCCTATCCGCGTAACCCCACATATTTACCCTGCTAATCCCCCTGACACTAAGGGACAATTTAGTATAGCCAATTAACCTAACCTGCACATCATTGGACTGTGGGAGGAAACCCACGCAGACAGGGGGAAAATGTGCAGACTCCACACAGACTTTCACCCAAGCCGGGAATTGAACCCGGGTCCCTGGCGCTGTGAGGCAGCAGTGCTAATCACTGTGCCACCGTGCACCCCTGCTACCATCAGACTTTTGAATGGACCTACCTCGCATTAAGTTGATCTTTCTCTACACCCGAGCTCTGACGAACACTACATTCTGCACTCTCTCCTTTCCTTCTCTGTGAATGGTATATTTTGTCTATATAGCGTGCAAGAAACTATACTTTTCACTGTATACTAATCCACGTGACAATAAATCAAATCAAACCAGGGTGACACCCCCCCCCACCAACCCCTGCAGTCTTTCCGGGGCCTTCTCTGAGTGATGTCACTGCGGTTCTAGCAGTTAGAAGGTCGTTGAGCCACAGCTATCGATTTTTTTTTACAAAAGAGAATGTATTACATCCACTCACAGAGATGTCCAGCTGTTACAAACACCATAAATCCCTCCTAATACAAAGAAGCGTGTAGTGGTTGGAGAATGATCACAAGCTGCGATTACTCGGTTTTGTCACCGGCCGCTCTTTTCTATCAGTTAAGGTTGTGACGTGTTGATTTATGTTTCAGAGGACATTCGATACGCAGGCAGGGATAGCTTAGTCTTCCTCATCGATGCCTCGGAGGCCATGTTTGAAATGAATGGTGAGGCCACTTCAGCATTCGACATGACTATTCAGGTAAGAGGCGACCAGTGACAGTGCTGTAGGTGACAGTCGTTAAGTATGTTCAGGGCTGAGGTAGACAGATTTTTAATCAGTCAGGGAATCGAGGGTCTTGGGGATAAGGCGGGAAAGTGGAGTTGAGGATTATCACATCAGTCATGATCTCATTGAATGGTGGAACAGACTCAATGGGCTGAATGGCCTCCTTCTGTTCCTATGCCTGATACTCTAATGGTCCTATAAAACCAGACGTCTGTCTCTCCCTCACATCTCTGAGAGACACACACACACAGTCCCTCTTCTTGAAAACATTCAAGGCACATTTTTACCTCAAAAAAGGTTTTTGAAATTTGTCCTGATGTTTTTCAAAAATACTGTGAAGAAAATCTACCGTGCAAAAGGGACAGCACGGTGGCACAGTGGTTAGCACTGCTGCTTCACAGTGCCAGGGACCCAGGTTTGATTCCTGGCTTGGGTCACTGTCTGTGTGGAGTTTGCATGTTCTCCCTGTGTCTGCGTGTGCTGAGTGTTTTAAGAACATAAGAAATAGGAGCAGGAGAAGGCCATCTAGCCCCTCAAGCCTGCCCCGCCATTCAGTAAGATCATGGCTGATCTGATAGTAGTTTAGTTCCACTGACCCGCCCACTCCCCATAACCCTTAATTCCCTTATTGATCAGAAATCTATCTACCTGTGACTTAAACATATTTAATGAGGTAGCCTCCACTGCTTCAATGGGCAGAGATTCCCTACCCTCTGAGAGAAGAAGTTCCTCCTCAACTCTGTCCTAAACTGACTCCCCCTTATTTTGAGGCTGTGTCCTCTAGTTCTTGTTTCCTTTCTAAGTGGAAAGAATCTCTCTGCCTCTACCCTCTCTAGCCCCTTCATTATCTTATATGACTCTATAAGATCTCCCCTCAGCCTTCTAAACTCCAACGAGTACAGGCCCAATCTACTCAATCTCTCCTCATAAGCTAACCCCCTCATCTCCGGTATCAACCTGGTCAACCTTCTCTGTACTCCCTCCAAGGCCAATACATCCTTCCGCAAAGGTCGGTTGATAGTGCTGCTGACTGATTAGACTCTCTCTACTTGCAGTGTGTCCACAGGGTTTACACCAGTAAGATTATTAGCAGCGACCGTGACCTTCTGGCTGTCGTGTTCTTCGGGACTCAGAAGCACAAGAACTCTGTTGACTTCAAGCATGTTTATGTCCTCCACGACTTGGACACACCAGGCAAGTTTATCCCCCAGATCTGGAGCAAGTCCGTTTAAACTCGGTGTGGGGTATGTCCCTCCCTTGGGACTCTGCTCTGTGCAAGTTGTGGTGTAGGTACGCAGCTGGGAGCAGTAAAGTGACAATAACCAGGCAATCTGATTCAGTGATGTTGATTGAGAAGTAACGATTGGCCGGAATACTGGGAATACACTTCAGAAGTATTGACTGTAAAGCGTTTTGGGACATCTGGGATTGGGAAAGGCGCTATATCAATGCAATTGGTGCCTTTCGGTTGCACTTTTCACATTTACCCACCGTCTTCTCATGGGATCACTGATATGAAGAGCAGGCAACAGGCATGATGGACTGAATGGCCTCCTCATCATAGAATCCTACAGTGCAGAAAGAGGCCATTTGAGCCAGTACTGACAACAATCCCAGGCCCTATCCCCGCAACCCCATGTCTTTACCCTGCTAATCCCCTGACACTAAGGGTTAATTTAGCATGGCCATTCCACCTAACTGTACGTCTTTCAGACTGTGGGAGGAAACCAGAGCACCCAGAAGAAACCCACGGGGAGAATGTGCAGACTCCACGCAGACAATGACCTGAGGTCGGAATTGAACCCGGGCCCCTGGCGCAGTGAGACGGCAGTGCTAACCACTGTGCCACCCGTGCCACCATGTATGTAAAATTCTATATTTCCTTGATCCCATTTCCTTTGTCCCTCTGTCCAGTTGGGTTAACATCCTTTCTGCCTCAACCACAAAACTTGAAAATAAATTTCACATGTTTACAACTCACAATTCTCCAGGACTTGTCTGGACCACAGGAACAGAATGAACATTCTGCTAATAAGAATAGTCTATTTGAAACTCCAGATTTAACGCCCATTCTTGGACCTAATTGCTATATTTACCGCAATCTCAGCCCGTCCAGAGCCGCTAAGCGGACAGCTCAAGTCCAGATGAGATTCTGTTTCCATGGAGCAGAACATGTGTCTCCTCGAGCCCACTTCCACTGGAGGTGTGGGGAACTCTGGCTGGCATAAAGAACAAAGAACAATACAGCACAGGAACAGGCCCTTCGGCCCTCCAAGCCCGCGCCGCTCCCTGGTCCAAACTAGACCATTCTTTTGTATCCCTCCATTCCCACTCCGTTCATATGGCTGTCTAGATAAGTCTTAAACGTTCCCAGTGTGTCCGCCTCCACCACCTTGCCTGGCAGCGCATTCCAGGCCCCCACCACCCTCTGTGTAAAATATGTCCGTCTGATATCTGTGGCATGAGGCACCATTTTGCAGGACAGCTCAGACTGAGGTTCAAAACGCACAAGTCCTTGGATGCACTGTTTTGAGGTCCTGGTGGAATAGAAATATTGTGGTTACAAATTGTGGTGAACCATCGTTGGTTCCCATTGGATACTGCTGAGCCGGGGCTGGCCAGGACTACAAGGATGTACATATGTTACTGTTGGATTGTGCTATTGTTGCTGTTGGGTTAGGGTGGGGTTGTTACACCTTTGTATTGTAGTGTTGTGGCACATCCCAGTTGGGCTCCGCCTCCTGGGAGAGGTATAAGAGTCCCTGCTCTGGCCGGGACCCCTTCAGTCTGGGATAGTGTATATAAGTTCTGGTAGCTTCATTAACAGTAAATAAAAGCCTTTCATTTACTGAGCTTCAAGCCTCGTGTCTGAATAGCGCATCAATTTTATTTACTGTCGTTAAACTCTCGTCGAAAAAAAAAGAGAGAGAGTATGGAGCAAATTCTCAAGCCGGAACGCCTTACGCTAGATCCACGTGCGGTGGGCGCTTCTAACACCTTCGACCACTGGCTGAAGTGTTTCGAAGACTACTTGGCAGCCTCCGCAGCGGTCACCACAGATGATGACAGACTCCGGGTCCTCCATGCGAGGGTAAGCGACACTGTCTACCTCGCGATCCGTGCGGCCACTAATTACCCTAAGGCCCTCGAGCTTCTAAAGAAGCGCGATACCAAACCACCTAACGAGATACACGCTCGTTACCTCCTACCCACTCGACGACGGCAGTCTGGCGAAACGATGGAGGACTATGCCAATGAGCTCCTACAGCTAGCCAGGGGCTGTGACTGCAAAGCTGTGTCGGCTGAGCAGAGCATGAACGACCTCACCCGAGATGCGTTTGTGGCCGGGGTCGGATCGTCGTACATTCGACTTAAACTGTTGGAGAAGGGTAACCTTAATCTTACCCAGGCCATCGAGTTAGCAGAGATGCTCGAGTCGGCTTCAAAGAGCTTAGTTTTATATCCGGAGGACCACGTGGAGACAACGTGGCAGGAGCAGTCGCAAATCCCTCCTCGTCCCTCGGGTTCGAAATGCTGTGTAATGGCGTGCTCCCATTCGGGCCAGACGACGGCTGCAGCCCCGTGCGGCCCGCGGTGCTACTTCTGTGGAGGAGCGAAGCATATCCGGCAAAAGTGTCCCGCTAAAGCTGTATTGTGTACCGCATGCGGTAAAAAAGGGCATTATGCAAAAGTGTGCCAATCTAAACCCAGGAACGGCAGTGCGGCCTGCGATTCTTCAGAGCTTGGGTCATCATCGTCGAAGTTGTCGCGGGGTTCGTCCACGTGCGAGACCAGGACGACGCCATTACGGTCGACGGAGTCGGAGGAGTATGACCACCAGGGGTCGCTGAGTTTGGCGCCCTCACCCACGTGCGATTCATGGGAGCAGCCATGTTGGTCGACACTGACCACGAACGACCAGCAGGGGTCCTCCGCATCGATTTCAGCTGCCTGCAGTGGCGTTCATGAACCAACGGTGGCGTCGATCATCCTGGACCAGGCCAAGCCTCATAGACTCGACCGTTCTATGATGAATATCCAGGTAAATAATCATGTGATTTATTGTCTGTTTGACAGCAGGAGCACTGAGAGCCTTATCCACCCAGACACTGTGAAGCGGTGTGGACTCCAGATTCAACCTGCCAAACAGACAATCTCTATGGCATCGAGGTCCCGGTCTGTTGCCGTGCTAGGGAGTTGCGTGGTAACCTTGAAAGTACAAGGCACAGTTTACGAGCGCTTCAAGCTCCTTGTGTTGCCGTATCTTTGCGCGCCAATACTTCTCGGACTAAACTTCATGGTCCACTTGAGGAGTGTAATCCTACAGTACGGTGGGCCACTCCCTTCACTGGCAGTGGGAAAACAGCAGCAGCCTCCAAATTGCCCAACGCGCCCCGCCTGTAGCCTCTCGACGCTGAAGATCACCACACCCTCCTTGTTTCAGAATCTTGTGCCAGGCTGCAAGCCCATCGCGACTAAAAGTAGGCGTGACAGCACTGAGGATCGGATCTTCATTAGATCTGAGGTTCAGCGGCTCCTCAAAGAAAGGATCATACAACCCAGTGTTAGTCCGTGGTGAGCACAGGTCGTGGTGGTCAAGAGCGGGAACAAACCCCGGATGGTCATTGACTACAGTCAGACCATTAACCGATATTCGCAGCTGGATGCGTATCCCCCTCCGCGCATATCTGATATGGTCAATCAGATTGCGCAGTACCGGGTGTTCTCCACCATAGACCTCAAGTCTGCCTACCACCAACTCCCCATTCGCCCAGAGGACCGACAATACACGGCTTTTGAGGCGGATGGTCGCTTGTATCATTTTCTCAGGGTTCCCTTTGGTGTCACCAATGGGGTCTCCGTCTTCCAGCGTGCTATGGACCGAATGGTGGACCAGAACAGGCTGCGGGCTACCTTCCCGTACCTGGATAATGTCACCATCTGCGGCCATGACCAGCAGGACCACGACACAAACCTCCTGAACTTCTTACGCACTGCATCTCGCCTGAACTTGACCTACAACGGGGAGAAGTGTGTGTTTCGTACGCGCCGTTTAGCCATCCTAGGATACGTGGTGGAAAACGGGGTCATTGGCCCTGATCCAGACCGTATGCGCCCCCTTGCTGAACTTCCCTTACCTACTAGTGCAAAAGCACTGAGAAGATGCTTAGGCTTCTTCTCTTATTATGCGCATTGGGTTCCCAACTACGCGGACAAAGCCCGTCTGCTCATTAAGTCCACGACTTTTCCCCTAACGCCAGAGGCCCGATTGGCCTTCGATAAATTGAAAGCCGACATCGCGAAAGCTACGATGCACGCGGTAGACGAGTCCATCCCCTTTCAGGTGGAAAGCGATGCATCTGATTTCGCCCTGGCCGCCACACATAACCAGGCGGGCAGGCCCGTCGCATTTTTTTCCCGCACCCTCCAAGGCCCCGAAATTCGGCATTCAGCGGTGGAAAAGGAGGCCCAGGCCATTGTGGAGGCCGTCAGACACTGGCGCCATTACTTGGCGGGAAAACAGTTCACCCTGATCACGGACCAGCGGTCCGTGGCGTTCATGTTTAACAACACGCAGAGGAGCACGATCAAAAATGAAAAGATCTTGCGGTGGAGAATTGAACTCTCCACCTATAACTACGATATCATGTATCGTCCAGGGAAACTCAATGAGCTCTCGGATGCCCTCTCGCGTGGAACATGTGCTAGTATTCAGGAGGACCGTTTGCACGCCCTCCATAATGATCTGTGCCATCCTGGGGTCACTCGGCTCTACCACTTTGTAAAAGCCCGCAACCTGCCTTACTCAGTGGAGGACGTCAGGTCGGTAACAAGGAGCTGTCGGATTTGCGCGGAATGCAAACCGCACTTTTACCGACCTGACCGGGCACATTTAGTCAAGGCCACTCGTCCCTTCGAGAGACTGAGTGTTGATTTTAAGGGCCCCCTTCCCTCAACAGATCGGAACGTGTACTTTCTCAATATCATCGATGAGTACTCTCGGTTCCCTTTTGTTGTTCCCTGCTCGGATACATCCGCTGCCACGGTGATCAAGGCATTCCGTGATCTTTTTACCCTGTTCGGGTACCCCAGCTACATCCATAGCGACAGGGGCACGTCGTTCATGAGCGATGACTTGAGGCAATTCCTGCTCTCATACGGGATTGCCTCTAGGAGGACCACGAGTTACAACCCTAGGGGTAACGGACAGGTGGAACGTGAGAATGCTACAGTCTGGAAGGCTGTCTTACTGGCGTTGAAGTGCAAAGGTCTTCCAGTCTCCCGTTGGCAAGAGGTGCTCCCTGATGCGCTCCATTCTATTCGCTCCCTCCTGTGTACGGCAACCAATGCTACTCCCCACGAGAGGATGTTCTCATTCCCTCGGAAGTCTTCCTCGGGGACCTCATTACCGTCTTGGTTGACGTACTCAGGACCCGTCCTCCTGCGGCGACATGTAAGGGCCCGCAAGTCTGACCCGTTGGTCGAACAGGTCCATCTCCTCCACGCCAACCCTCAGTATGCCTATGTGGCATACCCTGACGGGCGAGAGGACACGGTCTCGATCCGAGACCTGGCGCCAGCAGGGGACGTAGCAACCCCTGTCGCTCCCATACCCCCAGTAACAAACCCATTATCTCTTATTTCTTCCCCGGGCACGGCGCGGGCAGCATCGGGACCATTGCTTAACCATTTTACTCCCATGTACAGCTTGCCTGTGCCCAGAGGTTGGTCGCCACCGCAGGGCGTGTCAGGATCCCCTGGACTACCGTCACCTCAGGGTCAACCGGCCTGTGAGTCCGTGGAAGAACAGCTGGACGCCGTTTTGGGGAGAACGCCACCGCAAGTGCCTACTCCGGTGTCACCGCCGGTATTGAGGAGGTCACAACAACGGTGCGGTCCCCCTGACCGTCTGAACTTATGGACTGCTGACATTTTATTCTGGGTTTTTTGTACCCCGCCGGCCTTTGTTTTCAAAGGAGGGGTGAATGTGGTGAACGATCGTTGGTTCCCACTGGATAGTGCTGAGCCAGGGGCTGGCCAGGACTACAAGGATGTACATATGTTACTGTTGGATTGTGCTATTGTTGCTGTTGGGTTAGGGTGGGGTTGTTACACCTTTGTATTGTAGTGTTGTGGCACATCCCAGTCGGGCTCTGCCTCCTGGGAGAGGTATAAGAGTCCCTGCTCTGGCCGGGACCCCTTCAGTCTGGGATAGTGTATATAAGTTCTGGTAGTTTCATTAACAGTAAATAAAAGCCTTTCATTTACTGAGCTTCAAGCCTCGTGTCTGAATAGCGCATCACAAATGCAGGTCAGATGCTGGGAACTCTGCGGGGAGTAACTCACCTTCTGACTCCCCCAATATCTGTCCACCATCTACAGGGCACAAGTCAGGAGTGTAATGGAATACTCCCCACTTGCCCGGATGAGTGCGGCTCCAACTTCACGCAAGAAACTCGACACCATCCAGGACAAAGCGGTCCACTTGATTGGCATCACATCTACCACCTTCAACACTCTCACTCTCCTCCACCGAGTGGCAGCCGTGTGTACCATCTGTAAGATGCTCTGCAGCAACTCACCTAAGGCTCCTTCAACAGGATAAAGTAGACGTGGAGCGGATGCTTCTGCTGGTGGGGCATTCGAGGACGAGAGGTCATAGTCTTAGGATAAGGGGAAGCAAATTTAAAACAGAGTTGAGGAGAAACTACTTCTCCCAAAGGCTTGTGAAACTCTGGAATTCGCTGCCCCAAAGTGCAGCGGATGCTGGAACAGTGAGTAAAATTAAGGAGGAGTTAGACTGATTTTTTAATTGGTAATGGGTTGAAAGGTTATGGGGAGAAGGCAGGAAAATGGGGATGAGGAGCATATCAGCCATGATTGAATGGCGGAGCAGACCCGATGGGCCAAATGGCCTAATTCTGCTCCTATATCTTATCAACTTATGAACAGCACCTTCCAAACCCATGACTTCTACCATCTAGAAGGAAAAAGGCAGCACATATCTTGGCACTCCGCCACCTGCAAGTTCCTCTCCAAGCCACTCACCATCCTGACTTGGAAATATATCAGCTGTTCCTTCACTGTCACTGGGTCAAAATCCTGGAAGTCCCTCCCTAACAGCACTGTGGGTGTGCCTACACCACAGGGACTGCAGCGGTTCAAGATGGCGGCTCACCACCTACTTTCTCGAGGGCAATAAGAGATGGTCTAGCCAGCAACGCCCACATCCTATAAAAGAAAAATTAAAAAGCCAAGAGGAGGAGAGTTCTAACCCCAGGATCCTTAAGTTTGAAAGTGTAAGAGCAGGTTTCTGAGGCCTCTGTCCCTAATAGGTCATCATCCTGTATCGATGTAAAAAGAACATGGGCCATTTCCTGTTTTTTATTCATTTGTGGGACACGGGCGTCGCTGGCTGGCCAGCATTTATTGCCCATCCCTAGTTGCCCTTGGAGGGCAGTTGAGAGTCAACCACATTGCTGTGGATCTGGAGTCACATGTAGGCCAGACCAGGTAAGGAAGGCAAATTTCCTTCCCTAAAGGACATTAGTGAACCAGATGGGTTTTTCTGACAATCGACCATGGTTCATGGTCATCAGTGGATTCTTAATTGCAGATTTTTTAAAAATTGAATTCAAATTCCACCGTCTGCTGTGGCGCCATTCGAACCCGGGTCCCCGGAACATTAGCTGAGTTTCTGGGTTAATAGTCTAGCGATAATACCACTGGGCCATCGCCTCCCCTGGTGTGTTTAATAGATTGATGTTCGAATCTGACTCTCTCTGTCTGGGCTCAGGTGCTAAGCGAGTACTGGAGTTGGACCAGTATGAGGGGGAGAAGGGGAACAAGTCCTTCAAGAAGAACATAGGCCACAGTACCGATGACTCGTTGAGCGATGCTCTCTGGGTCTGCTCCAATCTCTTCAGTGACGTCACGCTGAAACTGAGCCACAAGCGCATCATGCTGTTCACCAACAATGACAACCCACATGCTAAAGACAGCTCCAAAGCACGACTGACCAGAACAAAGGCCAATGACCTGCGAGAGACAGGTCGGCAAACCACTGTTACCATCAAGCCTTTGTCAGCGACTGGTTCAAAGATGTTGAATCACAAAGTCCTCACTTAAGATTGCAGTTGCATTGCCATGAAGTGCAACTTCATGTGAAACAACTTTAAACAAATCAGGTTTTCCCATTAAAACCAATGTGAAAGCTGTCTTTAGAGTCTGTAGGACATTTCTCAACATGATAACCTGCGAGTGAAAATATTTAACGTTGCTGAATTACTATAGCGGTCGATGGAACAACTTTTGAAATGAAATCAATTTAAAGATATAAATATACTTTGCTCCGGTTTTCTGCCCATCATGCTTGCCGAATCTCCCACGTGCCACACATTCCACTCGCTGACCCTCCCTGTCGTTGCCCCTCCAGCTCCCCGCCTCTTCCACTCCCTCACCTTTCCTCTTGCTACCAGCCCTCTGGCTTATGGCTGCCGCCCCCCCCCCCCCCCGATCCTTGACCCTCTGGGTCACTGCAGACCCTCTTCCTCAGCTTGTCACCTGAGAGCAGAGATTTCAGAGGGTTATCGGACTGGGGTGCAGGTCGCAGAGACGGGGAGGGCTGAGGCAATGGATGGATTTGACAAGATTGAAAATAGTGCTTCGCACAAAATTGGAGCGTAAGTAGGCCATTCGGCCCCTCCCGCCTGCTGTGCCGTTCAATGAGATCATGCCTTGTACGTTTGTGTTTCAAATTCCACATTCCTATCTACCCACAATAATCTTTGATTCCCTCGCCGAACAAGAATCTCTCTACCTCTGCCTTAAAGATATTCAGTGACCCCCCCCCATTGCCTTCTGAGACAGAGGCCGGAATTTTACCGGCACGCCTGCCCTGATTCCAGGGATGGGTGAGGCTCGGAGAACGGCATTCTCCGTTAGTCTCGGGCGGGATCGTACGAACCTCGAGCGGACGTGCCAGTAAATTCCGGCCAGAGAGTTCCAAAGTCATGCAACCCTCTGAAAGAAAAAAATTCTCACCACCTCTGTCCTAAAAGGGCGACCACTAATTTTAAAACTGTGCCCGCTCGGTCTGAACTCTCCCACAAGAAGAAACATCCTTTCCATGCCCACCTTGTCCAGACCGTTCAGGATCTTAGTTACTTCAATCAAGTCACCCCTCACCCTTCTAAACTTCAGTGGAAACAAGCCCAGTCTGCCCAACCTTTCCCCATAAGATAAACCGCTCGTTCCAGCTATCGATCCAGCAAACCCCCTCTGAAACGTCTCCAACTCATTTACACACTTCCTTAGAATCCCATGGAATCCCTACAGTGCAGAAGGAGGCCATCGAGTCTGCACCAACCACAATCCCACACAGGCCCTATTCCTGTAACCCCACATATTTACCCTGCTAATGCGCCTGACATTAGGGACAATTTAGCATAGCCAATCAACCTAACCTGCACGTCTTTGGAGTGTGGGAGGAAACCGGAGCACCCGGAGGAAACCCACGCAGACACGGGGAGAAAGTGCAAACTCCACAGACAGTGACCCAAAGCTGGAATGGAACCCGGGGGTTCGTGGCGCTGTGAGGTAGCAGTGCTAACCGCTGTGCCACCATACCTTCAATAAGACAAAAACTGCACACAGTATTTGAGATGCGGTCTCACCAATGCCCTGTGTAACTGAAGCATACCATCCTTACTTTTATGTTCAATTCCTTTTGTAATAAGGAATAACATTCTATTAGCCTTCTCATTTACATGCTGTACCTGCATACTAACTTTTCGTGATTCAAGCACAGGAACACCTAGATCCCTCTGCACCTCGGCATTCTGCAATTATTCTCCATTTAAGTAATGCTGATTTTTTTATTCTTCCTGCTAAAGTGAACAACTTCACATTTTCCCACATTATACTCCATCTGCCAGATTTTTGCCCACTCAACCTATCTGTATTCATCTGCAAACTCACGTCCCCTTCACAACATACTTTCCTATCTATCATTGTACTGTCTGCAAATGTATCTCCCATGCCTTTGCTTCCCTCATCTAAGCCATTGATGTAAAAGGTTGAGGCCCCAGCACAGACCTCGACAGGACTCTGCTCATCACCTCCTGCCCTGCCAATCAGACAAAGACCCATTTATACATACTCTCTGTTTTCTGCCAGCCAGCCAGTCTTCTATCTAGGCTCAAATGTTACCCCCTACATCGTGAGCTTTTATTTTTCACAATAATCTTTGATGCTTATCAAATGCTTATGAGAGGCATGGGCGGAGTGGATAGTCAGATGCTCTTTTCTAGGGTAGGAAAGTCAGGTACTAGGAGACATAGGTTTAAGGTGCGTGGGGGAAAGGTTGAGAGGAGATGTGCCGAGGCAATTTTTTTACACAGAAGGTGATGAATGTCTGGAACGCGCTGCCCGGGGAGGTGGTGGGAGCGGGTACGATTGCGGCATTTAAGGGGCAACTAGACGAATACATGAATAGGATGGGAATGGAAGGATACGGGCTCCGTAAGTGCATACGGTTTTAGTTTAGACAGGCATCATGATCGGCGCAAGCTTGGAGGGCCGAAGAGCCTGTTCCTGTGCTGTACTTTTCTTTGTTCTTCTTGCTTTGCTTTCTGGAAATTGAAGTACAGCACATCTACAGGTTCCCCTTTATCCACAGTATATGGTACTCCTTCAAAGAATGCCATTAAGTTGGTTAAACATAATTTCCCTTTCACAAAATCATGCTGACTTTTCCCAATTACCTTGGGATTTTATAAGTGTCCAGCTATAGCCTCCTTCATAGAATCATAGAAACCCTACAACACAAAAAGAAGCCATTCGGCCCATCGAGTCTGCACCGACCACAATCCCACCCAGGCCCTACCCCACATCCCTACATATTTACCCACTAATCCCTCCAACCTACGCATCTCAGGACACTAAGGGCAATTTTAGCATGGCCAATCAACCTAACCCGCGCATCTTTGGACTTAACAATCAATTCTAACAATTTTCCCACGGCAGATGTCAAGCTAACTGGCCTATAATTTCCTGTTTTTGGCCTCCCTCCCTTCTTGAATAGAGGGGTTATATTTGCCACTTTCCAATTTGATGGAAACTTTCCAGAATCTAGAGAATTTTGCAAAATTAACACCAATGTATCTACCACCTCATTTGTTCAAGACCCTAGGATGAAGTCTATCAGGACCCGGAGACTTGCCAGCCTTAGCTCCATCAGTTTGCTCAAACCACTTCTCTAATGATTGTAATTTCACCAAGTTCCTCTCCCCTTTCCACCTCCAGATTTACAGATATTTCTGGAATGTTTATGTATCCTCTCCAGTGAAGACAAAATCCAAATATGTGTTCATTTTGTTGGCCATCTTCCTATTATCTACGATTGTCTACCCATTGGGGGACGTGGTGGCACAGTGGTTAGCACTGCTGCCTCACAGCACCAGAGACCCGGTTTGATTCCCGGCTTGGGTGACAGCCTGTGTGGAGTTTGCACGTTCTCCTCGTGTCTGCGTGGGTTTCCTTCGGGTGCTCCGGTTTCCTCCCACAGTCCAAAGATGTGCAGGTTAGATGGATTGGCCATGCTAAATTGCCCCTTAGTGAGCAAAAATGTGTAGAATCATAGAATCCCTATAGTGCAGGAGGAGACCATTCGGCCCATTGAGTCTTCACTGACAATCCCACCCAGGCCCTATCCCCATAACCTTATGTATTTACCCAGCTAATTCTCCTGATACTGTAGGTTAGGTGGATTAGCCATGGTCAATGCATGGGGTTACAGGGATAAATCGATTGGGTGGATCTGAGTAAGATGTTTTTTCGGAGAGCTGGTGCAGACTCAATGGGCTGAATGGTCTCCTTCTGCACTGTAGGGATTCTATGGTTCATTCTCACTCTCTAGAGGGCCCACGTAACTTGCTATTTTCCTGTTTAAACACCTGTAGAAACACATGCTATAAGTTTTCACATTTCTAGCCATCTTCCTCTCATACTCTAATTTCTTTCTCCTGATTAACCTTTGGTCATTCTCTGCTGTTCTTCACATTCTAACCAATCATCTGGCCTGCAGTTATATGCTTAAGTTTGACAGTTTCCTTAACTTCTTTAGTTAACCACAGAAGTGGGTCCTCCCCCTCCAAATCTTTTTAATAGTAGAAATTTGCTTATTCAGAATATTCTGAAATAGCCCCTTAAATGTCTGCCACTGCTTGTCTATTGATCTGTCCCCTAGCCTAATCTCCCAGTTCACTTAGCTAGCACAACTTTCATGCCCACATAGTTGCCTTTATTTAAGTTTAAAATACTAGCCTTAGGCCCACTCTTCTCCCTTTCAAACTATTCAGTCGTGTTGAAGCAGGGTTAGACAGTGTAGTGGCCAGACCAGTGTTGTACTGTGCATTGGAGCTTCATCGAACAACCCCTTCACTGCTTCCACTGTCCTGATTGTCACCTGAAGCGTGGTTCTGTAGGGATGGCCAGAAGGCTGTTTCCAACATGGGTTGGTGTCCTGCCAGCCAGCATCTAAAGGGAAAGGGTAACTAAAGGGAAGGGTAAGACCTGCAGTCCACGCCAGCTTGCCCTGTGACGTGATGGTACGAAGACCGGAACTAAACACTTCTTCCTCTCTTTCCTCATTCTATCCCTCCACCCCCCCCGCCCCCCACCCCCCTCCCCCTCCCCCCCGCCCCTTCCCCCACAGTCACCGACATAGTCTGCTAATCAAGGCAAATAAACAGGCCCAAAGTCAAACCCGTCAGGCAACCAAAACCAGTCTAGGAGATCACAGATCAAATCTGATTTTCTGTACTTCACAATCTTTACCCTCGTCAAGAACTGGGTCCAGCTCCAACTTAAGGAATCTGAGAAACGTTGCAGGGAAAATTGCTGATCATTTTTGTCAAAAGACTGGGCGGAATTTTCCCGTCCCGCCCACCACGGGAATCGTAGCGAGCGGGACATGGACCCTTGGGGGTGAGCGTGGCTGGAAAATCCCGCCCATCATCTCGCGAGCAATAATAACAGAAGCTTTGCCTTTTGCTGCTATGCTGTGAATGTCGTGTCTTTGTCTCTGCCCTTGTCTGTGTACAGGGATCATCCTTGACCTGATGCATCTGAAGAAGCCTGGTGGGTTTGACATGTCTCTCTTTTACTGCGACATTGTCAGTGTATCAGAGGATGGGGATGCAGCTGTGCAAGGCGAGGGGTCAGCCAGGTTGGACGATCTGCTTCGGAAAGTGTGGGCCAAGGACTACAAGAAGAGGACCGTCACCAGGTCAGCAGTCACTCAGAGTAGCACCGTGTCTCCTGGGTCCTCGGAGAGTTTCTATTGTACTCCCTGCGGACCTTGGCAGACAGAACGTCCGTGTTCATGCACACAATCTGCTCAAATGTACAGACGATCTTCATAGATTAGGCACTCAGGGCATGTTTCCACTCGCAGGGAAGAGCGAAACCACAAACCGTCAACACCAGGTAGTGACCAGGCCAGGAATGCAGGAGAAATTTCTTTACCCAGAGAGTGATGGGAATGTGGAACTTGGCTACCACAGGGTTGTAATGAATGGTGTAGCTGCGTTTACGGAGAAGCTGGATGAGCATGAGAGAGAAAATCATTGGCCGGTTACGCTGATAACGCTAAAAGGGAGAGGGGAGGGAGAAAGTTCATGGGAAGCGGAAATACTGGCATGCAGCTGTTGGGCTGAATGGCCTGTTTCTCTGCTGCGTCTCTTGTGTTGAAACATCATAAAGTGCATCATGTTACTTTGACAGGAATCGGCCATACAAAGAATATAGTACAGCACAGGAACAGGCCCTTCAGCCCTCCAAGCCTGCGTCGACACAGGACGCCTTTCTAAACTAAAGACCTGTCGTCTCTACATAGCAAATTCCTCCATTCCCAGCCTTTTCATGTATCTATCCAGATGCCTCTTAAATGTTGCTATTGTATCTGCTTCTACCACCTCCTCGGGCAGCGCGTCCCAGGCACTTACCACCCTCTGTGTAAAAAAACTTGCCTCTCACATCTCCTTTAAACTTTCCCCCTTTTTGCCTTAAACCTCTGTCCCCTAGTAATTGGCATTTCTACCCTGGGAAAAAGACTCTGACTATCCATTCTATCCACGCCTCTCATAATCTTGTAGACTTCTATCAGGTCGCCCCTCAGCCTCTGACGTTCAAATGAAAACAAATCAAGTTTGTCCAATCTCTTCTCATAGCTGATACCCTCCAAACCAGGTAACATCCTGGTAAACTTTTAATGTGGCGACCAGAACTGTATGCAATATTCCAAACATGCCCTAACTAAAGCTCTATACAGCTGCAACTTGACCTGCCAAATTTTGCACCCTATGGCCCAACCGATGAAGGCAAGCATGCCATACGCCATCTTGACCACCTTATCCACTTGTGTTGCCACTTTCAGGGAACTGTGGACCTGTACGCCCAGATCCCTCTGCATGTTAATGCTTCTCAGGGTCCTGCCATTTACTGTGTATTTCCCTACAGCATTGGACCTTTCAAAATGCATCATCTTTGATTTGATTTGATTTATTATTGTCACATGTATTGGTATACAGTGAAAAGTATTGTTTCTTGCGCACTATACCGACAACGCATACCATTCATAGAGAAGGAAAGGAGAGAGTGAAAAATGTTTCAGCCATAGCTAGGATGTAGAGAAATATCAACTTAATGCAAGGTAGGTCCATTCAAAAGTCTGATGGCAGCAGGGAAGAAGCTGTTCTCGAGTCAGTTGGTACGTGACCGTATCTTTTGGTGGAAGAGAGAATGTCCGGGGTGTGTGGGGTCCTTAATTATGCTGGCTGCTTTGCTGAGGCAGCGGGAAGTGTAGACAGAGTCAATGGATGGGAGGCTGGTTTACGTGATGGATTGGGCTACATTCACAACCTTTTGTAGTTTCTTGCGGTCTTGGGCAGAGCAGGAGCCATACCAAGCTGTGATACAACCAGAAAGAATGCTTTCTATGGTGCATCTGTAGAAGTTGGTGAGAGTCATAGTGGACATGCCAAATTTCCTTAGTCTTCTGAGAAAACAGAGGCGCATTTGTCTGGATTAAATTCCATCTGCCATTTCTCCGCCCAAGTCTATCCAGTCTATCGATATTCTGCTGCATCCTCTGACAATCCTCCTCACAAACATTGGTAAACATAGCAACTATTTTCCACACACACTTGAACAGTGAGATAATGACCAGATCTGTTTTTTGGAGGTTAATTTGACAGGACAGAGCTTCCCTGCTCTCCAAAGTAAAGTTTATTTATTAGTCACAAGTAAGGCTTACATTAACACTGCAATGAAGTTACTGTGAAATTCCCCTATTTGCCACAGTCCGGCGCCTGTTCGGGTCAATGCACCCTAACCAGCACATCTTTCAGAATGTGGGAGGAAACTGGAGCACCCGGAGGAAACCCACGCAGACACGGGGAGAATGTGTAAACACCACACAGTGACCCGAGCTGGGAATCGAACCCGGGTCCCTGGCGCTGTGAAGCAGCAGTGCTAACCACTGTGCCACCGTGCCATCCTCCATGTGGTGCTGTGGGATCTTTTACATCCAACTGACCAAGTCGTCAGGACCTTGGCTTAAACCCCACCGCCCCCCATCCCTAAACTGCCGCCTTCTTCAACCGCTTAATGTGCATCAGAATGTCTTTGAGTTTCAGCCCCTGTTAAACTCTCTGTTCCGGTGCCGCTTGTATTTGATGTCCTGTTTTTTTTGTGTTTTGTTTTGGCCAGGCTGAACCTGAAGCTGGGAGAAGGCGTGGAACTTTCAGTCGGAGTTTACAATCTCGTGCGGAGTGCCAGGAAACCCAGTGCCGTCCGCCTGTACCGAGAAAGCAACGAGCCCGTCAAAACCAAAACCCGCTGGTTTAACGGGGAGACGGGCAGTCTGCTCCTGCCCAGCGACACCAAGAAGGCCCAGGTAAAGGACGGTGAACCTATACCGTGCTGAATTAAAACGTCAACTCCTGCCTGACCAAAGGCAAAACACTGCGGATGCTGGTAATCTGAAATACAAACAGAAAATGCTCTTTCTTAATTCATGAACGAGATGTGAGTTATTGTGCATCCCTAATTGCCCTCGAGAAGGCGATGATGGGGCGTTTTCTAAACCTGCTGCACTCTGCGATGTGAAGGCACATCCACAGTGCAGTTTCATCATGACTTTTGACACAACTGAGTGGCTTTCTAAGTCAATCAGAGGGTAGTTGAGAGTCAGCCATGCGGTTCTGGATCCTCAGACGGGCCAGACCGGGTAAGGACGGCAGATTTCCTTCTCTAAAGAGCATTAATGAACCAGATGGGTTTTTACAACAATCGGGTAATTTCATGATCACAGACTAATTTCCCCTTTATTATACAGCTCTGGTGAAGGGTCATCCAGACTCGAAACGTTGGCTCTTTTCTCTATTCACAGATGCTGCCAAACCTGCTGAGATTTTCCAGCATCTTCTCTTTTTCTCCCCCAGTTGCTGTGGTGTGGTTTGAACTCGTGCCTCTAGATCGACGGCACGGTGGCACAGTAGGTTAGCACTGCTGACTCACAGCGCCAGGGACCCGGGTTCGATTCCTGGTTTGGGTCACTGTCTATCTGGAGTTTGCACGTTCTCCCCGTGTCTGCGTGGGTTTCCTCCGGGTGCTCCGGTTTCCTCCCACAGTCCAAAGATGTGCGGTTTAGGTGGATTGGCCATGCTAAATTGCCCCTTTAGTATCAGGGGGACTAGCTCGGGTAGATGCATAGGTTTATGAGGACAGGGCCTGGGTGGGATTGTGGTCGGTGCAGACTTGATGGGCTGAACGGCCTCCTTCTGCACTGTAGGGATTCTAATGATTCTATCATTAGTCAAAACCTCTGAATTACTCATCCAGTAACAGAACTCCCCTGTTATTGTATCCCTTGTGCGTACTGTACAGAGAGAAACAAGAGTTAATGTTTTAGGTCGATGACTTTTCTTTACAACTAGCCCGCGTTAGACATGCCACAGGGTTCAAACAGGTACAGAAGGAAGGTATGCACGGAGGGCTGGAAAGAGTGAAAGGGGAGGCAGCAGAGATTAAATAACAGAAGAGACAATGGTGCAAGGCAAAGATAGAATGGTAATGAGATGAGTAAATAAAGAGAAAAAGAACTTGTATTCATTAAAATAGCGCCTTCCACAACTTCAAGATGGCCCAAAGCACTTCACAGCCAATGAAGTACTTCTGAACTTTTCTGCAGACAAAAGGAATATGCCCAAGCCTTGCACCTGTTTTGAATTATCTGGCAGCTTGAGGAGCCTATAGCTCCCCATTGCTTTCTCCATGGCAAGACCTCGGCCAATCAGAGTCGACTTGTCAACCAATCAACACCCTTTTCTCCTGTGGTATAAATTGTCACAATTGTTTGAAATTTGACCTTCTGGGGTTTGTCCTGATGAGTGCAAGACAAAAAACTTCGACAACCTGTCTCCTTGTTCAGCATTGGTTTCGAAGTTTAGCCACTGCTGTAATGTAGGAATCTTTCTACTTACATTTGACTCTCTCCATCCCTTTCACAAACTGATTCCCTCCCTGTAACTTGCTTTTTTATTTTAAAATAAGGATCAGTACGAGGTATCATTTTTATTTTGTGCTCTGTCTTTAACTGGTTACCTGTTTAAAGTTAAAAGTTTATTTATTAGTGTCACAAGTAAGGCTTACATTAACACTGCAGTGAAGTTACTGTGAAAATCCCCTAGTCGCCACACTCCGGCGCCTGTTCGGGTAACACTGAGGGAGAATTTAGCACGGCCAATGCACCCTAACCAGCACGTCATTCGGACTGTGCAAGGAAACTGGAGCACCCGGAGGAAACCCACGCAGACACAGGGAGAACGTGCAGACTCCACACAGACAGTGACCCAAGCCGGGAATCGAACTCGGGTCCCTGGCGCTGTGAAGCAGCAGTGCTAACCACTGTGCCACCGTGCCGCCCCGTTTCTGGGATACGCATCACCCTTCTTCCAATGTCCTGAATATTTTGTACCATCGTAATCCAGACATCCAGTGGGAAGAGGCTTCCATCCCTTTGCTGTTTTTATACCGAGATTAACTTTCCATTTTTCAGTCAGACCTTCACTGGATTAGCTCTTTGAAGAAGAGGCATACGGACCCGAAATGTTAACTCTGCTTCTCTCTCCGTGCACCTGCTGAGCTTTTCCAGCATTCTCTGTTTTTATTTCAGATTTCCAGCGTCCATAGTATTTTGCTTTGGCTTCATTGAGTTTATCTGCTTGATGTGGTTACATGACCATCTATATTGATGGATTATTCCACAAAATATGTCCAGCCTAATGAACAGAGCGTGCTTGAGCCTCTGTGTTATTTAACAAAATAACACAGAGGCTGTGTTACTCATGACGGTGATTGCTCATATCACACAGTGTGACCTAATCCAGAAGAGGACCGTTAGGGCGGCACGGCGGTTAGCACTGGTGCCTCACAGCGCCAGGGACCCGGGTTCGATTCCCGGCTTGGGTCGCTGTCTGTGTGGAGTCTGCACGTTCTCCCGGTGTCTGCGTGGGTTTCCTCCGGGTGCTCCGGTTTCCTCCCACACTCCAAAGATGTGCGGGTTAGGTTGATTGGCCATGATAAATTGCTCCTTAGTGTCAGGGGCACTATCAGGATAGATACATGGGACTACAGGGATAGGGGCTGGGTGGGATTGTGGTCGGTACAAACTCAATGGGCTGAATGGCCTCCTCCTGCACTGCAGGGATTCTATGATTGCCCATCCCGAGTTGCCCTTGAGAAGGTGGTGGTGAGCTTCCTTCTTGAAACGCGACAGTGCATGTGGTGTAGGTACACCCACTGTGCTGTTAGGGAGGGAGTTCAGGGATTTTGACCCAGCGACCGTGAAGGAACAGCCAATATATTTCCAAGTCAGGATAGTGAGTGGCTTGGAGGGGAACTTGTAGGTGATGGTCTTCCCAGGTATCTGCTGCCCTGGCCCTTCTAGTTGGAAGTAGTTGTGGGTTTGGAAGGAGCTATTGAAGGAACCTTGGTCAGTTCCTGCAGTGCATCTTATCGATGGTACACACGGCTGCCAATGTGTCCGTGGTGGAGGAAGTGAATGCTTGTAGAAGGAGTGCCAGTCAAGCGGCTGTTTTGTCCTGGATGGTGTCAAGCTTCATGAGTGTTGCTGGAGCTGCAAGTGGAGAGTACTCCATCACTCCTGACTTGTGCCTTGTAGATGGTGGACAGGCTTTGGGAGGGTCAGCGGGCGAGTACCTCGAAAGATGTTGCTCTTTCATATAATTTAAGCCTGTTCTTGTTCTTTTTGGTTCCCAGGTTTATGGACAGAGGCAGATTGTTCTGGAGAAAGAGGAAACCGAGGAATTGAAGAGATTTGATGGCCCAGGCTTGGTTCTCATTGGTTTCAAGCCATTGTCACTCTTAAAGAAGCACCACCACATCAGACCCCCACAGTTCATTTACCCAGATGAGACGCTGGTCACAGGTAACCCTCAGCCGCTGTTACTGCTGCCCTTTGGCCAAGTGGGCATGGCTCTACCCAGGGTATTTATAGAGCACAGGGTCCAAACTTCATCCCCCTTCTCCTCAGTTAGCTGATGGTTCACAAGACAGATTCATGCAGATAATGATGGGAAACCCTGCAGTGGCAGCGAGAAGTGTTAAAACGTTAGGAGCTAATGCTCCAGCATGAAGGAATCCTACTGGAGAGAGAGAGAGTGACATTTTATATATTTACAATGCAGCCGTAATACAGAGCAGATGCAAATATGTTATCGGATAGAATACCCCTCCTCTAGAATCCCCCTACCCTAGAATACCCTGTATAGAATATAATTACGCTAGAAAACCCTGCATAGAATATAACTAGCCTAGAATACCCTGAAGAGTATCCCCTATCCTTGGGAGCTGTATCACTGATTGTTTGATGCTACCTGAGCATTATTATATCTTAAGAGATGAGAAGATGAATTTGAGCTCATTGTACCTGGTCCACTTCCTCTCATTACAGCATGCGGTTACATACTGAATGGCGTTAATGTGTTCTCTCCACTGCTCTGGATCATAGATCACGCCAAAGATTTCTCACACTTTGAATCGAGGAGTCAGGTGCTGAATCCTATTACCCTGGTTAGAAACATAGAAAATAGGAGCAGGAGGAGGCCATTCAGCCCTTCGAGTCTGCTCCATCATTCATTATGATCATGGCTGATCATCCAACTCGATATTCTGTTCCCATCTTCCCCCCCATATCTTTTGATCCTCTTCGCCCCAACCAAGTGCTATATCTAACTGCTTCTTGAATACATTCAATATTTTGGCCTCAATTACTTTCTGTGGTAGCAAATTCCACATATTCACCACCCTCTGGGTGAAGACATTTTTCCTCATCTCTGTCCTAAATGGTTTAGCCTGTATTCTTAAATTGTGATCCCTGGTTCTGTACGCCGCCCCAACCCCCCGCCATTGGGGAACATCCTTCCTGCATTTACATTGTCTCGTCTTGTTAGAAATTCAAGTTTATTTATTTGTGTCACAATTACATTAACACTGCAATGAAGTTACTGTGAAAATCCCTGAGTTGCCACACTCTGGCGCCTGTTTGGGTACACCGAGGGAGAATTTAGCATGGCCAATGCACCGACCCAGCACGTCTTTCAGATTATGGGAGGAAACCGGAGCACCCGGAGGAAACCCACGTAGACACGGGTTTCTATGAGATTCTCCCCCACCCCTCATTCTTCTGAACTCTGGTGAATATAATCCTAACCGACTCAATCTCACCTTGGGAGTCAGTCCCGCCATCCAAGGAATCAGCCTGGTAAACCTCCGCTCTACAGCAAGAACGTCCTTCCTCAGAAAAGGAGACAAAAGCTGCACACAATATTCCAGGTGTGGTCCCACCAAGGCCCCATATATATGCAACCAGACACCCCTGCCCCGTACTCAAATCCTCTCGCTATGAAGGCCAACATTCCATTTGCCTTTTTCACCGCCTGCTGCACCTGAATGCTTAACTTCAGCGACTGGTGCATGAGGACACCCAGGTCTCATTTCACATTCCTTTCTCCTAATTTATGGCCTTTCAGAGAGTAATCTGCCTTCTGTTTTTGCTACCAAAGTGGATAATCTCACATTTCTCCAAATTATACTGCATCTGCTGTTCATTTGCCCACTCACTCAACTTGTCCACATCACACTGAAGCATCTCTCCATCTTCCTCACAGCTCACCCAGCTTTGTGTCATCTGCAGATTTGGAGATATTACATTTAGTTCCCGCGTCTTAATCATTAATTTATATGTAGTGAATAGCTGGGGCCCCAGCACTGATCCCAGCGGTACCCCACTAATCACTGCCTGCCATTTGGAAAAATACCTGTTTATTTCCTACTCTTTGTTTCCTGCCTGCCAACCAGTTTTCTATCCATCTCAATACACTACCCAATCCCATGCACTTTAATTTTACACACTGATCTCTTATGTGGGACCTTATCTGAAAGTCCAAATAAACCACATCCACTGGCTGCCCCTCATCAACTCTACGAGTTACATCCTTGAAGAATTCCAGTAGATTTGTCAAGCATGATTCCCCTCGTGTAAATCCATCTGACTCTGTCCTGTCCAGCCGCTGTTTACCAAGTGCTCTGCTATTAAATCCTCCCCCACTACCGACGTCAGGCTGACTGGTCTATAATTCCCTGTTCTCTCTCTGCCTCCCTTTTTAAATAGTGGGGTTACATTAGCTACCCTCCAATCCATAGGAACTGTCCCAAAGGCTATAGAACCTTGGAAGATGAATACCAATATACCCACTTTTTCTCAGACCATTTCCTTAAGTACTCCGGGGTGTAGATTATCGGGCCCTGGGGATTTATCAACCTTCAATCTCAATTTCCCCAACACCATTTCTCTACTAATATTAATTTCCTTCAGTTCCTCCCTCTCCCTAGACCCTGTGTTCCCCAACTTTTCTGGTACGTTATTTGTGTCCTCCTTTGTGAAGACAGAACCAGAGTATGTATTTAGTTGGTCAGCCATTTCTTTGTTCCCCATTATAAATTCCCCTGTTTCTGACTGTAAAGGACCTAGTTTGTCGTTAACAATCTTTTTCACCTCACACACCGAATAGAAGTTGGATGGCACGGTAGCACAGTGGTTAACACTGCTGCTTCATAGCTCCAGGGGCCTGGATTCGATTCCCGGCTTGGGTCACTGTCTGTGTGGAGTCTGCACATTCTCCTCGTGTCTGCGTGGGTTTCCTCCGGGTGCTCCGGTTTCCTCCCACAGTCCAAAGATGTGCCGGTTAGGTTGATTGGCCATGCTAAAAATTGCCCCTTAGTGTCGTGAGATGTGTCGGTTAGAGGGATAAGTGGGTATATATGTAGGGATATGGGGGTAGGGCCTGGGTGGGATTGTGGTCGGTGCAGACTCGATGGGCCGAATGGCCTCTTTCTGTACTGTAGGATTCTATGTTTCTAAACTTTTACGGTCAATGTTTATGTTTCCCGCGAGCTTACTCTCGTACTTCATTTTCCCCTTATTAATTAGTCCCTTTGCTGAATTATAAACTGTCCCAATCCTCAGGTCTATAGTTTTTCTGGATCATTTGTATGCCTCTCCCTTGGACCTTTAACTATCTCTAATTTCCCTTGTAAGCCTTGGTTTGGCCACCTTTCCAGTTTTATTTTTGTGCCAGACTGGATTAAATAATCATTCTTTGAATGTTTGCCGTTGCCGATCCACCATCGTCCCCTTAAATAACATTTCCCAATCTATCAAAGCCAACTTGTGCCTCATATTCATCGTAGTTTCCTTTATTAAGATTCAGGACCCTAGTCTCAAAATCAACTCCCTCACTGTCCACCTTGATGAAGAATTCTATCGTGTTATAGGGGATGAAGTAACAATTTGACTTTATCGTCGCCACTTGCTAAGCAGCTCAGAGAGGTCAGCCCCCCTGGTCCTTTCCAGCAGCCTTTGGGCCAGCCCTGGTGCCAGGTGCTTATTGTTCTGAGCTGTGTTTATGTTTCACATTCCCAACAGGAAGCACCACTTTATTCAGCGCACTGCTCACCAAGTGCCTGGAGAAGGACGTGTATGCTGTTTGCCGCTACACTCCCCGGAGGAACACCCCACCCCGATTTGTGGCGTTGGTCCCACAGGAGGAGGCGCTGGATGATCAGAAAGTGCAGACCATCCCTCCAGGTCAGTGACACTGTCTCTCTCGGATCGCTCACTGACTGGGTGAGTACACTTGATTTGTCTCTCCTTTCTGACTGAGGTATGGTCACACCAGTGCCACAGAATCTCTGGCACCTTTTCTGCCTGGCCACAGATGATAATTATTCACACACTATTTGTCTATGGAGGGCATCGTAGCTGTTGCCTATCCTACCCCCACTCACCTTCCCCACACACACACACACACCCGCACACACACACCACATACCACACATATACACACCACACGTATACACACCACACGTATACACACCACACGTACGTACATCACACGTACACACATCACATGTACACACATCACATGTACACACACCACACGTACACACATCATGTACACACATCTCATGTACACACACCACACGTACACACACCACACGTACACACCACACGTACACACATCACATGTACACACATCACATGTACACACACCACACGTACAGACACCACACGTACACACATCACATGTACACACATCACATGTTCACACACCACACGTACACACACCACACGTACACACACAGCACACATTTACACACATCTCAGATACACACACGCACCACATGTACACAGACACACCACACGTACACGCACACACCACACGTATACACACGCACCACACGTACACGCGCACACCACACGTACGCGCGCGCACCATACATACGTGCGCACACCACACGTACAAGCACACACCACACGTACAAGCGCGCACCACATACGCGCACACCACACGTACGCGTGCACCACACGTATACACACACCACACGTACACGCACACACCACACGTACACGCACACACCACACGTACGCGTGCACCACACGTACACACACACACCACACGTACACGCACACAGCACATGTACACGCGCACCACACATACACGCACACACCACACGTACACACGCACCACACGTATATGCACACACCACACGTATGCGCGCACCATACGTATGCACGCACCACACGTACATGCACGCACCACACGTACATGCACGCACCCACGTACACGCACGACCACACGTACGCGCACGCACCACACATACACGCGCACCACACGTACGCGCGCACCACACGTATGTGCGCACACCACACGTACGCGCGCACACCACACGTACAAGCGTGCACCACACGTACAAGCGCGCACCACACGTACAAGCGCACACCACACGTACAAGCGGCACCACACATGTGCGCACACCACATGTACGCGCGCACCACACGTGTGCGCACACCACACGTGCGCGCGCACACCACACGTGCAAGCGCACCACACGTACACGCGCGCACCACACGTACGCGCACACCGCACGTACACACATATATACACACAGTGGAGCCTGGCTGATTGTGTGCAGCTCCAATGCAGAGAGGAACTGAAACCAGATATTTGATTTGATTTATTATTGTCACATTTATTAGTATACAGTAAAAAGTATTGTTTCTTGCGTGCTATACAGACAAAACATACCGTTCATAGAGAAGGAAAGGAGAGAGTGCAGAATGTAGTGTTACAGTCACAGCTCGGGTGTAGAGAAAGATCAACGTAAGAGAAAGATAGCACCACAGCCTGGGCTTGGACTCAGATGAACTAACTTCAGATTTCTATAGTTCAGAGTTACAGCGGATACATGTTACAGTGGGTGGATGAAAATTGAAGATTACATAATAACTGCTGAGAGGAAATTGATCCAATCTATAAAGGGGAAAAGATTGCAGGGCTGGGGGAAAGAGAAGGCTCTTGAGACGCATTGGATAAGCTCTTTCAAAGAGCCAGTATAGCCATGATGGGCTGAATGGCTTCTATGCAGTGTCATTCAATGAATCATTTACCATCGCTGTAGTCCTGCATTACATTGGCAGTGCAGTGATTTTAGACGTGGGTCTTCACTTGTGGTTTCCTCCCTGGGAACAGTAACCTGACGATAGGCAGAGTTTTTTAAGCGATGTTGATTGAGGGATGAATACTGGCCGAGACACCAAGGAAAACTCCCCTGCTGCTCTTCAAAACAGGGTCGTTAACATCCACCTCCGAGGGATGTGGGGACCGCAGTTTTCTGTCACGTCTGAAAAGCATTGAAGTACGCAAAGAATCCAAACACCCCACAGAGCTGCAATCCCCACTCACACACGCACCCAGGGACCTGGGTCAATTCCCAGCTTGGGTCACTCTCTGTGCGGAGTTTGCACGTTCTCCCCGTGTCTGCGTGGGTTTCCTCCGGGTGCTCCGGTTTCCTCCCACAGTCTGAAAGACGTGCGGGTTAGGGTGGATTGGCCGTGCTAAATTCTCCCTCAGTGTACCCGAACAGGAGTGTGGCGACTAGGGGATTTTCACAGTAACTTCATTGCAGTGTTAATGTAAACCTACTTGTGACACTAATAAAATAAACTTTGAAACTTTAAACTTTAAAACTTTACTAGTCGTAGCTTTGACCTGATTTCTGCAAAAACGCGAATGTTCATCCCAGGTCATCCCATCAAACGCAACTCCTGAGTCGGGCAGAGTGGACGTGTGAAATGCTCACCGATTCCTGGTACAAACAAAACAAAAAGTATTGTTTTCCCATCAGGATTCCACCTGATTTTTTTGCATTATGCCGACGATGTCAGGAAGATCGGCTTTACGGAGAAGCGAGTGGCCAGCGAGGATCAGATCAAGAAGATGAAATCAGTGGTGCAGAAGCTCCGGTTTAAATACAGGTCAGTCGGAGGTTCCAGCGATACTTTCTGCGCCTTTAGGGGATCACTGTCTGTGCGGAGAGTCTGCACGTTCTCCCCGTGTCTGCATGGGTTTCCTCCGGGTTCCTCCCACAGTCTGAAAGGTGTGCGGGATTGGCCGTGCTAAATTGCCCCTCAGTGACCCAGATGTGTAGATTAGAGGGACTAGCGGGGTAAATACATTGGGTTACGGGGATAGGACCTGGGGTGGGATTGTTGTCGGTGCAGACTCGATGGGCTGAATGGCCTCCTCCTGCACTGTAGGATTTCTATGATTTCCCCTGTGCAGATGAACAGGAAATTTCTGCAAATTCTCCTTAAAATAAAATGGTGACCATTTCTATCCCTCTGGATTAGGCCTGAGAGCTTTGAGAATCCGGTTATTCAGCGGCATTTCCGTAATCTGGAGGCACTGGCCCTCGATTTGAAGGAACCGGAAGAAGTTGAAGATTTGACACGTGAGTATCCTGCTGTACAGCTCGTACCCACTGCCCAGCAGCAAAAGGAATTAATTTGATTTGATTTATTATTGTCACATGTATTAACATACAGTGAAAAGTATTGTTTCTTGCGCACTATACAGACAAAGCATACCGTTCATAGAGAAGGAAAGGAGAGAGTGCAGAATGTAGTGTTACAGTCATAGCTAGGGTGGAGAGAAAGATCAACTTAATGCGAGGTCGGTCCATTCAAAAGTCTGACAGCAGCAGGGAAGAAGCTGTTCTTGAGTCGGTTGGTACGTGACCTCAGACCTTTTCCCGACAGAAGAAGGTGGAAGAGAGAATGTCCGAGGTGCGTGGGGTCCTTGATGATGATAAGGAATGATAGTGATTATGATAAGATAGTGATTGTAAAGACGAAAAAAGCCCAGCTTTCACACGTAGTCTGTAACAGAGCAGTATATCGGGAATATTTCCCATTGGATTCAGGGCCCCGGGGCAGGTATGAATATTGGGTAATTGTTGAATCCAGTTGTAATGCTCCCTGGGGGGCAGAGAGGGGTTGCTGGGGGCATGAAGAGGGGAGAAATATGGCAAAGTGGGGGGGGTTAGGGTGGGGGAGCTGGGGGATGCGGAGAGGAGAGTCAGTGTATCAGCAAATGCATATTGTGGCAATTACAGTAATTGCCTTATTGAAGACAGGCGATGGTTATTGACTCAACCTCTGAAAGAGTATAAATGGACACAGCAGGAACAGATACTGTGGGGGAATCAGAGGAGCTTGTATCTGTACTGAGCTGTATGTAGAATAAACTTGCTGAAGGAAAAAGACCAGCTGCTGTATTATTCCTCCACTGTTAATAAGAGGGAGCTCGGGGTGGGGGGGGGGGCGGTGCAGAGCTCAGGGGAGGTGGGGGCAGAGCTGGGGGGAGGAGCAGACAGGGGGGAGAGAGGGGGAGCTGGGGGGAGAGGGGGAGCTGGCAGGGAAAGGGGGAGCTGGCGGGGAGGGGGAGCTGGGGGTGTTGAGCTCCAGCTGATGAAGGGGCAGCGCTCCGAAAGCGAGTGGCATTTGCTACCAAATCAACTTGTTGGACTTTAACCTGGTGTTGTTAAACTTCTTACCGTGTTGGAGAAGGGCAGCTGAGGGGAGTGGGGGCGAGAGAGAGGGGGTGCTGGGGAAGAGAGAGGGGATGCTGGGGGCGAGAGAGAGGGGGTGCTGGGGAAGAGAGAGGGGGTGCTAGGGAAGAGAGAGGGGGTGCTGGGGAAGAGAGAGGGGGTGCTAGGGAAGAGAGAGGGGGTGCTGGGGAAGAGAGAGGGGATGCTGGGGAAGAGAGTGGGGGTGCTGGGGAAGAGAGAGGGGGTGCTGGGGAAGAGAGAGGGGGTGCTGGGGAAGAGAGAGGGGGTGCTGGGGAAGAGAGAGGGGGTGCTGGGGAAGAGAGAGGGGGTGCTGGGGAAGAGAGAGGGGGTGCTGGGGAAGAGAGAGGGGGTGCTGGGGAAGAGAGAGGGGGTGCTGGGGAAGAGAGAGGGGGTGCTGGGGAAGAGAGAGGGGGTGCTGGGGAAGAGAGAGAGGGGGTGCTGGGGAAGAGAGAGGGGGTGCTGGGGAAGAGAGAGGGGGTGCTGGGGAAGAGAGAGAGGGGGTGCTGGGGAGGAGAGAGGGGGTGCTGGGGAAGAGAGAGGGGGTGCTGGGGAAGAGAGAGGGGGTGCTGGGGAAGAGAGGGTTAGCTTGGGGGGGAGAGGAGAGGGGGAGCTGGGGGGGGTAGAGGGGGAGCTTGGCGGGGGGGAGAGGGGGAGCTGGGGCGGGGAGAGCTGGGGGGGGAGAGGGGGAGCTGGGGGGGGGAAGAGGGGGAGCTGGGGGGGGGAAGAGGGGGAGCTGGGGGGGGAAGAGGGGGACCTGGGGGGGGGAGCGAGGGGGAGCTGGGGGTGGGGGGAGGGGGGGGAGAGGGGGTGACCTAGGGTTGGAGAGGGGGAGCTGGGGGGAGGGAGAATTGGGGTGGAGAGGTGGGGGTGGAGATGGGGAGTGGGGGTGGGGAGAGGGTGGAGGTATACTGTGAAAGGTCTGACACTGGGAAGTTCCGAAGAACAAAGGGACCTTGGCGTGTTTGTCCATAGATCTCTGAAGGTGGAAAGGCAGGTTAATAGGGTGGTGAAAAAGGCATATGGCACACTCGCCTTTATCAATCGGGGTATAGATCACAAAGCAGAGAGGTCATGATGGAGTTGTATAGAACTTTGGTGAGGCCACAGCTGGAGCACTGTGTGCAGTTCTGGTCGCCACCTTATAGGAAGGACGTGATTGCACTGGAGGGGGTGCAGAGGAGATTCACCAGGATGCTGCCTGGGACGGAACATTTAAGTTATGAAGAAAGGTTGGATAAGCTTGCGTTGTTTTCTCTGGAGCGGAGAAGACTGAGGGGTGCCCTGATTGAGGTGTTCAAGATTATGAGGGACATGGACAGGGTGGATAGGGAGCAGCTGTTCCCCTTAGTTGAAGGGTCAGTTACGAGGGGACACAAGTTAAAAGTGAGGGGTGGGAGGTTTAAGAGGGATTTGAGGAAAAAGGTTTTTACCCAGAGGGTGGTGAGGGTCTGGAATGCGCTGCCTGGGGGGGTGGTGGAGGCGGGACGCCTCACATCCTTTAAAAAGTACCTGGATGAGCACTTGGCACGTCATAACATTCAAGGCTATGGGCCAAGTGCTGGCAAGTGGGATTAGGTGGGCAGGTCAGGGCCTTTCATGCATCAGTGCAGATTTGGTGGGCCGATGGGCCTCTTCTGCATTGTAGGATTCTGTGAATCTGTGCTGAGGGGCAGAGAGGGGGAGCTGGGGGGCAGAGAGGGGGAGCTGGGGGGCAGAGAGGGGGAGCTGGGGGAGAGAGAGGGAACCGGGGGGAGATGGGGAGCCGATGGGGTGCTGTGGGGGAGGAGGAAAGGTAGAGAGGTGGAGAAGGTGGGCTGGAGAGGGAAAGCCGCGGGAGGGGAAATGGGGGAGAGGGGGGGATGCTGGGGGTAGGGGGGGGAGAGGAAGCTGGAGAGGTGCAAATAAATGACTTTGATAGAGGAGCGTAATAGGGGAAATCGTCTTTTCCCCACACAGTGCCAAAGAATGATGTTATGGACAGGAGAATCGGACAGCTGGCAGAGGAGTTCCTGGAGCTGGTTTATCCCCCCCGGCTATAACCCAGGTGCAAAGAGCCAACAGAAGAGGAAGCTCAGTGAGTACTGCGGCAAGGGGAGCAAATTAAATGTTGTGTCAGTAAATGCTCCGCGTGGGATACAAGTGAGCCACACGGACACGGAAATCTCTGCTCAATTCTCTCAGAACTGAACCAGCTGGTCGCCAAAAGAAACAAAGAATTGCATTTCTTCAGCGCCTTTCCTCAGGACATTGTAAAACACTACAGTCAGTGAAGTGTAGTGGCCGCTGTAATTTATTACAACCCTGTTAGGAACATTTATAGAGAATTAACTGACCATAATTACCTGACAGAACTACGTCACTAGATTTCAACTTTTTCAAATAAAAACAAACTTTATTGTATTTTAGAGTTAAACAAAGCAAGCACTATTAACTCAACACCGCAGTTTATCAAAGAACAAAGAACAGTACAGCACAGGAAACAGGCCCTTCGGCCCTCCAAGCCTGTGCCGCTCCTTGGTCCAACTAGACCAATCGTTTGTATCCCTCCATTCCCAGGCTGCTCATGTGACTATCCAGGTAAGTCTTAAACGATGTCAGTGTGCCTGCCTCCACCACCCTACTTGGCAGCGCATTCCAGGCCCCCACCACCCTCTGTGTAAAAAACATCCCTCTAATATCTGAGTTATACTTCGCTCCTCTCACCTTGGGCCCGTGACCCCTCGTGAACGTCACTTCTGATCTGGGAAAAAGCTTCCCACCGTTCACCCTATCTATCCCCTTCATAATCTTGTACACCTCTATTAAATCTCCCCTCATTCTCCGTCTTTCCAGGGAGAACAACCCCAGTTTACTCAATCTCTCCTCATAGCTAAGACCCTCCATACCAGGCAACATCCTGGTAAACCTTCTCTGCACTCTCTCTAACACCTCCACGTCCTTCTGGTAGTGCGGCGACCAAAACTGGACGCAGTACTCCAAATGTGGCCTAACCAGCGTTCTATACAGCTGCATCATCAGACTCCAGCTTTTATACTCTATACCCCATCCTATAAAGGCAAGCATACCATATGCCTTCTTCACCACCTTCTCCATCTGTGTTGCCACCTTCAAGGATTTGTGGACTTGCACACCTAGGTCCCTTTGTGTTTCTATACTCCTGATGACTCTGCCATTTATTGTATAACTCCTCCCTACATTATTTCTTCCAAAATGCATCACTTCGCATTTAAACTCCATCTGCCACCTCTCCGCCCAATTTTCCAGCCTATCTATATCCTGCTGTATTGCCCGACAATGCTCTTCGCTATCTGCAAGTCCAGCCATCTTCGTGTCATCCGCAAACTTGCTGATTACACCAGTTACACCTTCTTCCAAATCATTTATATATATCACAAATAGCAGAGGTCCCAGTACAGAGCCCTGCGGAACACAACTGGTCACAGACCTCCAGCCGGAAAAAGACCCTTCGACCACTACCCTCTGTCTCCTATGGCCAAGCCAATTCTCCACCCATCTAGCCACTTCTCCTTGTATCCCATGAGCCTGAACCTTCTGAACCAACCTGCCATGTGGGACTTTGTCAAATGCCTTACTGAAATCCATATAGATGACATCCACGGCCCTTCCTTCATCAACCGTTTTTGTCACTTCCTCAAAACACTCCACCAAATTTGTAAGGCACGACCTCCCTCTTACAAAACCATGCTGTCTGTCACTAATGAGATTGTTCCGTTCTAAATGCACATACATCCTGTCTCTAAGAATCCTCTCCAACAACTTCCCTACCACGGACGTCAAGCTCACCGGCCTATAATTTCCTGGGTTATCCCTGCGACCCTTCTTAAACAACGGGACCCCATTCGCTATCCTCCAATCCTCAGGGACCTCACCCGTGTCCAAAGAAGCGACAAAGATTTCCATCAGAGGCCCAGAAATTTCATCTCTCGTCTCCCTGAGCAGTCGAGGATAGATGCCATCAGGCCCTGGGGCTTTGTCAGTTTTAATGTTCCCTAAAAAACCTAACACTTCCTCTCTTGTAATGGAGATTTTCTCTAACGGGTCAACACCTCCCTCCGAGACACTCCCGGTTAACACGCCCCTCTCCTTCGTGAATACTGATGCAAAGTATTCATTTAGGATCTCCCCTATTCCCTTGGGTTCTAAGCATAATTCCCCTCCTTTGTCCCTGAGAGGTCCGATTTTCTCCCTGACAACTCTTTTGTTCCTAACGTATGAATAGAATGCCTTAGGATTCTCCTTAATCCTGCCTGCCAAGAACATCTCGTGACCTCTTTTTGCCCTTCTAACTCCCCGTTTGAGTTCTTTCCTACTCTCTCTGTATTCCTCCAGAGCTCCATCTGTTTTCAGTTGCCTGGACTTAACGTACGCCTCCCTTTTCATTTTAATCAGATCCTCAATTTCCCTGGTTATCCACGGCTCTCGAATCCTACCTTTCCTATCTTTCCTTTTTACAGGCACATGCCTATCCTGCAGCCTTATCAATAGTTCCTTAAAAGACTCCCACATGCCAGACGCGGACTTACCCTCGAACATCCTCTCCCAATCAACATCCACCAATTCCTGCCTAATCCGGTTATAGTTAGCCTTCCCCCAATTTAGCTCCCTGCCCGTAGGACAGCACTCATCCTTGTCCATTACTATCCTAAAGCTAACAGAGTTGTGGTCACTATTTGCCACATGTTCCCCTACCGAAACTTTGACGACCTGACCGGGCTCATTTCCCAGAACTAGGTCCAGTATAGCCCCCTCTCTAGTCGGATTGAAGAATGCAGCAATTGCTTTACTCTGTTGAAAGCTTCTTCCTGGGGAATCTTCCAAAACCAACGCTGGTGTTTCTTCAGCGGAATATATAAGGGGGCAAAATAATGTCAACAAATTCAGTAAAAATGCCCACAGTAATTCACCATTCCTAAGAGTGACTCGAGCTCGGATGTGTTTCTGGGGGCAGGTGCCTCCTTTGTGGCTCTGACCTTGTCTTCCATGAGGTGTAATCCTTGGACATCTACACAATACCCCAGATAGGCGACCTCAGTGACTTGAAAAGTACATTTCTCCTTCTTGAGGTGGATTCCAGCCTCTTGAAATCTCTCTAGCGCCTCCTCTAAGTTTGCTAAATGCTCGGCTTCTGTCGATCCAGTTATGAGAACATCATCAAGGTCCACACAACTCGTGACAGCCCCTGCAGCAGACTCTCCATTGTCCTGTGGAAAATCGCACATGCTGAAGGCACACCAAAAGGCAGGCGTGTGTACTGGAACACGTGTGTGTTTACCGTGACATAACCTCGGGAAGCATCATCTAATTCGAGTTGCTGATATCCATGACTCATATCCAGCTTTGTATAAGACTGACCTCCAGCCAGCTTTGCATACAGGTCTTCAATCTTTGGGATTGGATATTTATCCAACTTGGCAGCACAATGAGCTGTTAACTTGTAATCACCATAAGTGTGGAAAGTCTTCTCCGGTTTCAATACGGAGACTGTAGGTGTTGCTCATTCCGTGAACTGAACTGGCTGGATAATGCTCAGTCCTTCCAATCACTGCAATTCAGTATCTACATTCTCTTGTAAAGCACATGGTACGAGTCAGACCCTGGGTCCACCTCTGGGTCCACGTAGACCTTCACTTGCAGGCCTTTTATTTTGCCTAAATCATCATTCAAGACACTCTCGTATGGGCGCCACGGTGACACAGTGGTTAGCACTTCTGCCTCACAGAGACTTGGGTTCGATTCCCGGCTTGGGTCACTGTCTGTGTGGAGTCTGCACATTCTCCCCTTGTCTGCGTGGGTTTCCTCCAGATGCTCCAATTTTCTCCCACACTCCAAAGATGTGCGGGTTAGGTCGCTTGGCCATGCTAAATTACCTTGCTAAAGGGGGATTAGCAAGGTAAATATGTAGGGTTACGGAGATAGGGCCTCGGTGGGATTGTGGTCGGTGCAGACACGATGGGCCGAATGGCCTCCTTCTGCACTGTAGGGATTCTATGATTTCTTCATCGGCTGTGCTGGCCACTGCTGGGACTGCACCTGGAAGAAGAGGATGGCACAGAAGGTGGATGAGAGGAATCTATTGGTGGCAGGGGCAGTCACAGAGGCTCCAATGCTTGGGCTGGGGTGGGGGAATGGTGTCAGCAGGCTGTATCTTTAGTCACGGAATTGGATAATGCTCCCGGGAGCCCCCCTCCCATTGAGTAAAGAGTGACAAAATAGGAGACCACACATGACGAAGGGTCGTCTGGACTCGAAACATCAGCTCTTTTCTCTCCTTACAGATGCTGCCGGACCTGCTGAGATTTTCCAGCGTTTCCTCTTTCGGTAGGAGATTACATACCTGCCTGAGCCTATTGGTACTGAGTGGTCTCCCCACAGGGTGGCAGACCCCCACCGCCCCCCACAGTGAGATGTGGGAAGAGACGATTGATTGGCTCTGTATGTGGTTTAATTAGCCTCTGGATGGAGGAGGTCTTTCTACTCCATTCTCTGCCGCTGGTAAAATGGTCAGAAAGAATCGAGCACCCCATTCTCCAGCCCCTGACTACCCTCCCCATTTTAACAGCACCTTGCCTTCCAACCTGGCCCAGGGAGTTTGACACAAATTTAGCTCAATATTCCAAGGAGATGATTGGTTGATTTATAGAGCAGCGCCCCACCTTCTTGAGGTGGTGAGAGCGGTGAGCATTAATTAATTCAAATCAAAATTGGATTGATTTCAGAAAATAATATTTTTGAATACTCTATGAATAATTTTGGATTTGATGTCTGGTGTGTGTAGTGTATGGAAGAAACAGGTGTTTTTTCGATCTCTGGTTCCCAAGGATTACCCTCGCTGGGGGTTTTCCTCACCTCATGTCTGAGGCTGTTGGAGACAAATTGATAAGAGATTGATCGCTGTGATTTGGCGATCTTGTGGCGCAGTGGGTTATTGTCCCTGCCTCTGAGCCAGGAGCTCTGGGTTCGAGTCCCACCCCAGGACTTGATGCCCAAGGAAGTTCATAACGCGGCCAAACAGGTTGAGAATCAGCCTGTAAAATCCTTCCAAACACAAGCCAATGTCAGGCGGTGAGAGTGGGAAAGATTCCTGGTCAGACATGTGATGGAAAGAATGTTGGAGCCTCGACCATCACTGACCATAGCTCCAGACTACAACACGCGTGGGAAAGTGCAGCAACTTGGAGAATTGGAGGGGTTGAATGGTTGATGTGGTCCTGATTAGGGCGGTGATGTGCGATTAAATCACTCGGGAGGCTGGATCGTACCCGGGAAATAAAGGCTTTTATTAGTAACAAGAATGGAGCATACTATATAACAATACAATCCCAGACTAAAGGGTCACCAGGCAGTGCAGTGACCTTTATACTCCTACAGGTAGGCGGAGCCAACCGGAGTGTACCACAGAACAATACCAACAGGTAGAACACCCCAACCCTAACCCCAACAGTGACAACAGTAACATATGTACAAGTACCCATAGTACTAACCATCTATGGTTCAGTACCCATAGTGGTAACCATCTATGGTTCACCACAGGCGGCATGGTGGCACAGTGGTTAGCACTATTGCCTCACCGCGCCAGGGACCTCGATTCGATTCCCAGCTTGGGTCACTGTCTGTGTGGAGTTTGCATGTTCTCCCCGTGTCTGCGTGGGTTTCCTCCGGGTGTTCCAGTTTCCTCCCACAGTCCAAAAAACGTGCTGGTTAGGTGCATTGCCCGTGCTAAATTCTCCCTCAGTGTACCCGAACAGGCGCCGGAGTGTGGCGACCAGGGGATTTTCACACTAACTTCATTGCAGTGTTAATGTAAGCCTACTTGTGACATCTGAGAGTACCTGAGAGCTGGCACACAGCCTCTGCGAGGAAGCGGTCAGTACACCAGACGGCAACAGCGCCCCTTTGTCGACAGGTTTGATGACAAAGTCGGGGTTGGACCTGAGGGAGTGAAGAGCGGAAAGTTCAGAAGGAGAGAGGTTGGAATGGGTGAGGGGGAGGCAGAAAAATTAAGATGACCAATGTCCTGTTGACTGTTCCCAGTGAAAAGATTGAGGGCAGGTAATTGTCTCGGTGGGGGTGTCCAATTGGAGGCAGAATGTTGGAGGCACATGAAAGGATCTGTGGAACAGGGGGAGGACTCTTGCCCAAAGAAGTGGGCACGGAGTCGAAGGCGGCAGAAGAAGAGTTCACATCATGTTGAGCCCGGAATTCATTGAGGTGGGGACGTAAGGGTACAAAGCTGAGTGCTTTGCTGAGAACAGCACGCTCAGCCTCAGAGGGGAGGGTCGGAGGATATGGTGAACACACGGCAAGGGCTGGCGCTAGAAGAGATGGAGTTTGAGGGATTTGGGACTGGCGGAGAGCCGAGGATGGGCAGTGGTGTTGATGAGTTGTTGAAGCCTGTGTTCCTTAACATCGGCAAGAAACAGGAAAAGTTTTTTGTTAAGACACCGAATGATGCGGAGGATGAAACGAAACTGGGGACAGGGACAGCTTTGAGAGAGAGTAAGACAGTGCTGCTGGAGTGACTCTGAGCTGACAGCTTCTTGTCGAAACCACAGCAAATCCCTCACTTCCTGCGCGGAAGAGTACTTTGTGCTGAGAAGGAGGCATTTAGTTGTGCCTTGAAGCTGTGGCCGTTGTCTCGAACACTCAGTTGTAATGCCTTTCATGGTTGGATTACCTATAAGCACTCACGTTGGTGGGATTATTGCTTTGGGCAGAGAGTGGGAGACTGTACGTGAATAATAAACCCAGTGCATAATGAACACGGCAGATCTAACTGTGCCTGTCCTCATAATGAAGTCAAATTAATGAAACATCACATTTCTTGTGACAGGATTGTTACTTCACAATCTCTGACGGAGTTGTACAGTCATTCCTCCCAGCTTCTCAAACTGCTGCTGATTTCATCAGCAAACTTTGTTCCAGGACTTTGTTTTAGAAAAGAATAGATGAATAATTTTGGTCGGATGTATTAGTTCAGAGAGGCTCCTTATTTTAACTTTGCTTTCTTTCAAAAGGTTATCATTGCCACCTCTTGTTCTTTACTGGACTGAAATGTCTGAGATCAGATGAATGATTAATGGCCTAACATTGCCACAAATAAAATGAAACTCGTTTTCCAGCTCAGGATGCCTTATCCCACTCTAAACCCACACTGTTCAAACTCTGATCACACCCCCCCCTCCCCCCCACCCCAAACTCACTCTCCCCCAGGAAGTCCTTGGTGAGTCTCACTCGAATTCCAATATGCTTTTGATTTTGGGTGGAGAAGATATTAAACGAACCCTGTTTACTTGTGGCGCGGTGGGTTAGTGTCCCTGCCCCTGAGCCAGAAGGTCCAGGTTCGTAATCCCAATCCAGGACTTGACGGCCAAGGACGACACATTCTAAACGTGGTCAAACAGGTTAACCATCAACCTGCAAATCCTTCCAAACATGCCAGCGGCAGGCGGTAAGAGTGGGAGAGATACCTGGTTAGGCATTTTTTTGGCACGTAGCAATTAGAAACAGGAGAAGTGTCAGGAAACAGAGGTAGTTTAAGTGATCTATACATTTTTTGTTAAATATTAGAAACATGGTACAGATTTAGGTCGGATTAATTTAGTGTTTGTCCCGGAAAGGGCACAACCCAGGTTAGATTCATGTTAAACAAAGCTGTTTGTATATGTGGGGGAAACTGTTTTCTGCGTTGTGCTGAGTGAGTTTACGATGAGGAAAGTAAACACAAGCTGGTGGAAAGAATGAGATGTTGCTTAGCAGCTAAAGGGGCACTTTTCGGGAGAAAACCTTTTGCGTCTTAATGATTCACTGAATCCAGGTAGTTGGAGATAGGATGCTAGAGAGGGGACAACTCCCAGCTCTGCTAGAAACTGGAAAGCTGTACATTGGAGTAATAGGCATGAAAGCAAGCTCCCAAGAAGCTCAAGGGCGGTTAATTCTGGAAACTCCCAAGTTTCCCGGAAGACTGAAGTGAAAGGATGAAAGAGGAATGCCATTGGAACAAGATACTGGCCCCTGAAAAGCTGGAAGTGCAGACCTGTGTGAAGTCAGTGAGGGAAAAGCCAGACATCTGAAGCAATCATAAGCTTGGTAGCCTTACTTCCAGCCTTTTGAAACAATAGTATTCTGTTGGGGACTCAGTACCCGGGAGTTTTTGTGTAGAGGTTTGGATGCATGTTGCAATTAAAAACAAAGGAATACTGAAAGGAGAGTTGGAAAACCTGGATGTGGGTCCTTGCTAAAACAGCTGAGAGAAAGCCTTGTTTGAAAGGATAATTGGAAAACCTGGAGGTGGATCCTTGATGAAAACACCTGATGGAAATAATTGGTTGAAAGAAGATTTTAAAGCATTTGTTTTGAGAGTGGAATTCAGAATCATTCATGTGACAATCATCTGAGGAGGGGGAATTTGAGGCGAAATAGATGGAAGATCGATTGAGTGGCATCTGCCACTGGGATTCAGAGAGGGGTGTTGTCTGACCACAGTTAGCCTCTTGAGTTACAGGGACTGTGTGGTTATTGAGAGCATTGTAGTATGAGTTATGTTGTGTGACCTGTGCTATTCTTGAAATCTGAGTACATTTGTGAAAATAAGAGGGGAGTGAAGAAATATTGCATTATTATCAAATTTTCAAAGTTGTCCTGAGATTCGTTATTACTACATATTCTAAAACAAAAGTAAGAGTTAGGGTCTATTGAGCTGGGCTTCCATTCTGGGATCTCCCTGTTCAGTAGTAACACCAATTGGGATCATAACAAAAGATGCCACGAGCCTGCGCCACCATTCAATAAGACCCTGACGGATCTGATTGTAACCTCAAACTCACATTCCTGCCGACCCCCGATAACCTTTCACCCCCTTATTAATCAAGAATCTATCCAGCTCTGCCTTAAAAACATTGAAAGACTCTGCTTCCACTGCCTTTTGAAGAAGAGAGCACTCCCTGAGAAGAGAATAATTCACTTCATCTCTGTCTTAAATGAGCGACCCCTTATTTTTAAACAGTGACCCCTCATTCTAGATTCTCCCAGAAGAGGAAACATCCTCTCCACATCCACCCTGTCAATACCCCTCAGGATCATAAATGTTCTGATCAAGTCACCTTTTATTCTTTTAAACTCCGGCAGATACCAGCCTAACCTCATTAGACAGCCCACCTTTCCCTCATGTTAGAACTTTGCAGCTTCTACCATAGATCTCGCTGACAAAATGTATGTAAAAGTGCAGTGACTTGCACTCCCTGAGTGGGATTTTCTGGCCGTGCTCTCCCCAAGGCTGGAAAACCCTGCCCGAGGTCAATAGATCTTTGCATGGTCCATGTCCCGCCCGCTACGATTCCTGTGGCGGGGGGGGCGGGGGGGGGGGGGGGGGGTGGTGGAGGCTGTTGGGAGAATTTCATCCCCTGAGTGACTGGAACACGTTGCCTCCATAGAATAAATTTTGAAGCTCTTCATCTGAATCCAACCTCAACAACATCAGTGGTGGCCTGTCCTGTTTACCACTCTCTCCTTCAGCCAGTTTCTGGCAAAGAGCCTCCCACCTTTGATAGAATTATTTAAAAATGTGATCGAGTGTGTGGATGAGGGAAGTGCAGTTGATGTAGTTTATATGGATTTTAGCAAAGCCTTTGACAAGGTCCCACATGAGAGACTGATTGAGAAGGTTGAAGCACATGGAATTCAGGGAAACTTGGTGAGATGGATCAGAAACTGGCTTAGTCTTGGACCTGTCAAGTGGCGATGGTTAGATCCTCTCTTGTTGGAGATGGTCATTGTCTGGCTCTTGGGCAACGCGGTGGCACAGTGGTTAGCACTGCTGCCTCAAAGCGCCAGGGACCCGGGTTCAATTCTGGCCTTAGGTCATTGTCTGTGTGGAGTTTGCACGTTCTCCCTGTGTCTGCGTGGGTTTCCTCTGGGTGCTCCGGTTTCAACCCACAGTCCAACGATATGCCAGTTAGGTGGACTGGTCTTGCTAAATTGCTTCTTAGCATCCAAAGATAGGTTAGGGGGATTAACGGGGTAAAATACGTGTGATTACCAGGATAGGATTGAGGGGATAGGGCATGGGTAAGAGTCGGTGCAGATTCGATGGGCCGAAATGCCTCCTTCTGCACTGTAGGGATTCTATGATTCTATGAATATTACTTGCCACTTGTCAGTCCAAGCCTGGATATTGTCCAGATCTTGCTGCATTTGAACATGGACTGCTTCAGTATCTGAGGAGTTGTGAATGGTGCTGAACATTGTGCAATCATCGGCGAACATCCCCACTTCTGACCTTATGATGGAGGGAAGGTCATTGATGAAGCAGCTGAAGATTGTTGGGCCGAGGACACTACCTTGAGGGACTCCTGCAGAGATGTCCCTGGATTGAAATGATTGCTCTTCAATCACCACCACCATTTTCCTTTGTGCCAGCTATGACTCTAACCAACGTAGAATTCCCTCCTGATTCCCATTGATTCCAGTTTTGCGGGGGCTCCTTGATGCCACACTCAGTCAAGTGCACCCTTGATGCCAAGGGCAATAACTCTCACCTCACCCTCTGGAATTCAGCTCTTTTGTCCATGTTTGAACCAAGGCTGTAATAAGGTCAGGAACTGAGTGGAACCCAAACTGGGCGTCACTGAGCAGGTTCCTGCTGAGTAAGTGCCGCTTGATTACGACTCTCACCAACTTTTACAGATACACCATAGAAAGCATTCTTTCTGGTTGTATCACAACTTGGTATGGCTCCTGCTCTGCCCAAGACCACAAGAAACTCCAAAAGGTCATGAACGTAGCCCAGTCCATCACGCAAACCAGCCTCCCATCCATTGACTCTGTCTACACTTCCTGCTGACTCTGTCTACACTTCCTGCTGACTCAGTCTACACTTCGTGCTATACAGACAAAGCATACCGTACATAGAGAAGGAAAGGAGAGAGTGCAGAATGTAGTGTTACAGTCATAGCTGGGGTGTAGAGAAAGATTAACTTAATATAAGGTAGGTCCATTCAAAAGTCTGATGGCAGCAGGGAAGAAGCTGTTCTTGAGTTGGTTTGTATCTTTTTCCCGATGGAAGAAGGTGGAAGAGAGAATGTCCTGGGTGTGTGGGGTCCTTGATTATGCTGGCTGCATTTCCGAGGCAGCCAGAAGTGTAGACAGAGTCAGTGGATGAGAGGCTGGTTTGAGTGATGGACTGGGCTTCATTCACGACCATTTGTAGTTTCTTGCGGTCTTGGACAGAGTAGGAGCCATACCAAGCTGTGATACAACCAGAAAGAGTGCTTTCTATGGTGCATCTATAGAAGTTGATGAATAGTGGACATGCCAAATTTCCCTAGTCTTCTGAGAAAGTAGAGGCGTTGGTGGGCTTTCTTAACTATAGCGTCGGTGTGAAGGGACCAGGACAGGTTGTTGGTGATCTGGACACCTAAAAACTTGAAGCTCTCAATCATTGTCGAGGTGTCAAATATGCAAGAGCAAACTCTCTACTCCCCTTCCCCTCCCCCTTGACCCTGTAGTCCTGCAAAATTATTTCTCTTCAGATAATTATCCAATTCTCTTTCGAAGAGTTGTGAAGTAGGAATCACAGCAGCCAATTTGTACACAGCAAGCTCCCACCATCAGTGACTTGTTCATCTGTTTTAGAGATGTTTATTGAGGGATAACTATTAACCAGACATGAGGACAGCTCGACTGTTCCTCCTTGAAAAGGGATCTTTAGCGATTATCTGAGGGCGAACGGGGCCTCGGTTTAATGTTTCATCCAAAAGGCAGCACCAAGACTCTCTTCTTGGATTAGACCACCAGAGCCCTGTGGCAAACGCAATATACTGCGGATGCTGGAATCTGAAACAAAAACAGAAAATGCTGGAAGATCTCAACAGGTCTGACAGCATCTGTGGAGAGAGGATAGAGCCAATGTTTCGTGTCTGGATGACCCTCTCCTGACTCGAATCATTGGCTCTATTCTCTCTCCACAGCCCTGTGACGATTGTTTTAGTCTCTGAGACACGGCTGACACAGTCCAGGGGATCCAGGCCCAATCCTTCAGCTCTGCAGGAGTCAGCCAACATCAGCAGCAGGTGGCACGGTGACACAGTGGTTAACACTGCTGCTACACAGCGCCAGGGACCCGGGTTCGATTCCCGGCTTGGGTCACTGCCTGTGTGGAGTTTGCACGTTCTCCCCGTGTCTGCGTGGGTTTCCTCCGGGTGCTCCGGTTTCCTCCCACAGTCCAAAGATGTGCGGGTTCGGTGGATTGGCCATGCTAAATTTCCCCCTAGTGTCAGGTGGATTAGCTGGGTAAATAAATGGGGGTTATGGGGATAGGGCGTCGTTAGGATTGTGGTCGGTGCAGATTCGATGGGCTGAATGGCTCCTTCTGCACTGTAGGATTCTATGATTCTAACAAGACTACTGTTCCTGACTGAGAGAAGGAAAATCTGTCTGGGTCCAGCCCTGTCCCCCCTCCCCCCACCGTCCCCTCCCCCCATTGCCTCTCCCCACCCCCCACATCGCCAGCCCGTGTTTCCCTGAGGATGGTGGATAGGAAGGGAATTGGGTCCTCCAGGAGATAAGTAGCCCTGCTCCTTAAGGAAGAGTGGTATTGCGGGTGAGTTAGTGCGGGGGCAGGCGGTGATTACCCTCCCACAATCTTCATTCCTGTCGGGGTTAATGGGGGTCAAACCTCATCGAACAGGCCCGCAGGGTGAACACTGGGAACAGGAGTCTGAGAGAACGGGCCACTGAGAACGCCCAGGTTTCTTTGAAACAGCATGGCCTTTGATGAAGCGATTGTAAAACATTGAGATCCAGAAGCAGAAAGGGAAGGAAGGATCAAAGTGCATTTGTGTAATTTTCTGCAGTGATTAATAGACCATAAAGGAGAATAGAGAGACCTCCAGTTGATTAATGATGATTCAAAGTGTCGTTTGACTTTGCTCCAAGACTCTGTTAACAGCTCCATTGAAGCGGAGCATGAAGGCTTCATCCATGGTGATATGTTGCAGTGAAGCACCTCCCCTCCAGCCCGTTTTTCTCTCTTCCTCTCCTCAAGGCTCTCGCATGTGGTACTAAATATCTCCCCGATCAGCAGCTAGCTACCTCACCTGATTGGCCATTCACTGTGTGGGTACGGTTACGCCCACATCTGAGCAGAATTTTCCACTCTGGACAAAAGTCCATTGATGGGAGCGGGAAGTCGGAGTGACGTTCACAATCACAGCACAGAAGGAGACCATTTGGCCCACCATGTCTGCTTCATGACTTTGTGCCATTTCCCTGGCTTTTCCCCGTACCCTTACACAATGTTTCTATTCAAATAATCATCCATGGTTGGTGCAAAAGGTTGGAGGTTTGTGCAAAAGGTTGGATTTCATGGGATAAAGGGGGAGGTGGCTAGATGGGTGGAGAACTGGCTTGGTCACAGAAGACAGAGGGTGGTAGTGGAAGGGTCTTTTTCCAGCTGGAGGCCTGTGACTAGTGGTGTTCCGCAGGGCTCTGTATTGGGACCTCTGCTGTTTGTGATTTATATAAACGATCTGGAAGAAGGTGTAACTGGGGTGATCAGCAAGTTTGCGGACGACACAAAATTGGCTGGTCTTGCAGATAGTGAGGAACATTGTCAGAGGCTACAGATGGATATAGATAGGCTGGAAATTTGGGCAAAAAATGGCAGATGGAATTCAATCCAGATAAAGGCGAAGTGATGCATTTTGGTAGAGCTAATGTAGGGGGGAGCTATACGATAAATGGCAGAACCATAAAGGGTGTAGATACGCAGAGGGACCTGGGTTTGCAAGTCCACAGATCCTTGAGGGTGACGTCACAGGTGGAGAAAGTGGTGAAGAAGGCATATGGCATGCTTGCCTTTATAGGACGGGGCATAGAGTATAAAAGTTGGGGTCTGATGTATAGAACGTTGGTTCGGCTGCATTTGGAATACTGCATCCAGTTCTAGTCGCCACACTACCAGAAAGACGTGGAGGCTTTAGAGAGAGTGCAGAAGAGGTTTACCAGGATGTTGCCTGGTATGGAGGGGCTTAGTTATGAGGAGAGATTGGGTAAACTGGGGTTGTTCTCACTGGAAAGACGGAGGATGAGTGGAGACCTAATAGAGGTGTATAAAATTATGAAAGGCATAGATAGGGTGAACGGTGGGAAGCTTTTTCCCAGGTCAGTGGTGACGTTCACGAGGGGTCATAGGTTCAAGGTGAGGGGGGGGAGGTTTAACATGGATATCAGAAGGACATATTTTACACAGAGGGTGGTGGGGGCCTGGAATGCGCTGCCAGGCAAGGTGGTGGAGGCGGGCACACTGGGAATGTTTAAGACTTATCTAGGTAGCCACATGAATGGAGTGGGAATGGAGGGATACAAAAGAATGGTCTAGTTTGGACCAGGGAGCGGCGTGGGCTTGGAGGGCCGAAGGGCCTGTTCCTGTGCTGTATTGTTCTTTGTTCTTTGTTTGTTCAATGCCCCCCCGAATGCCTCAGTTGAACCTGTCTCCACCGCACTTACAGTCAGGGCACAACTTCGTGTCCCTCCCGACCCTCCCTCGCCCCACAGAACTGAAAGGAAGCCACATAAATACACACATCGATCACTGCTTTTTCACTTGTGAAAACATGTGTGTGTGAATAATTGCTGAATATGGTACTTTTGCTTTTATCAATCGTGGTATAGAGTATAAGAGCGAGGAGGTGATGTTGGAGCTGTACAGAGCGTTGGTGAGGCCACAGCTGGAGCACTGTGTGCAGTTCTGGTCACCTCACTATAGGAAGGATGTGATAGCACTCGAGGGGGTACAGAGGAGATTCACCAGGATGCTGCCTGGGACAGAGCGTTTGAGCGATAAGGAGAGACTGGATAGGCTTGGATTGTTTTCTCTGGAGCAGAGAAGGCTGAGGGGGGACATGATTGAGGTGTCTACGATTATGAGGGGTGTGGACAGGGTGAATAGGGAGCAGATGTTCCCCTTGGTTGAGGGGTCAGTCACAAGGGGGCACAGTTTTAGGGTGAGGTGCAGAAGATTCAGAGGGGATTTGCGAAAACTTTTTCTCACTCAGAGGGTGATGGGAATCTGGGATGCGCTGCCTGGGAAGGTAGTGGAGACCGGAAACCTTACAACCTTTAAAAAATATTTGGATGAGCACTTGAAATATCAGAACATTCAAGGATATGGGACACATGCTGGAAAATGCGATTCGCGCAACTTTAGTGGTAGTAATTGTCAGTGCAGACTCGATGGACGGAAGGGCCTTTTCTGTGCTGTTTGGCTCTATGGGCAGGATTGTTTGGCCTCCCAGCCGCATGCTTCCCGCCTGCAGGAGGTGGCGTGTTGCTTGCGAGCAGCGGGATTCCGTGGTCCTGCCGCTGTCAATGGGAATTCCCATCGACGTCACCCCAGACCGGCGGCAATCCCACGGGCAGGGGATGCGCTGTCAGCAGGACCGGAGAATCCCGCCGGCGTGAAGGTCTGGAGAATTCCAGCCTATGACTCTGAAATCCAAGCTTCCGTCTTGTCAGGATGACGGTAAAGATGGTCAAGAATGCAATGTGAGTTTTGAGACGAGCAGATGTGGAACTTGCTGATGAGCAACGAGATGGATAAATCAACATAGATCTAGAAATAGGTCAGGAGGTCATTCGGCCCTTCGAACCTGCTCTGCCATTCATCACGATCATGGCTGATCATCCAACTCAATAGCCCAATGCTGCTTTCTCCCCATAACCTTTGATCCCATTCACCCCAAGTGCTCTATCCAGCCGCCTCTTGGATACATTCAATGTTTTGCGATCAACTACTTCCTGTGGTAATGAATTCCACAGGCTCACCACTCTTTTGGTGAGGAAATGTCTCCTCACCTCCGTCCTAAACGGTCTACCCAGAATCCTCAGACTGTGACCCCTGGTTCTGGACTCCCCCCACCATCGGGAACATCCTCCCTGCATCTACCCTGTCGAGTCCTGTTAGAATTTTATAAGTCTCTATGAGATCCCCCCTCATTCGTCTGAACTCCAGCGAAAACAATCCTAACCTAGTCAATCTCTCCTCACACATCAGTCCCGCTATCCCGGAATCAGCCTGGTAAACTTTTGCTGCACTCCCTGGAGAGCAAGAACATCCTTCCTCAGAAAAGGAGACCAAAACTGCGCACAATACTCTAGGTGTGGCCTCACCGAGGCCCTGTATAATTGCAACCAATGACATCACTGCAGCACAGGCCAGTGCAGATGGTCATGAGCCAATCCAGAGCAAATACTCCAATACGCCATCATTCCGTACATTCCAGAGTATCATTCAGGTTCAGAAGTTAACTTCCCCACTTCCTCTTACAAAATCAAAGAAGTTATTGCCATAAATTCATGTGAGTGAAATGTCTGGTGAATCCATATCAGCGGCTCCGTCTGCAGGAGGATTCCGTTCCTTGTCCTGTAGAGACTTTCTGAAGAGGAAGTCTTGAGAGTGATGATGGTTAGAGCTATCAACATGTGACCAGCTGCAGCCACTGTATCAGAGCAGCAATATTCCCCGCTTTGAAAAACAGAATTTAAACAGGAGAATATGGAAGCGGGACTGATTTTTAAGATTTTCTTGCTTCATCCCTTGTTGGCATGGCAATTTAGATAGCTTTTCTTCACTCTTTCTTCAAATAATTATCAATTACATCATCGTAGGTAAAATCTTGTGACAACGCACTTTCAATTATCAATATTGCTGAACGTGTCAAATGTTCCTGACTCATCTTTGCAAATTATTTTTTTAACTCTTTTCAATACTTTGACTCTAACAATCCCATGCAAGGCCTCATCACCATACAGAGTGGGAGCTGATTTATCCCACAGGGCAGAGAGGCCCCTTGCCTTTGCTTCTAGAACCCTGCCAGATGCAGAAAACGAGTATTCGCAGATAAGCAAGGGAAGTTTGGAGGTGGTCTATGCAGTCAAAGAACAAAGAAAATTACAGCAAAAGGACAGGCCCTTCGTCCCTCCAGGCCTGCACCGACCATGCTGCCCGACTGAACTAAAACCCCCTCCCCTTCCGGGGACCATATCCCTCTATTCCCATCCTATTCATGTATTTGTCAAGGCGCCCCTTAAAAGTCACTACCGTATCCGCTTCCACTACCTCCCCCTGGCAGTGAGTTCCAGGCACCCACCACCCTCTGTGTAAAAACTTGCCTCATCTATCTCCTTTAAACCTTGTCTCTCGCACCTTAAACCTATGCCCCCTCGTAATTGACTCTTCCACCTTGGGAAAAAGCTTCTGACTATTTACTCTGTCCCATGCCCCTCGTAATCTTGTAGACTTCTATCAGGTCACCCCCCTCAACCTCCATCGTTCCAGTGAGAACAAACCAAGTTTCTCCAACCTCTCCTCATAGCTAATGCCCTCCATACCAGGCAACATCCTGGTAAATCTTTTCCGTCCCTTCTCCAAAGCCTCTACATCCTTCTGCTAGTGCGGTGACCAGAATTGAACACTATATTCCAAGTGTGGCCTAACTAAGGTTCTGTACAGCAGCAACATGACTTGCCAATTTTTAAACTCAATACCCCAGCCGATGAAGGCAAGTATGCAGTAGGCCTTCTTGACTACCTTATCCACCTGCGTTGCCACTTTCAGTGACTTGTGTACCTGTACACCCAGATCCCTCTGTCTACCAATACTCTTAAGGTTCTGCCATTCACTGTATATTTCCCATCTGTATTAGACCTTCCAAAATGCATTACCTCACATTTGTCCAGACTAAACTTCATCTGCCAATGGATAACCTAATGGATGACCCTAAATAACTTGTCAATTGAATCCTCGAAACTGCGTGTATTGAACACTATCTGCACGGTATCGTTTGCTTCAAGGATGTTGACTAAACCGAAAGATGTTGACAAAAGCAAAGACTGTTTTCCAGCACATGTGGCCAATATGCTGGTTCTGTTCTTTTATAGTAGGAATATCAGAACCACACAGTAGGACTTATTACATTCATTTCAATGTCTCAAAAGGTAAAGGCATAACTACTGTAGTGTGGCGATGGTAGTTATTCCCTTAATTGGAATAGAGGCACTTTGCCTGACTCGATAGCTTTCTACTTGGGGATTTAGGATGAATATTACTTTAAATATTGATAGATATCTTAACTATTGTCTGTAACGTTGATAGGACGAGATTCTCCAATAGGAATAAAATTAAATTTATTCTTCCGAGATCCATCAATGTTATACTTATCATCAAAAGTGAATTACACGTTAGATTCTTTAATAAACTTTTATATAATTTAGAAAGTATATTGCCTCATATAACCTGTTATACCCAATCTCATGAACCCATCTCTGTACACTCTTCAGTGGAGAGGAGCATTGTTGAGGAAAGGTGCCCGGACCCTCATAACATCCGGCTTGTTAAAATCTGGCAAAAACATGTTAAAAAGGCTAAAATAAAAGCAAAACGCTGGGGATAGATAGAGTCATAGAGGTTTACAGCATGGAAACAGGCCCTTTGGCCCAACTTGTCCATACCGCCCAGCTTTTACCATTAAGCTAGTCCCAATTGCCAGCTTTTGGCCCGTATCCCTCTATACCCATCTTATCCATGGAACTGTCTAAATGCTTTTTAAAAGACAAAATTGTACCCGCCTCTACTACTACCTCTGGCAGCTTGTTCCAGACACTCATCGCCCTCTGTGTGGAAAAAATGCCCCTCTGGACCCTTTTGCATCTCTCCCCTCTCACCTTAAACCTATGCCCTGTAGTTTTAGACTCCCCTACTGTTGGGAAAGATGTTGACTATCTACCTTATCTATGTCCCTCATTATTTTATAAACCTCCATAAGATCACCCCTAAGCCACTTATGCTCCAGGAAAAACGTCCCAGTCTCTCCAACCTTTCCTTATAACTCAAACTATCAAGTCCTGGTAGCATCCTCGTAAATCTTTTTTGTCTAGTTTAATAATATCCTTTCTATAATAGGGTGACCAGAACTGTACACAGTATTCCAAGTGTGACCTTACCAATGTCTTGTACAACTTCAACAAGACGTCCCAACTCCAGTATTCAATGTTCTGACCAATGAAACCAAGCATGCCGAATATCTTCTTCACCACTCTGTCCACCTGTGACTCCACTTTCAAGGAGCTATGAACCTGTACCTGTGGTGGACCTCAGTTGTGCCTTTGTCCTATATGGACCACCGTTGTGTGTGTTTGTTATACCTGGACACATCCCCTTCCAGTTTGGTTCCTCCCCTCGGCACCTAGTATAAAGGTGGCTGTCTCCTCCCCCTTGTTCAGTCCAGGTTGGTTATTTGTTGGGATCTGCTCCTGATTCTGTTGTGAATAAAAGCCTACACTTATATTGGCATATCGGTAGTCTTTCGCCTTATTGATAGCGCATCAATTTTATTCACAACAGCTACCAGTATGGAGCAGTTTCTAAAACCCGACAAGTTAGCATTAGACCCTCAAGAGGTTGGAACCTCTGATAAATTTGATCATTGGTTGGACTGCTTCGAAGCATTCGTCGACACCACTACGGCCATCGACACCGACGCCGCTAAACTCCACGTGCTCCGCGCCCGGGTAAGCGAAGCTGTCTATGGAATCTTCCGGGACGCTGCTACTTACGCGGACGCTATCGAACTCCTAAAAGGGCAGTTCCGAAAGAACCCTAACGTGGTTTACGCCAGACACCTCCTAACTACCCGCAAGCAGCAGCCAGGAGAATCGTACGCCCAATTTCTGCGCGCCCTGCGGGTCCTAGCTCGAGCTTATGACTGTAAGGCTGTTACAGCAGCTCAGAACATGGAGGACCTGATCCGCGACGCCTACGTTGCGGGCATTGAGTCTACATACATCCAGCAGCGTCTGCTGGAACAAGATGACCTAGATCTCCGAAGAACAGCCACAATGGCTGAAACGTTAGAAGCGGCCTCCCATAATCTCAGGTCTTACCTTGCATCCCGTTCCACCGACGGCTCCACCGCGACGGCTGTTCCGGCGGGGCCCAAATGTTACTTTTGTGGCCTACCTAAGCACCCTCGGCGTTGCTGCCCGGCAAAGGACGCGATTTGCTCCGGATGCGGTAAGCTAGGCCACTTCGTTAAAGTCTGCCGAGCAAAGCCGCTTCCGAAGCCTCGTGGAGCCATGTGTGCTCCGAGGGTGCAGCCATCTTTGATGCAGGCGGCGGCTGCACGCGAATCGCCATCTTTGATGCGGTCACCGGAAGTGCGGGAATCGCCATCTTTGATGCGGTCACCGGAAGTGCGGGAGTCGCCATCTTTGCGACTGGCATCAAGGCGATCTGAGCAGGAAGCTTCATCCGTGACGTCATCAGACGGCGACGAAGATCGATTCTTCTTTAATTCAACAGTGGCATCGATTTGCCTGGACCAGTCGCAGCCTCATCAACTCTCCAAGTCCATAATGGAGATCAAGGTAAATGACCATGCAGCAATCTGCCTGTTCGACTGCGGGAGCACAGAAAGTTTTATACACCCTCGCACAGTGCGTCAATATGCCCTTCCCTTGTGACCCTGGAGCCAGACCATCTCCATGGCCTCGAATTCCCACTCAGTGGAGGTCCTCGGGTGCTGTTTGGTGACGCTGACGGTACAGGGCACAGTCTACGAGCGTTTTCGGCTCCTCGTGCTGCCGCGACTCTGCGCAGCTGTACTGCTGGGGTTAGATTTCCTCAGCCATCATAGGAGCGTCACCCTGCAGTATGATGGCCCTTATCCCCCGCTCTCCGTCTGCCAGGCGCCGTCACGGCAGCGCCCCTCGCGCACCACCTGCAGTCTCTCGATCCTCAAGATCACCGCCCCCCCCCGTTATTTGATAACCTCACCCCGGATGTAGGCCTATAGCCACCAAGAGTAGGCGCTATAGTGCGGATGACCGGGCCTTCATTCGGTCCGAGGTACAACGGCTGCTCCGGGAAGGGATTATCCGGGCCAGCACCAGCCCCTGGAGGGCGCAAGTGGTCGTAGTTAAATCGGGGGAGAAACACCGCATGGTGATTGACGACAGCCAGACCATAAATAGGTATACTCAACTGGATGCGTATCCTCTTCCCCGTATCGTGGACATAGTCAACCGCATCGCGCACTATAGGGTTTTCCCGACGATCGATTTGAAATTGGCTTACCACCAGCTCCCTATCCGCTCGGAGGATCGCCCATATACTGTCTTTGAGGCGGATGGCCGCCTCTACCAGTTCCTCCGAGTCCCCTTTGGTGTCACCAATGGGGTCTCAGTCTTCCAACGGGCCATGGATCAAATGGTAGACCAGCACGGGCTACGGGCCACTTTCCCATATCTGGATAACGTCACCATCTGCGGCCATGACCTGCAGGATCATGATGCCAACCTACAAAAATTCCTTCGTACGGCCACTTTCCTGAACCTCACATATAATGAGGCGAAGTGTGTTTTTCGGACATGCCGCCTCGCCATACTTGGGTACGTGATCGAAAATGGTGTCCTTGGCCCCGACCCAGCCCGTATGCGTCCCCTTATGCAGCTTCCCCTCCCTACTACCCTCAAAGCACTGAGGAGATGCCTGGGCTTCTTCTCCTATTATGCCCAGTGGGTTCCCCGTTACGCAGATAAAGCCCGTCCGCTCCTAAAATCAACCTCTTTTCCCCTGGCGGAGGAGGCCCGTCGGGCCTTCGACGACATCAAAGCGGACATCGCGAAGGCCGCGATGCACGCTGTGGACGAATCCATCCCATTCCAAGTGGAAAGTGATGCGTCTGACTTTGCCCTAGCTGCCACCCTTAACCAGAGGGGCCGTCCGGTGGCCTTCTTTTCCCGGACCTTACAAGGCCCTGAGATTCGACACTCCTCGGTCGAGAAGGAGGCCCAGGCCATCGTGGAAGCCGTCCGGCACTGGCGCCATTATCTCGCGGGCCAACGATTCACCTTAATTACAGACCAGCGGTCAGTTGCCTTCCTGTTTAACACCAGGCAAAAGGGCAAGATTAAGAATGACAAGATCTTGCAGTGGAGGATTGAACTCTCCACCTACAGATATGACATCATGTACCGGCCCGGAAAGCTCAATGAGCCCCCAGATGCCCTGTCCCGTGGATCATGTGCCAGCGCCCAACTAGACCAGCTACAGTCCCTCCATAACGACCTCTGTCACCCGGGTGTCACCAGATTTTTCCATTTTGTCAAGTCCCGTAACCTGCCCTTCTCCCTTGAGGAAGTCCGGACGATTACCAGGCAATGCAGGGTCTGCGCTGAGTGCAAACCGCAGTTCTACCGGCCAGGTAGGGCGCACCTTGTAAAGGCCACTCGCGCGTTCGAGCGCCTTAGCATTGATTTTAAAGGCCCCCTCCCCTCCTCTAACCGCAATGTTTATTTCCTGAATATCATTGACGAATACTCACATTTCCCTTTTGCCTTCCCCTGCTCGGACATGACCACGGCTACAGTGATTCGGACCCTGAACAAGCTCTTCACCCTGTTCGGCTTCCCAGCCTATGTCCATAGCGATCGTGGGTCCTCTTTCATGAGTGACGAGCTGAGGCAGTACCTGCTTGCCAAAGGCGTTGCCTCCAGCCGCACCACTAGCTATAACCCCAGGGGCAATGGTCAAGTAGAGCGGGAGAACGCAACCATCTGGAAGGCCGTTCTATTAGCGTTACGGTCTAGGGGCCTTCCAGTCAGCCGTTGGCAAGACGTCCTTCCGGACGCACTACATTCCATTAGGTCACTCTTGTGCACAGCGACCAATACGACCCCTCACGAGCGGATGTTTTCGTTTCCCAGGAAGTCCTCCTCGGGTACTTCGCTCCCGGATTGGCTGATGTCCCCGGGACCCGTCCTGCTTCGGAAGCATGTCCGGACCCATAAGGCAGATCCCTTGGTCGAGGAGGTCCAACTGCTCCACGCTAATCCTCAATATGCTTACGTAGCGTACCCTGATGGGCGGGAGGACACGGTTTCTGTCCGTGACTTGGCACCCGCGGGTGCCCCTGAGGTCACCACGTCCTTCCGCCCCACGGTCCCTGGTGTCGTCCATTCGGAGACTGCTACGCCTCTTCCTCCCTCAGTCCCTGTTCCCAATGTAGTGTGCCCAGAGCTTGTTGTGGCCCCCTACCCCCCAGCTCCTGTTTCCACTGTTCCCCATACGCCACCAGGGCCACTGCTCACTCCTCTCGCCCCTGTGTACAGCTCGCTTGAGTCGCCGGAGCCGTCGCCACGCAGTACCCGACGACTGGACGGGACGACGGATCGGTCCGCTTCACACCACCTGGCGCCTTCTCTCGCGCTCACTGTACAGAGCCTGGGCCGACATCGCACCCTGCTCCGACGACTCTGCGACCTGTACTACGACGATCGCGACGGCGGATCAAGCCACCGGTTCGTCTGAACTTGTAATATTGTTTCTGCTTCACCCCGTGTTGTTTTTTTAAAAGGAAGGGGTGAATGTGGTGGACCTCAGTTGTGCCTTTGTCCTATATGGACCACCATTGTGTGTGTTTGTCATACCTGGACACATCCCCTTCCAGTTTGGTTCCTCCCCTCGGCACCTAGTATAAAGGTGGCTGTCTCCTCCCCCTTGTTCAGTCCAGGTTGGTTATTTGTTGGGATCTGCTCCTGATTCTGTTGTGAATAAAAGCCTACACTTATATTGGCATATCGGTAGTCTTTCGCCTTATTGATAGCGCATCAGTACCCCTAAATCTCTTTGTTCTGCAACTCTCCGCAACGCCCTACCATTAACTGAGTAAGTCCTGCCCTGGTTCAACCTACCAAAATGCATCACCTCGCATTTATCTAAATTAAGCACCATCTGCCATTCGTCGGCCCACTGGCCCAATTGATCAAGATCCTGCTGCAATCCTCGATAACTTTCTTCACTGTCCATTATACCACCAATCTTGGTGCCATCTGCAAACTTACTAACCATGCCTCCTAAATTCTCATCCAAATCATTAATATAAATGACAAATAACGGTGGACCCAGCACCGATCCCTGAGGCACACCGCTGGTCACAGGCCCCCAGTTTGAAAAACAACCACCCTCTGTCTCCTGTCATCAAGCCAATTTTGTTTCCAATTGGCTACCTCACCCTGGATCCCGTGAGATCTAACCTTATGCAACAACCTACCATGCGGTACCTTGTCAAAGGGGGTTGGCGTCTGAAACAAAACCAGAGAATTCTGGTAAAACCCAGTTGGTCTGGCACTACCTGTGGGCCAAAGCTGCAGAGTCTTTCCAGAATTCTTCATTTGTGTTTGTGTTAGAAAGGCTATCTGGAGAACACTGCTATTTTCTGCTGGTTCCTTTCCTTCAGGGAGAGTTGGATCAGTTCTTCAGACCCACTGAAGTATCTGTGGGGCCCATCTTTCTCAATCATGAGTGAGACTGATCATCTGAGGAGTATCCCTGATCCACAATAGTCCCAAAAAGGACAGAGGATTGTAATCCACTTCAGGTATGACCATTCTCTGTTTATTCATTCATGAGGTGCGGCTATCGCTGGCAATGTAAGAAGTCTCACAGCACCAGATTAAAGTCCACCAGGTTTATTTGGTAGCACAAGCTTTCGGAGCGTTGCTCCTTCATCAGGTGTGTGAAGAGTTGTGTTCACAGACAGGGCACACATAGATACAGACTCAATTTACAAGATAATGTTTGGAATGTAAGTCTTTAAAGATACAGACAATGCGAGTGGAGAGAGGGTTAAGCACAGGTTAAAGAGGTGTAAATTGTCTCAAGCCAGGACAGTTAGTGAGATTTTGCAAGCCCAGCTAAGTCATGGGGGTTACAGATAGTGTGACATGAACCCAATATCCCGGTTGAGGCCGTCCTCATGTGTACGGAACTTGGCTATCAGTTTTTGCTCGGCGATTCTGCATTGTCATGTGTCATGAAGGCCGCCTTGGAGAACGCTTACCCGAAGATCAGAGGCTGAATGCCCGTGACTGCTGAAGTGTTCCCCGACAGGAAGAGAACGCTCCTGCCTGGTGATTGTCGAGCGGTGTTCATTCATCCGTCCATTCATCAATATATTTACAGTTGGCACTTCACAATAGTTTCAGACCACAAGCCATTGTTCGGTCTATTGAGAAAAGATAAGTCCATGCTGCCAAATCGCCTCTGTAAGGGTGCAGAGATGGCTCTTTCATTATCAGCGTACAGTTTGTGGTAAACCACTGTTAGCTTATTACCTGTATATGTGACATGCCTGGACACATCCCCTGCCGGCCCTGCCCGAGACTCCTCCCCCCCCGGTCCAGATATAAAGGTGACTGCTCCCCACCCCCCCCCCCCCCCCCCGCCTCAGTCTGGACCAGTTCATCGGCATGGGTGTGCTCCAAGTCTTTTGCTAATAAAAGCCTATTTGTTCTTCCGTTCAAACTAGTCTTTGCTCGATTGATGGTGCATCACAGTTATACGTTTCAGCATCACCCTGGACATGGATATCAAATGCAGTTGCACTCAACTGGTTGCCTTTGCCACCCATCATCATCGGTGCCTCAAGAGGTTGTATTGACACTGAATCTGGCAGCGACCTTGCCAGTCTCAGCTAAACAAATAAAGATGTGGACAGAAAGAGAAACTGTATTCTCAAAAGTTAAGAAGATGGTAATGCAAGGGTGGCGATGTGAGAAGTCAGAGTTGCTGAAATCTTACCAGCACAGAAGGACGGAGATAACCTGTGAAAACGGGGTGTTATTGTGTGGGGGCTAGAGTTATAATCCCGGGGGAGACCACTTTTATTACAGGAATTGCATGACTCCCATCCCGGGCAAAGCAGAATGAAGGCCCGAGCTGTGAATCACGTTTGGTGGCTGGGCATTGAGAAAGAAATTGAAAGAATGGTCAGTCAGTGCCCCAATTGTGAAGCTTAACAGGCCTTGCCACCACCGGCGAGCATGCATCCTTGGGAGCGGCCAGGTAGACCCTGGGTAAGAATCATATCGACTTTGCTGGACAGTTCATGGATCATGTTTCTTATATTAGTCGATGCGCAATCTAAGTTGTTAGATGTGTAGTTAATGGAGTTCACAACAGTCATGGCCACCATTGACAAATTAAGGAAAATTCCAGAAGTTATCGTGTTGGACATTGGCACATCATTCACCGCAAAGGAGTTTCAAAAATGAGTCGAATCAAATGGGATTGGCCATTTGAGGTCAGCACCTTACCACCCAGCCTCCAATTGGCAAGCAGAATGTGCTGGACAGGCAGTCAAGTCGTCAATGAAGAAACCCATCAATTGGCCTCTTCCTCTACCTACAGCCAGCTTTTTGCTGTCTTATAACACCACACCAAGAGGGGGGTCACACCAGCCGCGCTACCGATGGGACACTGCTTAAGAACATGGGTGGAGGTATTTCCACATTTGGCAGGGAATGTGGAGGTTACGCTAGCCTCTCAGAAGGGCAATCATGATTCTAGGAAAAATGACAGAGTTTCCAAGTTGAGGATTCAGTCGTGGTCAGATACTTTGCAGCAGGACCGGCATGAGTGGTTGGCAAGATCGTGGTTGGAACAGGATTGATCTCCGATGTCAAGTTTGTTGTCTCAAGAAATACGTAGACTATCTGAGGAGGAGAATAGTGACGGACACAAGGGGTCCACAGGCGACCCCTGCTGTATATTCGAAGATGTCAGGATTGGTTACTGGAATCCTGGTTGGAAATGAAGGGTATGAGCAGCTAGCAGTATTGGTAACTGAGGAACCAGCCGCTATCGAGGAGGAACTAGACCTCGGATTGATGCCTTTTGCAGCCACCCGGCCTGATTCTTCAAATCCTAAGGAGCCTGCCACAGAACTGAGGCATTCTACCAGGAAGTCACCGGAACAACTAAACTCATGCTGAAATTTTCCCTGGGTTACTCATGTTGCCTTTAAAATTTGTTTGTCTTTGCAAATGATGTTATTTGTTTCCTCCATAGGTGAGTTCAGGAGTTGGGGTGTGGCGGGGGGAAGAATGTGGTCGTGTGACCCCTTTAAGGGGGCGTTCCCTGAGGGCTGTGCGTTTGGACCGGACCTTAAGGGCTTTCAAGGAGGGAAGCTAAGCCAATCGGGAGCGAGGGTGCATTTCCCGGGTCGAGGAGATCCCACAGTTGGAGTCTGGGAGGAGAATTGTAGAATTGCATAGAAGCTTGAGTCTGACCTTGTGTTGTAAAGGCTTATTTATCATTGGCAATAAATCCCTTGTTACTTTGAGCCACATCAAGTTGCCCTTGATTTATTACATTTGGCCTCAAATAACAGAAGAGACATGTGAAGCTGTCCCCTATCTGCCCAGCGTTGTACTTGCTGGAGGGAATCCCATTTCAGTACTCGAGATGTAAATGGCCTCCCTCAACCCCGCAGCACCTCGCATACTCAATGAGTTACCATCCTTCATTCTGGAAGACCCATAGGAGCTGCTGCTGGCCTTTCCTGAGCTGTTATGAATAACGCAGTGAATGATGTATAAAACAGAGAGTCACAAACTGCAGCTGTCCGTGTCTGTAGGTTTGCCCATTCCACAGTGTCAAAGGGGAAAGATCCACCTGTCCATCTGGTCCCCACTCAATATAAGGAAAGTTGAGGTCAATGATCTCACTACAGGGCATCTTTGCAGGAGTTCCTCAGGGGAGTGTCCTCGGTCCAACCGTCAATGGCTTCATCATTGACCTTCCCTCCATCATAAGGTCAGGAGTGGGGATGTTCGCCGATGATTGCACAATGTTCAGCACCATTCACGACTCCTCAGATACTGCAGTAGTCCATGTCCAAATGCCACCAGATCTGGACAATATCCAGACTTGGGCTGGCCAGAGACAAGTAACAGTCGTGCCACACAAGGGCCAAGCAAAATCTAACCATTGTCTCTTGACATTCAATTGCATTACCATGGCTGAATTTGCCACTGTCAACATCCTGGGGGTTATCATTGACCAGAAGCTGAGCTGGACTAGTCATACTGTGACGATACCGTGCCTTTAAGAAATGTATTTTAATATGTTTCTCTGCAGGATGTTTAGTCGGCCAGTAGCCAGTATCCTTTATTATTACTGAAGCTGGATAATTGATACCAAGTTGCTTTTAATCTGAACTAATGCAGTGTTCTGTGGTTTTTAATGGTGCCCTGGAATTTCTGAATGGAGCTGGATTTGGGGGTAATTGACAGGTCAGGTGATATGCCCGGGGACATTTATTTTTCACAGAGCATTCCAGGCTTTAGTTTCATTTTCAGAAGCAGCTTGAAGCAGAGAAGCAACAGCAGTTTTTTTTCACTCTCTGGAGTGTGAAGACTGGAAGTCGCCAGAGATTACATTTACCTTGCTGAAGTTTGGCTGTTTTGAGGATATATCCTTCTCTGTAAACAGCTGGCCTGGATTTCATAGAAATCATCATAGAAATCATAGAAACCCTACAGTGCAGAAAGAGGCCATTCAGCCCATCGAGTCTGCACCGACCACAATCCCACCCTACCCCCATATCCCTACATATTTTACCCACTAATCCCTCTAACCTATGCATCTCAGGACACTAAGGGGAAATTTTAGCATGGCCAATCAACCTAACCCGCACATCTTTGGACTGTGGGAGGAAACCGGACTGGAGGAAACCCACGCAGACACGAGGAGAATGTGCAAACTCCACACAGCCGGAAATCGAACCCAGGTCCCTGGAGCTGTGAAGCAGCAGTGCTAACCACTGTGCTACCGTGCCGCCCTGTCCATAGATGTCCATAGATGTTACAAAGCTGAAAATCCAGCCTCATGTGAGTATCCTTGTTTTGTGCTAAGTCTGAAGAAGAGTTTATGTCTGTGGGATGGTGCTTAACCTGGAACAACAGAGATAGCTAGCTGTTAGGAGCTATACTGTGTCATGTTGAAGTCCTGTAATTGGTAAAAGCTATGTTAATTATTTTTGTTATATTTTAACTGTGTTCTTAAATAAACTTTGATAAAAGCTTCCTAATGGGTCACTTGAATCATACCTGGAGTGAAACACCTTATGCCCACCCACGCCAAAACAAATGTAAACTTAGGGTCTAGGCCAACTTCACAAAACACCTTGGCGTTTCTGGCCTGGGCCTTAATAATATAAATATTGTGTCTACCAGAGCAGGTTAGAGGCTAGGAATACTCTGGCGAGTAACTCATCTCCTGACTCCCTAAAGCCTGTCCACCATCTACAAGGCACAAGTCAGGAAATCACCAAGGCTCCTTAGGCAGCACCTTCCAAACGCACGACCTCTACCCTAGAAGGACAAGGGTAGATATTGGGGAAGAGTGTACTCTACAGTCACCGTCACTCTGAAGCAGTCTGGGAAGCAGTCCCTTAGTTCTACAGGACTGGGAATCTGACTACAGCTGAAAGGTAAGAGTTCCTTTTTGACTATTTAGAGGTTAGTCTAGTTGGTGGCGATAGTCAGTAGTCAGTAACTCTGAAGTTAGTAGTCATTTGCTGGAATTCTACCGTCCCGCAAACCACGGAATCGGAGCAGACAATGGAAATATCGCTTGACCTTGGGCAGGAATTTCCGGTCTCGCTCGAGCAAGGCCATAAAATCCCACCCAGTAACTCGATTGTTACTAGTTAGTAACTCTATAGTTAGTAGTCAGTAACTCTGAAGTTAGTAGTCATTTGCTGGAACTCTACCATCCCGCCCACCACAGAATCGGAGCCGACAATGGAAATATCGCTTGACCTTGGGCGGGAATTCCGGTCTTGGTGGGTAGAAAAGCTCTGGATTGGTGAGAACTGGTTACCTGACAATTACTGGTTAACTCTTT